>NC_044591.1:3378500-3978500 GCF_901933205.1 Camarhynchus parvulus
CTCTCCAACACACCTGACAAACCAGAGGTAGGGTTTCAGAAAAGATAAAAACCTTCAGGCCTCACCACTGCACACTGATTGTGATGGAGCAACTACTTAAACCCCAGGAACTTTAATTTGCTTGGAGCTTCCTGGGGAGGAGGGAATGGAGACCGTGGGGATTTAGGGAAGGGTCAAGAGAAGAAGTCCAGCACTGGGTCCCACACATGCACCTGGAGCAGAGCCCATTTCAACAAGGTAATGGGAGTTTGAGCCAAGTACACCATGTTGAGTTATCAGCATCTATTATTAACCTAAAAAATTAACCTTAATGGTTAGCACAATGCTATGTTTTTAAAACATCTGTCAGCAATTATTTGTGTTTACTCACACTGCAAATGCAGAAGAAAAGTCAGAGAAATAAACACCAGAATTCCCACCAGTCTTGTGTTTTCCCGCAAAGATTCCCTGATCATGGCTGTTTGGACTCACATTTGTTCCTTGCCCTCTCCAGCATGTGTGGAAACCCAGGGCACAGGAATATTTCTGTGTCTGCTCTGGGGTGCCCTGACCCCCAGGGCAGCACTGACTCTGACCCTCATCCATGGAGAAAGTTTCCCAGACTTCAAGATAGACTGGAACCCACAAAAGTGTGAAACAGATTACAGAGAGCAGTGTAGGTGCATCACTTAGTGAGAAATTGAGGTTTTGGGGTTTTTAGTATTTTCTGGATGGGAGCAAGATGGATGGCACAGGGTGTTGTCCTGGGTTTCTTCTTCTTCCTCCTTCTCCATGGGTTTGGGTGGCATTTTGTAATTGGGCAGAAATCCTCACTGGGGGCTCTTTGGGATCAGTTATTGGGTTAAAAGGGGAAATAATCCAGGTGTCAGCTCTTAATTGGACAGTTTAGTCTTAAAAGCCCTTGTACCAAGAGACTGTTGGCCATTTTGTGCCTTCTAATGAAAAGCTGCCCAACTCACAGCAGTGAGACTGTTTCACTGATAAGAAATAATAAACACCTGAGTGTGAACATGAACTACTGTCTCAGTGCCTTCAATCCCAGAGAAACCCACAGCTGGGACCCCACAAGTACGGAATTTCTTCCCTCTATGACCAGTAACCATCAGTCCTCATTCACCCTGCAGCAAACAGGGACAAACCCCTCTGCAATTAGTGGTGTTCACTACAGGGTTCTTATAACAGGAATCAGAGCTATGATATCCCCTGGATTCAGAGCAGCTCCTGCTCTCCGGTCCCCATTAGGTGGGATATGACACACACACATATGATCAGGGACCAAGAAGAAAAAAGGTTTTTATTCTGAGTGTTCTCCAGCTTATATACCCTTAACAAAGCATGATCTTAAGTCATTAACTACATCACAATAACTTGTTATATTCATTGGTGCAGAGCAATTAACATCGATATAATTGGCAAAAGTTTTACAGAAATTTAATAAGGCACATATACACATCTACTTATGCACGTAGTCTGCCTTACAGAAATTTTAATGGATTTTTTCTAATCTGTTTCCATGCTGACAGCCTTGTCATCTTCCTTGCTATGGATAGACTCGAAAATCATCAATTGTTATTTCTTCTATTGACTCAGCTTTGCTCGCAGGCCCCTCCACGCTGTCACTTGGCCAGGAGGGAGCAGGGGGAGCAGGGGCTGTGCTCCAGTGGCACTCCACCTGTGCAAGGCGGGGTGAGGAACAGGTTAGCCGGGTGAAAAGTTCACTGCAAGCTGAGCTGTCTGTTTCTCTTGCCTAATTTATCCGATATTTGGCTAACCTTGCTCTGAACCCAGCCCCCAGACCCCCTTCCTCCCATCCCTCCCCACGGCTCGGTGTCAGCCAAAGGCACCGCCTGCAATTCCCTTCCCCTGACCCTGCGAGGGGAGAGGGGGCTGGGACACAGGGCCAGGCACAGAGCAGAGCTCAGCGCTGCTCACATCATCATTATTTATGCTCTAAGCTTCCATGAGAGGAAACACAAAAGCCCCACAGTCAGCAGCAGTGCGTGACACGGTGTTCCAGCTCATCAGCCTGCCCAAGGCTGGGTGGCAGCCCCTGAACCCCCACGCTGCTCCCTCTGCTCGCCTGAGGATGCTCAGGATGGATCCCCGACCCCCTGGCACACTGCTCCCACATCCACAGCCTCCTCCATGCCAGTCACCCCACTCTGCCCATCCCCTCATTGCTGCAGCTCGACATCCTCAAAAGGAACCTGGCAGACAAATCTAAACTTTGCAAAGCAGAGACAGCGACACAGAACATGAGCAGGGAGACCCTGAAGGGCTTTTCTCACCCCAAAATCCCATAAAGTCCGTGGAGGAAAGGCTGGAGGGTATCAAGAGCTGCTGCTGCTGCTCTTTGGAGAACAGGATTCCCTGATCCTCTTTGCATCCATCACTGAGCTCTGTGATTGACTTTCTCTCTCACCTGTTGGAACAATCCTGTTCCTTTTCACCCACCCATGGCTAATTCCAGCAGTTTTTAACCAGGGGTTAAAATCCATAACAAAGTTTGCACAAAGGATTCCTTGGATGGAAATTATATGTTTGTTTTTTTATTATATTTGCATCCCTGACCTTTATGCATCCATAAGCTGCTCACTCTGCAGAACACAGCCTGAATCCAGCCAGAACACAGCCAAGGTTTGTCCAGGAGCTGCTGTGCAGTTTCCCTTTCCCTGGGAATCCACAGCTTCCCACCCATCCTGCCCCTGTGGCCAAGAAATGGGTGACAGAACCCCTGGAGTGCAGGGCAGTGCTCTGTGACCCCCCCCAGCTCCTCCTGGCTCCCCACGTCAGAGCCCAGAGCTGGTGATGCAAACTGCTGGGGAAGCTGATGGAACACGAGCTTCTGGCAGCCTCTCCTTGTTTTCCTGCTGTGCTCAGGACTGTTCCCAACACTCCTCAGGGCAGCACAAAGTGCATTTGACAGGCTTCTCCATGACCTGGGCACAGCTTCAGAGCAAGGCACAAACCAAACCTGCTGAGCTGTCCCTGCTGCACTGAGCAGCTGCTGCTCCCTTTGGTGTTTAACCTCAGGCTCCCCAAAATCCACACTCCCATTCCCACCTGCTCCCTTTGGTGTTTAACCTCAGGCTCCCCAAAATCCACACTTCCATTCCCACCTGCTCCCACATCCCTGCCTCTGTCAGAGGTGACTTTTAGGATCTGCCTCAGATTCTGTGAATGGAGCAGAACAAATGTTCCCTGTAAATCTTATCATTTTTGACCTGACAAAAGAACCTCAGAGCTGTGCTGTGGCTTTGATACACCTGAGCTGCCTCAGGTCCAGGAGAGAGTCTCACAGACAACTTCTTCTTCTTCGTCTTCTAATTCTTCTTCTTCATCTTCTAATTCTTCTTCTTCTCCTTCTTTTGATTCTTCTCCTTCTTCTAATTCTCCTTCTTCTAATTCTCCTTCTTCTTCTTCTTTATTCTTCTTTTCTTCTTCTTCTCCTCCTTATTATTTTTATTTTTTATTATTTCTATTAATTTTTATTATTATTCTATTTTTCTATGTATTATTATTTATTGTTCTTCTTATTATTTTATTATTACTGTCGATTTATTAGTTTTATTATTTTATTATTTCTATCATTATCTTATTATTAATTTTATTAATTATTTTTGTTGTTAATTTTAATAGTCTTTTTATTATTTTTATTATTTTGACAGTCTGTATCATCAGAGTGCCCAAATCTCCGTTACAGTGTGTCTGAGCACCCAAAGTTCCTGTCCCACTGACAGGGAGGGCAGGAACAGCCTGACAGCTTTTACAATAAGTGGAAATTCCTTGTGGCCTAAGAACAATATTAAACTTGTTTCTCTAGGTCAGCAGATGACCTTGCCTTGACACATGGCTTCGTTTCTGTGCAAGCTGTGAAGTCTGGCCTGGTTCTGATGTGGGCACTAATTCAGTGACACCATCCATTCCAAACTCCACCCCTCCCACACCAAAGCAGCAAAACACCAGTTTACAAAGAGTAATCTGAAATAAAAAAGCCCCAGGCTGTTACAAAGCATGTGATCCACCCTCCCCATCTAATGCCCCATGATTTCAAGGCATGAAAGCTGCTGAGAAGAGCCAATAAGGCTGTCAGGAAGACATGAAACTTCAAACTGCTGCATAAATAAACTGAGGACACACAAAAACTCCTCAGCCCACATGGCAGCACTCCCCTGGTCCTGTATCCCTCAGCAGCAGGGCCAGCACAGCTACTCACCGCTGCCTCAATAGAATTATCTATAAAATAATTAACAATGTATAATTGCCATACAAGGAATCCTTTGTGCAAGGTTTGTTACGGATTTTAATTCTTCAAAACTGCTGGAATCAGTCATGGGTGGGAAAAAAGGAACAGGATTGTTCCACCAGGTGAGAGAGAAAGTCAGTCACAGAGCTCAGTGCCACAGATCCCTGTTTGCTCCTTCCAGCCACAGCACAGAAAAGCAAAAACACTTCAAAAGATGCCATACCAGCATAATTAAAGACAAGCTGAATGCAATGAAGCTCAAATTGTTTACAGGTGCAGCTTAAGAATCACCTGATTTTAAAGAAGGACTGCCCATTGTGGACGCAACCATTTTAATAATTCAGCCCAAAACCCCAGAGTTTGGTCATTACAGAAAAGAGCTTGTGAAAACCTGGAGAGCACAACCTTCACTTTAAAAATACAGGAGGGCAATTAACAGGTCAAACTTCAAAGCTATGTCCTCTTCTCCATGCATCCAACTTAAAAGCTTCTGTTTGTGAGGAAAAATCCCAAACAAAACCAAGAAAAAAAAAAAGCCACAATAAACATGCAAACCCCAAAACCTCCATCCTCTGCTCCCAAAAAACCATCCCACATCACAAAAATATAAGAGGGCAGTGAAGGGTGAATTGGAAATTGACCCTTCCAGCCTCTCAGGCAGATTCCTGAGCTCTGAACCTCTCAGACTCCTGAGGCTCCTGAGGCAGAGTTTTGCCCCCATGACTGCAGCCAGACCCCCCCAGACCCAGTGCTCCCCTCCAGGGCATCTGAGCAGGCTCAGACACAGCCCCAGCACTCCAGGGACTCTGTGCCACCAGGAGATGCTTAAAGCAAAGGAATTGAGTGGGATCAGCCCAGCATGGTGCTGATAATGCCAAAGTTGTGGCTTCAATCCCTGTACAGGCCATTCAAGAGTTGGACTCAATGGAGGACCCCCTTTGGGAGGTCTGCTCCAATCCAGAAGTGTCTGGGATTCTAAATTAAAGCCAAGGACAGGGAAACCCATGGCCCTGCCAGCCTTTGGTCAGCTGGTAAGGATCCCTTGGGGTTCTGGGGTTTTTCCATGACCCTCCCCTTCCCACAGCTCTGAGAGGTTCCACTGGAGCCCCAGCCCAGCCCTGGGATGCAGAACCGCAGGAGATAAATGTCTGTGTGTCCAACACAGATAAATGTCTGTGTGTCCAACACTGAGAGCAGGGTGGCTGTGGAGCCAGCCAGGGGCTGCTGCTGCAAGGCAGGGGCTGTGAGGGGGCAACAGTTGTTGTTGATAACAACAATTGTGATCAAACAATTGTTGGATGTAAACAAGATTGAAAAAAAAAATTGTTGTTGATAACACACAAGGATTGTTGTGGATGACAAACAAGGATTGTTGTTGATAACACACAAGGATTGTTGTTGATGACACACAAGGATTGTTGTGGGTGACAAACAAGGATTGTTGTTGATAACAAACAAGGATTGTTGTGGATAACACACAAGGATTGTTGTTGATGACACACCCTGAGAAAGAACAAGATGTGCCCGTGGGGAGGTAGGGCAGCACCTTCCTGGGACAAACATCCTTGTCCCAGCTCCTGGATCTAAGCACAGCACAAGCACAGGGGTGAGGCTGGGACTGTGAGGGGGGGTCAAGATCACCAGAGACCCACGAGGCCTCTGCCCATTTCCAGAAAGGTCTGAAAGAACATTTGTGACACCTGATCTGATGGAAGGTGAGAAAACAATCCTGACAATGAGAAGCCCTGCCCATAGAAGGGCAGCCCCCATGGCTGGGTGGTGTCCCCAGGATCCTGAGCATCCCATCAGCTGGGCTGAAGCAGCTGGATCCAGGCTGAAACCAAGGATGACATCCCAGTAGCTGGATCAATCCTGGATCCAGGACTGGTGATCCTTTCCCTTCCTCTCCTTCCTTTCTTTCCCTTTTCCTTTTCCTTTTCCCTTTTCCCTTTTCCATTTCCCTTCCTTTCCCTTAATTTCCTTTCTTTCCATTTCCCTTTCCCTTCATTCTAGTTCCCTTTTCCCTTTTCTCTTTCGCTTTCCCTTTTCCCTTATTTCCCTTTCCCTTTCCATTTCCCTTTTCCCTTCATTCCATTTCCCTTTTCCCTTTCCCTATCTCCCTTTCCTTTTCCCTTTTCCTTTTCCCTTTCCCTTCCTTTCCCTTCATTCCCTTTCCTTCCCTTTCCATTTCCCTTAATTCCTTTTCCATTTCCTTTTCCCCTTTTCCCTTTCCCTTTTCCCTCACCCTTTCCCTTTTTCCCTTTTCCCTTTTCCCTTTCCCTTTCCTTTTCCCTTTCCCTCACCCTTTCCCTTTTCCCTTTCCCCTTTTCCCTTTCCCTTATTTCCCTTTCCCTTTTTCCCCTTTTCCCTTTCCCTCACCCTTTCCCTTTTCCCTTTTCCCTTTCCCTTTTTCCCCGTTCCCTTTTCCCTTTCCCTTATTTCCCTTTCCCTTTCCCTTTCTCTTTCCCTTTTTCCCCTTTCCCTGCTGTTCCCATTCATGACCCGGAGCTGTTTCCTTGCCCTGCAGAGATGTCCTGCAGGCCCTGAGCAGCCCCAGGGGCTCAGACAGACAGACAGACAGTGGGATGGCAGGACAGACCCCTCAGCACTGCAGGGAGGACAGCACCCACCAGGAGTGGGTCCCTTGGCCACCACCGACCATCCACAGGCAGGTCCAGCACCCTCAGAACAACCAAACCACGAGCAATCCAAAACATGTGGGATCCATTAGGGCATTTCAGAGGAATTCACCTTCATTGTTCCCCTTGAAATATAAAGGTTATAAAACTTAATGGCCACATGACAAGGAAACTATATGAAACACTCAGAGATTTACAGAGTGACTGCTCAGCTCTCGGGGCATGTGGCTGGAAATTGCTGGGCAAAAGCCAATGAGCCCCATGGTCTGAGCTTTTGGGCAGTTTTCTTATTTCTTCCTTTCTTTTCCTGACCTTGCAGACTGGTATTTGGTTACCACAGCAGCTCCAAAGTCAAACAGAAACACAGCTTGGATCTTCTTTCAAGTATTTATTTCTTTTGTGCTGTTAACACCAAGTAATGAAAGGAATTGTAAGGATTTTTAAGGGGGGGTGTGAAGGAATGAAAGCAGGAGAAAGGGAAAAAAAATATGGACATAGTGGCTTAATTTCTCACAGCATGTGCAGCACAAATGAACAGTAAACAAATCCCAGGGAAAAATGCAAACAAAGGCTACGTTTGCTCAAAGTTCCAAGAAAAAAGCCAAGAGTGAGTGCCACTGAGCAAACATTCCTGGGATGATGAAACCCTCAGAGCCTCTGTGCTCAGCACAGCAGGTACCTGCCCCCTTCTCCAGAACATCCCTGGGCAGCAGCACCCGCAGGGCCAGGCTTCCAAGCCCTGGTTTGGTTTAAGGCATGGAAATGGAAATGTTGTCATTGTGGCATTAAGAGGAAGCAGCAATCTAATCCAATGAGTCAAGGGCAAGTGTGAAAATCCAATTAGAGATTTGCCACCAGGGTTTGGCTATACAGAGGGAAATAATCAAGCAACAGACCATGAAGAAATACTGTATTTTGTTGGGATTTCTGACCCAGATTTTGCCAGTCCCAGCCAAACTCATGATGTTGGCTGCCACCAAAGGGTCTTTGGGTGACCCTCAGGGTTGTGCCAGCAGCACAATAATAAATTATCTCATTGTGTGACACCAGGTGAGACTGTACCATTTTCTGTGTCACCTTTCTGTGCCTGTGACAAATGGAAGTGCTCTGGCAGGGCCAGGCTGGCACAGGTCAGAGTCAAACAGTGTGCAGTGCTGTTCCTGCATTTCCTTACTTCCCAAACCTCAGCTGCAGTGAACTCTAGTCCACTTCATTTTCTTAAATGAACCAAGGGTGGATATGCAGCAACACAAATCCCAAACCACCATCATGCCATCCCCCTCATGTGGAAATATGCCATGCCCTGATGTTGGGAGGTCACTCTTATTTCAATGAACTCTTTGCAGGATTTCCAGTGTGATTATTTTCCCCTTGATGATCTGAGGCTGAGAGGCAAATCTAGTGAAAGAAACAAAACCAAACTGTGAAAATTTTCTGCTGCAAGTAAAGGCAAATGCACTTTTGACAGCATCCCAAGTTAGGGGTTTTTCCCTTGAAAACATCCATAGGCACGTTTTTGATCACAGGATTGGAAATATGTCATGAGAACACACTCAAATATGCATTTGCATTAACACTGCTGCCAGAAGCCATCTCACAGTCATCACCAGACATCCTGGAGCCCCTAGAAAGCTTTCTGTGGGATTGGAAGGCATCCAGCCAGGAGAAAGCAAAGCCACCATGTGATTGGGATGGCCAGTTCCACAGGAAAACTGCACATTAATCACTGGCAAGCACTCAGAGAGGGAGTTATGGTGAAGAGCTTGCAAGGAAATCACTGGCTGAGAACCACCATGTGCATAAAATACCTGGTAAATGAAAATCTGAAAGAAATCTATGTAAAAATGATCCATTGAAAGGAAACAGGCTGATTTTACAGCAAGAATTGCCCATGTAAAGCAGTGCTGCTGGCTGTAATAAAGATCACTGGAACACAAGTTGCTCCCCCAGCCTTAAAGGATGTGTACCTCAAACTGCAAAAGGACACTCTGAAGTATCATGAAAATAATCTATTTTACTATTTGTGTATGAAATTGTCAGAATAATCTATTTTACTATTTGTGTATGAAATTGTCAGAAGAAATCAAACGGCAGTGCTGGGTATTGGGGCTTGCACTGTGTTTCTATTTTCCAACAGATGATTTTTACCTTATGATTCCCCCTCTAACCATAAAGTGAGGCTCTGGCCACCCACTCCCTCCCAGTCCTTCCCAGTTCAAATTCAGATCATGTAGGTGTCAAACAGAATGTGCAGTTATGAGCACAGCTAACAGCTCTCTGGGGTTCAGCTGCACTTCATCTTCAAAGGAACAAACCTGAAGATATTTAGGGCAGTTTGCAGTGTCCTGGTTTGAAAAGGGAGTGAGAGTTTTGGGAGGCTGTGGTCAAACCAATGGGGGCTCAGATTTGAATATTGGCACCTGAGGACATGGATACACCTCTGAGAACACAGGGGGTTAAAAGCAGAGAACTCCCAGGGGAAATCTCTCTTGGTTCTGGTCCCTGAAAGAGGTCAGAGCTCCTTTCACGTGGCGGTGGAAATTTTGGGGGGGAGGAGGAGGAGGAAGAATGTTTCTGGAAGGTTTTCATTCTGAGTTCTGTGTGTTTCCTTTTTTCATATTGTAAGTTAATAAAGTTCTTTCCTTTATTCCTAAGCTGGAGCCTGCTTTGCTCTATTTCTGCTCACATCTCACACAGGCATTAAGGAGAATGTATTGTCATGGGGGCACTGGGATTGTGCCAGCCCCAAGCCATGGCACAGAGCTGATGTCTAAGGTGTGCACAGGGCAGAGATGGGTGCAGAGATGAATCTGCAGGCACAGCATTCTGGCTCAGGAGCTCTCCAAACACAGCCCTCTCCAACGGGAACAATTGCAAGAGACAGATGAAATGAAGAAAAATGAAGGGATCAGCAGAAATCAGACCTAATATAAACCCAGCTAAAATAAACTCAGCATGGCTCCTGTGGCTCATTCAAAAGCAGCTCTTCTGCACTGAACTCAGGTCAGGGGAAGGATGGACAAGAACTTCCTCTGCTCTGTGCCTCTGGCAATTCTGACTGGCAATGGGAAGAGGTTTTTAAAGGGAAATACTGAAGATTGCAACTCTGCCTCCTACGTTGCATCACAGGAAATGTGACATCTCCAGCCAGAAAGTGTAACTGCTCCTAAATCCTGAGCTTCAGAATTTGAAAGAATTAACATTATTTTCATAATTGATGTGAGGTCAGAGCTGCGTGTGCTCGCCTGAATTCAAAGCCAAGCAGTAGTTTTTACATAAGAAAACTTACAAGTCTGTCATTTATTTTTAAAACTGGAATGAAAATGCTTTGACTCTGCATGTGTAAAACAGAATGAGACCAGGAGGCTCAATGCTGAGTCCCTGGGATGATGGAAGCAGAGCATTCTACTGCACAATTAAACAGAGTTGTTTGTAAATTATTGATGTGCCTTTTAACATATGTAGAAACTTTTGCTACAGGACATCAACATTGGGGTTTTTATTTTTCCACATCAGCATCAGATCACTTCTAGAGAAGTTCAAGGCTATATTTGATAATTTGATTAACATGCTTGTTAAACCTCAGCTAAACCAACAGGACAACAGAGAAACTGAATGTGGTTTAGGATTCAAAAATATTATAATAGTTGATCTGGGTGAAGAAGGTTTTTTGGCTATAGCAGACAATTGAGAAATATGTCAGATTGCTTCTATTGAATAGTCAAAAACATCAGAATATTGAAAGTAACAGACTATTCAGCCACCAAAGCACATGTGATAGTGCTTGCTTGTGTTTCTCTCCACTGTCTTTTGCACAGTCCTTAGAACAGCAGTAAAATATTGCCTGGCTCCACAAGTGCTGTCCATGAATTTGCAGCTCTGATGGGAGTTCAGAAAAGAACATAAGGCATTTCACTGCTGGAAAGAAGAGAGCCAAGCTGATCTGGGATTCTGTTTAATCCCATGGCTGAGTTGAGTCAAACATATTCCTCCACATTTATTACTATTCAAAGGGGAGATGTGGCCCAAGACCTCCAGGAATCAGGCAGGAGCTGCTGTGGCTCCTTTTTTCTGGTACCTGGGAGACTCCTCCATTCTCTAAGGCTGACCCTGACCCAAAGAATTGCTTTGCTCTCTGATGGATGGATGGATTTATTTTTTTTTACCACCCATTTTGCTCCATTTAACAGTTGAGGGAGCAGAGATCATGAGCTTGTCACCTCTGCTGCTACTTGTAGTAGGCAGAGTTGAGGGAGGTGTAAGACTGTGCAGTGAACTGACTTCTGTGTGCCCTGTCTGCAGGGAATCAGTGTTCCCAGCAGGCTCTGGGAACAGGAATTATGTGCTTGGATATCACTTGTTTTCCATTATAGTTATTTCTATCTTCTGCTAACATTCCTCTGACATGAGCCCGCTTTTCTTATCCCACATGACAGCAGAATTCCTGTCACCAAAACACCCCAGAAAAGCTGATCCCCCTGCACTTACCTCAGTCCTCTCTGCAAAAAAGAAGGCACTAAGAGTTGGCTTTCCTGGAAAAGATAGCAAGGAATCCTTATCTTAGAGCTGAAGTTAATGCTGCCATGTGCCAGCCCAGTGTCTGGGAACACTGATCCCAGAATCACAGAATCCCAGGATCCCAGGATCACAGGAACACAGAATCACAGGAACACAGGATCACAGGATCACAGAATCACAGGAACACAGAATCTGCTGAGTTGGAAGGGACCCACGAAGATCACTGAGTCCAACTCCTGGCCCTGCACAGGACACCCCAAGAGTCACACCATGAGCCCAAGAGTATTGTCCAGATGCTTCCTGAACTCTGTCAGGCTTGGGGCTGACCACATCCCTGGGGAACCTCTTCCAGTGCCCAACCACCCTCTGGGTGAAGAACCTTCTTCTAAAATCCAACTTAAACCTCTCCTGACACAATTCAGGCCATTCCCTTGGGTTCTGTCCCTGGTCACCAGAGAGATCAGGGTCTGCCCCTGCTCTTCCCCTCACAAGGAAGCTGTAACTGCAACAGTGATGCCCAAGGGCAGCTGGGGCCACACCACAAAGTGTCTGATGATAAAAAATCAAGGAAGATGTCAATCAATGTACTCCTGATGCCCAGGGTTTGCAGATGGTCCAGCCAGGGTCAGATCTGAGGCAGGAGGTGGGAGCTGTGCCCTGAGCTCTCTTTGGACAAGCAGAGCCTTCCCCCAGAGCTCAGGTTTGTACTGGTGACCTGACCTCACCTCCTTCTTTAACCTGGATTTTTCAAGAGTGACCCGTGGGACCAGAAGTTTAAATCCATCTATTCAGAGCTTGCATGTGCAGTCTTTATGAGTGCACTGTGATAGTGACCTGCTCAGGAAACCAAATTCAGTGCCAGATGCCCCAGGGAGCTGCAGGAAGACAATTCTGGAAGGCAGGATCATTTTCAGACAGAAACCAGCAGGCTTCTGAGATGGATTGATTTAAGGCATTGATCTTCCAACAGGGTTCCTCTCCTTAGTTCCCCATGGCTTCCATGGGGAGGGAAGACATCCAATGGGAACTCCTGACTTCTGTATTTTCATTTTCATTTGATTAACACAGACAGGGAAACTTCATATCTAGGATGCCTGTCTGTGAAAAGCCTGTACAATACAGAGGCAACCAACTCAGATAAAGAAAAATCCTATTTAAAAAATGCTTTTGCTTAAGAAAAAACTGGGAAATGGAACCATATCTACATAGTAGCACCAGGTCAGGTCATGATTAGTGACACAACCATGTCCTTGTAATACCTACACATGATGGATGGCCCTTGCAGCTGGAGAAAGTGAGCAGGGAGTCAAACTGACCCTTGTTTTTGCATGTTTGGGCTGCTTTCCCTCCCTCAAAAACACAAGAGTCAGCTATCACCAGCATATTGGAGTTTCCAAGCCAGCAAGCTACAAAATCAATTGACTGCTTTTTAGGGCATGGTGACCCACTGGAATAAGCAGGAGTGACAACTTTTATAGACTTTGCATTTGGCTGGAAATCACACGCCCCTGTTATTATATAACTCCAGGGATGTAAGGTGGCATCTTGCCTCTGTCTGTTTAGGGCCATCACACTCCCCCTAAAAATGCATCTTCTATTTTGTATTCTCATACACTTTTCAGTCACTCTCCAACTCCAATTACACTGCTTTCTTCCCTCATTTAAGGAGGAATTATTCTGGTTTTATGCAGAAAAAATCATTATATGATGCATTAAAAAAATCATCACACATCTGCCTTATTTTTTTTCTGTGCCTCTGTTATTATATAACTTCAGGGATGTAAGGTGGCATCTTGCCTCTGTCTGTTTAGGGCCATCACAATCCCCCTGGGACTGTGAATACAAAATCTTCTCTTTTGTATTCTCATACACTTTGCAGTCACTCTCCAACTCCAATTACAGTGCTTTCTTCCCTCATTTAAGGAGGTTATGCAGGAAAAAATCATTATATGATGCATACAAAATCATTACACTTAATTTTTTTTCTGTGCTAATATGTCACAATGCCCATAGCAAAGGTGAGCATAGGGAACCACTAAGTTTGGACTCTTTGGGAAGGTGTGAAGATATAAATTGTCTCAGAGGTTTGTGCCTTTAGTCCAGCACAGGCAGGCTGGGTCAGTGTGTGTTTCTGCTCACAGGAACAAAAGAGGGGGTGATGTGGAAAGAAAAATGACAGAAATGGAGCAGAGGGACTCAATGCCTTGGAAGGTCCAGGGGACAATCAGGTGCTGAGGTGACCTCAGGAGAACAGAGGTGGTAAAGGGGGCAGAAGTATCTGTATTGCCATCTTCCCCCAGGAAACACAGGATAGAAGAGAATGAGCTGCAGGGAGCAGGTGAAGTTCTGTTTTTCCTCCTGTCTTTCTCCAAGTCCCTGAATCTGTGGCTGCCACTACTCACAGCTCAGCATCTCCTTCAGAAAAGCATGAGGTCAAAGAGGATTCAGCTCCCTGGAGAATGAAACTGCTGCTGGTGACTGACAGGTTTGCTCAGACTCCAAACATACCAGGATCTGAGTGCTGGGGAGGTGAGAGCTGCAAACAGTGCAGAATATTCTCATTCTCAGGGCTCGTGGTTGGTAAAAATGCAAAATACTGCATTTGACATAATCCTGCTCTACCCCAAACTTAGGAACCAGTGCTGTCAAAAAAGTGGCTGTCACCTAGATTAAATGGATTAAATCCAAGTGAAGAAATAAAAACAAAAGAGATGATCCAAGGATCACCTTGTGTTCTTTTCCCAACAGTTGCAGTTCAGCTCGAGGAGGGCACTGGGCCCCATTAATGTCTGCTACAAGCAGATGTGTTCTCTTGGAAATACATGCACCCACTTCTGCTCTGCCTGCATGGAGTCTGTTACTGGGTTTTTAGGAGCTTTGGCAAGTGCTATCTGTTAATATCTGAAGGTGGGAGTGTTCAGGGAGTTGTCGGAAAGGCTTGCAAGACTAGATCTGATCATACCCACCCACACTAATTAACACATTACATAAAAGTACAACAAGTTTCTCTTTGCAAACATCAGAATCACTTGCCCAGGCACTTTCTGTGCAGTTCTAGAAGAACTTGAGGGACAGACTCTATTGCTTTTTAACCTCAATGGAACAATGGGTGAGTGGGGAGGGTTCAGCTCCCACTTTCAGGGCCCACTCCTTTTTGTCATGCTGCTAAAAACATGCCATGGGCAGGGACATGGCTGGAACAGCCTTTTTAAAGTTCACCAAGGGTGCATGAGGGTGCACTTTTTTCTCATCAAAAACCACAAAAAGAAATATTCAACATGAGGGATCAGATTCCTATACAAAGGACTCCTCCTGTCCCTGCCCTGCCTTGCTATTTCTGAAAATCACATCATATAAACAGCAGCCCTTGAAACCACTTTGAACTGAAAAATCCTCCCATTTAAATTTGGCTTTTTTTTTTTTTTGGTGACAGGAACATGTCCCAAACCAGCTCATGTTTCTCTATCATTCAAATTTTAAACCAGCAGCAATCTCCTGTATAAGATCCACAGTGAGGACTCTTTTACTTTTTCAGAGTTTGCAGCAAGTAAAACTAATTTCCTATCAAACTCCTGTGACCTGCTCCGGCAGCTTCACCTGGATTCCTCCAGCAGGATAATAAATGAATGCCCCAATCTCCATTTACTCCAGACTCTAGGATGACATCTGGCTTCAAGATGGTGGCACAGAAAAGTGCAGTGATGACACAGGAAAACAGAAGGCAAAAAATAATTGTGCAGTGGAGAGCAGGAGGCAGCAGAGAGAGCGGGGAAAATCAAAATTAAAGTAAATCAAAGGGCGGAAATTCCTTGGAGAAGGCCTTAGGCTTCAACAAGCTTGTCCACATTTGCAGCACTTCGAGATTACCCAACCCTACCCTTATGTGGGAAGGTCCCAGCAGACCCCAGCAGGCATTCCAAAGGAGCCTTTCTATTAAAAAAAAACTCTTCAAAGTCTCCATCGACGTTTGCAGCTCGATGGAGCCCGTCCTGCCTGCAACATTCACCAGGGAAGGATCTCTCTTACCCAACTCCTCCCTGCTATCTGAAAAGCAAAGTTAATGTTTTCCTCATTATTTTCTGTTTGCTGCAAGCCTCTCCCCCACTGTGACTGCTATTTGACCTGCTGCCTGCTCTGGGACCCCGAGGGAAGGCAGAGGGAGCTCTGTGTGTGAGAGAGAGCAGAGAGGATGAGCCTCAGCTCCTCCTGACTTGTTTATATTCATCAGAAAGAAAGAAATCAACAGCAAACATCAGAAAGAAATCAACTGTGTGTGTAAGGCAACCCTGGAGATAGGCAACATCTTTTGTGTGCTGCAGGGAAAGAGCAGATCTATTGAAGGGACAGGATTTGGGGATGGATGTGGATTCCAGTGTGTTTTTACCTCGTTTTTGTATCAGAAGTTATCAATAAACAGAATTCTCAGCACAAAGGTCTAACTTCAAGGGGACACTGCTCTTTCAGCACAGTTGACTGCACTTGCAGCAACAAGCCTGGCACACCCAGCTGGGATTAATGAGAAACTGGAAAGGATCAGAGAGCACAAGGGGAAGTTGGTATCACCCCATCTTCCTCTCCCAAACCTCTCCTGATAAATCTGGTGCCTTCAGTATTCCAGGCAGATCCTGGAAGGATCTGGAAGGAACCCTGAAGGGTTCTCCTCTTATGGCACTTGACTTTTCAGTGAGATGGGCTTCTCAAAAAAATTGACAAAAAAATAAAGCTGGAAGCATCTATTAGGGTGGGTCTCAAAATCCCAGAGACTGAAGTTTCTTTTCATCCCCTCCAGAGAGCCTCAGACACCCAGGAATATCAGATACCCAGAGGTGTCACAGTGCTCCAGGTCACAGCTCTGCACTGACTCAGGCAGGAGAGCCCCTCCAGATACTCACCCAGGCAGAGGGGCCTCAACACTTCTGGCAGCACCTTCCTCTTGGAGAGCTCCAGAAAGGAGAAATCCAATGGTCTGCAACAAGGTCAGACCTGATTTTAACACCCACACCTTTGCACCTCAGTTGCAGGTCTCCATTCTACATGGCAGAACCAGAGCAGTGTTTCAAACACAGCTCACAGCTTTTCTGCTGTACCTCAGAAGTCTTTTAGATGATGTATTGTGGAATATGGGTTTTTTCATCATCTAAATTTTTGTATAGAACCTCCTGGTCTATGAACAAATACTGCTTTTCCTTTCTATAACATGCTGCATTTGAATTTGCTGAGCTTTTGACAGACATTTAGGTAGTCAGACTTGCAATTTTGAGGTAGGGAAACACCAGAAATATCTGCTTTGCAGGTCAGGGTGCTCCTTCAGATGATGCATTTTGCCCCAAGCCATCCAGGACATCTACAGAAGAGCTTGAAATTCGAGTCAGGAGCCCTAAATTCACTCCTTTAATCACACATGCATCCTTGAGGCACTTCATTCAGGTGTCTCCAGTTGGACTTGCTACTTCCTGTATTGCAATTATATTAATTTCTCTGTTAGCAGTGCTCCAATGTGCTGCTCACTGCATTTTGCACAGGAATGCAGTGTTGCCCTTCCTAGGCTGTCAAAGAGAATATTTCACTACAAAAATAAATAATGTCTAGCTGCTTCTGGCACCTCAGTCCAAGCATATTTATCACTTTTGGCTGATCAGTGCCTGACTCAATGTCCCTAAAGCACAATGGGTTTATTCCCAGCTGAATTCAAAATGCATTTAATCAGGTCTTTGCTAAATGTGCTCCCAAATTTCACATCTCATGAGCACAACACCACTGTCTCTTAGAGCATTATTCCACTTCACTGTGCAGGCTGATACAATGGATTTTGCTCTGCATGGATTATGTCAGTGAATGTATGTTTGTACAAGCAGGCTCTAGTTTTAGTTTCTAGATTTAGTTCATCCCCAAGGTGTGCTGCCTACATGTGTGGCAATCTGGGATTAACACTAAAAATATATTTATATTTTATCAGAAATGAACAAAAAAAAAAATCAGAACAACAATTTCACATACGAATTCAGTGACAGAAAGAATCTTCCACTATTTAAACTCTCAGCTGTGCTGCCTGAGCTCTGAGCCTTCCTGTCCAGCCTCCACAGGGGAAGTACAACAGCTTTTTTGGGCCCAGAAAGAGAAGTCCTGGGTGGCCTTTAGCAAAGAAAACATTGCCTCATGGTTTGCTCCTTCCCCAGTGTGTGCTGGGAACAGCTTCATCATGGCATGGGAAGTGAAGAAAGAGAAGGAAGCGTCCATGAAATGTCCATATCTTTTAGTTCTTCCAAGTAATTCTGAAGTTCCCCATTCAAAAAGCTGAAATGAAACCAGTGGCAACTCCTCTGGAGAGAGGGCACAGAGTGTGTTTGGGATGGGATGTGCTGCCTCTCCACTGAGACAGCCCACAGACACTTAAGAAACAAAAATCACATCTTAAAACTATGAGTAGATTTAACAATTGAACTCTAAAGAATTAAACATCATAGAAACATTTCACACTTTCTGTTTTTTCTTTCCAAGGGTCCATAGTCCTCTCACTCAATCCTGTGCAAAGGTCATGTTACTATGGATATGACCTGCAAGAAATGTGTTGCCTCAGAGCAGCACAAGTCACATGAACAGGCTGAAAGCCAAGAGCTGCTGATTCCCAGTCCTGGAGGATTTTCATGCTTGTGCTGGGTTCACTGCAGAGCAGTCCTGGTGCCAGCCTATGTTCGTCCTTTAAAAGTGTTCATGCAGGTGTAGCTCCCAGAAAACTTGTGGATTTCTTCAAGTGCTGCCTGGGGGAGAATGCTGGTGTGGAAGCAGAAAGAAAAAGATGAGACAAATCCCTCGATCTGTTCTAATGAGAGATGTGTAAATATGGATTTATGGACATAAATACACAAATTTCAAAAACCAGCTAGTGAGAGACACAGACAAAACTGGCATCAGTTTCCTGCTGTGAGGAGGCTTACAGGGAGAAAGTTCCATCCAGTCACTTTCTCTACAGAAATAGTGAAGCAAAAAAGTCTGTAAAAGCTGTAACTTGGAAGATACCATTATGTTTTATTCCTTCTAAATATAACATACATACTATATTATCTAAATATATATAGCATATACTAGATATACTATATATCTAAATATATCTAAATATAATATATATATTATAATATACAATATATAATATACAATATATAACATATAATATACTCTGATATATACAGATTTAACCTGAATTCTCTGGTTAACCTGCCATCTGGTTGTGCAAGGCATGTGGCCTCCTTATCCTAAGGTATGGATAGAGACCCAATTTCCTGACAGCTACTGTAATGAAAATAACCTATTAATTCTTACAATAAAATGGAACAGCCCCTTTTTCTTGTTGACAGAATTTTTGGTAACTTTTACTCCAAATTTTACATTCAGAGCAAAGCATTTGCTGTGAATTATTTTTTTCTTGCTTGAAATGCAATACTGAAATTATTTTCCACAGAACTCTTATTGCCTTGTTTCAGTTCCTGACTGCAGCAGCTTTTCCAAAGGTTTTAGTGCAAACTGTCATGGAAACACAAGGTGAATGTTCTTTCTCTGTGGTTGTTCCAGGATATGAGGTTATGATTTTTTTCCTTAGGGTTCTTAAAATTTCAGTCCTGACCATACACAAAAACATTGATTTAACAGTTTCACTGATGTAACACAGGCAATGCTCTCTAAATGCAGGTGAGATGTCCAGGCCTTATGGTTCAGAAATCCTGCATAATAAAAAGCCTGGAGTCCAACAAGTGACTTAATAAATCCCAATCAACTACCTGTGCAAGTTAATTATTATGAAATTCCCTGGACAAAAATCCAGTTTACCCCTCAGGAATCCAAATTTTGGGAACAAAACTGGTTTCCTAAGGGGTTATACAAAGAGAAAACAACTCCAAAGGGAATTGCAAAGTGTCTCCCTTTTGCTTCCATGACTGAGATGAGAGAGCAGCAGCTCCAGCCAGCTCAGGGAACAGACAAAGAGCCAACCTTCCCTGGCCAGGCTATTGCTGGGCAAAGGAAATACTCACCTTTTTAGGATAACAAGGACATGCATTGTCCATGGGAGGAGCAGGAAGGCTTGGTTCATCTGAACAGCTTCTACTGTCCTCCTGGCCACTGTCTCTGGCTTGAGAGGAGGAAAGAGACTAGGGAACCTGAACAGAGAAAATAAAATAATTACAGGTGAACCAAGCTCTTTCTTTAAGGTGTCACTGTCCAAGTCCTGTTACTCTAAGTTATTGATGGTAACTGGCCTTCAAACATGCCCAGGATGATGCCAGGCTATGTCTCTAAGAGGCAGAAAATTCCAGTTCCAGCCCAAAAAGCCCAAAAGCAGAAAGCCCAGTTCCAACTAGTACTACTGGGTTAGCTAAACAGTTAAGAATGTACATGCTGCTGCCCTCAGGGAGAAGTGGCAGAGAGTAATCAGAGCCCTGATTCAGGGTTTTTCTTAATTTGAATGCAAACCAACACCAAATGCTGCCTTTTCAGTGGTGGTGTTTTTCCTTTTACTCTCTGTTCCTCTCTGCTTGATTCAAATCCTTGACAGGTGAAAGACAAATATTTTCCTCCATTGCTTTTAACACCAAACATGAGGCTTTTCCCAGCTCCTGCAATAGCTTGACACTGCAGGTTTTCTTGACTAAGAGAGCACAACCTGTATTAAAAGTTATTTTACCCATTGTAAAAGATTCATTTGGACAGCCACTACTTGTTCTCTTGCACAGGGGTAAAAAGGAGGTACTGATAGTCTCACTTCAGTAAGTGGCTGTCATTCCCCTCAGTGGGAAAGGATTAAGTATTCCAGTGAATAAAGAAGGAACTTGTACCGTTAATTCTAAAGTAATTTGTAGACTGGTCCTTTTGCATGACCATTGCAGATGGCTTCCCCTCCCTCTCTGGTATGGCTTGAAAATGCAGGGAAAAGCAGCTTCCAGTTCTCTCAGCAGCAGCCAGGGTGGTGCAGGAATATCCCAGCACACCGAGGGAACCAGTCTGATGGCTCCCAGGTGGCCTAAAGTGACCCTCTGTTCCCAGGCAGCCAAATGAGACATCAAATTCTCTTAACTAAATGGAGCATTAATTAGGAGTGTATTCTGATGATTCATTTAAAATGAGATGCTTTCTTCTAGTTCCCCTGGACTGACCTGATTCTCATGCCCTGGAACATCTCTGTGCTGGTGTGGAAGGGCAGGACTGTGGTGGCATTCACTCCAGGACAGTCCAGCAGCCCCAGGGTCAGGCTCTCCATGAAAGCAAAGGATGAGGCTTTGGAGGTGCAATAGTCAATGGCACCAGGGATGGCTGACAAGGCCAGGACAGAGTTCAGGCAAACAATGTGCCCATTCTGGAGCTCCAGCATCCTTGGCAGGAATGCTTTGGTGGTCTGAAGAATAAGAGAGTTAAAAGAAGAAAAGAAAAGAAAAAGAAAATTTGCTTAGCAGTGATACAACAAAACCAGCACTGACTGAAAAAAATAAGGTGACACAGACACAACAAGCCCAAGTGTTCCTGTTCATTATGAAAGGAAAGGAGTGGCAGAGGACCTTGTTGTTTTGTCATTTTCTGAGGTTCTAAGTGGGCAAAGTTTGTGTAGAAATACAACAAAAGTCTTTCCTGGCACATACATAAGCAGTACCCCCAGATAAAGGCCATGATCAGAGTGCCTTCTATGCTTAAGAACTTTTACAGGATAAAGTCTTCAACTAAGTGATGAAATCACAAGAAGTTCTTTTTCATTTCTATTGTCTGATTCCAAATGGACTGAATTTCACAGTTCTCTTCCCTGTAGTCCCACACTCCTCTGATGTTCCCTTCTCATCACCACACAGGAAACTCCTCTGTGAGCTCAGGCTTTGACAAAGACATCAAATGTTTTACTGGAAATCACAGAATGGGAATAAAGAGCATCAAATACTGAGTACTACTGAAAAAATTATGTTTATTTTTGACTTCTTTCCTCCAGCCTTTCCCCCTCACATTGTTTTTTTCTCTCTTGTTTTCAACACAGACTGGTTTTACCAAGCATCCCTTAGAAAGACCTACAGGCTGTAATCTGTCACTCTCCTCCCCAACTGTCCCAGATTGCAAGGCAAAATGCATTCTATTGCCATCTGTATGGCAGTGGTCTTTTGTCAAGTGGGCAGTTTGCCTTATCTCTTCCACAATCACTTCTCCCTCCGGGGAGACATCTGCTGATAAGAGGCCATTGAATGTCACTGCATGGCTGATAAGAACTCCAGCATCCCATGGGGAGATGTGAGCCCAGAGGGAGGAGCCAAGCATTGCTACCTGGATATAATCTGGGGATTCTGGAACACCAGCACAGCTTCTGCACTGGATTTCCCAGAGGAACAGCAGCTGCCTCTTCCCCTGGATCTTCAGAGGAAGACTGCACCTTTCTCCAGGATCCCTGCTCCAGCAGAACCACCCCTGACACTGCAGGAGGGCTGAGCCACAATTCCAATGGGACTGCTGCCAGCACCCTGACCCAGAGGGTGTCAGGCTGGGTTCTGACTCTGTCAGTGTTGGTTTAGTTTACTGCATTGTTTATTTTATCTTTTTATTTTCTTCCCTTGTAAAGAACTGTTATTTCCTGCTCCCATATTTTTTGCCTGAGAGCCCCTTAATTTAAAATTTATAGCAATTCAGAGGCGTGGGGAGGGTTTACATTTTCCATTTTGGGGGAGGCTGCTGCCTTCCTTAGCAGACACCTGTTTTTCCAAACTGAGACACCAACTCTGGCTACATGAGACACAAGAGCTTCTCTCACCCAGAACTGTCCCAGGGTGTTTATGTGCTGGGATTTCAGCAGTGCATCGTCGTCGCTGTCCATCAGGCTCTTCCCATGAACCACAGCAGCATTGTTCACCAGGATGGTGATGTCACCCACCTGCAAAGAAAAGCTGGTGACAAATGGTACCTCTCACCACAAATCAGAGAGCTGAACAGCCATTATTGCCCAAATACATGGTTATTTTCACAGTTTATGACATTATTGCCTATGGGCCTTATAATCCTTTGTATCACCTCATTATAGGCAGATGGACTTCGTACAATCTTATCTGCATCACCCTTCTTTTTTTCCTAATATATTTTCTCATCAAATACTGAATCACAGAATTGTTAAAGTTGGAAAAGACCTTTGAGATCACCAAGTCCAAACATTAATCCAACTCCACCACTACATTCAGCACTAACTCATGTCCCCAGGTGCCATATCCACATGGTTTTTGAGCACTTCCAGGGATGGTGCCTCCACTACTGCCCTGGGCAGCCTGTTCTGATGCTTTACAACCTTTTCCATGAAAATGTTTTCACTAATATCCAATCTAAAACCTCCCTAGGCGCAACTTGAGGCCATTTCCTCTCATCCTGTCCTTTGTTCCCGGGGAGCAGAGCTGGACCCCCCTGGCTGCACCCTCCTGTCAGGGAGCTGTGCAGAGTCAGAAGTGCATGGCACTATTTAAAGTGAAAGTACTTTGATTTGGAAGAGGCAAGGATGAAGGTGAAGGCTAATTACAAAAGTTTATAAATGCAGCTGACATGTTAGCACTCTGTGTCTTTCATGCTGCCCTTCATTTACTCTCCTGGCGCTCTCTCCTCTTTTAATGCTCTGTTGTTTTTCCCCCTGTGGGCAAAGTGCTGCTGAGAGCAACTGGGGTAGCTGAGTTTGATCCATTTACATCGCTATGGATACAGAGGGGCTGTTATTTAATTATTTAACACTGAAATGTGTGAAATGATCCGTGAAACCTCCAGGGTGAACTACGCTAAGGGGCAGACTTATAATCTGTGGATTATACTCTACAATACATATATAACATATAACATATAACATATAACTAATAACTAATAACTAATATATAATATATAATATCCTCATCCTGAGTCTTCTTTCGCTTCAGAGTGAGGCCCCCAGCTCCTTCAGCCCCCTCCTGTCACTATAGCACATGAAATGACACAATGTTATTGTGTTATTTTATTATTACATGCTGCTCTTTTAAGGTAAAAAGAGAGCTTTTAATTTCTGACTCCAACATTTATAGATTTCTAGAAGTGACAGTGGATTGGAGGGTGACAGTGCCACCTCTCCAATGACACTGGACAAACCAAAAGTCTATCAAATTTCTCCTCCTCTATAAAAGAATGCAGAACAATAAGTTATTTACATAAAGTGTGTAAGAAAGTTTGTTATAAGAATGTAAACATCAGAAAACTTAGAAAATCTTAAAAAATCAAGGTGACACCCTCCCAAGGAGATTTCTCCCAGACCTTTTCCCTGACGGCCTTGGCTTGCTGATAGACCTCCTCACGGTTCCCCACATCACAGATGAAGTAGTGGCACTCTGTCCCCATCATCCTGATCTCCTCCATGGTCTCCTTCAGGCACTTCTCAGTCCGACCCCACAGGATGATCTGTAGCAAGAAATTTTTGTTAGAGTCCAACTGCTTCTGTTTCATATCTAAAATAATTAAAACATGCTTCTGACTCCAACGGTTTGATGGAAATCTTTGATGTGTTTTCACTGCCAGGGCTGTTGTTTTGCTTCATTTAAGAAAAGCAATGACTTTCTGTTACATGGGGAGTATCAAGTGGGACCTGTGTTCCACTGCTGATCCTCTGTTTACAGATTCTTTACAAGCAACACAAGCTGAAACAAAAACTCAGATCTGAAGCCTAATGTGACTGGTATATGGAACATTTGGAAGTTTTTCTGCATTGTGTCATCTATGAATGAATTGATCTCTGGTTTTTGCTCTTCAACGAAGTCTTCTTAGTACTTATCATGTTATAAATGGTGAGTCACTGTTCTGCAAAAAATAAATTAATGAATGGAGCATGTTACTGCAATCAGCTGACTGCTCTGTGACTCTAAGAGCAAGATCCAAAGGAGAGAGAAGGAATGGTTGCTACACTGAAAATGCAAAATTATGGTGCTATTTCCAAGCACGTGTTATCCAGAATTACAGTTCCTTCTCACACTACTGTGTAGTGAGGCTGTATGAATCTGACCAGTATATTGATTTTTTTAATGGTTAAAAATAAGCACACTTAAACTTCAAAGATTAAAGAGTCTTTGAGTTTTCCCAAAGTTGAAAGAACAGAAATGGAAAAGTCTGAATTGCATCACTGCCTATAGCTCAATCCCCGCAATTAACTTAATAACAGCAAGATAAACATAAAAAAATGTGTGCAGTATTCTTACCCCACAACAAATCTCTGGCAGGGAGCTTTAACATGCTTATTTTTTAAGGACTAGCTAAGCTTATCTCATAACTGGTACTAAAACTAATCTCTGGCAGGGTCAAAGAGCTCTTTAGTGTACCCCAGCAAGGCTAAAATGCAGAACTACCCAAATCCTCAACCACTTCCTAAACAAGTTACATTTACAATTAATCCCATTTCCATGTCATTGGCACATCTGTGAACACAAACACACCCAGACTGATAAGATTTATATCCTCAAATTCTCCAGAGCACTGACAAATCTGGTTAACCAGAAACTTCAGAGTGTGTATAAATATGCCAGAGCTATTTCATGGGAAATCTTATCTCAGGGGAAGTAATTTTCAAGGAAAAAGCTATGATCACACTTAAAAACTATAAGAAAGCATATGGCTGAAATTGCAGCTTGTGCACTGGCCTGGCTTCTAAAGTCTCAGCGTATCACCCTTGGCCATCAGGGCTTGGCATCTCCTCAAAGCTTGTAAAATTGATGGCTATTTACTCACTTCTGATCCCAGGGCTAGACCAAGGAATATTTTTCATGTGTACACTGCAGACTTGAAGGGAAATCAAGAACATGTGAGAAATTTCACAAGCTCTCAGGAAGTATTTACAAAATACTGCTCAGCTGCGAGCACATGCACACTTGCTCTCCCTTCCACAACCCACATGGAAAAGGGGGAGGGAAAACCTCTGTGGAAAGGGGAGAAAAAAACCACAAAATGTCAACTGCAAATGTGGAGTCTGATGCCCACAGAGTTTTGCATCCGGCTGAACTTCACCCTCTTTGCAGGGTTGGATTAGTCAATGTACACACTAAAAAATGAAGTGATTTGCTGAAGAGTGATGGAAGGTAGAACAGGAAGAGGAGAGAAACAGAAATAAGGTGTCAGACAAGGAGAGTATAAGGCAGGAAACTGTGCTCACATATCTAATACTCCAGTGCTTCTGCTGTTGCTAAATAAAAAGTAGATCCTTCACTCTTCACTTCAATCTGTCTCAAACATCCACAGAGCCTCCTATTCCCAGGAGCTACCACTGGTGCATTGAATGTCAGGAAATATACATGGAAGAATAGTTAAGCAAAGGATGGCCTGTCAAAGGAACATCTGTCTGTGATGCAGCTCTTGGATATACTATTTTTTTATGCCCCAACAGTTTCATTGAGACCTTTAATATCCTATAGGCAAGTCTTGCAAGGTGACCCCCTTAAAATCTGGGCCATCTGGGGACGACAGAATTTGCTGCTTATCCTGCTGACAACATTAATTTCAACACTGACTTCTTTCCATGAGAAGTTTTCGTGTCTTTGATACTGTCCACACTCAGGTAAAGGCTTCAGCCTGTGTAAGAGAAAGGCAGTAAATAAAAGACCATTCTTTTGTGAGAGGTCCCTGATGACCCAGTGGGAAGTGAGGGCTCCTGCCATCATTTCTGCTACTTTTTACAGATGGATAAAACTCAGAACTCAATACAATGTGCTTTTGGTCCAAATTCAAGCTTGACTGCTCCTATGAGATCATATGAGACTTTAAATTTCTCTCTTACATCTGGCCAGACTGAATTGGCACAGGCCTCCCCCCAGCCTCCCAGGACATCAGATCTTACAGACAAGTCTGGAGTTGCTGCATTTGTCTCACAGTTGAGGCTTCTGTTGCTGCTGAACATCTTTAGGAACGGCTTGGTTTATAGTCTTTCTGTATAGGCAATACAGCAGTTTTCTGGTGTTTCTGATGTTTTCTGGGTCCTTACTCTCCTACTGCCTCCTGAGGTTTGCTACAAACTCCTCAGTTCTCTGCCCTCCTGCATTCACCTACTTCTGCAAAATGTGCCATTAGTGGTGATCATCCAGTACTCCTGAACAAACCCTTCTGCTCCCTGCTGACCTGATGAGCCTCTGTGGGCCTGGGGCTGTTTGCTGCTGCCCCGTGAGCGCCAGTTACCCAAACATTGGCTCTTCACTTCCCTTGGGATGCAACCCTTGGGATAAAGGAATATTATTCAGTAAACATCAAGAAAGGCACCACTTCACTTCACCCTGCCCCAGCTGGGATTCCAGGACCCTGCACTCATGAGGAGCCCAGAGCTGTGCTTTCAGAAATGGTCCATTTTATTAGGAAGCACAGTTTTTCAAATGTAGACATGGGGCTCAGAGTCTGGTCTGCCTCCTCTTTCCTTTCTAACTGCAAGTCTAAATTGGCAATAAGTGTGTCCCAAATGGAAGCTGAGAATGACTCCAACAGACACAGAAGTTCCTGTCTGGACAGAGGAAAACGAGAAGGAATAAGGAGAGGCACTGTGTTCATCATTTCCCAGCCTGTCAGGATGCTGCACCGCCACCATTCACCAGAACTTAGTGGTGGACAGAAGAATATTTAATTTGCATTTTGGATAAATTCCTGGACAGACAATTTTCCATCCTGGAAAGAATCCAGCCCTTATTTCTTCCCCCTCTCCATCTCTTGCCATCTTCCCCTGCCTGCCTGTTCCTGCTGCACCAGACACCCCCTCCTCTGACAGAGTTACTGACCAGAAAATTGGCAAGGGCAGGTGCCCAGGGAGGTGGATAATCCTGCTCCAAGGCTTCCTGCCTGTGCTTACCTCGGTGTGACCCAGGGCTGGCAGCAGCCAGGGAGGCAGGTGGGATGGGAAAGCCACCCCTGACATGGCAGGTGGGATGGAGAAGCCACCCCTGACACTGCAGGTGGGATGGAGAAGCCATCCCTGACATCCAGGTGGGATGGAGAAGCCATCCCTGACACTGCAGGTGGGATGGGGAAGCCATCCCTGACATCCAGGTGGGATGGAGAAGCCATCCCTGACACTGCAGGTGGGATGGAGAAGCCATCCCTGACATCCAGGTGGGATGGAGAAGCCATCCCTGACACGGCAGGTGGGATGGGGAAGCCATCCCTGACACTGCAGGGCAGGATCCCACCACTGGACACAGGGAAGAAGAGATTTATGATGATGGAGGAACTCCACGTGCCCTCCTCCATCATCATAAAGTGGGCAAGGGCTGTGACATCACACTTGGGACAGACTTTCCCAGGACTTATTAATGGGTTTTTGCAAAACAAACATTATCTGTTGATCTGGAGTCACAGAACTCCTTATCTGACCTTAGGAAAATCCTTTCAGCTGGAGGGGCAGGCACTGCATCCTCTGCTCCCAGAGGATTAACTCTGGATCCTTTAACTCTGGATTTAATCTGCTAATGAGGCCTGTCCTGAGGTCAGAGGGGAGTCAGAGGGAAGAGTTTTGCTCCTCTTGGACTAAGCAAGGCTGTCTAACAGAGACCTGCACTGGCTTAGTGCCAAAAGCCCCAGTCCTGACTGCAGGACCAAAGCCTGACTTTCACCATAGCACAGGAAGAGTTATGCTTCTGACCACCACAAAATCAGATAAAGCCACTAATTTATATAAACTGGTCTAGACTGAAGCTGCTATCAACCACAACATAAACAATGTGATCAATGCCTCCAGAGACTGAAGGATTTTACTAGTGCAGGACACAAGGTTAGAGCTAACTTTACATCATTTACAAGGCTAGTTAACTTGTTCAGCCTGATTTCACTGCTAGCACAATTCAAGAACGGCAGCAAAGGAATGCTGCCCTTTTACATCATCAATTATTTTGGCACTGGATCTTCAGCAAACCCGCTGTGCTAGAATTTCTGCCTCCAGTGAGCTGGAGCAGTACTGGAAAGGTGTCCTACCACAATTACCACTATTGGGTTGTATTTGAGTAAAGAACTCTTCACTCTTGGTCTATTACACCACAAGGTGGGCTGTGATTAGCAGACATAACTTCCATTCTGAAAGTTTCTCCATTTTACGATTCATGAAGCAATTCCCTGATACAATCAGAAGACACTGAAAGATTAAAGCGTTGCAGAGACACACAAATGCCCTTCCCGCCTGATCTCATTATTGCTGCCTCCACAAATCAAGCACAACTCCCAGCCCCAGATCAGCAGAGATAGGAAGTAGTTGGTAGGTCAACACATTTCATTCCCCCTTTCAACCTCCTTCCCAGTCCAGGGGAACAAAAGTTGCTCTGTGTGAGCTGGTATCTGTAATTGCACAGACCTTTGTTCAAACACAGAAAGCCTTTCTGAGCCCAACACTCAAGAGTTCCTGCATACTTTTAGGAAGTACAAAGTGTAGATAATCCACTGAAGTATGCCAGCCTTATCCCCCTATATTCACAACTGCCTGGTACTACTAACTCACAGCCTGTCCTCGGAAAAAAAAATGCATTCCAGTGTGTCCCATAATCCTGGGCAGAGTTTTGCATATCGTGAGAAAGGGAAGCTAAATCCCACAGCCTCAAAAGCTCCAGGTCCTTTGCCTGTCAATGGCAGAAGGGTTTTCTCCTCCACCCCTTCCCCTCTCCTGGCCCCAGGCAAAGGCAGACAAGTTCTTTCAGGAGCTCTCCATGGGAGAGGCAGCTAAAGGCTGATTACTGGAAGAGGGAAAGGTGTGGCCCTGCAGTGTGAAAAGCCAATCTTTGCTTTAGAAAGGAAAAAAAAAAAAAAAGAACCTTGTGATGCCTGAAGTAGGTCAAAATACTTAACCCAGCCCCTTAGTGACACTTCTGTAAAGGTAAGCAAACAAAACAGGCCAGTGGAGAATTTCTCTAGGTTCCCCCAGTGAATATCAAAGCTGCAAAGGACAGGTATGAGAAAAGTTGCATGTTAACGTGGAGAATCGAGAGAGTAAGCTTCTGTATCTATTTTACATGCAAGCTTTTCAAGATTACTATTTAGCAGTTGTAAAGCCTGTAAGAATTGAATTTAAATTTAATCCTGCCACCCTGGTAAACATAAACCACAGACTTTATAATAAACTGGTTTAAGTCCAGGAGTAACATATAGTAATGAGATTAACAGTTAGGGCTAAAGAGACTTCAGAAGGTGACTAAAGGAGAGAATTCCAATCATTTTAGTCTGGAGTCAGAACTTTTATTAGTTTATATGTTGACTTAGCACTCAATGGGATTAACATTATTCACCTAAACAACAGTCAATTCCAGATGTACCCCGTTTTCCCTCTTAAAGAAACCAAACAGCACCTAAAAAAAATCACAGAGGAGTATGTCAACACCTGCCTGCTGTTCAACAGGGGCCTTCCTTGGAAAGAAAATGTGTGATTTTCTGTGTGCACACAGGCATTTAAGAGCAGCTCCCTGTGAAGAAGGGAACAAATGCCCACTGTTCTCACAGCCAGGACTATGTAAGGACAGGTGGCCCCATGCTGACTTTTTTTTTTTTTTTCCCCAATTGCTTAGTCTGCAGCACTCCAGACTGCCTTGGGAGCAGCTCTTCGCAGCTCTGCTCGGAGCAGAGGAGGAAGGGCAAGGGTGAGGGTTGTTTGCAAGGAGAGGTCAGGCAGGAGTCAGCCTTTACAATTCCATTAACGCTGGGACAGGGTCAAACCGAGTGCAACGCTCCAACAAAATGCACCAAGTGGCCACAAGCTGTCACCCTGGAAGGTCCCTGCAAGCATCTGTGGCGTAAAGAAAGGACAGACTTGTAATGGGGAATGGTTTGCCACCCCATGTGTGAGAGCAGGCTGCTGCTGCAGGCATCCAAAGCACACAAATGTTAAAAATAGGTTAGAAACCCTTGTAAAATAGTTGATAGATCGTTAAGCATGTACTGTTAGTTTGTTTGTTATATTGTAAAAAGGGGTTAAAAGGGTAGTTGTAAGAAATAGGGTAGCCAATGTACCATAGAGGACACAGTCTCAAGCTACATCGGGGAAGGTATAGGTTGGATATTAGGAGGAAATTTTTCACCGAAAGAATAATAAAGTACTGGAATGCCCTTCCCAGAGAGGTGGCAGAATCACCATCTCTGGGTGTGTTTAAAAAAACACTGGACATGGCACCTGGTGCTATAGTTGAGGTGTTAGGGCACAGGTTGGACTCGATGATCTTGGAGGTCTCTTCCAACCTCATTACTCTGTGATTCTGTGATAACACCCCTCAGTAAGGTGCACCACGAGCCAGCCTGGACAGAACTGCAATGGCCAATCAAGGCCTAAAACCTTCATGCAAATGAAAGATCCAAACAAAACCAATCCAAAGGGACAAAAAACAGGATAAAAAGGGGCATCTGACCCGGGAACGCTCCTGCCCTGCCCGGCCCCCTTGCTTTAGGCCTTTCTTTTATTAGAATAAATACTGAAATCACTTTAGTACCCCTTGCTTTAGGCCTTTCTTTTATCATAATAAATGCTGAAATCACTTCAGTACCCCTTGCTTTAGGCCTTTCTTTTATCATAACAAATGCTGAAATCACTTCAGTACTGGGAGCCTGCTCCTGTTTCTATCACAAAGAAATATCCTGCAGAAAGATTCTCTGGCTGCAGAGCAGGAAGAAGTGGAGAATCTGGGGGTGGGGAGAGGGGTTAGGAAAGTTCTGTGTTTGAGGTAAGGCTCTGGAGACACCCACCAATAGAAATATAATGCTCCACCCTGCAAAAATAACCAGTGTGCTGCTGCCGCCTCCGTCTGCTTGGCATGGCATCCCTGTAATCCAGATTCCTATAAAAATGTCAGGAAATTGTGGGGAGGGGAAATATGCAGGTGCAGAAAGGCCTTTTGTCCTGCAAGCGCAGCAGACAAGATGAAGGGATGGAAAGTCAGTAAATAACATTTCAAAGGGGAAAACGAAATTACTGTGATGGTCTGACAGGATATTTCAGCATCACTGAAGTTTAGCTGTGTGCACATTTTTCTTCCAAAATGCTGCATTATTATTTTTACTTCCTGCATATAACGATCTCTGTAAAGAACCTGTGGCAGGTTAAATGTTCATGTTAGAGAGTTAGACATTTACTACAATGCAAAGCTATGTCTACACTGACCAGTAACTGTTCTTGGAAAGCTAAAAAAATCCAAAAGTTAGATTACAAGGTAATGTTAGGAGAAAAGCACACGTGGAGTTAAAAAGGGGCTCTAATACAGTATTATTTCACCTGAGTGGGCAAAACTGGCCACAAATTGCCTCTTCAACCAACAATTAACTGAAAAGTCTGCTGCTTCTAAACTAACAAAATGGGAAAACCTGACAGTATAAATGTATGTAAAAGAAGAATTAAAGAGCTGCAAACTGGATGCCAGTCAAAGTGGATTCTTCTGTAGAGTTTGCCTTTCTATTTCTGAGATGAATTCTGGAGCAGAGCAGCCTAACCTTGAAATGCTGGGTGGTTTTAACTTCCAGTCCCCAGGGACAGCACTGACTCCTAGGCTAGACCCGGCATGGCTTATAAATGCATTAGTTATGCTGCATTGCCAGTTTAAATTATTGTCAGCTTTAATTCAGAACACCTTCAGTTTTGCTCCAAGCTAAATCATGATGAGCAATTCACCAGCACTTCACTTATTTTGGGGAATATATAAAAAAATTCTCTACAAGCTCTATAAAAATAAAAAAAATATAGATTTATCAATGTGATGCTATGCTCAAAACATCACTGAAAAGAAAAACTAGGGAAGGGTTTAAATTTGTTAAGCTGGGAGAAGGTTTGCAACAAAAATAGCCATAGAAACCTAAGGGTGAATAATGTTCCCAATGCTGTCATTATAAACTGCCCTCCAGAAAGGGCTAAAATATGCTCCAGATCATCCATGTGCATAATAGGATGCAGCTCTTGACTGAAAAAATAACTTCTCCCGTGAGGTTACTGGAGAACTATTGGAGTTAAAATAGCCTGCCTTAAATTTGTGTATAAACACCAGCAACTGCTCCAGACAAGCTCCCCTACAAGCCTTTCTCTGCCTCTAGAAAAAGAGAACTGCTACCATTTTCAAACCATATAAAAGCTGTCAAAAGGTGCCATTCTTATAAGAATTTTAGCTGAAGAAATAAAGGACACTGCTTAGAAGAAAGCTTCAATATTGAAATGCTTAACTGGTTGCCTATCTTTTCATGTGCTTTTCAAAATGTTATTTTTTTAATGGTGGCTGTTGCTATGCAACAGAGCAGAATCTCTAAAATCTATTCATGAGTTGTACAAATGGCAGTTTTCAGGACATATTTAACTCTCTCAGTCTATTAAGTCAAAGAAGGAGGATGGGAATCAGAGGACTGGAAGCTCCCAGAGCACAACCCCCACCCAGGGGTACAGCATGGCTTAAAAAGGGTCTTTCACTGATTATACAAATTTTTTCAATACACTGTTAAGATAAAACAGCTACCTTGCTTTCAAAAAATGTGAAAAACAGCACAGCTCTGTTAAATAAAATTATATCTAAATGTAAAAACAAAAGTTAAATACATGTTCATTACTCTTAGCCAGAAATGATCAAAGCAATTCAAATTCAGACTCTGCCACAATGGTTATTTAAATAACCAATTTGCCAAATGTTATTTAAACAAGAGGTGCTGGTCAGGCAGTCACAAATCCAGCTTTAGCATACTCCTAACTTACAGCTGCCTGGAAGTTCCCATCTTTTGGATGTGACTGCTTCTCAGGCCACTGCAATGCAAAATGAAGTTAATTCACTTCAATGCGAATATAAAATCAACGAAGTTATCACAGAACAAGACAAACCTGACTTTGCAATAAAATAAACTATATGAAGTAATCTGGGCAGCAACTGAGGGTCAGAAATAGAATATTGAGGCACAATAATTCTCAGTGTGTTCAAAGGCAGTCACAAGCCCAGCTCTTTGCCTGAAGGGTTCCTTCCCTGCCAGCAGCTTCAGAGCATTGGGGATCTGGAAACTGCTCCAAGAAAGTGTGTGAAATTGAGCCCTAAAAAAAATTTAACAGGCCTATTTTTGGTTGACTCACATTCACTTTTTGCTTCCACTGAAATATAAGTGACAAACCCAACCAAAGTAATGGCCTGAAGGACAGCAATCCCCACGTGCAGCAGTGATGGATTGTCAGTGCTGGAACTGCACTTAGAAACCTGGATTCTGAAACAAATAACACTACTTGGCCTAAATCTGGGACTTAAATGTAAATCAAAAGTGTTTTAACTGTTTTTACTGGTTCCAGTGGCTAAAGAAACCATTCTAACTTCATCCCAAACATATCAACTCCCTCTGAGATGGATCTTTTTTCAGTCTATAACCAGCATTCTGATTATTTAGAGCATTTACAATTTCAACAAGAACCTGAAAATGTGTAGCTTATAATTTTATATCATTTATTTTATAAACATAATTTACTTTCAGTGGTTAAGAATTTTCTATTTCTTAGTGTCCCTTTCAAGTCAGTGAGGAAGAGAAACTAAAATCCCTTTATAAATCTAAGATGCTCTTGCAAATGTCTGGTTTTGCACAAATGCTGGACTGAGATGGGACAGTGTCAGCAGTCAAAGGCATCAGGAGAGCTGTAAACAAGATCTTTTTTCAGTCTATGACCAGCATTCTGATTATTTAGTGCATTTATAATTTCAACAACAACCTGAAAATGTGTAGTTTATAATTTATTTTACAAACATAATTTCTTTTCAGTGGTTAAGAATTTTCTATTTCTTAGTGTCCCTTTCAAATCAGTGAGGAAGAGAAACTAAAATCCCTTTATAAATGTAAGATGCTCTTGTAAATGTCTGGTTTTGCACAAATGCTGGACTGAGATGGGGCAGGGTCAGCGGTCAAAGGCATCAGGAGAGCTCAGTGAGAGCTGTAAACAAGTGCAGTGATGTCAGGAGGAGCTGGCTGACCCAGTGCTGAACTCTGGCTCCGAAGGACACACAAAATGCCAGATCCCTTTCCCACACATGTGTGCACACACACTCCCCTCCCCTTTCATCAGAAAAGGTGTCACAGAACAATTTGCCACAGTTGCACGTCATCATCCATGGAAATAAACCCTGGGACCCCTTTTGATGGCTGAGACTTTGCTTTTGAAAAGACAAACCTACTTCCATAAGCACATCAAATATAAACACAGTGGTCTCTGAGGGGCCTGGGTTCCAATCCAAGCAGCAGAAAGCCACAGCATTGCACAACCAGCACATCCCAAACCCAAAAATCAAATGGCTCAGTTCAGCCAGGCTGGACTCCTGCATTTCCCAGGGGCCTTGGAAATATTCTGACATAATTCCTGACAGCTCCCTGTGGCCAGAGCCAGCCCTGAACTGTTAGCATTTGGGAAAGAAGCAATTGTACCGGCTGGGTGCCTTTAATATCCCACTTGGAGCATGACCTCGTCTCCTTAAGGCTTTGTCCTTGCTGGGAAGGTTTTTTTAAGAGTTGGGTACAGGGAATTTGAGGTTGTAGTCAACATCAAACCAAGCTGCTGAAAGGGGATGTCAGGATTTTCCATTCCCTCTCCAGCAAGCTTTGCCCAGGGAAGTGCTGATCAGAGACAAGCTGTCTGTGTTTACTGCCAGCAAGGAGACTGAAGTGACAGATTGAAGACAAACACTAATTTAATGTTCATGCAGAAAATATCTGACTGCCCACTGTTCTTGCTGATCCATTCTGTTGAAGAGCATGGAAAGACAAACTGCTCAGTGTTTGTCTTCCCACAATTTAGGTTTGGTATATTTGAGATTTTTCTTGAGGTCCAGAAAAAGATTACCTAAGAAGTTCTGCTTTCAGGTAAAATGGTGCAAGTTTGTCAGCTCTTCAGGCACAAAGAAAATCTTGGGTGTACCTGGTGATTCAAAGGGCAAATAAAACAAACCCCAACTAAAGCACATGAAAGATCATGGTTTTTTAATGGTGACTTCTGTCTTTTAAATGTAGGCCTGGCCATAAAGGAGACATTTGCTCCTTAGTGAAGATTCTAAGAAACACTGAAGTAAGATCTTCAGTGCCTGAACTTTGACTTTCTGCTACTCACAGGAGTTCAGACAGCAGGATTCTAGTCCAGGACTTACTGGGAAACAGGATCTACCAAAATGACAAAGAGTACTCATGGATACACCTGTGCTGCTCAAGAGATGGGAAGATGAGTGAGTGAAAACTCCATTTGCACCTATTTTAAATGGCTCTTTCACTGAGATAAGGGAAGAAATATATTATTAGCCAAATCACACCAACTGCTACCCCACCTTTATACAGACTCTTTTTAATCTGTAGCTAAAACTGTGGCATACAACAGGATAATCACAAACATTGTCTTTCCAGGCATCATTTATATAAATATATATATATATATATATAAAACATCAAAATATGCATAATTTTATGTTAGTTAAGTGCACTCAGAGGTACAGCTGTCACTGGTTACACACTGAGAGCCAGGTTTACCTCACAGGCACACACCTAAAGCACAACTAATTCAGCAGAGCTGCATTTGTGCTTTCAAACATGATTTTATTGCCATAAATGGAGCAATGACACATTTGCTCAGGCAGTGTAAGATAACAGAAATCCCTATGTTAACCAAAACAAATAAGCTCTGCAGCGCTGCAGTCAGTAAATTGTAATTAAGAAGGTGGCAACGTAAGGGCAGCTGTCCACAAAATCCCATTGTAATTATGCATAGTTTATGGCTAAACTAATGGGATGAACAATTTAAATTAATTACAAGCCCTGCCAAGGTAGCCATCTATTCCCAAGTCTATTAATTAGAATCAATTTAATCCCCACTGGGATAAAGGTCAAACAACATGTATTTGACCCTTTTCTCCTGGCGTCAGTGTTATCAGCCAATGGATCTGGCAGTGCCTGGGTCTGACTTGTCCAGCTCTTCAGGATGTTGACAGGATGCTTTGAAGAACAGAGTCTGGGCCCAGCTAAAAGAATCTTTAATAATTTCTGCTTTATATTCCTGATAAGCATGGGTTTTAAAAGGCCAGAGCTTATTCTCAGCTCTGAGGCTGTTGTTCTCTGTCTTGGGGAGTTTTTCTTTTCAGTCTCCCTTTCCTGCAGAAAAGCTTGAAGCAGCAATTGTGTTAGATTTGTGTCTTCACTTTGATTCCTGTCCCAGTTGAAAGTGAACACTTAACACTAACTAACATTTGTTACTGGATTTTAAAACAAATACTCAAACTTATACTCAATACTTAAACTCAAATACTCAATAATCATTAGCTGACATTTTCAAACTGCTCAGAGGGAAAGATACCAAATTTCTAGACCCTTGTCCAATTTTATGGCCAGGCAATCAAGAGAACTGTTACTTTTTTTCTTCTCCCCATCACTGTTGCAGACTGAATTAACCAGCTTCTTCTGTGAACTTCATAATTTTCTTTTATTTGTCCTAATTCTTCAGGGTTTTTTTTTTGTTTTTTTTACTTGCCTTTATACTTTTATTCCTCTCAGGTTACTGTCAGGCCAAGTTCCTGCCTTGCTCTGGCAGTCTGATGTAAAAACAGGGAGTTCTTGATATGCCACCTTTGAATGTTGCTGATCTCTTTGAGAAATGGAATTCAGAGTGTATTTAGAGCTTTCTAAGTTCCTCCTTTGTAATTTTACTATCCACTGCATAGTATCACTCTAATAAAGCAGGTTGCCACAGCAGCCTTAAGAATAATAAAGTCTTTGATTCCTTTAAAAGGTTTTAGTCAAATGCTTAGGACTGTATACATGGATTATGGTCACTCTTAAAGCAAATTGCTGTGCCTGGCTAATTAAATCAGACATTAGCTCAACAGCATGTTTGATTCATTTATAATGCAGTAAAAACTACCTACAGTGCTTCAGATGGAAATAGTTCTACAAGTCTGAGACTTTTTCTAGCCTGTGCCAGAGCCATGACATAAATGCAACATAAATACTCAGCAGGACTTTTACAAGTCACTGTAGGTGATGAGACTACACAAAGAAAATAGGGATGAATCACTTCAGGTAAGTGGCCTGAAACATCATGGGCCAAAACCTTCCTTCAGCCCTGAAGTTCAGAAAATCTGCCTTTTTCCTTCCTGTGGTACAAATGAGACTGAGAATGATGGAATCAGACTATGGCTGAGGCTCTGGATGTCCTCTGGTCCAACCCCCTGCTCAAGATCAACCTCAGTTACTGCTCTGAGCAGGTCAGCTCATTTTGAATTTCACTGCTTCCTCCTCCAGCTTGGCAGATCTGAGCCTCTCTTTTCACTTTCAAGGTATTCACTTTCACTTTACTCCCTTCACCTTTATTTAGCATTAGATCTACTGCAGCCTTTACCTCCCAGCATTAATTTTTAAAACAATCTGTTTTCTACCACACTTCCTGCACCTCTCTAAACATTCTTCAAAATTCTTTACTGCTACTTTTCAAACCCCACCTTAAAACTTCCATTGCTGTGATGTCTCTTCCAAAACTTTAAACTGGCTCAACAAGTGGTGCTGCAGTCTCTGGCTTTCATCAGCAGAGAGCTCTGTGTTGGTGCTCATTGTCACCTTTTGGTTTTTATCTCCACTGTCACATTTATTTATTTTATCCCTGCCAAACCTGAGGTCAGCATCATCTTTTGCTGTTGTTCTTGCAGAGCACATTTAGCATCTTTATGCTAAACAGTCTTTGGTGTGAAGTCAGTTTTTGAGGCATTGCAATGACATTAATATAAAACCTCATCTTTAAAACTTTAAGATTTTTTACAGCATTGGCACAGCCCTTGTATTTAGTGGGAAGCCTCATTTAACTGCCTTGGTGCCAGACCTTCAGCATGTTAAAAAGTGCTGGATCTTGGTGTGCCAACTCAGCATGGTCTCAATGGGGACAGCATTTTCTCATTACATCACTGCGTCTTGATGAGAGATGACAAGACTGCAACTCTGCAAGCACCACTTCTTGTTAACATTATTTATTCTCCTTACAACACACCCAGCAACAAATACAGGTATGTTCCAAATTATAACTTAAAACAGCTCCAGCCCAAGCTGCTTCACAGACACCAAAGATCTGAGAGCTGATAAATCTCTGGTGGTGCCTGCCAGGCAGAGACACTTATTCAGCATGTTATTCCAAGCGCTGGCCTTGGCAGCAGCCCCCAGCACAGGCTCCATGCCACGGCAGCCTGGCACTCCAAACAAGGGCTCTTCTGCCCATCCTTAAATCCAATCAACAAAGTAGGGAGCTGCCAACAGGAAGCCATTAAATAAAGCTGCCATCAGGATGTAATCTTCGGAGAAATAAAGCTTTTCTGGAGACCATAAAGCCACCCAATCAGATCTATGCTGTCATACTTTACCAAAAGTTTCAAATTAATGTATTATTTCAAACGACATGGAAAAACATTCACTCCCCAGCTCTTCTCATGTACTTCTGGTTGCTGATAAGTTGTGACATGCTCTCCTAGTTCACTGTAAGATTAAGTGCTTAAATTTAAGGAAGATTAAAGTAACCATCATTTAACACATCCCTGAAGCTGCTGCATTCCTATGGTGGTTTCTTTCCAACCACACACACAACAGGAGAGATTAATCACTTACAACCTCCTATTTGCACTGCAGGTAAATATTCTCATTACACTAAAATATCTACAGCGTAGAATATTTCCTTTTAGATTCCATTAGTGCGTTTTCCTTTTACATTACATTATCCTTTTTACACAATGTCAGATTGCCTTTTCCAAATGGTCACTTTTTTGCATTTTTGAAACGACTGCACAGAAATCCATTAGGCACATGGGCTGTATGTCATTGTGGTACCACCATAGGGCAGGAAAAGCATTCAGAATGGGGACAGATGCTCACCTGGCAACAGTTTCTTAGCACTAAAATCTAAATATATATATATAAATTTTACACCGAGTCTTTTAAAACCAGGCCACCTTAAATGTAGTGCACCACACTGGCCTATTGCACTCGGTAATGTACATCAGAACTGTGTCCATTTCTATTATAAACCTAATTTTAAAGGCTTTCTAATTTCATTATGTTAAGTCATGATGCCTGTTAGAAACAAGTACATGGTGATTAATCAGTTTCTGAGGAAAATCAGGTCCTCTCAGCTCTGAAAGTGTGTCATTTTAAACCAGCTCTTTTCTTCTATCAGGACTAATATTCTCTGGGGTGGTCAGATCAGGTCTAGTCATGTTCTGAGCTGAGAAGGAATGAATGTGTCAGAAATCAGTTATTACTTGCAGAACAAAAGTGTCTCCTTGACAACTGGCCCAGCACATGGGATTTTAAAGCTGACAGAAGCAGAAGGGCTTCCTAGGGTTCCTGCAGGGATCTCCTTTGTTCCAAACCTGGAACCCTTTCTTTTGTCATGTACAGGGTTCCTGCAGGGATCTCATGTCTTCCCACCCCTTCGCCACTCCCCCAGCACAGTCAGGAATTATAAACCTTTGTACATGACAAAAGAAAGGGTTCCAGGCTTGGAACAGGGTTCCTACAGAGATCTCATGCCTTCCCCACTCCCCAGCACAGTCAGGAATTGTACACCTTTGTACAAGAAAGGGTTCCAGGCTTGGAACAGGGTTCCTGCAGAGATCTCATGCCTTCCCCACTCCCCAGCACATGGTCAGGAACTATAAACCTTTGTACATGACAAAAGAAAGGGTTTCAGGTTTGGAATAGGGTTCCTGGAGGGATCTCATGCCTTCCCACGCCTTCTCCACTCCCCAGCACACAGTCAGGAATTATAAATCTTTGTACATTACTAAAAGGAAGGGTTCCAGGTTTGGAACAATCCAGCACATTTGGATGAAGTCTGGGGCACATTCCCATCCCAGTGCACCAGGAATTTGATGCCAGACAAGAGATACTCTCCAGTGCAAGACTCTTCTACAGGCTCTGAAAGTGCAACCAGAGAATGTTTGAGAGTGAGAGATATTTTAAGACATTTTGGAATAAGAACTCTTACTGAGTCCATGGGAGACACACATAGCTTTTGTCCTGAGCCTCAAAAAAAGTCACAGTTCTGAAACAGGAGCAGTGGCTTTTGCCCTCATATCAGGAGATTGGTATTAACTTAATATCCAGCTCTAGTCACAGTGCAGTTAATTCTTGATCATACAGCATTGGTATGTGTTATAAAGAAGCTTTCAGAAGGTGTATATATATTAATTCATACAAATCAGGACAATAATATATGGGCCATTCACTTAAGAGTTGGACTCCATAATCCTTGTGGGGTCTCTTCCAACTCAGAGTATTCTGTGAAATCTGTGAACTAATATATCAGTGTGATTCACAAAGACCAAAATGAAATATTCATAGACCTACAGATGCAATTTGTGTGGGAGGAGTGTGCCATTGATAAACTCATCTCAAAACTTGCCAATTTTTCCATTACTGGGAACACAAGGCTAAATTCTAACACCCATACCGTTTTTTTTACATAACTTCTCGCCAATACTCTCAGCCTAAACACAAAATAGCCTCAAATCTTACTCAGCTAAACCCCTCCAATTATACAAGGCTTTCAAGCACTTGTAATTCTTCTGAGGTTTTCAGTTCTGTTAGAGGAAGTGAAACAGTGAGGGGAACTCCAGGTTCCAGCAGCAGTGTGGGCTTGCACAGCTCCCATCCATCCCTTTCTTGGGGCTACTTCCTCCCTCAACCTCCTCCCATCCCAGCTGACACTGAACTGAAAGAGGACAGCACAACCAAACAACAAGAAATCTTCCACAATGCAGACACTGAGGTCTGACTTTGAAAAATGCTGTGGAAATACCAATGGAGAGAACAGTTGAGATGTCAGGGCCGTTGGGTTTTTTTGGAAAGGCCCAAGAAACTCTTCCAAGGTCACTGTCAGATAAACAAGAATACTAAATTACATACTAAAGCTGGGGAATCTGTTTCAGTCCTATTATTATAATCCCTCTCAGTTACTTTTATTAGGTTTTGTTGACATTTAGCAATGCAGAATGCCTAAGAACCAAGTATCCCTTTCCCATTCAATCACACCTCAAATTAGATAAACTGTGAACAAAGTAAATTAAAATGATGAGGAAAATTTTTAGAGATCAAAGTTTTCTAAAAGAAAACCTAACAAAGATAAAGATGTAGGAATCAAAACTTCTTCACTAGAGACTATCAAAATCAGGGCTGACAAATTCCTGGCACAGGCACTATAAATGAAACTTCTGTAGAAAAAGCAAATGGCTTTGAGGAAACTAGGCACAGTTTCCCACTCTGCTGAGCAGTGAATGAACCCATTCAGCCCCTGCACCCCCTGACTGCTCACATCTGCAGAGGGCTGTTCTCCAACACAAGAAATACTGTTCAAAGGGGCCAGTCTTTCCAATATTAACTGGATTATACAGTACAGTCTTTGCAAAACACCATTAGGCTTTGGAAGTGGATTTTTATTTCATAGGCATTAAATCATAAACTCATAAAAGTCTCTCCTTCTCCCATTTCATTAACACAGACATTCTCTGCCATTTTGGCTCACCAGAGTATCAACAGCTATGAGCCTTGACAGAGCTACCAGTGTGTGAGACTGAGGCAGAGGTGATACTTCACTGACCAAATACTTTTAAGGAACACTTAAATTCTCAAGAATTAAAGCAAGCAATAGTGAGGATTTTGACTTTTGCAAGCAGGCAAGAAAGGACTGAAAGCAGAAAGTTCATTTCTCCAGCAATTCAGCCACAGCAAAGTAGCTTCTCAGGCAGCACTTATGAATCTGGACACATCTCTGGGAAGTTGGATTACAACACTTGAACATTTCCGGAGAAAAGTCAGTGCTGTTCATCCCTCATCATAACACTAACATGTCCTGGATCATCTGTAAGCACTTCATCCCTGCACACAGCTCATTTACATGCTCTTGGCTTTTTCCAGAAGCGCTCCAGGAAGCATTTCAATACACAGTGCCTCCCAGGACCAAGTAGTTCTTGACAACTACTTGAAATTACAAACGGAGTATGGATCCTTTGACCTCTCAGGGTACACTTGAACAGGAATTATCTGATGATTAGAGTCTCTCATTGCCTAAAAATTGCTGGCAGTCTTAATTAAAAAAAAAAAAAAGAATATACACTTCTGAAACTGCAAATAAAACTGGCACTGCTTTGTGCCCTTATTGGCAATTTCTTTGGAGAGGCCAACAAACAACTTTGAGGAAAGAAACATCACTTGAGAAGGAAATGTCTCCTAGACATTTATCTAAGTCACATTTGAGGCACAATGGCAGAGCAATGGGGGTAAAGAATGGGAATCAGGATGGATTTACAAGATCATGCCCAAGAGACTTCCATTCCATTGAGAATTGTAGTCTCCATGCTCATCAATCAAGACATTGTATTTCCATTTGCATAAACCCTTCAGGGATTTATTTCTTGTCCTTTCACAGCTTTAAATGCAAGATCAAATTTTACAGTAGAGGAGTTGCAGATGTGACAATTCATAATCTTGTGAAACACAACATTTGCCACCTTGCTCGAAAACGGCTCCGATACATCTCACTTGTGATCAACAAAACCAGCCCCTGAAACAGTGTAAGATGAAATCCCATCCAGTCTAATTACCAGAGAAGTTTCATAGCCTCACAGTCCCAACTAACTTATCTTTCTGGAGATTCTAATCTCAAAAATATGGTTATATATCGCCGCCTACCTCCAAAAGCCCGCCACTATGTCTGTGTGCGCAGGCGCCGGGCGCACTTGGTCAGGACACACTGCACGCCCTCCCCCAGAACCTGAGCCCTGGCACTGCTGCCAACCACCTCCATGGCATGCTGGGCTTGGCCCTAGAACTCCATGCCTTTGCTGGAAGTCTTTTTCTGAACTTGGGATATGGTGACTACACAGATAATCAGAATCTGTTTTAAGTTAGTAATTATGATCAATAATTCAAGCTTTGCATATTAGTGTAAGCCAGTTAACAGTGTAAAAAGAGAAAACCAGTCAGTTTTCACAAGGCTTATCATGACTTGCTAGACACTCCAAGGCTTTTTCATTTCTTTTTGTCAAATGCAAAGTGTAAAACTGAAGAGGAGTGCCAAGCAGAAGGTTGTGCATGGTTCATGGTGACTGCACAAAATCCACAAATTTAGGGTTGAGCACAGAAGCTAAGGAAGGAAAGAAATGAAATCTCATAGCAAAGGGAATGGAAAGTACCACATGTAGGTAAAATTAGCATTAAAACTACTAAGGAGATGAAGCCAACTTTGGTGTTCTCACCACAGGCTGGCAGGCAGTGCCACTACCAAGGGGATCAGAACTTGCTGAGTGCCATATATGACTGACTGCACACCATGATATAACTGAAAAGAAAATCTAATTCAAATTGAGTCGATGCAAAGACTTAAACACCTTGATGATGTACATGAAAACATCCCAAAAGGCAAAACACCCCAAAGTTCTAACCAGTAACTAGCAACACAGAGCATTTCAGAACATGATGTGAGAAAAGTACAAAGGTTCCCAATAATTATTCTCATATATTCTGTATTCTTTCCTTGTACAATATGTAGAGATTTTGTAGATAGGACATACAGCTAGAATACAGTCTGTGTCTGTTTACAGTAATTCCATCCTCAGCTCTCTCTCAAACAGTCCTGGCTCCTTTTGGCCCCTGGCTCCTCAGGGCCATTGTTCAGCTCCCAGCTCAACTGCAGCAAAACAGCTCTTAAATGTGCTGTAGAAATGGTAGCACTTTAATGCCAGCGCTCAGCATAGCAACCAGCCGCTCTAAATAAATAAATAACGAAGCCTGGTATTCCAACAGATAATATAAATACACCTTCAGCAAATTTCTTGGGTCCAAAGGTCAATCAACTTGTTTGCTCTGACTCCCAGAATGTGTAAATCTCAACATGATGTTTAAACACAAACACAGACAAACATCAAAGTTCAATGCTGACATATTTTACACCTCAGAGTTACATGCCAGAATAGCTCTGTACCACACAGAGAAAACTGTAATGCATGTGTAAGGAAGTGATAAAACCCTATCCTGAACTAAATCCAATTTTTTTTTTCTTTAAATAGCCTCCCATTCTGTATTTTTCCTCTTCTTTCTTCCCCATTTATGCTCATTCATCCTCTCACACAGAGAAGTATTTATGCAGCTGTCTAATTTCACCAGTCCTCCCCTTCATTACCAGTAAAAGGGGAGATGAAACTTTCCATCCTGACACTCATTTCAGGGATGTGTGTTTCTGTATCCCTGACTGATTCACACACAGGAATATACCTGTATTTACAAAACCACAACATTTCAAGGTAAACCACCAGTTCCTCAGCAAGAGAATGGACCCACCAGCTACACTGGCACTTCTGGGCTGCTGTGCAGACCAGCCACTCTCAGCCTCTCTCCTAAAGGAAATGTGCAAATAATCCCACAGCTTCCACTCAAGCTGTGCTCTTCTTGCCGGCTTCTCATTCATTTTCCCCTTGAACAGCTCTGGGCTGTCTAAAAATGAAACACAAGGGACTTCAGGAAGCACAAGGAATTAATTTCACAAATGGAAACCCAGCAGAGTGAAAGGGAACCCACTGTCCCAGAGCCACCTGCCCGTCTCCTGTGGGGTCATATGACATGATAGAGGAGGGCTCACTGTACATGATCCCAGCTCTCCTGTGGGGTGATGAGATAGAGGGCACTGTCCTTTGGGGTGATATCCATAGAGGAGGGCTCACTGTACATGATCCCCATGCCCCTCTCCTGTGGGGTGATGTGATCCTGATAGAGGAGGGCTCACTGTGCATGATCCCCATGCTCTCTCCTTTGGGGTGATATCCTGATAGAGGAGGGCTCACTGTACATGATCCCCATGCCCAGCAGTGCCAGGAAGCAGCAATGGAAGTGAGCCCTGGCTCCATGCATAGAATCGCTCAGGTCTCCTTCCCCTGCCACAGCAAACCTGGGCTGAGGCAAAACCCTCTCCTTTGTCAGCACAGGGGGATTCACGAGGGGGATTTTCTCACAACCGCGTTTTCACGGCTGGGATGGGGAAGGGCAGGACGCGGTGAAGGAGGAGTGGGCAACTTCTGAAATGCAATGGATGTAATAACTCAGAGAGCTGCTCTCACCTTTCCCGGGCGATCCCAGCGATCCCACCCGGAGGTGGGGCAGCAGGGCTCGCTGGCAGAGCAGCAGGTGGGCCCTCCCCATCCCCTCCCCGCTCACCTTCCTGGCTCCTCTCCTGGCGAACTCCCGGGCCAGGTGCCGGCCGATGCCGCGGCCCCCGCCGGTCACCAGCACGTTCTCCCGGGACAGGTCTCGCAGCTTGGGCGGCAGCAGCAGGCACACGGCGGCTTTCACCACCAGATACACCATCTGCATCGGGAACAGCAGCAGGGCGCCCAGCCACTTCCACATCATCCTCTTCTGCCAGGCAAAGTTCTCTTCCAAGCCTCCACAGAACCAAGGTGACAGAGAAAGAAAAGCGACAGCCTTCATGCACCCCCAGATGGGTGACAGTTCTTCAGCCCCCCTTCCAAAACTTGGGGGCAAGAGGTTCTTGGATTGGAAAAATCCTTCCCTCCCCCTAAAAAAAAATGTGGGGGTAGGAGCAAAGTAGTGCAGAAGACCAAGTCACTCCCCTGTTTCTTGATCGGTGTCCTCTGGGATTGTCACACGCAGGTAAAACAGCTTCCTTGCTTTTTAACTGGAAAGCTTTTTTTGTTTTAATTAAAAGAGAGGGGAGAAAAAAAAAAGTAGAATTAAAAGTAACCATGCATCCCTCTGCTGCAAAAACCCACATAAAATTCCAGTATCCAAACGAAAGGTTTTTATATTTAGAAAAATAAAATAAAGCAGCCTATGTCTCCAAATTTCAGCCTGCAGTGCCTTCCAGGCAGCTCATTTCTATTCTTAGACTCAGGAAATTGCTTAAATAAGACAGAATTGCCAGGACCTTCTTTTTAAGAAAGCCTCTATTCAGGGTGAGGTTGTTGTTTTAGTATCTATAAATATCTATAGACGTTCTGTCCTGAGCCGGTTGCAAAGGCTGAGCCGGTCACTGCCTCTCTCTGCCCCCTCTCCCGGTTTTTTCACTTGGAGTGTGGATCACAGAGCAGGAATTACGCCGTGCACTACTTCAGCTCTGCCTCTTACTCATTTCTGCCTATTGCCGTCTCCGCCGCTCAGGGCCGCGGCGCTGGGGAGGTTTTATACCCCATTAATCCTGATTGACAGTTAAAGTGTCGGGCCGATTTCACTACTGTTCCTGGGAGTGGCTGCTGCTCTGCCCTCCCCCGCCGGCCGCCGCCGCGCCACCGGCTCGCTGCGGCTGGGCCGGCGCTGCCAGCGCGGCCGCCGGGGCCACCTGCGGGCGCTACGGGCCATCTGCGGGCCGGCAGGGCCACCTGCGGGCACCATGGGCTTGCTGCAGGCTGGCAGGGCTACCTGCGGGCACTACGGGCTATCTGCGGGCCAGCAGGGCTACCTGCGGGCACCATGGGCTCTCTGTGGGCCGGCAGGGCCACCTGCGGGCACCCTGAGCTTTCTGAGGGCACCCTGAGCTCTCTGTGGGCCAGCAGGGCCACCTGCGGGCACCCTGGGCTTGCTGCAGGCCGGCAGGGCCACCTGTGGGCACCATGGGATTGCTGTGGGCACCCTGGACCAGCAGGGCCACCTGCAGGCCACCAGGGCCAGCTGCGGGCACCCCGGGCTTACTGCGGGGCAACAGGGCCAGTTGAGGATCAGCAGGGTCAGCTGTGGGCACCCTGAGCTTCCTGCAGCCACCCTGGGCCAGCTATAGGCACCCTGGGCTTGCTGTGGGCCAGCAGGGCCACCTGCAGGTACCCTGGGATTGCTGTGGGCCACCTGGGCCACCTGTGGGTACTCTGGGCTACCTGTAGGCACCCTGGGCTTGCTGCGGGCACCCTGGGCCACCTGCGGGCACCCTGGGCCACCAGCGGGCCAGCTGTGGGCACCCTGAGCTTTCTGTGGGCACCTCAGGCCACCTGTGGGCAGCAGGGCCACCTGTGGGTACCTTGGGCTTGCTGCAGGCACCCTGGGGCAGTTGCAGAGATCTTGGGCCAGCTGGAGCCGTCCTGGCCTTGCTGTTGGCACCCTGGGCGAACCCTGAGCCAGCTGTTGGCACCCTGGGTTTGCTATGGGCACCCTGGGTTGCCTGCTGGCACCCTGGGCATGCTGTGAGCACCCTGGTTTTGCTGCAGGCACATGGGGCATCCTGCAGGTGCCAAAGTCAAATAGCTTTAAATACTACACCCTGGGCAAGCTGTGGGCATGGGGGGCAAACTGAGGGCACACTGGGCTTGCTGTGGGTGTGCTGGGCTCATGCCATGCTGGACTTGTTGCATGCCATGCTGGGCTTGCTCCATGTTGCCCTGGGCTTCTCATGCATGCCAGGCTGGGCTCATGCCATGATGGGCTCTGTGCAGGAACCCAAGTGCTCTGTCACCAGGTCATGCAGCCCCTGCCTCCTGCTTCACCTGCATGTACCACAAAGGTGCCCTGGTCTGACCTGAGCCCAGGGAAAAGCAGGTCCAGGAATAACCAGGGCTAAGGCTGAGTTCAAGGCAGCCACCATCTCTGGCAGGGAGCTGCTTGCCCAAGATCAGCTGGTGTGTGCAGGGCAAAGCTGCTTGCAGCCCTAGATTTCCAGCTGAACCCAGCCTAGGCTGATAATCACCAATATCTAGTAGCACTGACCAGTGTTTTCCTGGATAACATGATACCTCGTGGATTTTCCATGCTAGAAGATGCTTGCATTGCTGAAAACTGGAGATTTAGCAGTGAAAAAGGCAGGCTCTGAATGACAGAGGGAGACTCACCCTTCAAAAAAGGGTGGTTTGTTCCAAGACCCAGAAGGTCTCCACAGCACTTCAAACGCTTGTAAGAGGGGAAGGGCAGAGTGTATTACAGCAGGTCCCTGGCTCTTTGCACTGTCAAGCATTAGACAGGTAAATTATGATTTTGATTGTACAGATGAAGCTTTTCTGAGGAGGCTGTAACTGCACATTCATTTCAGAATTAACCTGAAATGCAAAGCTTTGAGGATATCAAAAGGTCTCAAGGATATCAAACCTCACAGTGTTGTCTTCACAGCAGGGCTGGAAAGAAATTCGGGTTTATATCTGCAGGTATCACTAGGATTCATCAAAATGAATGCAGTGCACAAGTTCACTCAGGAGCCAGATGAACTATCCTGGGAAGCCATCTAGAGGCAAACACTGGAATTAAGGGAAAACTGCACTTAAAAACGTTCTCAGACTTCTTCACATCTCTGGTTCCTAAAACACCACCTCAATGGACATTTGAATCTAAGCATCTGTGAGAGACACAGGTGAGTTTGGACGCCAAATCCCTTTAAAAATGAACTCACTTTTCTTCTTTGGAATCAAACAGGTATTTTTGAAAGCAGACATTCAAAGTGACCATGTGGGAACAGAGTGTTCAGGGTTTTTTGTTGGCAAAAAGAAGGGCAGCCAAGTTTCTGGTGCCCCCCACATTCAACGGCTCTATCACACATAGATTTTTTTTTATTAAAAATACCTAAATCCTTGAATTTCAGCTCTGTTAAAAGTTCCACAAAAGTTTTAAGGGAAGGAAAAAAAAAATCCTGGAAGGAAGAAATTGAGAAGAGAAACTTAAACATTTTTTACCTTTAACTGGCAGGTTACCTCATATGAAATAAGCCATATGACTGTCACTGCATAATCAGAGTGTCAGGAGAGGGTTTTGAGGAGAAGATGAAGCATCCCAAGTGGAAACTGTCTGCACATTCTGTCAGAATCAGTGAGTGTTCCTAACTCAGCTGCATCTGAACCAAGCAGAGAATTTCCATGGCCTGTTGGCAGCATTTAGCACCGTGGTGTGTTTTTACAGTAATACCTCCAGAAATGCAGCTTGGGGAGGCACCTGGCATTACAATTTTCCTCTCAGTCCAACAGCTCTGGAAGGGAGAGAGAAATTACCCAGAGAAGCCAGTGTCTGGCTGAGACAGGAATGACTCAGTGTCTGGACTGGGAACAAATATAACAACTTTCTGCTCCGGAAATAAGGAGCAGTGTTAAAAATGAAAGGATATGAACTCCATCGAAGTATATTTGGGTTTTTTTTTGATTCCTGAGTTCAGTCTCTTAGTGCTTAAAGCACCACAGACGCATTTAAAATAGAAAACTCATCAAGATTGCAGAGTTAACTTGTTTAGATTTAAAAGGAAATTCATTATTAATGTAAAACATTTGCAGGCCCTTTGAAGCCGGGGGAATGGAATAATCTTGTGAGCGTTTATTTCATGTCTATTTCATGTCTATTTCCAGCTTGAATAATAATCTAAATATGTTTGAAGAGATTTTTTTATTCATTATGATTTTGACCTATGTACAAAGTTGGTACCAAATTTGGATTGGGAGTTAAAACGTGGTTCTTGATATATAGAAGCCCTGTGCTTCAAATTTCATTGAAGTATGAACTATTTTACTTCTTTACTACTTTAGATTTACCTTGAAGCAGTGAAAACTAGTAGATGCTACATTGTACAAACCTACAAAAACAAGAAGCAAAAGCAGATTTGTAGTAAAACTGAAGTTAGTGCATCTTGCATGTAGTAAATAAAAACTATATGCAAGTTACTTTAAAATTCATGTAATCCAACCAAAAAGTCAAATAGCTTTAAATGCTACACATACTTTATGTGAGACCGTTAGAACTTTAGAGGTATTGTCCCTTTTAATTGCAGTTCTACTCTGAAAAGGAAAAAAAAAGGAATATTCCAGAATTTCACCTGATTTTTGTACAGCAACCACTGCACTCTTTCTTGCTGAGAGGTCTTTTTCCAAATTGTCACCTTTACAAAACCAACATGAACTTTTATTCACAAAGTCCATCTCTGTTAGTGAGACTCCCTAAAGTACACTTTCATATAGGGCTGGTTGTCCAAGGTGTTTTCAATACTGTTGGTACAGACACTCAGCACATACCTTGGTGAGGATAACAGTGATCTGTCCCATCACAGCCATTCTCTCTAATTATCAGTCCCAAGTTGTCCCAAAGTGAATCCCATCCATGTTTCCACTCAGAAGTCCTAAACCAGTGCCCTGAAACATTCCATAAGCAGGCCTGTTCAGTCTGTGAAATTGCATCATCTTCAGAATTAATTTTGCATTTTCAGCAGTTGTTTCCTACACAGACACTCACAACAAAGTATAAACTGAACGAACAACCAACACAACAACTTTTTAAAGCCCTTTTCATGGCACTTTTAACTATGTTTATTCCAGTTTACAAGAGCAAGAAGGTAGTCAGGCTCACAGTGGGATTCTTTGGGTGGTCCTGTGCAGGGCCAGGAGTTGAACTTTGATGATCCTTATGGATGTGTTCCAACTTGGGATATTCTGTGATTCTATGTAATGTATTTCATTGGTAACTCAAGCCAGTTTTGGCTTCCATTTGTTGGTTTAGATTTCTGGGTTTGTACTTGTGTAGTTTTTGGAGTGTACTTAGTGTAGATTTACTCATATTCTTAATAAGAGTCACAGAAACCGATTTTTTCTGACTTGTGGTGGCTTGAAGGAAAAAAACAGCAGTGAAAAGCACATTTACCTCCAAAACAAGTTGGTACACTCTCTATACACATCACTTACATGACAAAGCTCCATTTTTGCAGGATGATGTTACCTGGATCTGTGAAGAGGCTCAGGCAGTGTCTGAATGTCACAGTTCATGTTACACCTGTATTTATGGGCAGAACTGTGTTCATGGAGCCTTTGCAGCCTTGGAAGGCTGTTTGTACAAATGAGGTTGCTAAATGGCAAGGACTTTGGAAAGGAAAATGAGCTGGAAATTAAAACTATGCTTGAGACACGTCTGAAAGCCAATTGGGGTAAAAATTCTGTATTTTCAACTTAAAAAGCCCCACTCAGATATAGACAGTACAAACCTGGGAGCACAGAGCAGCAGTTCCACAATAAAAAGGCTGTGTGTCTATGGTGTCAAGTAATTCCATTTATTTTACATCAGTGCAGGGTTTTTAATCATAGATAATCTATCATGATCACAGAATAAATCTTAAACCTCCTTTAAAAAAGGAAAACCTTTTGCCAAGCTGATCTGGTTTTTGTTAGATGAAGTACTGCTGTCAGATTTGGATAAATCAAGAGCTAAATTTTTGTGCTTCTTGATTTCATTCTTCCCTCGTGTTCACATTTTCCATTTGAAACGTGTCCCAGTGGTTCTGTGGTTTCACACTGTCCTTCTATATGCTATTAAGAGTCTGATACTGTTGCCTTCTAAGTTCTGCCATGGACTAAGCTCAAAGGAATTGGGTTTCTGGTTAACATCCAGCCTGACAGCAAAGACTGCATCAGGCCTTTTACAAAAAGCTGCATTTTGATGTCTTAGGGCTTTCCCAGGGTCTTACAACAGTGTCACGAGTAAAGATATAAAAATGTCTCACTGAGTAATTCTAAATTCTAGGTAGCATCCCTTTCTAGATTCAAGTGTAAAAATAATTGTTTTTATAAGCAGAACTTTAAAGAGTGCTCTAGGGGCTCTCTAGAATTCAAAGGATGCAGTTTCACCTATGTGGTGCTTGTTCCACCTGCTGAGTTGTTTTCATACATGTTAGAATTTGTCATTTGTTGTAATTTTTCTTGGTTTTCCTCACCTATCTGTGTTTAGAAGCCAGATCTCTCAATATCTTAGGCTGCTTCAAGAGAGAACAATGCAAAAATACCCCATGTAAACAGGAAAGGAGTTTGTTTGGAAAGGAAAGATCATGTTTGTTAACCTGACTCATCTTACCTTCTCTTTGGTGCCTTTACTGACTTTTAGGCCAGTGAATATTTACCTATTCCTTCTGACTAACTCCTCAGTCCTGATAAAACTTCTAAGACATAAAAAGAACTGGGCAAACACAAGAATTTTGTCTTTAAGGATCTTAAAATTAGAGAAAAGTCCTGAAATCCTACTAAACCAACGTGACATCAATTTTGACACAAACTGAACAGCAAGCTAATGCCTGTAACAAGTTTGCACTGGAAACTTGTGAACTAGCTTAGAAAGGAAATCTCAGGATTAAATATTCCCTGAATTCCTTCTAACAATGTCTTTTTAAAAGAATTCCTTACATGCAGCTGTAACTTCTTTTCAGAGGGAGAGGTTCACTAATACATACTGGGGTGAAATAATTCAGGGCCTCTGACTGTCTAAAGTTTCTTCAAACTTGGCAGTTTTACAAAGGATATCAAATAGAAGAGGAATATTAGGAAGAGAATAGTGGTGTCAAAGGCAAACAATTTTGACTGGGAGGCTAGGCTAGGTCAGGTGTATGAACTGATGTGGGGAAATAAGATCACACTAAAATCAATAAACCCCAACCTAGATGTTACCTCACAGAATATAAAAGTAGCATTAATTTTTGCTTTTGTTTATTTTGTTTTGTTTTTTAAAAATCACTCAAGTTAGTGTACCCCCACAGGTCTGGATGGAGTAGGGTTGGGAGGGACTCAGCAATTTATTCCCCAGCTCAGTCAGTTCGTTTGCATCAGAATTGGAAAGGTGACTGTGATGACAAGGTGCAGGTCTGCCGAGTTAAACTGAATTCCATGTGATTACTTAAATGGATTTCATTATCTTCTTATCCTTAACACCTTATCTGTCTATCTATCATCTATCTATCTATCTATCTATCTATCTATCTATCTATCTATCTATCTATCTATCTATCTATCTATCTATCTATCTTAATTTTAAACCACATAATTCAATCATCTGCACCTGCTGGGCTCCACTGAAGTTAAGGATTAGACCTTTTACCTTAAGAATCCAGTCTGGTCACTCATCATCCTGTATTTTATCTCTTATGACTCACTTGTTTACTCATTCCACACAGCTAAATATTTTTTTAACCCACTGACTAGTTCACATTGAAGTTTCTTGCTCTTTGCTGTAACACATATTTTATATAAATGGAATTTTTCTAAGCAGATATATTTTGTCTGGTTTTTTAAAGTGTGCAAGAAAACATGGAAAGGACTCACCTTTTTCAGTGTATATGTCTCTGAGGGAATACACTACAGGTTGGTTAGCCAAATGCAGAATCCTGTGGCTCATAAAAAGGAGTATTTCTCTCTATGGCCATGATTACAAGCTTTTATAAGGGTTTTTTAATGAAATATTGGGGAGATTAGTGGGGATAAAGAAATATTTCAGTGTTCAGAGAATAAGCACAGGTTGTACTGCTTATGTCAAGCTGAGCTAATGCTTGTTTGCTTTTTAATGTTACCCAAACAAGTTTTGTCCAGACACATGGTGGACAGAAATACACAAAGTTACACTTGGTGACTCATTCCTGCACTGCCATCACCTCCTTTGGTGCAAGTTTTGGATACCATATGCTCTGATCACACCTGAATTACAACCAGTGATAACACAGAGTCCTCTTGGAAAACACAGCAAAATATGGAGTTGTAAAGAGATCAAAACCTCTCCTTTAGTAAGAATCAGCGCAGCGGGTTAGGGCCAAAATTCTCCAAGTCAAGGAGAAGTTTCCCTGTGCTAGCACAGCACCATTGGTGAGCCCAGAGCCCCTTGCTGCACACTCAGGCTGGTAAATAACTGAGAGGTCTATGTGGATCTCCAAAAGCAAAATTCTTTGAGACTGAGTTCAGAATGCCTGTTCTAACTGTTCTGGCCAGCTGTCTGCCTCAGCAAGTGAGCAGGGGAAAAGATCAGCACTAAGCAAAAAGCCTTGGGATCATCCTTCAGACCTATTCCAAGAGCAGAACCTCTACAATTCCTGACCATGGAGACTGCAGCACAGCCACTCTTCCATAGGCTCTGAGACACTCACTGGTACACTTGCAAAACATCCCAGAGAGCTTTTCAGGCACATGAAGCGGAGAAAAAATAAACCCATTATACAAAAGAAAGGTGTTTCCTGGAAGTGACTGTGCTATGTGTGAGCTTGAATCATGGCAAGTGCACTTGTCACAGCCGGATGTTTGCAGGCTTCCAGCACCTGCCAGCCCTGCCTAAAGGAGAAGGGCAGGGGGAATTCAGGGTATGCAAATTATATGCAAATGACCGCTCTGTGGAATCAGTCTGGAGGATATAAATACTGACAGAATCACATCAACCAATGTCTAATTATTCCCACCAAAGAACAATGGAATCCTGTTATATTCTGGTTTTAATAGCAGGAATTTTAGTTGCTTTTGTACTGCTGGTTTTAATTGCAACTGATCATTTCTTCAAGGGGAAGATTCCTTCTGCTGTTGACCAGCCAGCAAAGCTCCGTCTTTATCACTGTTTGTACACTCTGGTGGAAATTCTGGTGAGTTTATCATGCTCTGGGATACTGGGATTTTCAGAAAAGGCAACACCTGAGTATGAATCTAAATAGTGCAACTACACGTCATGGGAAACACACAGTAACACAGATTTAAAGGCCAAAGGTTGATTTGGTTTTTGTTACCATATATAAAGCAGCCAGGATGAGGTGAGTTCTTTCAATACTGAGATATCCATTCTTATGCTGCAATTGTATATTTCCATAATGAAATGATTGGCCCTGTGGATGACAGGAGGGCTGTTCATAATTTACATGAATAATAATAACCCAAATTGCTATGTCTAAATGCACTCTGATATCTGTAAGGCAATTTCCTACATTCTGAGCTATTTGCAGTAATTTTCTTACCCTTGTTTCTGTTCTTATTCTGCAGTGACTGAATTACAGAATACTAGTTAAATACCATAGAATCAGGTAGGTTGGAAGACACCTCCAGAAGTCATCTAATTGAACAGGTTTAGGCCTGTTATCACCTATTATCTAAGCACCTGTAAGCCAGACTCACTGTGCTGTGGGCTTTGCCATCACAGAAAGAAACAGCTTTCACCCAAAAAGCTTTCAAAGTAGGCAACAGCAGTATGTAGGAGCAGCCTAAGCCCTGTCATGTCTGGCACGTAATATGTCAAATGAAAGCCTGCAGGAAAATCAGAGTGGTTTCTTTGATGTTTGTATGAAGCTTACCTGAATTCCCTAATCCCCAGTTTTACAGAAAGAGCACAGGAACTTGGCCCCACATCCCGAGAGGTGATTTGGGCCATTACAATCTATTAAAGACTGAAGTAGGTTGCTTGAACTTACACAGCAACATTCACCAAATCCAGTGGTTGTCCCTGATTCTCCAGTGGTACTTTTCTGCCTTGTCTGCCATGAAAGAAGAGGATGCTGTCCTTGCATATCTCATCCTGCTCTTTGTGTTATGTTATATATAAACTTAATATAATAATATGACAGTAATATTATAATAGGACAATGTTATTAAATTCTCTAATTGATGGGTGAAAAGATTCTTCAGCTGATACTTTTAACCCATTTATACAGCTTTTAAGTGTTTGGAGATTAGATTCACCCTGTGGTTTCTGCCACCATTGCATGTGCTTTTTCAAATGCAAGGCAAGAACTGTGGCCAGCCATTTGTCTCTTCAACTACCCTAAGCACTCCTGGCATTGCTGGTAGAGTGTTATGAAAAAACTCCAGATAATCTCTGGATCTTTGTTTCTAACTGATTTTCTCCCTCTTTCATGCCTCATGGTGATTTCTTTTATTACTCCACACCCAACTTGTTTATTGCAGACTGGTTTAGATTATTAGGACGAAAGCATCTGTCATACACAGGTTGAAAAATACAATTTACACAAGCAGAGCTAGTCTTCAGTTTGTAAGGAATTGATACAGAGACTTCTGTGGCTTAGAAAAGAACAACAATACAATTTGCAAATGGGTTGTGATGACTATCATCATTACAGAAGAATGAATTGCAGTAGTCCAGAAGGGCATTTAGGTCACTAGGTAATAGGAAGGGAAATGTTGTTCTAGCAGGAAATACATCCATTACAATATGTGTTCAAAGGAGGATTTCAGTGTGATCTTTAGACTTTCTTAATTATCAGCAGTTGACTGGCCTTGAATAAGGCCATTTAATAAACCTTCCTTGTCTTCAGAATATTTGTTTTTTTGCTGATTAGATATAAAAACTGACTGTAGGGTCATTTATGAATAGCTCTGAGATCTTGAAAAAGGCAGTGGTTTCACTAATGGAGGAGGAGATGAGGTTCAGAACCATTTTCATCAGTTCCTCCCTTGGGCCAGCAGCCCCTCAGTAATGATCCCAGACACAATGGTTTTCTTACAGCTTGTTCTCACTGACCCCATGGAGGGAATTCTGTTCTCTCTGACCCCATGGAGGGAGATGACCCAACACTGTTAAATCAGCCAGCCTTGCCCACAGACTGGCCTGTGGTTTTTCCCCCAGTATGATAATCCTGTCATGAGGGACATTTTCATCTGAGGCATCTGAAGTACAGTTTATCATGGAGATGAACAGACACCTCCAGAGGATGATTTAACTCACCCAGAATTGGAACCATCCCCAAGAAATGCCTCCTTCTATTCACTCATTAGGAAAGAAGCCTCAGGCCTCCCAGCTTCCACATCTGAGCAAATGCCTGTTCTTACCTGTGGTAAATCCAGATCACAGGAACTAGAGGGTATTTATATGATACATTTAATGGAACAAGTATTACAACATTCTTCCCACAATAACAAAGATGTAAATTTTCATCTTCTTAACCAAAATCCCAAAGACAGTTATTTGTGGGAATCTTAAAAACTAGAAAATAACCAACCCAATTATGCTAAAGACAGTGTAGGAAAAGGTAGCTTGTGGCCTTTACAAAGTGGGAAGACTTGTATTCCCTATAGTAATGTCTCATTTTCCTGTTTTATCTATCTAGGCAAAGAATTTAAACCACTTGGGTATCATCAAGGAGCACACAATTATCAGGCTGATCACGGAGGGACTCCCAGCATGGCAGGATTCCCAGCTCTTCATTAAAGATCTGCATTTTGATGGGGTACCCATGAGGATTTACCTCCCAAGAGAACCATCTGCCAGCAAACGGAGAGGAGTCGTCTTCATCCATGGAGGATGTGGCATTTTTGGAAGCATCAGTAAGGAACTGAAAGAGAAATGTGACTATTTAGCTTTTTTAACTGCCTGTTTTTAAAAACTCCTGACCCTGAGAAGTGATTGAAGCTTCGTTTGAGAGGCTGGAGATAGAAAACACTTAGTGCTTATTTTTAATTTTTTAAACTCTCTAATCTGCACTTATTTAGTATTTAAATTATTTTTTATGGGATATAGCAGTCTTTATCACAGAACCATTGGGATCATAAAATGGCTTGGGTGGAAGTGACCTTAACTATAATCTTTTTCCACCTCCTGCCATGGGCAGGGACATCTTTCACTATCCCAGGTTGCTCCAAGCCCCATCAATCCTGGCCTTGGACACTTTCAGGGGTGGGACAGCCACAGCTTCTCCAGGAAACCTGTGCCAGGACCTCAACACCCTCATAATAAAAATGTGTTCCTAACATGGAAACCAAGTCTATCTTCTCTCAGTTTAAAACCACTGCCCATTTTCTAATAGTAAAAATCATAATAATTCCTTATTTTCCACACAGATCAATGATCTGTCTAAATTTATGAATTCTACAACAAGTCCTGATGACCAAAACTCTAAATTATTTTTATTCTAGAGAAAATCTGGGTACTCACTAAATAGGCAAGGGGCTGACAAGATATTGTGGTAATATGTCATAAAAATATAAGGGACAATATTGACTGAAGTTTTCTAAGATGTTAATTACCTCAACAACATTTGTGCTTCAGGAAGTTATGAAAGAATTTGCCGGTACATAGCCAGAAAATCTGATTCAGTGGTTTTGTCTATTGGGTAAGTGAAATTCAACCATTGCTAATCCCAGAATTAGAGAACTCTGCTGCTTTCCCTCTGCCTCCCACACACCCCTGAACTTACATTTCTTTGAATATAAGATAAGAAACAAAGCTCTAGTGCTGTCTTCCCCACACTGCTGTTATGTGGGAGCAAGCACGTGCTGTGGAATGGCAGTGGAAATACCTGAGCCAGGGTTAGAGTTACAGGTTTGGTCATTGTACATCACCATCACCACAGAAATCATTGCCTTTGTTTGATAACAAGAAATTATGAGCCAAATATAAGATTTTAATATTTTAATGTATATTTAATATATTGAAATATAATACATATTTTAATATTTAATATTTTTATTTAAAATCATCTGGGATTATTTTAAAGAGTAAATAATGAGTTTAAAATTCAGTATTTTTTAAAACCAGCATGGACCCCTGTTTCCTATCAAAAATGTGTTGATTATGGAGAATAACTGATGGCCTAAAGAAATGTTAATTTCCAACAAGTTTTTTCATGGAAAACTTTACTATTAAGGGATTTTATTAAGTTGGGAGGAATTGGTTTTGAGAAGGGAGGAAAAGTTGTTCTAGTTTGCTTCAACATATAAAAACCTTTAAACTAGATGTAATTAATGCTGCAATTAATATTGGTTTGGGGGAGTTTTTGCATGGGATGTATTTCAGATGAGACACTCAGAATGTGTAACACCAGCTGCTTTTTCTACCTCTCAGGTATAATTTAGCACCTGAGCACAGGTATCCAACCCAGACTCTGGAATGTCTCAGTGCCACCGTGCACTTCCTGAAGACTGCAGACACCTACGGGGTGGACCCCGCTCGGATTATTGTTTGTGGGGACAGTGTAGGGGGCACATTTGCTACCAGTGTTTGCCAAGAACTTGGGCACAGGACAGATATCCCAAAGATTCGTGCCCAGGTACTGATCTACCCATTTCTCCAAGCACTGAACTTCAATCTGCCATCTCACCAGAAAAATGCTGCCGTTGCCTTCCTGTCCCGGGACCGCACTGTCCATTTTATTCTCAAATACCTGAATAAGGATAGCTCTCTGAAAGAACCAATTCTGGCCGGTTCTCATGTTCCTGAGAGTATAAATTTGAAATATAGGAAATGGATAAATCCAGATCTTATTCCAGACGAGTTTAAACTGGGCTATAAACCACCACTCCCCACTTTGTTTTTACCTCAAGTCCATGAAGAAGTGAAAGAGCTGTTTGAACCCCGGGTGTCCCCTCTGCTGGCAGAGGATGCTGTTGTTTGTGGTCTCCCTGACACCTGTATTGTCACTTGTGAGCATGATGTGCTCAGGGATGACGGGCTGTTGTACAAGAAACGCTTAGAGGACAACAATGTACATGTGACCTGGCACCACGTGGAAAAAGGCTTTCATCCTGCAGTGGGATTTTTTGGATATGGTATTTTCTCTTTCCCGTCATCAAGTACTATAATGAACCATGCTGTAAACTTTATAAAAGGTTATTAAATCATTTTCTTGCATAGAAAGAGTGTGATTCAATTAAATTATTCCATTAAATTATTCAATTAAGTATTTACTAGCTATTTGCCCATTAGAATCAAGGCAAGAACTGATGACATTAGCATAGTCTGCTGAATTCTGATTTTTACTTGCTTACTTAGGAATGTGATGTTTAGAGTTTTTTTTGTAAGCTTGCTTTGAGGCTCTCTTCTTGCATTGTAAGAATTTTTGTTCTCTTCATATGTCAAAGAATAAAAATTCATCATAACAATAACCATTCTAAATGTGTAAGTTAAAAACCCATGCAGTGTGTGAGTAATTAGGTATGTGCACATGCATGCACATCGAAAATCAGCGTGGCAATACCTCTGGAGAGTGGAGATTCCTTCCCTACTTCAGGGATGAGTAGTAACCACCATCAGAGTATCTGTACAGATAAACAATAGATTTGCATTTATGTTTCAAATCTGAAGGAAGGAATTGGGTGTACTTACAAACCTGATTTTAAAGGGAAATGGGGGACAGGCAGGTTGGTACAGTCCACATGGTGCATGAGATGGATACCAGGAGGTACCTGAGACTGCAGCAGAGATGAAGTGAGGGAGAACTGCTCAAAAATAACTGACTATCCTCTAAATGATATCCTATAAAGTTCCTTTCAGAGCAGCATTTGATTGTATTCAGCTTACCTGGCTTTTGGGGAAAAAGGATGTAAATAGCATGGAACCTGCCAAATAATTTCTGTGGATATCCAAAGCCAAAGAAAAACCTGAGGTCAATTGTTATCTTGCTGTAATTGTTATATTGCTTATTAGGAGAGATCCACCCTTGCTAAACACAGATGCCAAAAATAATTGCCAATGCATAGCAAAATAGCTGGGCATACAATGCCTAGGAATTGTAAAATGTTGAAATGTTGTGCAACCACCTTGCCTTTATAAAATCCATGCACACATGACTGTGGAAAGAGGTTAATACATGTCTACTCCCTGCCAGGCAAGCTGTGAGTAGGAAGAAGACTGTGGGCTTAATGTTCCATGTTGTCACCATGTTAATGAATGCTGGTGACAGGTGAGCTGGTTCACATCTCTGCAGCAACAAGTCACTACTCGAAGGTTCTCATTCTCCAGCCCCTCTCAGCAAAATGAATGCATATTTCTTCATGCTCTGTTGACACAACAAAGAGTTCATTTCTTTTGTTTTTCCTGTTCCAGGCAATTTGCTCTTCAAGCAAAGAAATGCTTCCAGGGGTAAATAATGTGATAGTTCCAAATGTTCCACTCTTTGAGGACTTCAGGATCTGCTTTGGTTATGAAGAAAAAGGTTGGGTTACCAGCTCACACATTAGTAGCTGAAGCTGGGCCAAGAGTCTGTATCTGCTATAAGAGTGTTGCAAGAAGTTTAATGATATTGGAGAAGTTGGAGAAGGTTGGCAAGTGCCAGACCTAAGGAGGTCTGTACAGTTCCACCTTGTATTTTGTAAGTTATGAGATGGTCACAGACAATCTCATGCCATTTTACACACAGTTTAGTGCAGCATTATACTCCTTGCCAGTTCAGCTACGCAATACTTTTCTCTCCTTTATCAGTCTCTGGAATTATGCCTTATTTCTGGGTCAATGTCCAAACTTGACACAGATCTACTCCTGAGATTTTTCCATGGTCCTTTATCCACTGGTCTTTAATTTACTACAAATAATAACAAATTTAGCTTTATCATATGTCAGCAGCATTATTAGTTCTCTTGATCACACAATTCTTTTTAATTATGGGCTATAACCATTGAGTGCAGATGGGTAAGCAGAGAACAGCAAATGCTGAAATAATGTATTCTTTGTTTCATCATGACTCCCAGATTTTCTAAACCTTAAGAAATCACATAATCTAACTGTCTCTATGGAACTTCCTGTACTTTAATTAATTTAATTAATTACAAATCAGCTATGTGTCGTGCATTGCCAAGATAGAATGTTTGAAGACATAGTCCCCTGTCTTGGTTTGGAAAGATAGGTGTGTGCTAAGGAAGGCAGCAGCCTCCCCTGAAATGGAAAATGTAAACCCCCTCCCTCTGAATTGCTATAAATTTTAAATTAAGGGGCTCTCAGGCAAAGATATGGGAGCAGGAATAACAGTTCTTAATAGGGAAGAAAATAAAAGGATAAAATAAACAATGCAGTACACTAGAACAACACTGACAGAGTCAGAACCCAACCTGACACCCTGTGGGTCGGGGTGCTGGCAGCAGTCCCATTGGAATTGTGGCTCAGCCCTCCTGCAGTGTCAGGGGTGGTTCTGCTGGAGCAGGGATCCTGGAGAAAGGTGCAGTCTTCCTCTGAAGATCCAGTGGAAGAGGCAGCTGCTGTTCCTCTGGGGAATCCAGTGGAGAAGCTGTGCTGGTGTTCCAGAATCCCCAGATTATATCCAGGTAGCAATGCTTGGCTCCTCCCTCTGGGTGGAGCATCTCCCAATGGGATGCTGGAGTTCTTAGCCATGCAGTGACATTCAATGGCCTCTTATCAGCAGGTGTCTCCCCATTGTGCAAGAGATAAGGAAAACTGCCCAACGAACAGAAGACAACTGCCATACAGATGGCAAATAGAATACAATTTGCTTGACAATCCATGACATCCCCAAAGCATGATATTTTCATGTACAGATTAAAAAAAAAAATCAAGTACAATTCCACCTACAGAATTTTGGACACCAAAGTCATTCCTCAAGGAATTATGCAGCCAGAGTGAGGACTGGGAAGCCCAGCTCCTGTTCAGGCTTCCAGCACCAGAGGGTTCTCATGCTCTGCAGAACCCAAAAGAAGTTTCTTGGGTCACACTGCACTTTCTCTGGAATGTTTCCCAGTATCCCAGTACAGGCTTCCATTTACAGCGAGTTCTGTTGCCAGCTAATCAAGCACCATGATCCAGAGGCAGGGAATATTTTACATCTGCTGTACCTGGTTCAGTATTTCTCCTTGCATGTGCAGCCATATCACAGAAAAAGAACAGGGAATGACAAGATTTCAGGCCTGGACATTAAGCTTTTCACTGGAAATTAGTAAGAAGGGAAGTCCCTGGTAGGAGAAAATAGGGCTTGGCCTGGTCTATCCCCTGCTTTATCTCACAGGAGAAGAGACAAGGTCAAAAAATTATCAGAAGCTAGAGAGAGCATTTATTTGAAAGATTATGTAGGGAATGGTTTTCTCCATCCTGGGCCTCAAGCTTGTGAATTGCTGAGACTAAGCTTACACAGCATTGAGTACTACTCTGTACCAGAAATGCCCAAAGGGAAAAAGCACATTATTATTTCAGAAACCAGCTAGTTTGTTTCTTTGACAGCTTCCAGCACATCAAGTCTTTGTGTGGAGCCCCTGGGGGTGCTGTGAAGTCCAGACCTTGTCAAGGTGCCCAAATGAGTCCAAGACCTACCAGCTGTGGGTGAATTGGCACCAAAAAGATTTAGATCACATAGGTGGTAAGAACTGCAGTACAAAGGATCTGTCACAGGTGTCAAGAGCATTTTCAGATCCTCAGAAGGGCCAAATCTGGTAGGTGTACTTAGACCACACCTCACCCACTGGGACAGCAGAGTTTAGCATAGGCCAGTTAATGACTTGCACTATCAAACGCTGAAGAAGGGAACTGCAGTTGCGTTTTGTGCAACAATATTTCCCAGTGCTCTTGCCTGAGTTGCAAGAAAGCTGAATCCTTTGTGCACTGCCATTTCCCAAGAGTTTCCCAATTGCCAGGCAATATGCTTTTTATCTAAATCCCTTGTCGAGATTGGGATTTATCAAATGCCATTATCCAAGAAGGATAAACAAAAAGGGATCTGATTTTACACTTAGCATTGAATAACCTTCTGGCAAGGGAGGGAGAGGCACAGGGACATTGGGAAATGAAAATCCACAAAGAGTTGTTGGATAAAATGAAGAAACAGTTTGGAAGAAAGAGAGAGCAAAACATGGAATCAGCTGCTTCTCAGAAAGTGTGACACCAGACTCAAAAATGAACTCCAGCCTGCTTATTCTAAACAGTTTCTGAAGTCAGGTATCAAGTCTGAGCCATTTCTTTTGCAGGTCATGGACTATGTATGCTAAAGCCCCGGGGTTCTCTGTCTTTAGCTTCATTTTATTCTACAATTCAAGGTCAGCTCATCCCTTATATTATTTTATTAGTATTTAAGAAAAAAATTTACACACTTATTTTACCCACACTGTGATTTTTCAGAATGAGTATGTGCTGCCTTCACAGGCTAAGCAGACTGCTAAAAACACTGTCCCCAAAGGTGACATCACATGACCTGCGCTTTACAGATATTTTTTGCTTCAGGTTAAATCTTATCACTAATTATTTGTGTATAGAAAAATATGTTAGCTCCAGAGGAAGATCCTAGAGCTCACCACAGAAAAGAATGGGCTGCTGATGTCTAGTCAGTGCTACTAGCCCTGACACCATGAAGTTCAAGTGCTGTTTTCAGCAGTTGGAATCATATTTCTACCTGGAATGACATCTGTACATAGTATCTTCCTGTAAGACAGAGACTGCAGCACTGCCGAGAGGCAGAAGAAAACCCAAACAAAAATCTGCTGCAGGAGAAGAGCCATTGAGGAGGATGAGGCAAGAACAGCTCTCAGATCAGGCTGCCTCTGCCTCTGCCTCTGGACTCAAAGACGCAATGTCAGCAGAATCCAAAATCTGCCATCACAGGTGATGAAAGATGTTTGTGATACTGAGTCTTAATTTCAAAAGAAGTCTGATAAAGTAAGACATGGAGGCACAACAAAGCAAGAATCTGAGCAGCTCAGAAGATGATTACCAAGAAATGCTGTGCAGGAACTCACAAATAATAAAGACTTGCCTGTAACCAAAAACCAGAGAGACAGAACAAGTTTTTGTCTTCCCATAAACTGCCACTACACAAGTCATCGTTCTGCTGTGATGGGCACAGCAAGACGTGTTTCACATTTGTTCCTGCAAATGTGAAAACCCTTGTGCAAGCCTCTCCCACAACTAATTGTTACTGTCTAATTGTATGGTTGGTTGCCACATGTTTTTATCTTCCTATTGGCATTTTAAAACTGGATTATAAACCATGACGAGAACAACTAATCCTGTGCCTTTACCTGCAGAAGTCTTAAAGTCTGAAAAAGGGGAGGAGGCCACAGCTGGTTCCTTCTCAGGCTCCTACCAACACAGCAAGATGGAACTTCTCCTGGCCATTTTTCTTGCTGTTTTGACTGGTATTGTGGCAATTGCTTTCTATTATGAACACCCCAAAGCAGAAATTCCTCATGGAATCAGTGAGCGCCAAAAGCTTTACATTTTTCATTACATAATGAACTTTGGGTTTGGTCTGGTAAGTAAAACTTAATTACAGCTTGAGTTTTTAATTCTATTTCTGTTAGAGGGATAATGGTTTGGTGATGTTTTTTAAAATCAATGTTCAAATAAGCTGCAAATATGCAATTGGACTGATTAGGTGATGTAAGCAGATTCCTTCAGCTGTGCTGGGCATAACAGACTCCCCTCTTTGCTATACACCACCAAAGGCAGTATTTGTGAAAAATAAAATTGGGCAGACTGTGCAATTACCAGTATTTTTCTGAAGGTCTGTGTTTTAGCTTTTCATGCCTGCTGCCTCAAGGCACTGCTGGAAGGCTTAGAAGGTAACTTGCCCTGTGTATGTGGAATTTCTGCTCTGTATAACACCATGCTTGCTTACAGAGTGAGCAGCTAAATGATGTCTGTGATCTCAGCTCTCTCCTACAACCCTGTCATTCTCCTCCTGAGGCATCTGAAGAGAGCTGTCACATTCATCATCATTTGCCTTTCAATATGCCTGAACAACTTTCTTCTTTGAGACAGTATACATAAAACCTAAAGTGACTTTCTGTGTCATTTTTTTGGCACACTTATGATCATTCCTCGCTTTTCATCCTTGTTTCTTTTCAAAACTAAAACATGACATTCACTTGTCTTTCTGCTTCATCAATAATCCTGAATTAACTGTTGCCCCAGTCATTTAAAAAACCCTTCTGTGATACCTAGACTAAGCTTCTTTTAGTTGTTTAAATTGTGAAAAAATTTGTTCAGTCTATTTGGCTCATGCATTACATTTCACTTCAATTCCACGTTCTAATGTTGTTAATTCTTCCTTTCTTTACCTGCCCCATTGCTTAGTAAGTTTTGTTTGAAGTCAGTGAGCTCCCAAGAAGGTGACTCACCATGTCTCTGGTGCCACACCCAGGCCTCAACACTGCTTTTCAACTGTAATTTTTAACTTCTGATCTTTCTTAGCATTTTGCATCTTTTCTGCTGGCCAGTGAGAGGCCAAGCACAAGCACTGTCACACACTGCCTGAAAGGAGCAGAGAGATAAGGACATTATTGGAGGGTTAAAGCAAAGTTTAAATGCAAGTAGAGTTCAAGTCATGTAGCAACTCCTGCTATGGCTGTTGGGCAAATTACTTGTGCCAAATTCTTTCAAGGGCTCACAAGCCATGAAGTCAAAACTGCATGGAAAATTAAAGTGTACAAGTATATCAACTTGTACAACTGTGGTTGGTAAGGTCTCCCAGGACTCCTTTTTTCAGTATTTTCAAGACAAAGATGATCTCTTTATATTCCATGCAGATATAGCTAATTGCAGGTTTAACCTTTACAAACAGGTTCTGTAACCTGTTACAAAATTATTACTGTGAGGAAAGAAAGTACCAGAGGGAAATTGACGAATAAATAAGTAAATTTATTTTCCCACGGATATGGACCAGGAGTTCTACAGAAGGAATCTATATAAGACTATAACTTTGCCACAAGACAATCCTTCCTGTGTATGGGATCAGCTCTGCAGATGACCTAAAGTAGGATACCTACACCAAATTTAACAGGATCACATTACTGAACCACATGAGGTCTGTGAAATATGAGGTGAAAGCCACAAGGGCAGGTTTTTACGATCTACACAGTGCAGATTTTTATATGTATAATTCTCATTGAAATGCATATGCATGAATAATGGCAGCACAACAAACTGAATTACCCATTAGAGATGTCTGCTGTGGAAGTAGTGCAGAATTGAATCCAATATAGTGGAAATACAGTGATACTGCCTCATATTTTTCATTTGGAGCAGGAATAGACTAAAGCAGGCTACAAGTGAAGCAGCTTAAAGCCATGCAGATGCAATGGAGTAGATGAGCCCACAGTGACATAAGAACCTGAGCCTGAGTGTTTAAGTAAGAATCAGTGAGCTGTGAGATGATCAAGCCTGGGTTCAAAGCTGTTCTTGGTCAGAAGGACAGAGATGTGGTAGATGCTATGGATTTTTTTTTCCTGCAAGTTTGGGAAACAAAAGTCTTGGCTATGTTTCTTCATCCAAAGCTAAAATTTAATATACTGTAACTACTGTATTTTGTTCAGGCACATGGTTACTGAAACACCTGACAAGGTGAAGTATTTGACACCTTTTATCTACTATTAATAGTTTGATTGTTTTTCTACTGAATTGACCACGGAGTTTAAATATTTTCATTATCAATCTCCAGGTTAGGTAGAAACTTACACTAATTTGGTCCCTTGTGGTTTCTTTTATCACCAGGCAACATTTTTGGACAAAGTAGGTGTAATCTCAGAGGTCCATCTCCTCAGGGTTATGATGGAGACAATACCACCATTAAAGGATAGTCGTCTTCTTATCAAGGACTTAAGGTTTGAGAGGGTTAAAGTGAGAATTTACCAGCTAAAAACATCAAACAAAAACCTAAGAAGGGGAATTCTTTATTTTCATGGAGGAGTTGGCCGGTTTGGAAGTATCCGTAAGTAACATAAATAATATGAGCTATAACTGCACGCAGCATCCAGAGTGGGTCAGGGAAGGCACCACAGGCATCATCTGGTCCCACCTCTCTCCTCCAGCAGGGCCATCCCACAGCACAGGGCACAGGATTGTGTCCAGACAGCTCTGGAATATCCCCAGTGAGGGACACTCCACAACCACACACCACAGAGTTCCTGATCTGGTTTGCTATATCTTAAATTGCAAGAGTTAGAAATTTAACATTGTAAATTAAAAAAAAAATCCATTACAGCAGAATCAATTTACTGACATACAACAGGCATCATGTTAAATTGTCTTTATATAGATTGCATGTCTAGAATAGTCTCTGATCATTTTTAATACCTATTTTCTTCCTTCCTCTTTATGCTTATGAGAAAAGTTGAAAATCTCCTTAGAATTTTATTTCTTACTTAAAGCACCCATTTTTTGTTCACAAGTGTGTGCAAACTTGTATATGTGTATTGTGCTGTGTGTCTTTATAGTGTTAAAACAAGGAAAAAACACATTTTGGAATGTGAATGGGAAAGAGATGAGATGGTGCCTCATGCACAATAAATATTCTTGCTCTGGATTTAGCAGACTTTTTGTTGCTTTTTTTAAAACAATTTCTCCCCTTCAAAATCACTTTAAAAGTGGCAGCAGTGGTGCTGTCTGCAACTTTTCAAAGAGGGAACCAAAACAAAGCATTGGTTTAAATTCTGGGTTCCTTACTGGCCAGAAGATTCTCACAGCTGTAAGGAGAGGGTGAGCAATGCCCAGATCAGACCATGCCACATGCTACACATGCTGTGTAGCATCAGCCATGCAAGAGAGGTAAGAATTTCAGAATATTTTCATTCCATTTATTTTTAAAGCAAGTTACAATTCCAGTGAACTTTTCTGTTTTACAGGGGCCTACGAAAGAAAGTGCCGCTATTTCTGCAGGAAGACCAATTCCGTGGTGGTGTCTGTTGGGTAAGGGGACCCAGCCCAGACTCTGACCCTAGGTTTGCAAGCCTTTACTGCAGTCAAGCTCCTTCTGAAGTACATTCAGTATCTATCCTTAATGATCCCATGCCTTTCACCAGCACTAATTCCTCTCAGGAAGAATTAGTCAACTAATCTTCAACTGTTTATTTCCAAATGAAATCTATTACAGTAATTTTATAATTTGTAGCTAGCACTAAGACATGAGGATGTTTTTGTTTTCTAGAGCCATATTCAAACCACCTTAGGCTGTTTCCCTTGAAAGTGCAGTTGCCCAGAACACCAAATAATTCATTTTAGAAGTTCTGAAAAATAGAAGAACCTCGTGAGTTTAACACAAGAGGTTACAAACCAAGCTTGACATATCCACTCTCAAAAGGAATTTATACACTTGACTCCATTGTCGTAAATTCTTCAGTAAGTTATACTTGCAGGCATGATGCATTTGCATGAAGAAATGGAACAAGGAAATCCACATTTAACTTGTAGTCAACCTGAGATGACCCTTAAAAATATTTCTCTGATGAGCTGTAATAGTTTTTTAAAAGAAACAATGTCTAAAAGTTCAGGCAAAGAGTTGATTACAATTGCACTAATTGCTGTTTATATCCTAAAATACTTGGAGAACCAATAACTCATTGATTCTGTTTTAATGAATTCAGCTTCCAGAACACTGAAAAAAACTTTCAGATTTTCATTATCAATTTTCTATGCTCATATTTTCTATGCTCACATTCTCTAACAATTTGTTGCTAAATGCTCATTTTCTAACTGGAATTAATGATAACTGGTTGACACACCTGCCTTGCCAGCTAATTCAAGAACAACTCTCATGCGCCTTCAGTCACTCCAAAGATATGTAAAGAAGTATTTTGCAAAGATAGAACAGTGTACTGACTCCCAAACATGAACAGTAGCACATAATACATCAAAAGCACTAATTTGGAGGAATTCTATTGCTGCAATTATAATCACAGAGTATTTTCCTGTCTTTTGAGAGAAATAAATGAATGACAAGATTCCATTGGGCCCATTCACTAGAAATGGCTGTGCTAAAACACTTTCACTCTTATTTAGGTATCGTTTAGCTCCTGAGCACCCATATCCAGCCCAGTTTGAGGACTGTCTCACTGCTACCATCCACTTTCTGAGGACTGCACAAGACCATGGAGTCGACCCTTCCCGCATTGTCATTTGTGGAGACAGCAGTGGAGGGACACTCACTGCTGCTGTTGCCCAAGCACTGGTGAACAGAAGAGACCTCCCAAAGCTGAGAGCACAAATCCTAATATATCCTTTTCTGCAGTGTGTGGACTTAAATTTGCCATCTTATCAGCAGAATAAGGGAGTCCCCATTTTGCTAAAGGAACGAACCCTTGTTCTTGGCTTGAAGTACATTAATATGGACTTGGGCATCACTGAAGAAATATTTAAAGGCTGCCATGTTTCAGAAGACAGGAGACTGAAATATCAGAAGTGGGTGAGTCCTGACTACATCCCTCATGAGTTTAAAACAAGAGGTTACAAACCAAGTCCAACATGTCTACCCTCAAAAGAATTCTGTGAAATGGCTGAGTACCTGTTTGACCCTGTTTTTGCACCACTGTTGGCTGAAGACAGTGTGATTGCTCAGCTTCCTGAGACTTTCATTTTGACCTGTGAATTTGATGTGCTCAGAGATGATGGACTGCTGTACAAGAAAAGATTAGAGGACCATGGTATAAAAGTGACCTGGTGCCATCTGCAGGAGGGGTTCCATGGAACAGTGTTTGTAGCGCTTTTTGGTAGGGTGCTAGGATTCCGCTCTGGAGCTAAAGGCCTGCAAAAGATTGTAAATTTTCTAAGACTGATGTAAAATTCCATTTCTTGCTTTCTTTTCCTGATTCCTATCTCTTTTTGCATACAAACTTATTTTTTAAAAGCCTCAATTTTCCTTTCTTTAAATCATCACCTTAAATTTCTGCATTGCATCCGTCTTCTTTCTACCCAGTAATTTGATTGCTTGATGGCCTTTGCTTAATTTTCTCTCAGGAGAGGCAAAATCAGGTGAATTTACATTTCTTTCCTCTGCCAGCTGTTCAGTTCTCTCTTGTAGCCATTAAATATCTCATCCTTATAGCATGGGGTTTACAATGTGGTCTGGTTCAGTAAAGTTCTGGTACTATTAGAACACAAACCACATTTGGAAACAACCCGGGGCAGGTAACAGGGTGTGAATCCACAGGATCAGGATATAAAGAGTATGGTTAAAGACTTAAGAAAGCCTGTATCTGGTGAGAGCTCAATTTGAGACAAGCTTAAAAAGAACTGAATGTAGCAGGATAAATGTAAACATAGACAGAAATGAAAGAAGGGGAAGAGAAGGAGAGCAAGAGAAGGAAAGGGCAGGCCTGGAACTACTGATGTTACAACAAGTATTGGTTAAAGAAAACAACATCTATTAAAAAAATGCATATACATTTTATATATAGATAATAGATACATGGGAATATAAAGTACTATCAGTTCCTTTACAAAGTGTAGGCCAGCACTTCCTGATGAAGGAAGGACTCTCCCTTTGAGAGACAGTGTCAAGTGGGGAGAAAGGAGAATGATTGAGAAAATTTAAAAAAAAAAATCTAAGTTCAGGTCACTGTTTACAACAAGAGATGAATGAGCAAGGAAACCAATACAAAATAAAATGGCATTACAAAAATGTAAAGCTATTTTCTCAGAAATGAACTCAAGTCTTGCCAGAAATGTCAGTAAATGTTTTACTTACACCATTCTGAGGTGAATGTATAATTGTAGAACAGTGTAATTGTTTCAGGTTTTGTTATAATCTTATGTCCTGAATTAAAATAACTTATCATGTCACTAGACTCCATTGTCTTAAATTCTTCAGTAAGTTCTACTTGGAAGCAGGATGCATTTCCATGAAGAATCAAAACCAGGGTGAGGATGCAGTTTTACTGACAGTCAAAACTTCTGACTGTCTTTGCTTAAATTAACACCTGGAACACTACCCACACTGAAATTACCACCATTCTTGTCAGGGAAATTTCTAGCTCTATAATTTTCAAAGAATACTCTCTGTATCTGATATTACTCTATGTGTTTTCTGCCCCCCACTGGCTCATTTAAACTATAACCAAAAGCAAGGCTGCTGCAGACAGTTATGTAAGACACATGATCCAACAGAAGACACCCTACAACCAAGGGAAAGGCTTTCCTGCAATGCTCTGCATGGCTATTTACACTCAGCATATGAGCAAAGAAAGCCTGCCAGAACAATATGAATTACATTTAGTTACACTCACATAGTAGTCAGGTAAAAGGGGAAATTTTATAGGGATCTTCCATATGGCATCTCTGAATGAATACAATGCCAATAAGCATAAAGCTCAGAAAATCTTCTCCAGTGTTTTCCTGATTTCTAGGCAAACACTGACACTGACACTATTGACTGCTGCCTGTTTTCCACATGTGTAACCCATGCCATGAATGCTCACATGACACCAGTGGCAGTTTGTCCATAAAGTGATAGAGCACTACATTCCTGACATTCAAATATACAATAAAGTCAGACTGGCACAAAGGCTGACAGCTGTCAAACCTCTCATGGGTATTACATCCCAAAGACCATATGATGAAGATACTACAGATTTATTTTTTTTTAAACCTAGAGCTCCTGGGTTATTGATGAGTTTTTGCCTATGAAGAACTTAGGAAAATACAATGTTGACAAGTAAGTTTCCTTAGCTGGGGCAGTTCTTTCCCATCTTGACAAAAACCACTAGTTCCTTCCACAAGGGAGGAGGGTGAGGTGCCTGAGGTGATAATTCCCTCCAGAGTTTGTACCCTGAGTGAAGTGACAGCCCAAGATGCCCTCAGACAGGAACAGGGTGGGGACAAGGCTGGTCCATCCAGAGGTATTAACCAGAGAAGGTGGGCATGAGCCACATTTCTTTAACTGGTCTCTAGAGTTTGCCCATGAGCACTGTAACACAAATAAAAGGATCCAGGAACAGATTGGAACACTGTCAAAACCTGAAAACTGGTGAGAAACTTGAAAACCAGTGAAATGCTGAGCTCAGTGCAGCTGGGAGGGCCTGACACTCTTTGAGCTGCTCTGTGTGACAGGGAGATGTTAAAGGGAATGAAGGAAGGGAAAGCACGCTGCCCTGCATCATTCTATCACCAGATGTCAGCACCAGCTGAGTCTGTAATAACCTGGAAAACCTCTTGGTGCTCTGGGCACACAATGTGAGTACCTGAAACACATTCCCAAAGGTCAAACTGTGGTTTGATTTCAATATTTTAGTGAACTTGTTCTTATGCCTTCATAGCCTGAAGCTTTCTGTTTAATAACAGAGCACGTGTTAAGCCATAACAACTTTAGATTACCTGTTCTAACCAATCAAGTTTGGAGTGGTGAATTACAGAAGTTTACAACTTCAATTATCTTCTGCTCTGTTGTCTTCACATCACCTCTTTATACCACACTGGTTACCACTCAGACACCACAGCATTTTTAAAAATAAACAGGAAATTAGAAAACATTCCAAATTTACTAGCTCTATCATTTATAAATAATGTTATTTAACACTATTCTCTGCCTATGATACCCATTCTCTGTACTGCTCAGGCAGAATCCTGCAAACTCTGGCTGTTTTTATTGCTGTCTTCCCTGTCTCAGTTATTCACTGTTTCTGCTGATTCCTATGAGAGTGCAGACACTGCTAACCTGAATATCTGGGATACTGAGACTCAGACAAACCTGGCCATGGGAAAAGAAGGGCAGGTGAAGTTGTTATATTTACCTTCAAGCAACTTCTGATTTAATAAGATTCATTTTGATGTGATGACCTGCCATGAAAGCCCAAGTGGATGTTCCAGAGCAGCTTTTTGGATTCCATATGTATGGAGCAGAATTCATTCACTCAGAGGAACAGAACTGCACAGCAACAGAGACACAGACACCCAACAATCCATCCACATTTCCCAGTGCTGCTCTACAAAACCCTCCAGTTGAATAAGCATTTCAAAAATGCACCTGCTCTGAACTGCGCAACACAAGATCTGAATTTCCATCACTGAATGCTAATACATAACATTCATCTTTTTTTGTTTTTAAATACAGTATAGCTTTTTACTCCAGAATTTGTTAGCAGCTGTTTAGCCTAGGAGTTCTTTGGAAGGGACGGACTTCAAAGAAGAGAAGGCAGAAAGAAAAGGCTAAAATAAAGATTCATGCCAAGTGCAAGGTGGCTTTCTGTTGTAAGAGCAAAGCATACAGGAACTAGCTACTTATTTGGGTGGGGAGATGGAGATAACAAGAAGGGAGGACACTGAAAGGTAGGTAGGAGGCAGCCTAAATGTAGAGGCAGATGAAGCAAATACACAGCACCTTTAAAAAGCAGTATGGTACAGCATGTACTAAGCTGTAATTTCTTAATGCTTCTTATTGTCACTGTGAAGGGCATATTAAACCATCTCACAGATGAGAAGACCCAGGCTTACAGGTATGAAAAGCTCTGAGGTGCCTTCAGTCAGTTGTTTACATAATGTGAAATGGAGAAATGTGAACTGAAGTATGGCAAGTTCCTCCCATGCTCGAAGTGGTAAAAACAAAGTCAGTTAAAGTACTCTACAGATTCTAATAATTGTTCTGCTCAATTACCTAGAGGAAATAAGAATAATTTTTAAAAGCAAGGCAAATTATATTTACCAGAGTGTTTCACTTTGAAATGAACATTAAAAAAATAAAGAACTCTATCAGAAGCTATTATTTCTGGGTTTAAATTTTCTTTGTAATATGTTATTTTTTCCTGTTTTCTGCTCCTGGCTATACCTGCTGCAATCAATACTCAGTCATCACAGCTGACTACTTTACAATGCTTTAGTTACTCATCATAGTATTTCCTGTGTTACACAGAGAAACTCTGCAATAGTCAACTGACTGCAGGTTAGCAGTGCTGGAAACAGCCTGCAACACAAGTGAAATGTGTTGTAATGTTTTAGAGAGACTTCACAAGAAAACCAATAACTCAGGACAGTCACAGAATTCATTGGCACCAACTCCCCTGAGTGCTCCTGCCTTGCAAACCCAACAGTGTTGGGTTTGTCAGCTCCTGCCTCTTCCACTAATAATTAAGGGGAAGTTGATGAGTTTTACACATTCTCAGCTTACAAAGCTATGTGTGAAGCTTTAGAAAATCCACAAAACTGAGTCTTGGGAAAACCTGAAAAAACCACATTTCTTTGAATAGGTATCATTTATTGTACTTCCCCTTCCCATCATTACTATAACTATTAGAAATATGCTGAAAAAAGAAGAGAATGAATTTTAGAATGCATAAATGGAGACTTGCTGATGAGAAAATGGGAAGCATTTACCCAACTATTGTCAATTCTGTTCTCATCAAGCACTACATTAACCAATTAAACTCCAGCAACACCAAGTTCAATGAATAAAGAATCATTTTGTGAGCTCTGAGAAGCTGTTTTATAACAATAAAGAACCACATGAGGCTCATAACTCTCATTACAATGTCAAACTCCACACTGTGTTCATTTTCTCTGGTTTAGTGGAATCTCATCAACATTTAGTTAGTGCAAGGCTGTTCTCATCAATAGGTAAAGACTTTGTGGAAATTGAGGTTTGGGATGAGTTTGCTGAAAAACAAAAATATGGCTTTAGCAAAACACATCAAACACCCACCATTTAAAGAACAACCTCTCTACTTCCAGTTAGAGAAGAAGCCTTTTTGTTTGTAAAGATACAAGGTACTCATTTCATGCAGTGGATTCAAATGAAATAAAAACATTCTTTGGATATTTACCACCTCAAAAACAACTGGGAAAAAAACCCCACTGAAAACCTCACTGACTGTTTTGCAACAACTTGAGAAGCTGACACTGACCATAGATTTCCTACCCATCCTGTGGGCACAGGAATGGCTGGCCAGACTGGAAATAGATGAAATATATGGAATATAAAGCACCAAGTATCACCACACAATTGTCAATATAAACATCCCCAGCAGGACCAAGCAGCTTTAAGACCATGGGATTTGCTTGATTCTGGAAAAATTTGGACATTGAGTTAACAGGACAAGGAGGACTGGAGGTGCAAACAGCACAGAGTTAGAACATGCTCGAAGTTCACATGCTGATTATATTCCACCAGTATAACATACTAAGAGATTAAAACCATAGGATATTATTTTGAAACCTTGATTCACCAACATTTTTTTAACAACATTCTGTAATGCAGAACTGAAAGATTTTTGTTCAGATTGTCATGACTGTACAACAGATTCTGTCGGTAACTGCCAGGGCCTAACAACAAAAAGCAAATGAACAAAAAACTCCAAACTGTCCCTTTGTAAATTTATTTTTACATAAAAAGACAGTAAAGCAATTTCCCTCCTGCTCTATCAGGTCCATCAAGGTTTCAAAACAGAGGTGGCATGTGTGAGGTGTTTTGGTTTTGATGAAAGCTGATTAATTACTGACTCACTGAATAGGAGAAGAAATCTTGTGTCAGAACAGTGTCAGCAAGAGCTCATAGAGGTAACATCAGACAGACATGTGCTCTTTGGTATAAGGCTTTCATAATCTGATCACATGAATAGCATGTGTTTAATTGCCTTTGGTCACCTTTAAAAGTTTCATTTATTGCCACTGAAGTCCTAAGTAGCTTTAAGAACTTTTTATTCTTCATTAAAGGTTCTTTAGAAAGCACAGAAATTGCCTCCTCTGAGGACTCAAATATAAGAAATCATCAAGAATGCTGAAATACAAGATTCAGAGCTGATATTCATGTGAGAATTTATTTCAGGATATTTTGACTGATGGCACAGACATCAGAAATAAGCACTTAGTTAAACTGTGCTGTTCTTACAGGAATATATGGCAAAACCAAGCCAAATCCCCACAGGCTGTGCTATAATATCACACTGCAGGGAAACATTTCTAGAAATAATAACCACAAACACCACTGGGCTGCCCCAGCTGTGCTACAGAGCCCTGTGGAGAACATCTGATGAACTTAAGACAAGCTGAGCACTGGCCATGGGCATCTGGCTTTGGCTTCAATACTCTACAGTCTAATATTTTAACTACTTGTATCCTAAATTTGTGCTCTGTGGAAGGGAAAGGCTCCAAACCAGCCAATCTCAGCCCAGAAAAGGCTCTAATGATCTCCCTATTTCACAAACATTGACACAGATTTATGATGTTGCTTCATCCCACACACCCTTACCTTCACAAGCCAATGTTGTGCAAATCAGCTGTCAGTGTTACTTTGATTTAAATATTGTGCTAATGAAACTAAAGACTAAATCAGTTTTCAGACTGGAATTCCACTTTAAAAGCCAAGGCACAAAATGTTTGGTGACTGTAAATTTTAAATAATGTAGAAAACATTAATTCTAGTAAGAAGAACACAAACCAGAAAAATTACTTCACCAAACAACTGCCACCAACTGTTGCCAATCCCTCACAATACATATGTATTCATATGCAAACAAGAATTACAGTGAATATGAAACTTTGAGGGTTAATTGCTAAAAAGCTTTTACCAGCAGCAACAGTGGCTTCAATCTACAAACATACCCTCAAGTGTCTGGAGACACCTTTGTGTACATTCAGGCTTGCACTGATTTAAAACACAGAGCAAATATACTCTTGTTTAAACATAAATTAAAGCATGAATGTGTCATTCCCCTATGAAACAGAGTTTTTAAAAAATGTGGATTTGAGTATTTTTCTTCTCAGAGAAGTGTATATATGCTTTGATGACAAATGCAAGTAGCCCCACATCACTAAAATTTAACACTGCAACAGGAATGCCCATCCAAAATGAATCCACTGCAAACCAAAAAGACCATCTTCAAATCAAGGCCCCTCTGAATAATAATTTCTCTGTTCATAGTATTAATCACTTCCATAGAGTTTGAATCCCACCTTTTGTAAAGGGTATAAAGAAAGCACCCAAGTGTTGTGAATAGTATCATTAGCAAAAGAAGGGTGGAGAAAACTGCATTACATTGCATTGCAACATTAATAAACATTTAATTTCTGCATATGAACTGAGCACTCAGTCTTCTGTGAAGACACCTTAGATGCACTTGAAAACAGAGCTTAACCCAGTTTTTTTTCACTCCTGTTTTGAAGTGAAATGGCATCTGTTTCTACAACTTTAGCAATTTTGGGAATGTTTTTTATTTCTCCCGTTTTAATACCAGCACTGTTTTGGGGGGTTGTATTATATGATCTTTTCAACACAGAAATGCCCCCTGGAATTGAGCAACCTCTAAAGCTTCGTTTTTTCCACTGCTTGATGATCACAACCATGGTCGTGGTAAGTTAAATTTCTTAACCTGGGGATTTCACTTTTGCTTAGGTAGGATATTTGGGAGCAGGAGGGAAATGGCTTACTTAAGGGAAAAAAAAAGAAAAAAAGCAATTCATGTTCCTGAAACCTGTAAGCATTGATATATGAATCCAAAACACAGTAAATTAACTCATAAAATTAATATGACTAATCTTAAAAGCTTCTTTAGATTTTTCAGTCAAACTCCAGCCATTTTATGCTGGGAAACTGTTTTATATGAAAATTTAAAACAAATACCTAGATGTATCCTGTACACATTGAACTGCATGTACATAGAATAATGTACTGTTCAGAAACAAGGCAACATTACTCCTTCCAAATTCTTTCTTTTCAACAGGGAAAGATTTTGGAGAAGCTGGGGATCTGCAATGATTTAACCATACTGCGAGCAGCGGTCAATGGGATACCTCCATGGAGAGATTCCAAACTGCTTATCAAAGATCTCACAGTAGATGAGGTACCCTTGAGGATTTATCAGCCCAAAAGCCCACCCACTGGCAAAAGAAGAGGAATTCTCTATTTTCATGGAGGCGCTGGCACATTTGGGAGCATTAGTAAGAAATGGGCAAGTTTTATTTTTCAAGTCAAATCCAAACCTTTACATTTTTGCCTTCAGGCATGTGTCAGTCAATGTCTGCCCTGTCTTTCCCAGTGTCATCAGTCTTTGCTCAGCGCAGACTGGAAAGTATTTGTGGAATGAACAGTCTCCTGTTAAAGGGAGTCCCATCTCTGCTTCCTTTGGGCAAGAGATCCAGAAAGCAGTGCTTAGGTGGGAGAAGAGTGTTAGGAATGAACAGCATTAGTATTAAATTAGTTGGAGGTGGAAAATGGACAGAGGGCATTTGTGTGCTTTGAGTTTGTGGCACAATAAAACACCCATCTGGAGAGTTTCCTCCCTCGCTGCTCTCAGCTCTCAGTGAGGGATGCTGCTCTACTAAGACTACCCTATCTTACATAAAATATATAATATGGGTCCAAGGAAGGATTTAAATAAATTTTTAAAAATCTGTAAATAAATTCCCATTCATGCAAACAAGGAATCCAAATGAATGAAAATATAAATAATGAAGAAGCAATTTGGGGGAGTTTGATTTTTGTGGTGACATGTCACAGGATACTCGTTCTTTTCCAGAAAGGGAGACAAGCCTCCTCTCAGCAGCTGGGAGTTCAGCTCCCTGAGTGCTCTGGATCTCCTTCTGAGCAGCTAAGGCTCTGAGTGCCTCCTCTGCAAGCCAAGGTCCCTAACATGGAAATCTGAACTTCATTCCAGGGGTCAGGCAGTGCAATTTGAGGCGTTTGAATCCTTTACTGTTTCAAAGGGTAGGTCTGCACTATACTGGGCAGGCTTGAATTTCCTGGCATCCTTCAGCCCCGTGCATGAATCACAACATAACTCCTGTGCCATAGGTTCCCCTCTGCACTGGGGCACAGATAACTCACCCTGCTGTACTCAGGGCACAGGAGCCTGGGGGGAGTGCCAGGCTCATGTCTGGAGTTAGTCTGGGTGGCAGTGAGGACTCCAGGGATGGCAGGCACTCTGTGATCTCAGTGACAGGTGAATTCCTCTCAGTAGAAGGAAAAAACACACCACAAGTTGCTCAGTGAGTCCCTGTTCACGTGGCATGGCTTGATGTAACAGCCATACCTGTACACAGAGAGCGGGACCTGACCTTTGGCTTCAATTCCTTTTGGTGTTTGATAACAGGAAAACAACATGATGACAAGCTTTCAGAAGGCCTTTGGGAATCTCCAGCCTAGGAAGCCTGAAGTCTGCAACCAGCAAATTAGCAGATGTGACACTGAAAAGAGTCAGTGGACAGATAACTATGGCTTATTCCCCAAATGGATGTCATACTTCACAAATCCTAGAATTGTTGAATAGTTTGTGTGGAAGGGACCTTAAGTCTCATTCCAAGTCCTCGCCATGGGCAGGGACACCTTCTGCTATCCCAGGCTGCTCCAAGCCCTGTCCTTGAACATTTCCAGGGACAGGGCAGCCACAGTTGCTCTGGGCATCCTGTGCCAGGGCCTCACAACCCTCACAGGGAAGAATTTCTTCCTAATATCTAATCTAAACCCACTCTTTATCACTTTCATCAATTTAAGTTTTTTAAGTCAGCAAATACATGAATAAAGGAGACTGAGTTGCTAAAACCCACTTTGATTTCCAGAAGAGTCTCCTAGAGGCTACACATCCATGACACAAGAGGGAAGGTCTTTCATTTGAATTACAGCTGATTGAAAGACAGAAAAAAGATGGGTTATGGGAATTTCCTGTGAGATTCCCATAAGGAGATCTGTACTGGGAGCAGTGCTAATCAATTTATTCAATCAATTTATTCAAGCAGAAAAGATGGTGCAAGGTGATGTGGTATTAAATCCTTTGAGGGTCATAAATGGATGGCTGAAAAACTGCAGAATGTCTTTATGACAGCAGAGGATCACAATAAAATGACAGGAGAAATGGCATGTAGACAAGTCAAACAGATGAACAGAGCATTCTGACCTTATAAATGAAGCAATGGACTCCAAGCAGGAGCAGGAAGGAGCTCTTGGGACTATGGTAGGAAGTCACCTGAAATTCTTGACATAGTGCACAGTAGCAGTCAAAAAGCAAACAAAAGGCAAACAATTATTAGTAGGAAAGGAAAGACAAAACAAGAAACTTTTTTATGCCACTGTAATAAATCCATGGTGTATCTAAATACAGTATAGTGCTTACAGTTCTGTTTCCCACTCCTCAAAAATGATAAAGCAGTACTGGAAAGACTTGGAGAGGCTGCCCAGGTGAGAAAAATGCTTCTGTGCAGAGAATATGTGAATGAACCATGACTCTTCAGGCTGCAAAAGGTGCATAAAGACAGATCCACTAAGTGACTATAAAATCATGAGAAGCAAGAGAAGTTAAACAGGGAAGGAGTTATGCACCATTTCTTACAGTACAAGAATTCCACCATGTGGAAGCAGTGAATGCCAGCTACAAAAGGAGCGACTAGAAATGGCTCTTCACACCTTTGTAGGCAAGTGAGAGAACTCCTCCTTGCACAAAGCTGTTATGGTTAAGGTTAAAATCATGGGCTTAACAAGTGGTTTGGGTAATTCACAGAAGAAATGCTAATCAAGGGCATTAGGTATAATGACAGCTTCTGTCTCAAAGGAGCACCCTGAGCCTCAAATTCCTGTATGCTCCTTATTCCTGTTTGTCCTCAGCTTACACTCTCCTTTTGTTGACCACCAATTGAAATGTGAGACCATACCAGACAGATTTCTGTGTTTCCTCAATATCACCATCCTTACATGCTTGTGTGATGCCCTGAGAGCCACTGGCCAACAGAAAATGTATTAATGTGTAAAGACCACATTCCACAGCACGAGTTCCTTATCAGTCTTGTCTTGCAGTGCCTTCCACGTAGCACATATTCAGGGATCTGTATTTTCATTTCTAAAGGATATTTGATTTTCAAATCATCATTTCTGCTGAACTCTCTCTCTAGGAGCCTTTGAAAGAGTATGCCGCTATATGGCCAAAAAATGCAACTCAGTGGTTGTGTCTGTTGGGTAAGTGCTATTTTGCCATAGAAGTATTTATGGGAATACAGCTCTCAGTTGAAACTCTTCTGAAAAATATGCTGAAAATATTTACTGTTTTAGATCACATCCCTATTTTTCACTTAAACCTTTCATTTAATTTAGAAATGTGCTTATAGGCAAAGTATTCTAAAATAGCTGTAGCATCATTAGTTTGGCCTTCCAATCTACATTAGTTAAACCCAAATATAATCTTTAAAATTCAGAAAAAAAGTCTGCATAACTACCACAGCAACTACAAACAACACAAATTGAATGTTTGTAACTCCACTTTGACATTTCAGGTACCGTCTGGCTCCTGAACATCCCTACCCAGGGCAATATTTTGACTGTCTCAATGCCACCTTATACTTCATGAAGAATTTAAAAGAGTATCATGTGGATCCTGGTCTCATCATCATTAGTGGTGACAGCTGTGGGGCTAATTTTGCTACAGTTATTTGCCAAATACTGCTGAATGACAGAGATCTGCCAAAAGTACGTGCTCAGGTCCTGCTTTATCCAGGACTCCAGGGGCTGGATTTCCACTTGCCCTCCTACCAGCAGAATGCTTTTGTCCCCATGTTATCCCGGAAGATGATCATCTACTTCTGTTTTCGTTACCTTAACAAAAAACCCACATTTTGGAAAGAGATTCTACAAAACAGCCATGTTCCTGATAGTATGAGACACCAATATAAAAAATGGGTAAGTGCTGATCTTATTCCTGATGAATTTAAGGTTAGAGGCTATGTACCAACAAAACCTGCACCATATAAACCTGAAGTCCATGAAGCTATCAAAGAAATTTTAGCAATAACATTTTCCCCACTATTAGCTGAAGATTCCATTATTTGCCAGCTCCCTGAGTCCTTTATTGTGACCTGTGAGTTTGATGTGTTGAGGGATGATGGTCTGTTGTACAAGAGGAGACTAGAGGAAAATGGTGTTCGAGTGACCTGGTATCATTGTGAGAATGGCTTCCATGGAATTTTAGCCTTTTTTGGCTATGGGATTTTTTCCTTTATATCTGGAAATAAGATAATGGACAGTATGGTGAATTATATAAACAGTTTATAGAAGTATTTTTCAGAAGAAAGATGCAAGTCATGCAGTATCTCTATGAATTTACACTTGGCAAGGGATATAAACACCTTTGATTTATCGTTTGCATTTTGACTGCATTTTGTAGTTTCTGATTTCTGCTTCTGTAGTGACTCTCAAACAAATGTTATTATTTGAAGTGCCACTATTCTAGAAAATATTCTTGTCAAAACAATAAGAATGAAGTGAAAAAGGCAAGGCACCTAGCACATCCTGTTTCACTAAAACCACAGCAGTTCAGTATCTTTGCATGGCTGGCCCACACTGAAGGCAAGAGACAAGACTCTCCATGAAGATACTTCAACAGCCCAGAAATGCTGACAACAACAACTGAGGTCTGCTTTGGCCCTTGTGACAGACAGGAGGTGTTGATGGTATCAGATGGAGAACTCAGCTCCTACGAAGTCTTACAGCAGACACTGAAATTGCAGCCATGAATTTAATTTCCAGGTTAAGTCTCTACAAAAACTACCCTGCTCCAAAAACAGGGAAGTCAGAAGGAAGGCTCTTGTCTGGAAGAGAAATCCTAATCTGGCATTAGCATGAGTTTGATTTTGTTTGGGATCTGAGAAATGATGTTTCATTTTGGAACTTCATTCTCAAACTGGAATCTCTGAACTTCAATGAGTGTGTGGATATCAGAGAAGTGCAGAGATAAGACTTTCCCATAACCCTTTTTTTCTTTCAAGATTATCTTATGCTCAAGGTTACCTGTTCTGCTGTGTTGAAAAAAAAATCTGAAAATCACGTAAAGAAGGCAGAGAAGCACAATTTTATCCATATTATCACTGTAATGCTATGGTGATTCTGTGATGCTTTCAACAACAACAAAATAAAAAACCTGCACTGCAAATATTTCTGTTATAAGAGTGGGAGTTACATTTGCTAAATGCATACTGACTAATGAACACAACTGAAACCCCCCTCCTGTGGTGAAAGGAACAACACAACACAGGCAGGCAGACACCACAATGCTGCTGCTTTTACCTGGTCACACCTGTGATGTGGTCAGTAATTAACCTACCAAACAACCGGATATAACCACACAACTGTGAAAACACAATACAAACTGAAAATCCACAAATACCGCTGGATGGACTTTTTTTTTTACAAATCTGGGCTTTTGCTGATTTTTGAAACAAGATTTCCTTCTACTTCAGAATATTTTATTTATTTTATGATGACCATGTGCCCTTTTAAAAACACTCAACTTCCCACTAGAGAAACAATATGAAATTAATTTTTTATAAAGTTTTGTAATTAAAATAACATGGTACTTTCCCCCCATCACTTATAATTTGACTTTACAACAACAACAATTTAAAAAAACCCAAGCCCCCACATTGCCACCTAATAAGGTTAGATTTTTTACCTCTTTTCTTTCCCCATGAATTTGCCATTTAAATGTTCTGACAACCTAGTTGTTTGAAGAGTTGCAGGCTTAGATTCACAATTAATTTATTTGCATCATTTAAAATACACCTCCTCCACATTAGCACAATCCTACTCCTCATCAAGAACCAGATAAAGCAGTTTGATTCAGAACTCTTTAATCATTGGTTATCTTAAGTCATTCTCAGCTGTATTTCTTGCACATAGAGTTACTGAAAGTTACCTGCAACAGGGTCACCTAATTATGAAGCTAAAGTCAACCTCCTGTGGCTTTTTAAAAGCATGTTCTTCTGTTAGAAGAAAGCACAAATACTAAAAAGAACTGAGATTTGGGTAATGACAGAATTTTCTAATGCACCTTTCCAAAGAGCACTGGTGACAACCCCTTTGGCCCTTTTGAGTGACAATCATCACATGCAGGTTCCCACTCCTGAGGAAACTCTCCAGATGGGTGTTTTATAGTGCCACAAACTCAAAGGACACAAATGCTCTCTGTCCATTTTCCACCTCCAACTAATTTAAATCTAATGCACTTCAGTCCTAACACTCTTCTCCCAGCTAAGCACTGGTTTCTTGCAAAAATTCCAAAATGCTGCTGGCGTAGATCTACTGACAAATCAAGGACTTTGACCAACTTATCTTTTGTGAGATAACAGGAATGGGGGGGGAAAGAAAGTGGGAGAGGGAGATACCTGCTAATGTATTTGTGAAAGGGAGGAGAAAGGTTTTTACTGGAGCAAACAAAGAATCAGGAAGTAACAGGACATATATACTGGAAAGTCAAATCAAAGATATCTCAGACCACTGCAGTTCAGCATAATGGCAGTTGTACTCACAGTGCTGGTGTTATTCTTAGCTGGTTTTCTTGCTTCATTTATATTGTTGGTCATAGGGGCAATTAATTTTGATTTTTCCAACTCAGAAATTCCTCCTGGAGTGACTCAGCCTGCAAAGCTCCGAATCATTCATATAATTTTAATATGCACAGCTGTGGTGGTAAGTGAACCTGGTGTTATTTCTGGGGGAAGAACAGAGAACCTGTAGATTTTAAACTTACTACTGTGCTAGAAGCCTGCATGGAATTATGTTCTGGAGAGGAGAGCAGGGTATTGCTGTCATGCTGCATGTTTTATTGAGCTGAGTGTTGCTAAAGAAACTTTTGCCAGACTATTGACACTGCACTGCTCTAATCCAGTCCTGCCCAGCTCTATCTTAGGAGGTACCTAAATGCTGCCTTAACACAAGTGTGTGAAAGTCTGACTGTGCTTCTGCCCTGACTCCAGCTGACCTAGCAATCACTTGATTTATTATGTTTATCCATGTTGGATCATTTGTATTTCCATTCTTGGCTCAGACTATACCAGATGTCTCTGGCCTGTGCTTTCAAGCTTTTCGTGGGCATGGGGATGAGAATTCTGTATTTATTTTGAATATGAAGTGAGAAGCTGAACATTTCAGAATTGGCTTTGAGAAGGAAAAGTTTCTGTCACACACGTGACAAAATCAGGTAATGTTGCTCAAGAGGAGCTGAAGGAATTCTTCTGCCCAAAGCACATTTATATAACTCCTGCAGCAACTAAGCAGGATTATCTGATGGGAATGAGGGGCTCTGACCAGCCCAACTTCTCCAGGTGAAGCAGCCTATAAAATGTGTGGGAAGGTAATCAGTCTCCAAGAGCAGCACTCAACATCTGGTGAGCTCTGCTGACAGAGGAGCTCACTGAATCACAGGTATTTCTATGTAATGACAGGTGATGCTCTGATGAGACATGGCACTAGACAGGAGGTAACAGAGGCTGTGCATATAATTACTAAATTAATTTAATGGAATATCTGCAAAGAGATACAATCTATTTAAAATTTAAAAAGGAAATCAAAGAGAAAAAATTTCTCTGTTATAAATATTCTAGATTATGGTCAACCATAGTAAGGAATATATATATATATATATATATATATATATATATATATATATATATATATTCTCATGCTTTGGCTGCACAGAAGTTGTAATTAGAAAGAGATTATATCACTTAAGCATCTGGAAAAGCCTGTTCTCTTTTAATCATCAATCCACTGCCCACCATAAACCAGCATTGTATGCTGCAATGTAAGCAACACAGGGTGAAAGAAAACAAACAAGTTGAATGTAAAAGTTAAAATATCCTTGGTATTGTTCCATTCCTGCTTGGAAAATAGCAAATACAAAAGAATAGATCATTTTATCATACAACTGGAGACACTAAGACTAGTTTCTGTAAAAAATTAAAATCAATACATTGCAAAATGTCTTAAGTTTCTTCACAAAATCTTTCCTCAAGATCAGGCATGAAGAATATTACAAATATCTGGAATCGCTGAAAAAAAAGGCTTTTTGTAGATAAACATATTGAGAGTTATGACACTACCAACAATCCATGCAAATGTGGCTGGCTAATAAGAAATATTCATAACAGAATCTTGAGTAATATGAACTTGATCCAAATATTCCTAAGGACCAAAGTACTGACTGGCATGGCTGAACAATGCATTTCAAAACAGAGGATTTGCCTTTTATTTATGCAAAGTTATGTTGGAGCACTAGCTCTGATTTGTATTCATTTTCTGGTACCTGGCAAATACCCCTGTGGCACAGAGAAGTTCATTCCTACTAAATATGTCAGGATCTTCTTGTCAGTGCATGGCACACATCAGTGAGACTTAGGAAATGGATCAGAAAACAATTGTCAAATGTATTCTTAACTTAGTCAACTCTACTTTGGGCAAGTGCCTGCACCATGAAAATCAGCACCAGAATGATCATCTTTTGCTATGTTTCCACATAATCTGGGGGGAAGGATAGAATAACCAGTGAAAACCAAACTTGCTTTCACTGTTAGGTAAAGGACCTGCTGAGGAAGCAGATGATTCTAGCTCCCCAACTTTGTTAATGTTGCATTGTTTGGGATTCTGTTCTTTGTTCATGTAACTCTCTCATAACCCCTCCTGATGCTGTTGTAACTTGTTCAGTTTTCTCCCATACCTGTACAACTATTCCATTCGTTTATTACTGCCCTAAAAACACATGACTTAGGCACTGTGAGTTCACTGTCCACACAGTTCCTTTCCTTTGGAAAGCACAGGGTCTCTTGAGTGAGCTCTCTGTTCTCTTTGCCTTTGAACAGGGAAAGATTCTGGAAAACTTTGGCATCTGCACTCAGGTGAGCTTTGTGCGGTACGTGCAAGGAAGAAAGACTCTGGGGGCAGACCCAAAGCTCTTCATCAAGGATCTGTGGTTTGAGAAAGTGCCTGTAAGGATTTACCAGCCTAAGGCTCCATCTGCCAGCCAAAGGAGAGGAGTTATGTTTTTTCATGGAGGAGGATGGGTATTTGGAAGTCTTGGTAAGATATGTACCAGAAATATTTCAGTTAAAGAAATACATCCTTCATAAACAGTAAAGTTGGTTGTTTCTTGATCTGCAGCAGTTGCAAACTTTGAATATGACCACAGGTTCAATCTCGTAATTCTTGCTGCCAGAAGAAGGCATCTGCTGTGGATCATATGATTTTCCTTACAGGACAATGATATAAGGGGAAAAAATACTAAAATGGGAAGATGAGGAGGTACAAAAGAACTGAGGAGCTTTGTAGGAAGCAGCAGGGAAAAGTAGAGACCATTTCCTTCTTGCAATTCTTTGATTTCTCCAATAGATAACATTTCTTCTCTGGAGAGAAAATGCACCCCAACCTAAACCCAAACCCCACCAAATCTCTTTCAGAGACCCACGAAGAGCTGTGCCGCTTTATTGCCAGAGAAAGTGAATCTGTGGTTGTATCTGTGGGGTGAGTCTTTGCTCATGCTGATTCTGAGAGATTATTTCCTATAGTGTAAATATCACCTCCTGTCCCCTCAGTCACAGCAACAATCTCCTCAGAGAAATGTCTCTGTGGGACTTCTCAAGTATGTGATTTACAACTTCATTTGCTGTTGCTTGGAGACACTGAAGACTCACTTGGGCTGTTTTCACTGTCTGATTACATCACAAATTACACTTTGGGATATCTAGCTGGAAAATGAAGTTTTGAATGAATATTTTCAAATTCCAAATTCAAAACTGATTCTAAACAGATTGTGAGCTATGTGATCTCCTTAAGACTTATTCAAGGAAAGCCTGCTTGATGCTTAGAGAAGCACAGTGTGAATGACAAGCTAATACATTATCAGAATACTGGCATAATAGTTCAGATTACAAGGATATGTAACATAACTTTATGTAACAAAGATACAGACCAGAAATCATTGGTGTCCAAACCATGAAAAACTGAAGCAGAAAGTAACTGATTGTCAATAAAACCTACATTTAGTTGGCAGCTGAGTACTCCAGTGTTGTTAAAGACCTAATAGACATCATAAATAGATTATATCATAACAAAATAATCTGCACCACCTAATCTTATTGATGGTAATCCTATGGAGAGGAGACAAGAAAAACTTTGCAGAAATCAGGCTGTTCCTGGCTGGAGGAACCACGACTTTAGCAATATATTTAAAACTCATATTTCCTTCTGTTACATTTGTCTCCGTGTCCCAGGTACCGTTTGGCCCCTGAGCACAAATACCCCGCTGCCTACGAAGACTGTCTGAACGCCAGCCAGCACTTCCTGCAGCACCTGCAGCACTACGGCGTGGATCCTGCCCGGGTCACTGTCTGCGGGGACAGTGCTGGGGGCAACCTGGCAGCTGCTGTCAGCCAGACCCTGGCAGGCAGGTCAGACCTGCCCAGACTCCGTGCTCAGATCCTCATCTACCCAGGCCTTCAGGCCCTGGACTTCAATTTGCCATCCTACCAACAGAATCGGGGAGTCCCTCTGCTCTTCCGGGAACGTGCTGCTTTCTACATGTTGCAGTATCTGAATGGAAATGCAACAAAACTGGAAGAGGTCTTGGAAGGTTCCCATATTCCTCCAGATATTAAATTAAAGTATCAAAAGTGGGTGAGTCCAGACAACATCCCTGAGGAATTTAAGGTCAGAGGCTACAAACCTCGTGTGCTACTTGACTGCACAACTGAAGTTTATGAGACAGTGAAGAGATTCTGTGAGCCCACGCTGTGCCCACTGCTGGCTGAAGACACAATTATCCAGCAGCTGCCAGAATCTTTCATCCTGACCTGCGAGTACGACGTGCTGAGGGACGATGGCTTGTTGTACAAGAAGAGGCTGGAGGACAATGGGGTTCAAGTGACCTGGTACCACCTTGAGGACGGATTCCATGGGATCATAAACTCATTTAATAGTGGCTGGTTGTCATTTCCAGCTGGAAAAAGGGGCCTTGACAGCATTGTGAATTTTCTAAGAAGCTTATAGCAAGATTTTTCTTTGTTTCTGTAAGAACTGCCAAATTTCTGTGGTCTTTTATGCTTCTAAATTCCATATAAGAAGTTCATATAGGACAATTTGTTAATAAGCATTTATGCCAGTGTGATCACCATAAAAGACATTTCAAGAATAGTTTCTTTTAGTGCTGTTTGAAGTAGTCCATGTGCAGTCTGCCTATTTTAATAATCTGTTTGGACTAGACACTTGTCCAGCACAAGTGCTGGTGTCTCAGTACATATAAAAAATGCAGTAAAATTTTAAGCCAACATCTAGTCTGACCTGTTTTATTCAATTACAGTCAACTATTTCATTCTTCCTAGAAGTATGTGTTTTGGCAAAGAAATACACTGACATTACAGTGCTATAATGCACAGCCTGTACTCTCTGCTACACGTAGCACCTGAGTTTAAGAGTCCCAATTTGAAGGTATCTCTTGGCTAGGCAATCAGTATTTTATACTCAAAAAAATGAAGTCACATTAGCTAACTTGACTTTTAGAAATGTAACTGTTCCCAACAGAAATACTCTATTGACAGCTTTCTTTAAATCACAATGGAGAAAATGCTTTAAGTGTTTTCTTATGTTTATCAAACATACAAAAATCACCAGCTGAAAAACTTGTTGTTGTGTGTGCGAAAAACTTGTTCTTGTGCTTGAATAAATTCCTAGAATCACAGAATGGTTTGGGTAGGAAGGAACATTAAAGATCATCTCATTCCAAAGCCCTGCCCTGGGCAGGGCCACCTGGTCAACCCAAGGTTGCTTCAAGCCCCAAATAATCTAACAATATAGGACTGATGCATTCACTGTTGCAGAGTCTGTTACTTACCTTTTGCCCCCCATGCCTCCCTTCTTCCCATTTTCTTTTCTAAAAGTCCCTGTTAAAGGTATGTATTCCAAACCACGCAAAGCATGCCCACGATGCAGGAAGTGAATGTCCTGGCTGCAGATCAGCTGCCATGAATATTTTAATCTCCACATTCACTGGCTCTCTGTCATGGACTAGAACTTCATTCAGGAATCAGCTGCAGTCTTTGGGCACTCAGTTATCACCCACAATCCAACAATTCTGTACTTAATACCAGACCCTTTATCAGTCCCACAATTACCATAAAGATAAACAGGAAATTAAACACATTTGACTCTTGTCCAATGTGATACCTGCTATCTCATTGCGCAACATTTCCAAGGACTTTAAAGTGAGCAACACCTGAGAGATCTCTTGCAACTGGGACTGCTCCAGGCCTTGCGGTTACCTGAAAAAGCCAATTCAAAGATAGGTGTGAAGACACATCACCTCTGGATACATGAAATGGCATTTTTTTATCTAGTGCCAGCGATACTGCTGGTGATTTTTGTTGCTTCATTCATATCAGCAATCATAAGAACAATTCAGACTGAGTATGCCAATTGCAGCATCCCTCCTGGAGTGAGCAACCCCGGAAAACTTGGACTTATTGTTGCTGTTTTGATTGTTACATCTACTCTGGTGAGTAGCTCTGCTGCAACTTCTGCGAGAAAGTTGTTAGATGTCAATTTCATTCTACGTGAATGAAATTAGTTGTTAGATGTTGTTAGACATTAATTTAATTCTACGTGTTAGATGTTGTTAGATATTAATTTCATTCTACGTGTAAATACCAGAATCCTGACAGCTCTATCAAGGATTAAATGATGGCTTTTCTCTTCTGGGGGCTGACTTGAGAGGACAGTGTTTGGAAAATAATTTCTGTTAGATCTCAGTCAGATTTTCCCTATTACATAACGATTAAGTCAATCATTAGAGCCCTTTATCAGCTGAGCTTCCCTAATTAAATTTAAAATTAAATATTCATAAAAAGTGAGATTGCTTTGATTTACACTTTAGCTAAGCACACATGATGTTTTTAGGCCATTCTTGAGGCTTTCCAGTAACATGGGAGGCTGGGTAATGGAAGTACCAGTAATGGGAGACTGGATGCTTTTAAAGAAGACAAAACCAGAAACCCCAGAAACCTTAGAGGGATGAGAGACACTTGGGAGTACTGGCAAGGCCTCCCTAAGCAGGAGCCTCATGACCAACCACCCCTTCACTCTCCAGGAGCCCCTTCACCAATTCCTGTCACTCTCCAGGAGGCCCATCACCAATTCCCCCTCACCAGCTGCCCTTCTCCTGGTGCCCCTCACCAACTACCCCTCACCATTTGCCCCTCACCAGTTGCCATTCTCCTGGTGCCCCTCACCAACTACCCCTCACCATTTGCCCCTCACCAGTTGCCATTCTCCTTGTGCCCCTCACCATTTGCCCCTCACCAGGTGCTCCTCACACCGTTCTCCCTTCTCCTGGTGCCCCTCACCATTTGCCCCTCACCATTTGCCCCTCACCATCTGCCCCTCACCATTTGCCGCTCTCCAGTTGCCCTTCTCCAGGTGCCCCTCACCGGGTGCCCCTCACCAGCTGCCCCTCACACGGTTCTCCCTTCTCCTGCTTCCCCCTCACCGGCTGCCCCCCTCAGGGCTGTCCGTGCGCGGTCTCCCCTCATCTCACCCCAGCTGTCCTCCCTCTCTCCCAACAGGGCAGGATTTTTGAGAAGATAGAGCTGTGCAGCAGCCTGACCATCAAGCGCCTCGTGTTCTCCGGGTGGAGGCCGCCCCCGGCCCCGGGGGTGCGGCAGGAGGAGGCTCGGCTCGGGGGGGTGCCCGTGCGGCTGTACCGGCCCCGCGGCCCCTCGGCGCACCCGCGGCCCGCAGTGCTGCTGTTCCACGGCGGCGGCTGGATCTCCTGCAGCCTCGGTACGGTCCCAGCCCGGCTCTGCCACCGGCCCACTGTCTCTGTTAGCTAGGCGGGCATTGCTTTAGTGTACACCCTGTGTTTGTGGCTGACAGAATTCCGGCCTTCACACAGACGCTGATGCAAAACTTTTTTGCCTGTTTATATACTTTTAGCGAGCAAAGGAATTGATGCCCGTTTGTTCTAAGTCACTTAATTCTCTTTCATGAATTGGTATTCTATCCTCTTTAGTCTTTTTAGTGTATTTTTCCTCTGGTAGGGATTTTCCAACATACTTTTGTTAGCTGCTGCTTCGGTTGGTACTGCCTTGATATGGCCCGGGCCCAGCTGCAGCCGCCACAGCGCCCCAGCACTGTCCCTGTTAGCCAGGCGGGCATTGCTGTAGTATAAATTACTTAATTCTCTTTCATGAATTGGTATTCTGTCCTCTTTAGTCTTTTTAGTGTATTTTTCCTCGGGTAGGGATTTTCCAACCTACTTTTGTTAGCTGCTGCTTCGGCTGGATCTGCTGCAGCCTCGGTGCGGCCCAGGCCCGGCTCTGCCACCACAGCACCCCGGCACTGTCCCTGTTAGCCAGGCGGGCGTTGCTTTAGCATAAATTACTTAATTCTCTTTCATGAATTGGTATTCTGTCCTCTTTAGTCTTTTTAGTGTATTTTTCCTCTGGGACTTTCCAACATACTTTTGTTAGCTGCTGCTTTATATTCTGGTTTCTACGAAATGTCCTTGAAGTCCATAAATTCTGCCCTTCTTGTATCCAATTTCCACAATACCCACCCACTCTCAGGCCTTGTTCTTTGAAGCATATCAGGGTTAGTTTGGCAAAACTTTTAAAAGTTTCAGTGATTTTCCCAATCAAGTCAACAATGATAGTTGCGTAAAGAAAGTTAGCTACATGCTGCTTAAAAGTGATTTAAGACTAGCACACTGCTTATAATTAATATACTGGTTATGATTAATTTAAAAAATAATTCAAAATTAATTAGAAAAGTTATATAACCTCCAGCTGCTGCATGGCTTAACTCTGGCTGGGCTTTCCCACACAGTGCTGTGAAGGGAGGAGGCACAGGGGAGGAGGGAAGAAGGACGAGGGGAGCTGGACTGTTTGTGGGCAGTAAAACATCCTTTGATGTGTTTCAGATTCCCATGAAAGGATCTGCCAGTACATTGCCAAGGAAAGCGGCGCGCTGGTGGTATCTGTGGGGTGAGTTACGGCCAGCTGCCCCAGAGAAGCCTTTTTGTCTCTTGTTACCCCTCAGCACTGCAGGGATGTGCAACTGGTGAGAATGCTCCTCATCAGGACCTGAGCACCATGATCCTCTTGAATCCCTTCCAACTTAGCATGTGATTTTCCCAGGATCCCAGGTGTCCAGACAGAATTGCAAGGGGGCTGTTTGTTTTTCATTTCTCTCCCTGCTCCATCAGCTAACAGTGCGGACACAGCCCACAGTAAGGTCCATGTGTGTCCCAACATAGAGCTATGCTGGCAGCACACAAAACCAAGGAATGCTTTCCAGAAGAGAGTTCCAATGTCTTGAGAAATGAGTAATAAACTGACTCAGAAGGTGACGAACCATTTAAATAGGTGTAATTACCTTGTGAACTTCAAAGAGCTTTCTAACAGTGAGAATCAAATGCTAGTAAGTAATAATACTACTAATTAGTACTATCAATACCAGTAATACTGAAAAATATAACTGTCCCAGTGATTTAAATAAAGAAAAAATAATTATAAAAATGAAATCTCCTAAGTAACAGTGAGGTGCAGATTGATTAAATTAGTTATTCCACAAACCAGAAGCAGTCTACACTAGAACAGAAAATGAAGTTACATCACTTAATTTGTGATCAGGGCTGCTCTCGGAATATCCCAACCACACTATGCTCTTGCAGCCCCATCCTATAGCTCTCACTTCTCTGTGATTACTCATTGGACAAATAACTGTTTAGTAGATAAAAAATACCTTCATGAGTTGGTTTTTCTGAGGGAAAAATTAGTCCAACACAGGGAGAACCAGGATGCTGTAGAAATTTTGTATTTACACTTACGACATTTCCTTCTGTTACTTTTGTATGGTGGTGCTCGCAGGGGTCTTAGGACAAGGGAAGAGATGAGAATCTTGACTTTATGTTTCAGAAGGCTGATTTATTATTTTATGATATATATTATATTAAAAGAAAGTGATATACTAAAACTATACTAAAAGAATAGAAGAGAGGATTTCATCAGAAGACTAGCAAGGAAAGAAATGGAACGATGTGACTGGCCAGAGAGTCTGAGACAACTGGACTGTGATTGGCCAGTAATTAAAAACAACTATATGAGACCAATCAAAGATGCACCTGTTGCATTCCACAGCAGCAGATAATCATTGTTTACATTTAGTTTTTGAGGCTTCTCAGGAGAAAAGATCTTAGCAAAAGGATTTTTCATAAAATATGTCCGTAACCCTTTTGCCGTCTCTGTCTGTGTCCCAGGTACCGTTTGGCCCCTGAGCACAAATACCCCGCTGCCTACGAAGACTGTCTGAACGCCAGCCAGCACTTCCTGCAGCACCTGCAGCACTACGGCGTGGATCCTGCCCGGGTCACTGTCTGCGGGGACAGTGCTGGGGGCAACCTGGCAGCTGCTGTCAGCCAGACCCTGGCAGGCAGGTCAGACCTGCCCAGACTCCGTGCTCAGATCCTCATCTACCCAGGCCTTCAGGCCCTGGACTTCAATTTGCCATCCTACCAACAGAATCGGGGAGTCCCTCTGCTCTTCCGGGAACGAGCTGTTTACTATTCTTTGCAGTACGTACAAGGGGACACATCAAATCTGGAAGAGGTCTTGGAGGGTTCTCATATTCCTCCAGACATGAGGCTGAAGTATAGGAAGTGGGTGAGTCCAGACATCATCCCTGAGGAATTTAAGGTCAGAGGCTACAAACCACACAAGCCCTCTGAATTCAAGCCTGGAGTTTTTGAGAAAGTGAAAAGACTCCGTGAGCCCACGCTGTGCCCACTGCTAGCTGAAGACACAATTATCCAGCAGCTGCCAGAATCTTTCATCCTGACCTGCGAGTACGACGTGCTGAGGGACGATGGCTTGTTGTACAAGAAGAGGCTGGAGGACAATGGGGTTCGAGTGACCTGGTACCACCTTGAGGACGGATTCCATGGGATCATAAACTTCTTTGATTATTGTGGTTTGTCATTTCCATCTGGGAAAAGAGGATTGGATAGGGTTGTTGAATTTATAAAAGGCTTGTAAAAAGAACTCTCCCTCATTATGCTTCTCCCACTAATGACTCTGCTTAGGCTCTCACACTTCAGGTAGTGCTGCTCTGCAAGAATGTGACACCTTCTGATGTGTAAAATACTAAGATCCATGAACTTCAAATTAACACAGATCTTTTCCTTGTGAGACTTCTGACAGATCAATCTTTTGACAGTACATTTTTTTCCATGTGCTCTTTTTTTTTCAAATTGGCATCTGATTGATTCCTTGTCTTTAATTACTAAATTATTTACTTCTATACAAATAATCTATGTGGAATGATTTGGATTAAATGTCATTCACTACAGCCAGCTTATTTGTGATGTCCATTTGCTAAGCTCCAAAGCCTGACTTAATTTATCTAAAAAGTATAAGCTGGGTAGATAGTGAGGGAGGGAAAACTCAGGACAAATAGGCAGAGATCAAGATCTCAGTGAGGAGATTGAGCAAATATTCCATGGCTTCCAAAGTAGCAGTGCAAGGCCAGAGTTGATGGGGCACACCTAGCTGGAGGCAAGTAAGGGCTGCTCTGATTTTGAAATAATTGTAGCTCTACAAAGTCCTTTTTAATTTTGCAAAGTCTCCACTATGCTTACAGAGGGTAGCATATAGTGTTGAGATGCAATGCTGACATCAGGATTTAGAAAGGCAGGAAGGATCAGTGAACTGGGCTCTTGGTCTCTGTGTACTGGAAGGTACAGGTTAAAGAGAGAATATGAAGGAAAATGTTTTCATGTTCTTCCAAAGAGTGTCCCCCAGTATTAACTTTTGCAGAATCTGTACTGTGATTCTGTGCTAGAATCTCTGAATTTGTGCTTACTCCATGGCTTGAGTTTTATTTACAGGGTGAGACAGTGTTTTCCCTGCCATGATGCTTCATTACACCCTGCTGATGAAAGCAAGGAAGAACAGCAGTGAGCGCACTCAGAATGGCCAGACTGAGGACATGAAAATCACAGAATTGCTAGGGTTGGGAATGATCTCTGGCGATCATCCAGTGCAATCCCCCACCAAGGCAGGGTCACCTGGAGCAGGTGACGCAAGAACACATCCAGGTGTGCTTCAAACGTCTCCAGAGAGGGAAAGTACCAGTAATGGCAGATTGGATGCTTTTAAAGGAGACAAAACCAGAAACCCCAGAAACCTCAGAGGGTATGAGAGAAACTTGGGAGCACTGGCAAGGCCTCCCTTACCAGGAGCCCCTTCACCAACACCCTCCGTGGGCACCGTCCCAGTGCTCCGTCACCCTCCATGTAAAGTTCTGCCGCATGCTGAGGTGAAACTTGTAGTTTAGCATATACCCATTGCTCCTCGTCCTAAGGAAATCCTCAGGAAAAAAGGGGAAAAATCCTACAGTGCTAAGAAAACCAGAACTATTTACAAAAACAAATGCTGACTTTCCTTAGATTTCCCTGCGCAAGGGCAGCCCTTACTGAGCACGGGCAGCCAGCCCTTGCTCTCACCGCCCCGGGCAGAGCACCGCGGAGCTGCGGGCGAGGCGGCCGGGGCCGCGGGGGCCGTGCCGGCCCGGGGCGGCGGGGGGCGGCGCCGGGCCCGTCCGTTCCCCGGTACCGCGCGCAGGGCAGGTCACGCCGGGCCTCCTTGAACCGAGATTACCCGGCCGGCGTCTCCGGCCGCTCCGCGCGGCTCCCCGGCCGCCCGCACCATGACCCCTGCGCCGGCTTTGCGGAGCGGCCGCACTCGGCCCGTGACGGGGCCGCGGCTCTGCCGAGCGCTGCCGGGGGAGCCCCGCAGGGCCGCGGCCGGGCCATGGCGCTGCTGCCCGCGCTGCTGCTGCTGCTCCTGCCCCTGGCGGCGCTGGCGGCGGCCGCGGTGCTGCTCGGCCGGCCCAGCTACGACATCCCGCCCGGGGTGAACCAGCCGGCCAAGCTGCGCCTGGTGCTCACCCTGCTGCTCGGCACCGCCGCGCTGGTGAGTGGCCGTGCGGGGGGCGAGGGGGCGTCGGGGCAACCCGCGGGCTGGGGGTACAAACACGGGCAGCCGGGGCAGGGTCCGCCTGTCCCTGCTGTCCCCGTGGGATGCTGGCGGTGCTCCATCGTGGGGAGGGGATGCGGGGAGCCCACCCGGGTTCTGCCCCGGGGTATCCCCCGATCCGGACACTGCAAGGGCACCAGCGATCCGAGCGCCTCCCCCCGATACCTGCCGGTCGAGAATGCTGTCCCGGGCACCCCGCAGCACCCGAGGATACGTCCCGGGCACCCCCATCGCATTGTCTCGAGCACCCCTGGCCGAGGATGCTGTCCCGAGCACCCCCCGGTCAAGGATGCTGTGCCGGGCACCCCGGTCGAGGATGCTGTGCCGGGCACCCTGGCCGAGGATGCTGTCCTGGGCACCCCCCGATCGAGGATGCTGCCCCGGGCACCCCTGGCCGAGGATGCTGCCCCGGGCACCCCTGGTCAGGCTGCCGCGTTGAGCACTGCCCTTGTCGCGGGCAAACGCCGTTCCCGGTTCAGAGCCGTGCCTGGGGCGGGTTAGCAGAGATTGCGAGTGGCTGATGGCAGCCTCGAATTCGGGGCTGGGCTGGGGTTTTGCGTGATAACTGCCCGCACCTTCAGGCGAAATCACCTTGCACAAAACGAGCTGCAGCCCTTCAGCTGCTCCTGCCACGGCTGACATTTATGGCACACAATCCGGTTAGGGCTGCTTTACTTAATCCCTGGACTCTCTTTGGCAGCGTTGCATAAACAGCATTAGAGCCCTCCTCAGCTCTGCATTTCTTACTTGCTGTCTTTGAATTTGTTAAAATCTTCAGTTTTGTCATTTCTTTAGCCACAAACATCATCCCTGCTATCACACAGACTTTGTTTTCCTCCACATAGATTCTTAAACCATTTATATCCTCTTTAAATTAAATTTACTGACAAAGCTGCCCAGCAATCCTGAACCCTACTAGCAGGTGACAAGACAGACTCACTGGGCATTAAAAACAGGGATCTTGTTCAGCCACTGAATGGTAACTGTTTGATTCCCAGCTTCTTGTTTCACTTATTACATGAGATTTATATTCTAGCTTGCAAGAGCATTGGGAAAGGAAGGAACTTCATTTTGCTCAGTAGCAAATAAAAAGCTGTAACTAACTCACACAATACAGCTCAGCACTTTAGATTTGCAAATTCACTCCGTTTTATGGTCTAATTCCTGAATATTAGTTTCAGAAATGAAGAACTGTTTCTACATAAGGCATTTCGTTGTTGTTATCAAGTATAAATGAAACAAGAATGACCACAAATGTGTGCAGGACAATGCTGATGATTGTACTCCAAGACAATCACTTTGGCTGATCTTTATAAAAATTTCTGATGTGACGTTACAATGACATTGGACTGAACTAGTGCAAGTAAATTTTTATACAGACTGCAGGATATGAGAACTTGGGAAAATTGTTTAATTTCCAAATCAGAGTTCCGTGTTTCTTTAAAATTTCCTCCAAATGAGTTTGATGTAAGTACAATGCAGAGTTTTTATACCCTGGCTAACTCCAGACTTTTAAAGATGCCTCAATGTCTTTTACCTTTAACAGGGAAGGATTTTGGAGAAGACTGGGCTTTGCAGCCAAATCACTTTTGGCCGATACGTGCGACAGGGGCGGAAACTAGGGTTGGATCCAAAGCTCTTTATCCAGGATCTGCAGTTTAATGAAGTACCTGTGAGGGTTTATCAGCCTAAAGCTACCTCGGATGGGCCAAGGAGAGGCATCCTCTTCTTCCATGGAGGAGGCTGGGTATTTGGAAGCCTTGGTAAGATACTTCCTGGAGGGACTGTGTGGTGTAGAGAGAATATTCTCATCTTTTTAGAAGGTTGAAATAAGATGTGGTTTCAGCGTGTGATTTGAGATGAAGTCTGAAGCCTGTTTGGGAACAGACATTTCTTAGGCTGTCTCAAAGCTGAGGGCAGTAGTGAAGCACTAACAACAATATTTCTTTTGCAGATACCTATGAAAAGGTGTGTCGCTACCTCTCCAGGGAGAGTGACTCAGTAGTTGTGTCTGTGCAGTAAGTGAACATTACCCAGTTTTGTATTTGGGAGATTATTGTTACTGTGGGACCACAGCAGAGCTGTGCTGGTGTTGGAGATGTTCTTTTTTGGCACAGGAATTTCTATGGGATTCAGTCAAGTTCATAAAGAGAAAAATAGTGATAAAGAAGATTTCACAGGCCTTAACTATTCATGCCCAGAGATACTCCAAAAAGATACAAATGGAAATATTTGGCACACTAAGTAAATCTATAAAAGCCAATTAAAAACTTAGGTGAAAAGAGTCTTCCTTGTGCTGAACATATGGACATGTAATAAGATGCTCCAAGTAATTGGGAACTATGGGAAAGGAGAATAATCACACTGAAATCCTTCCATTTTACACATAGGAAGCAGAGGCACAAAATTGGTAAATAATCTTGTCAGAAGTACAGAGGGAGTTTTCACCATCACTAAGAACTGTACAATTCCTTGTTCAGATCATTAATCAGAGACAATCGTACTTCAGTGAGTCCTTGTGACTGAACTCACCATTTACAGATTATCTGTAATCCCAAATGAAGGAGCAGCTGTTTGGAGGCACTGAAGACCCTAGCCTAGAGCCAAGCCAGCCCAAAATGATAGGGCTGAAGAACAGCGTATGAGAACATTTCCTGGTTACTGCTACTGACATTTCCTTCTTCTTGTCTCCGTGTCCCAGGTACCGTTTGGCCCCTGAGCACAAATACCCCGCTGCCTACGAAGACTGTCTGAACGCCAGCCAGCACTTCCTGCAGCACCTGCAGCACTACGGCGTGGATCCTGCCCGGGTCACTGTCTGCGGGGACAGTGCTGGGGGCAACCTGGCAGCTGCTGTCAGCCAGACCCTGGCAGGCAGGTCAGACCTGCCCAGACTCCGTGCTCAGATCCTCATCTACCCAGGCCTTCAGGCCCTGGACTTCAATTTACCATCCTACCAACAGAATCGGGGAGTCCCTCTGCTCTTCCGGGAACGTGCTGCTTTCTTTGCTTTGCTGTACCTCAATGGGGATGCACTGCACATGCAAGAGGTCTTGGAGGGTTCTCATATTCCTCCAGACATGAGGCTGAAGTATAGGAAGTGGGTGAGTCCAGACAACATCCCTGAGGAATTTAAGGTCAGAGGTGTGAAGCCGCTTAGGCCCACTGATTTTATAGCCGAAGTTTATGAGACAGTGAAGAGATTCTGTGAGCCCAACCTGTGCCCACTGCTGGCTGAAGACTCTGTTGTTCACCAGCTGCCAGAATCTTTCATCCTGACCTGCGAGTACGACGTGCTGAGGGACGATGGCTTGTTGTACAAGAAGAGGCTGGAGGACAATGGGGTTCGAGTGACCTGGTACCACCTTGAGGACGGATTCCATGGGATCATAAGCCTCTATGATTATTGTGGCTTCTCATTTCCATCTGGGAAAAGAGGATTGGACAGGGTTGTTAACTTCTTAAAAAGCTTATAGTAAACATCTTAGATTCCATGAGTCTGTTCATGCCTCAACCTAGGAAAATATCTTTTTAGGATATTTAATATCAGGTTATGGGTAGTGAATCAGGGGCAGCCATTAACAATGATAAACAAGGCTTATCAGAACCTCATTCCAGCTATTCGTTGGAACATGGAGTATGCAAACCTTATACAAGCTTGTACCATGCTGCAAGCCCTTATCTTTAGCTCTGCTAGTAAAGAACAGTTCTTTGAATGGGCATCCTGGTTTGTTCCAGTTGTTTAAAAAAAAAAATATCTGTGTGAAGAGAAGCTGTGTGTTAGCAGGTGTGTGTGGTGTGAGAATAAAACCCAGCTGACATTAGTGGGTTATGAGCCACTGACAATAAATTAAAAAATATGATGACAATTAGGAAATAATGATGCTGTGTCAAGTGTGGTGTCTGTCACTGTGGGCACAACAAACAAATGGTCCCATGACCAACATCACCCGTGTTTCTCAGCACACAGGCAGGACTGGAGCCCCTTTCTGCCCCAGTTTTAGCACTGGACTACTGGGTAATGTTTCACCCACATAACTTGAAGGACAGTTCCACCAACCAGGGACAGGAGTGCTGGTGGCACAAACAAATATGATTGCATCACAAAAAGATGGGCAGGATTCGTGGAAAATTGGGCTCAAATACTCAACTCTAGCTCTCATTGGAAACTGACTGGAGAAGAGGACAAAGGAAAGATCAGGAGAGAAAGAAGGGGAAGGTCAGGAAGGTGAGGGCAGGAACAGAGCAGGTCAGAACCTGGGCTGTGGGGGTGTTACAGGGCTATGGCTGTCAGCTGGAGTCCAGCCTCAGCTCACAAGAGTAATAAGAGAGAGAAGGAGAAGCATCTTTCTTGGCCTGTATTAATTCATTCTGTTTATGATGTGCCTTTCCTCTCCTTAAGCCAGAGCAGAAGCAATGCCTGAGCACAGGGTGCATTCAAGGGTTCACACTGGATATAATGGCCAATTAAAAATGGCACTTAGGGCAGTCACTCGAGGCTGCTGTACCACTTAAACACAACTATACATCAATGTAGACAATAATATTTACCAACATCATGCAAGAGAGACTTCACTAATCTTTCCAGAATTTAATACTTATTAATACTTGGAGGATCTTTAATAATCTGGATATTGGTCTCATTTGCTTGTAGAAACATGAGCATCTTTTCTAGCAGAGCTGCTCGATAGATTTCATGCCTTGCTTAAGAGGCTCAGCAAAATTTTGTCATTAGACTTTTAACTTTGTCAAAACATGCCAGTTAGGTTCAATATTAGAGCTGTTCAAGCAGATCCTCCTGACTCTGCTAAAATTGCTTCCTTTAGATTTTTTTTTTCCTGGAACCAAATGCCAGACTGTGTTGCAGTCTGCAGCAGCAGAAATAGAACAAAGGGAAAGGGGTAAATGGTTCTTTCATCCTTTTCAGATGCTAGTTCCCATGGCAGGTGAAGATGTTTAACCAAATTAACCAAAGCAGATAATTTTCCAAGTCCAATACAGTATGGAACCAATCCAAAATTTTACAGTGGCTGATTTTACCAGTTGACTTTTATCAGCAAAGAACATAGACTTCTTTCAAAAAAGCTCTTGAGTAGATGAAGAAAGGAGCACTGGGACAGAGCTGCTGTGATCACTGGGCTGCCTCAGCAGTTCTGAGTGTTGAATATCTCACATTTATAAACTCAGCAGCATCTCATACAGAACAGCCTCATCTGCTTGCCAACTCACAGCCCAAACACTAAGGAGAGCCATGATGGGGAAATTTGAGGTAAGGAACAGAAAATTCCAGTGTGGGGCTGTGGTGCCTGTACATTCCAGGCAGTGATGATCTGTCACTAATACTTAAATCCTATTTTATATATCCTTAAACAACCGTGTGTGTAAAGGAAGGCACTGTAGCTCTGTGGCCATTCCAGGGTTGGATTCCAGTGGGAATCCTTCCCCAGGCAGGCACCCAGCACGTGCTGCTTGGGACTCCCTGGATGTTTCCCAGTCTGTGCCTTGGGGGTGACCAGGGCACATGAAGAAAATCAGAGTATTACTCCCACCTGGGACTGGGTATTGAGTCTTCAGGGCATTCTCTGGGTTCTAATAGCAGCTTGCTGGTAAAATAGGATTATTTTAATCAGCACACCTCCAATTTATATAAACAAACTGCACTTAAATAAGGCCCAAATCTTTTACAATGCTTTTCCCACAAGCATCATCTGCTAGAATGTCCCTTCCAACAAGGTGCCTCTCCACCCCCAAGTATTGCTATCATTCACTTTAGACAGGCAGCTGGAAGGTTGGATATGCAATGCTGCTGCACAAAACCCTTAAGCAGCACAAAGGAATCAGCTTTTCATTTTCAGCCTCCTTAAATGTGTCTGCAAATCCATGATGCAAGTGTTGAAATCAGACTGATCAGATCTCATGACACACAGATGCAGTTGCTTAAGTTAAGTGGGAATTCACTTGAAATGCAAATGCCTTTATTTTCAGGGATTAAATGATAAGTAACACAAAGACTGACAAAGGTTTGTGAAATCAGTGGCAAAAATGCAGGCTGACTCAAACCACACTGAGCCATCTGAATGCTGTGCACAGCAGCATCGTGTGCATCTCATTCTGGGGCCTGCCACTGCAGCACTTTTCCTCCATCACAAGGAAGCAAGAAGCCAAAATTTAGTGTCAGAGAGTGCTGAGAACTGCAATGGGCACTGCTGCAACCTGTGCTGCCTCCCCTCCACAGCTGGAGTGCAATTTGGCCTGGATTCCTCAGAAATGAGATTTCCCCATTCTTGGTAGTTCTTGGCATTGTTAATTCAATGGAATGGAACATGGTGCACTGGTCAATATATAGATTTAGAGATAGGAACCTCCTTCTGTTCAAATTCTGGAAATGGATCTTGTGGTGACTTTTGGCTACTTTCTCACCCAGTGAGTACCTTATTTTTTGGATTAATAAAGTGCAAGTGTTATTCATACAACAATCCTTATTCACCACAGGAAGCAGTGAGGGAGAGTGTCAATGAACAGATTTCTCTCCTCCATCCAATATCAGTTGAAAACAAGGAGAACTGTGGGATACAACTAGCAGGAGAATTAATGGAGTATTATTATCTTTCTGAATTTTTAAGTAAAAGGTTACCTGTGCTAACTTTTCACACATCTACCAGAGAGGCTCTGAAGAATCAGGACTCCTGATTGATAACATGACTCATCTGTCAGTGTCTAACAGTGATTTCCTCTTCCAGCCAGAGGGTGGACACATATGTCCTGAGAACAAAAAGATCCATTTTGTCCTTAATCTGCTGTCAAAAGAGTACAAACATTCCCTATGACAACTGTAGAGTAAAAACACCCAGACCAAAAATTTAATTATATCATTTCTAACATTTAATCTTGTCTCAGAATAACCAGCTCTCTATGGCCATCTTGAAGACCTGATGAAAAACTGCTCTAGAAAGAAGTTGAGTGACATCCAATGTCTGCCCCATTTCCTGTGAAATCCCAGCAATTTCTGCTTTTGCCACTTTTCAGCTGACACAACCAACCAAAACTCATGATTTCCCGACCAGGGATTTCTTCCCCAAAATGTTGTAGAATCCTGGACTTTGGAGAGGTGCAGAATATCTGCAAACTGTTGGGCAACTGGTGAGAGCCAGGGAAGCTGGGGATGCCCCTGTGTAAACTGCTTAGGGTGATGTTAAGCACTACTTAATATAGCTTGTTGCTTGTGGGAGCTGCTCCCTGCAGGAGGGGAGAATTAGGTTAGACAGGCACACGGCTTTAGACCAGTTAGAACAAGTTGCTGGCTTACATCCTGACCTGCAGGTGGCTATTTCAGAAGATATTAAATCACTGAAAACAAATTTTTCATCTCTTGGTTTTTAGTCAGTGAATAGTTGCAGTATAAAAAAACAACCAAGCCAAAACACAAAACAAGTGGGATGGAACTTGAAAGGACATAAAACTCTTAATTGCTTTGCCCTCTCTTTTTGTTTTTTTTTTTTTTTTTTACACAGCTTGCAATGTGTTTCTTTGAAGAAACAGGAGAAAAGAGCCTTGTGTTGTCCCATATATGTCTGAAACATGTAAGAATAAAGCAAATGTAGGAAAGAGCTGCATGTCCAAGGACAAGGTGAAGCAAGGTTCCTCCCCATGCAGGAGGCAGCCAGACCTTGATTACCCTTGGCTTTACAGAGGGAAAGCACTTAATGGCAGATAAGCTGCAAGGCAAACTGCATTAGCTGACCTTGCATTACCAGATTGCAAAGGAAATAGCTCTGGGAGCCCTTTCCAGTGCTGGAAAGGCCACCCTGAGACTTTGCTCCTATGTGGGAAGCGCTGCTAACAAGTCCAAATTCTTATTGCTCCAAGATGCAACTTCTGCATTTAAATCCCATTTGGCCCAGAGCAGAGATCTGCAAAGCTCAGCTGCTCGTGGTCTGAGGCTCAGCAATAAACCTGCAGCAAATTTAAGGCTTACGTTCAATATATCCAGAATTAATTCAATGCAATTCATTTTTGCTCAAGATTAGCAATATTATAATTATTTTTAGGAACAGATAAAGCATACACCACAGTCTTGGCATGGACAAGCCCCCGGCCATGGTCTGGATGGAGTTTTAGCTCTGCAATATTTTAGTTGCTGTGATTTAGATTTGTGTTTTCAAGGTTGAGTTTTCAAGGCAAGGACAATGACGACTCAGACATGCAGAGCAACAGTGGCACCTATTGGCAAAGGGGCTGTGGCTCTGTGAGACACCCAGAATCATCAGGGGACAGCCCCTCAGCTGAATGCAGGAGCCAGAAAGCAGCGTCCTTGATGAAATCTTTCAGAGATGCAAGAACCCTGGTAATTGGATAAGCATTATATGGGTTTTTTTAGGCTTCAAAGCCCCAGGGACATCAAAGGCAATTAGAAAAAAATTGAAAGCAAAATAGGTGAAAGTCAGTGAATCACAGTTAGCTATTAGTGCTGTGCTATTAAACACATTCTCTTGAAAAAACATCTCTAAAATAATCCATAAAGAATGAATTACAGTGGAATGAAAATTGGTGGATACAGAAATTCTTGTATCCACAAGGAAGTCCTCCATATTTATTTTATTGCCAATGTAGCTATTAAAAGTGTATTTTTCTGTTTGTTCCCATCTGCTGATATTTTTGGTGACAGTACCAATCAGGCCTGCATCTCTATGGCACAACAGAGCCCAGATAATATCTAGAATACAGCTTAGGAAATTATACAAAGGTAGCCTTAATTCCACACAACTCTAATCAGTTTGCTTTAAAATCTGCTCATCAATTATTCATAATTATTAAATATTTATAACAAATGAAACATTTATGTTTATCATCTACAGTGCTTTTAAAAGCAAAGCTCATATATGGAAAAAATTACTGACTTGATGTACAGGGAATTACTGGGATGCACAAGAACCACCTATGAAATTTGCATGAAACCATTAATTCCAAAATCCGAGAGCTCCCTAGCCGCAATCTGATCTGTTTTTATTGAGCCATTTAGAATTAAATATACAACCAGAACACCTTAGGGGAGCCCAAGGTAACCTGGTGAAATGTGTTCTGGTGCAGAGTTTCTTAAACAGGAGCATGCACCGCTCCACCAGACAGGTCAGTGGGATTAGTGATACCCAGCACCAAAATATCTCCTTTGATCTGTTTAACTGCTCAGCTATTCCCACCTGCAAATTTAGACCTTCCTCCAAAGCCCAGCCTGCTTGGTGGTGAGCCCAGCTCCAGCTGAACTCCTGGCAGAATGAGTCCAGGCCTGGGCTCAGTGCTGGTGGAACCAAACACCAACCAGCCCAAAAAAAAACAAACCCTGAATGTATCTTTATCTCAAATATTCCACACAACAAAATTTCACACAGAATATCTCTGATAATTAAGGTTTTCCCCTTCTTTTTTTCCCCCCTACAAAACGTAGCTGACTTAAATTATCCCAGACAAAACCCCCCACACGCCCTGAGCCGTAGCTGAAAGCAATGCTGCAAACACACGGCTGCAGCAAGAATATCTCATTTATATTTCCTTTCTGACCATTGTGAATGGGTCACAATCCCAGGTTCTGGGCCTGCACATCTGGTATGTGCCCATTGGCAGAGGTAAATAATAGACATGATTGTTGCCAAGTTCTGCACTGCATTTGGCAGAAGTCAGTGGAGGTAGGTGTTGGCTTTTTATACTAAGAACTACATGTACTTTATTTACAATAATTTTCCAATACCTATCACCTATGTTAGACAGTCTCTACTCTAAACCAATCCAGAAGTGTCACCATCACAGCAGAAGATGGAGGACAAGAAGAAGGAGAAGAAGGAGAAGGACAGGACACGCCCAGATTCCTCCATCTTGCCTCCTGAACCCCCATTCTAAGCCCCCAAAATTCTACATTTTCACCCTGTGACAAATTAACCGTCATTCTTCTGAAACTCTTGTGGCTTGTAACTCTTCATACAAAGTTGGTAAGTGTTTCCAAGGGCTAAAATGGAAAGCTCAGGTATTTGTGACTCTGTGCCAAGGTCTCTGAGCCCCTTACCAGGGTCTGGAGCCCTCCAGGGCAGCCAGAGGAATGTCCTGGGTTCCAACCTCCAGAGGAATTTCCTGGTTACACCCAGGGGTGCTGTAGGCATGGAGGGGAGCAGCAGGTGGCAGAATTGGATCTGCTTTAGTGCTCCTGATCCTGGACTGAAAGTGCCCATGCCCCTGGCCCTGCCCGGTGCCCCCCTGGCTCAGCTTGGGCTCTGCAAATGTCCCAGTGGGCCAGAGCCCCCTCTGATGTCAGGGAAATGATTTCCCCTCTTAAGGAGATGGAATTTCTACATATTCCTTTTCTACCTATTCCTTCCTGCCACATCTCTGCTCAGAGGATGCAGCTTTCCAATGTTTTGAAATGCCTGGGGGTGAAAGGTGTCGTTGTCACTGCTTTTATTTCTATTAAGAGTAGAAATGAGGTCACAGCAGGTTGGAAAGTAAGCTGGGCTTGATTTTATGCAACCAGCACAAAAGCAGCCCTTTTCTTTACAGATTAAATCACACAATTAGCCAGTCTGGAAACTAAGAGCTGTCTTGATTAGATTTTGGTGGCAGATCTCTGTGTAGCATCCCCCAAAGTTCCCTGGTCCATGGCTGACAGACAAGGGAACAGGAGGACTCGCTGCCCTCCATTAATCCACTTTTTCTGGCTCTACTCAATGCCCTCACTACAGGATGCATGCAAGACAACCCAAGGATGCAGCCAGCATTTAAAATACCGCATTTTAACATCAAATGTTTAATTGTCACACAAATCCCTGTGATTTACACACTGGCCACTTCCACCTTCCACACTCCATGATGTAATTTTTTTACTGTTTTTGCTAAATCCAAGCAATGCTGCCCTCAGTTCTGATGAGGGGATGAGCCTGCAGCCAGTCAGCAGGAGAGAAAGAGCACAGGCATTTTCACTCTTATTTCCATATTTTAAACACTTGACTAAACTTTCTCCCTGTGCACAGAGCAGAGAGCTGTGGTTGATCATTCAGACAGCTCTGTCAGCCTGTGTTTCCATGAGGAGAGTCAGGCTGGGCTCTGCAGCTCTACCTGTTCCCTGATTAATGAGCCTTTGCTCTGGCTGGGCATTTCACAGAAAAGGTTTATTTTCTATTTATAGGCACTATTTGCAATGCCACCTCTGTGGCATTGAAATTCATAATCTGCAAACTGCTACAGGGAAAAAATATGTTCCAGTTAATATTAAATAAACAATGTGGGGGTTTGGGTTTGGTTTCTTTTTTTTTTTTTTTGGGGGTGTTTGGTTTTTTAAGAATTCATTGATCATGAAGAAAATAAAAATAGCATCTCCCAGTGAACCAGTGACAGATCCAAGGTATTAAAAGTTTAAATCTGAACACAAAGCAGTCTCAATTCCCCAAATATCAACCCTGTTAATGGGAAAATGTCAAAAATGCCTGTGAGGTTTCAGATGGCCTTTAAAAAGCAGAACACTGGCACCAAAAACCTGAAATAATGGACCAGCTTATTACCAAGCTGGAATAAATTTTTGTGGTTTTTTAAGGTGACTGTAACTTTGGCTTATGGTGCTGGTTTGACAGTCTTAGAAATCACAGGCATCTGCTTCTGCCTCGAGCTAAGACAGCAGGCGCAGAGGCAGGGAGAATTTATGCAGAGTGCTCTAATTTTATTCAGATTTGTTAGAATAAAAAAGTGTACTTAGCTTGAGATGGTGAGAAATAGCAGCTTTTAAATCATGGGTTTTACAGAGATTACTGCTGTGGAATCTAGAGGGTAGAATTTGCTGGCTTCATCATTAAAATAACATTTTTCTTTCCTTAAAACACATTGAGTCATAGCAAACTTCCAGGCCAATTTTAAGGAGACCCACTATTGATAATTACTGTCTTTTTTTAGAATTCTGCAGAAATTATGTCTTTATTTTTCCCATATCCTTTGGAATTCCTGTGTCAGGAGTACAGCAGATGGCATATATAAGATAAATATTGACATGCAGATTTACTGTAGGATCAGCCAGGCTATGACTAAGCTGAAATACCTGAGCAAAGATTTCCTCTGAAACCAGCATTTGTCACTGTCTTTATACTCTGCTGGAAATGGCATCATAAAATACACAACACAGCAGGGACATTTCCAGGGGAAAATCAGGAATTCTACATCATGGGATGAATTGCATACAATATGGTTCAAAGTGAATTGAAAACAGTGGAAATCTTTCAACTGGCTGTAAAACTTATGGCCAGGCTGTTACCACACTGTTGTTAGAGCTGCAACTCTTGCAGATAAAAATAATTCTATTTTTAGACCATGATGATTCCCAAGAAGTCTTTTCTTCTATTCAGTTCTCCATTTGTACTTCAAAATTTTGGGGAGCAGAATTTTGCTATCACCCCTCTTTTCCAATGTAGATTAAATCCCACTCTGCCCAATTCTGCCGTCCCCACCTCAAAACCAAGACCTGTCAGCAGCAGATTTTGGTGCAGATCTCTGTGTAGCACCACCCAGTGTTTCTCCTTTGGTTTCAGAGGAAGAATCCCTTGGTTGGAAGCTGGATTCTCCCTGTGCCCTCTTCTCCTTCCTGTAAATCATCACGAGATGTTTCACCCAAAGTTACCAACTGTGTTTGAGTATGCCCAAAAGGGATGGCTCTCCAGAGAGGTCACTGATTTGGGCTCAGCATCATGAAAACAGTGACTTTTAATGAGTTTTTCCTTTTATTTCAGAGGAAGAGGCCTTTGGTTGAGAGCTGGATTCTCCCTGTGCCCTCTTCTCCTCCTTCCTGTAAATCATCACAAGAAGTTTTACCCAAAGTTACCAACTCTGTTTAAGTATCCCCAAAAGGGGTGGCTCTCCAGAGAAGGCACTGATATGAGCTCAGAAACCAGGAACACAGTGACTTTTAAAGAGTTTTTTACCAAAAAAAAAAAAACCCTGCAAGTCTCCACTCATAAACCAAGGGCTCAATTCCCTGCTGCAGAGCACGGTGCTCAACCCTTCTGGTGGGTTTTGCAGCAGGAGCCACAAACCCAGCAGCTGAAATGAGAGAGTTTTTGTGCCTCCAGGCTGGTTTTTGTGCCTCATGCCTGGGCTCTGGAAGCAGGAGCAGTGCCCTCCTTGCCAGCTCCCACCCAGCAGAGCAGCATCTCCCACAGCAGCATCAGCACCTCGCCCTCCAAAGCTCACAGGTGACGCCCTCACCCCAGCGGGGTAAAAGTTACATTTATCCAAATCTGCAAGAGCTGCAAAGAGATCTCTGAAATTTGTGATTTGTAAGAAAGAAATTTGTAATTTCTTCCCCTTTCACAGGCAGGGAAAGGCAGTAACTATCCATTTAGGGTATAAACTCATCTATTCATTTAGGGTACACACCCATCTGTCCATTTAGGGTCACAACAAAGCTTTTGCCAACAGGAGTTGGATTTCATAGACAATCACCTTTGGGCCTTACAGCAAGGTGCAAAATCCGTGTTTGCAGAGGTTATTTGAACACTTGTGCCACCTGGGAAACCAATTCCAGAAACACATGCCTTGGAAAAATAGCTTTTATAGAAAGACAGCTGTGGATGCTCCACATCCACCCCCAGACATTGGTCAGGGAGCTTAAACTGTGACAGGCTCCAGCCACCTACTTGTGGCAGCTGCTTTCATCATCACCCAAATATCTTCATATCACAGGGGAGCAGAATACAGAAAAACCTGCAGGTCTGCACTTCATAACCAAAGGGATCAGCCCCCAAACTCATCTGGGAGAAGTGCCCAAAGGGTTCTGGAACAGTCACAGCCAGCAGATGAGATTGTATTGTGTGTGTATCCCAAAATAAAATCATGTGGATGCTCTACCTGGCCAAGAAAATGGAGATAAATTAGGAAAGGGAATATTTTTTTATATTGATCTATTGATGTTCTGCCCTAGCTTAAAAATGTGCTAAGATGAGGAAATTGCAGGTGTTTGGGGGCTTTTTTACTTTTGCTGTTCAAAAACCTCACACAAACCAAAAGGTTTCTGCCTGAACTTCAGGGGTTTTTGGATTTTGTACCCACATTTACAACAAGCAGATGTTTTTCAACCAGTGTTGAAGCTGTTCCTCAATTAGGGAGGAAGAAGGGTGGAGGAGAAAGAGGGAAATCTGAATTTGCCACACACCTGATTTTACCTGCCAGGGCAACAGTGTTTGCCTGGGCAGAGGCTGCTGCTTGTTTTATAATTAATAAAACCAAGAAAACCAATTAGAGCTTTACCTGTGTTATCAGAACCAATAATTTTATTATCAAAGTCTAGAAAAACAAAGTAATAATCATATTTTTTTAGCAGATAATGGACTAAGACTTATTTCACTGTGAAAGTACCTTGCTGTCCACAGGTGTGATAGAATTCCTGCTGTAAATGGGACCCTGTATGCCTGTTCTTTTTGATTTTCTTGCTTGAGTCACCCCACAGGGAAGTTTAAGAGGAAGGTATTTGGGGCAGGAACAGTTTATCTCCATGTTGTAACACCCCCTTGGGTGCTGATGATCATTCAGCACGTGGGTCAGTGATATTTTGTGTTTTGCAGATATTTTATTGGCAAATTCCACTCTTTCCGAGCCCAGAGACTGCCTGTTTCTCCTCCCACTTCTGGTTTTGTCTTGATTTTTTGTTTGAATCTTGTTGTCCTTTTAATCTGGGCAGTGTGCAGAGATCCTGACTTTTGGCTGGAATGGGGAGACAGAGCCCCTGGAACCTGCTGAAGGGAGAAATGCTGGAGGGGAAGGACAACCTCAAGTTCATGATCCCTTTTGAGTGAACCTCTAGCAAGCCCATTTCACTGAGTCATCCATCAACGAGAAAAAAACCAACCTAAGAATTCCTGCTGATCATTTTTTTCCCTTTCGTTTTAGAGAAACATAATGCCTGGTTGGATCTACTCAGCCAAATGTTTTCTGAATTGGGAATCTCCCAAGTTTTTTATTTTATTTATTTAAAGAGCTCTTGGTATTCTTTTCCAGTAAGTCAGCATTACTGCAGTAAACACTGAGCCCTTCATAACCTTGCTGAGTGTGATCCCCTCTGAAAGTCACTCTGCAATCAAATGTCCTGGGATTTCATAATAGCAATTTGCCACTCTGTCAGAAATAGGTTTATCATGCTGCTGGCAGTGGTGTCATGTGAACATCCCTGAGTGTCTGTGCCCTTCAGATGGGAGCCAGCCCTGAGCCAGCCCTGAGCCACTCAGGGCCACAGGAAAAGGGGGATAAAGGGAAGAGCAAGAGAAAATTAACTCCTTAAAGTCCTCAACGTTAACTCCTGGCTGATGAGGGGAGCAGTGCTGTGGGTACCTCCTTAAAAATCAGTAATGTTCCCTGGGTAGAGTAGCTGTATTTTTTCCCAGTTTGCCTGAGATATCTGAATTTTTTTTTTCCAGTTTGCCTGAAAATCTCTGAAAAATTTTTTCCAGTTTGCCTGGAATCTCTGCTCCTGTTTTCTCTCATTCTACAGAATGTGACAATTACTGATTGTAACACCACAAGACAAATATTTTTCCCAGTGCCTACAGGCTCTCAGCAGATCTTGGCTGATTATTCAGATTTTAAAAATATATTTCCCTCTTTTTTTGCCATTTCACAGATGTTTTTGTAAGTAGTTTCTTAAGTTTTTCCTCTTAAAAGTGTTAGAGATTTGGAATTCCCAAACAGATCTTTATTTAATGAAGCAATAGGTAACATTCTTTGAAAGGGGTTCTCACCTGTACTCACACAGCTGAAACTGCTCTTCTCAAAACTTTCTCCTGTGAAGTCACACACTCAGCAAACCTTCCAGTCATTTCTATGGTTGTGCCAGTGAATCAATGAAAAAAAATTATTGCAGCTTAGATTGACCAAAGCAACTTGTATGATAGAAACATGAGTGAATTTTTAGTGACTTCTGTCCCTTACTGATGTGATTGATCTTAAAGATTGTCCAGAAGCCAATTTTTATTGATTAAAGAGAGAAAAAATATTAGTCTGGTCATTCCATAAATTCTAGCAATAAGCATAAACTTCCAGCTTCAAACTGCAGGATTGCTCAGACTCTGGATTAGATGGATGGGGCCTGAAGAGGATCTGTCTTGGTGGATAAAGATTTAATCCCCATAGCAGTTCAAGATATTTCTGCAGAGCGTGGGGAGGGAAAGGAAGGGGAAAAAGGACTCACTAAACCCACACAATGCAAAGCCATTCTATTGGTAATGGTCTCATGTCTCTGGTTATGTTTTTAAACACTTTTCTCCACAGGAACTCATATTGTGCATGAAATCTGGCCTTCAGATCAAGAGGTAATGTTCAGCTTGAGATTTAGGATCTTTAAACAAACCAAAGGGATTTGGGTGCCTCCAGTTTTTAGCATTTTCCAGGGATCAGGGGCTCAGCACATTCAGTTCCCATTCCTCAGGATGTCTGCAGCTGCACACTCAATGTGTCATTACTTTAAAAAGCGTTTGCTGAAGTCTTTTGGTTGCTTTAAAAATTGATTTTTTTAGATTGTCTGAGGCACTGATGCTTTGGGGGGACTTGTCTGTGACTGAATCAGCAATTTGAAATGATCAAATTCATGTCATGGCTCTGACACTCAGTGGGGATGTCTCTTCCAGTAATGAGCGACACTTTTTGTTTAATTTCAGCCTCTCCAGGCTTTTATCTGGAAAGTTCTAATTTCCTAAGTGACTCTGAAAAAGAGACAATAAAGTCTGTGTCAGCTAATGACTACATCTCCTGGAATAGCTGCATAGCCCATCAAGGTGTACCTTATTATTTACAGACCTTATTATTTATTATTATTATTACCTTATTTATTTACAGACTGAAAAATCATCACAGTTTGGTCCCTGGAAGTCCCAGGCTGTTTCTTTTTGTTTTGGAAAGAGCACAGGTGTGGTTTGAGGCTCTGAGATGGCAAGATGGGAAGATTTGAATACTGTGGCTTATATTAGGCAATCTGTTGAAATAGAATTAATTGTTTGTTTCCATTTCTGTTGGCTGTTAAATACATGCAGTTATATTTTACCATTAACATCACTTCTGAAGGACTTTATTAGTAAAAATTAGTATTTTTATCACTATTTTTGGAAGCGTTGGAGGGCATAGAGGGGTAGAGAAATAACATGGAGAATAATACCTGGTCATATTCCATGGACAATCAGCCTGAAATGTAACTCCAGGGCCCTGTACAGAAATTATTCATACCCAGCTCCCACACAGGTGTTTCATTACTGCCTCTCTCAGACCCAGGAAATCTGGTGTGTCACCACTGGTCCACTTTGGTTGTTATAGAAATGCCTTCAACCCCATTGTCCAGCTCTTCTGCTCCTGGGGTTAAATTTATTCAAAAGCCTGTGGCCAGCAGAGAGGGCTGGGCCTGTGTCAACATCTCTTTAGAAATGCATTAACAAGTTGCTCCACATGTATAATTAATAGGGATGAAGGAACCCTAGACTGTCACAAAGTCTGTTCTCCATCCCAGCACTTCTCTTTTGCTTCTTGATATTTTCTTTCCTTTTTTATGTAATTTCTAGAATATTGGTGTAATTCACTGTTTGTCACTCTTGGAGCATCATATAAGCTATACAAGCATTAATACCCTAATAAAACTATTTTGCTTCTTGGTGCATCTTTTATACAATGAGCTCCAAATGTTTCAACAGAGCTTAATTAAAAATTAAGCCTCTGTCCAGCTGTGTCAGGCAGGTAAGTAGGATCATATCCATTTTACAGATGGTTAAACACACAATAGAGAGGTTAACTGCTGTGGCTGTGGCTGCTCACTGTGTTACCTGCACAGTGAGAGCCCAGACCTAAATAAATCATCAGTTCTTGATTGGGCAGCTGATGCACAAATCAGAGAAATGGTCTTTGCAGTTTCACTAAAAATAGTTTTCTTTTAACAAATGAGAGACACATAAACTTTGGTCAGCCAAAAAATTCAATTTCATGTAAAAGGAAATCACATCAAACTCTTTTGGTAAACTTTATGCAGAGCTAAGGTCAGGGAGAAATGTGACATTTTGAAACCACAAGTTGTTTTCTGAGGTGGCTCAGCTGGAAATAATTTGTTTCACCGGTGACCTGGCTGGTACCTGCAGTGCTCTGAACCACAGTGCTGAGCTCAGGGTGAGCAGGGACAGGTTCTGCTCCAAGGTTCTGCATTCATGAACTGCATTTGACACGGTTCATATTCAATCCACAGGGATGCAGGAGTTCCTTTTTTCTGAGGACAAGCAGCAGCTGAGCAGAGGATCTCTGCCTGTGGAGTCTTTTTCCAGCACCTGCAGCGCCAGGCTCCCCAAACCCTGCTGGGGAGCTGGGCAGGGCAGGGTCTGCTCCTTCCTCCTTGGGCTGCTGCAGGAGAGAGGTTAAAGCCTGAGCTCCTGTTCCTTCCTGCTTTTGGGCCTTCAGGAGGCACATTCCAGGCTCAGTGCAGGGGCTGTGCTGTGCTGACAGCCCAGAGGGGGAGATCCCTCCCTGTCCAGCTCTGGCTGTGACCCGTGGGGAGCATCCCTGTGTGTATCCCTCTGTGCAGGGAGCATCCCTCTGTGTGGGGAGCATCCCCCTGTGTGGGGAGCATCCCTGTGTGCATCCCTGTGTGCAGTGAGCATCCCTTTGTGCAGTATGCATCCCCGTGTGGGGAGCATCCCTGTGTGAAGAGTGCATCCTTCTGAGCATCCCCCTGTGCAGTGTGCATCCCTCTGTGCAGGGACCATCCCTTTGTGTGGGGAGCATCCCTCTGTGCAGTGTGCATCCCTCTGTGCAGGGACCATCCCTTTGTGTGGGGAGCATCCCTCTGTGCAGTGTGCATCCCCCTTTGTGGGGAGCATCCCTGTGTGCATCCCCCTGTGTGGGGAGCATCCCTGTGCGCAGCGTCCATCCCTTTGTTCATCCCTCTGTGCAGTGTTCACCCCTCTGCATCCTTCTGTGTGCAGTGTCCATCCCTCTGTCCGTCCCTCTGCATCCCTCTGTGTGGTGCTCATCCCCCTGTGCAGTGTCCATCCCTCTGTGGGGTGTGCTGGGAGCTTGGAGAGAGGGCAGGAAGGCAGAGAAAACAAGTGCAGGACTGTGGGAGGTGGGATTTGATGGAGTGATTAAGTCTGCAGTGCAGCTGGCAGACACAGCAGCTGTTGCTGTTACAGTCCTGGTAGCATTTCATTTCTTTTAAAATCCGATCTGAAAGCTTTAATATCTGATCCATTTTAAATCGCTTCGTTTGGAGGTTGCACCAGGGGGGATCATCTGGTAAAGAACATGGAATTAAAGACACACAAGTCTTACGCGTCACTTTTTGAGACAAAGCTTCTTAAACTTTTCCATTTAAGATTGGATGTCCCTAATTTTCTAGTGCTGCAATAGAAGGGAGACCAAAATCCTGGAGCCTTGACAAAGGCTCCTTTTTGCTAACAGAAGGCAGGTGCAGAGTAATTTCATAACCCAAAAATGATTTCCATTAATTAAAGTGAGTGCCTTCACTGACACTTTTCCTTTCTGAGCCATCCTGTTAATAGAAAAATGGACAGTTGCCATGAACTTTTAAGAATGAAGTCTCAGGAGTTTAAGATGATGGAGACAGAGCAGGCAGGGAGAGAATTTCATCAGGAGCTGCAAAGGAAGGCTTGGGGAGGTTGAGTAAGTGCTGGGTTTTCCCTGTTGTCTGTAGATGTGAGCCACAGGCTTCCCTGCATCCACATCCCTCAGGAGATCACCGTGCCACCCCTCTGTGATTCAGCGGGAAGCAGAAATGTTTGGGTTTGGTTTTTGATCACTGTGCCACCCCTCTTTGATTCAGTGGGAAGCAGAAATGTTTGGGTTTGGTTTTTGATCACTGTGCCACCCCTCTGTGATTCAGTGGGAAGCAGAAATATTTGGGTTTGGTGCCTGTGCTCAGTCACACCCAGCTCCAGAGCCAGCAGCACCAGGAGCTTCCCTCTCTGAGCTGGGTTACAATGCTGCTGGAGCCTGGTGGGAGGAGATGAGTCACAGTTTGTTCTGTGAGGCTGCAAGGAGACACCTTGAAGCAGAAAATGGCTCTGGAGTGCCAGCTTGCTTCCCAGAGCAGATGGCTGGGCTAGGCTGCGGTTAAAGATGTTCATTATAAATCCATCATCAAACTAGGCCAGGGATGGACAGTGATTACAGCCAGTGACACCTTCTGTGCCACACAGGGCTGCAGTGCAGTTTTGGGGAGTTGTTCAGATTCTTTCACAGGGCAGAGAGCCCTGGATCCAGAGCACAGCTGGAAAAGCTGTAATGGATTCTGCAGTCTCTTAAAAACACTGCCTACCATCTAAATAAAATTAGGATTCACCCCCCAGTGCAGACACCACAAACCCAGGTAACTCCCATGCACTCAGATCACCAGGACAAAAGAGCCACACAGAGTTTTTTTCCTTCTTTTTTGTGTGAGAATGTAGAGAATAAACACCCCCAGCCCAGGACTGCAGGGCTCCCACTGCCCAGGCACTTTCCTCATCAGGTAAAGCAGGGTGGAACAGCATTGAAGGGGATGGAGCTGCACCACTCTTTACCAGATGGGATCCAAAATCATTTAACAGTGAAATCAGGATTGAAGCCAGCTGCAATTTCTTTTGTCGCAACAAACCCAGGTCAAACAGAAAGCAATTGCCAACTTTGATGCACTCACAGCCTCTCACCCCATCCCAGGGCTCTGTGGTGGATAATCTGCACCCCAGACCCCAAACCTGAGGAAATCAGCCTGCATGGGATATTTCCCTCAAAAACAATACCCAGCTTCTCAGCCTGATGACTTCTGTTCCCTCAAGGAATAACAAAAATTAAATATTAGGTCTGTAGTCACTTCCCTGCCATACAGTGTAATATTATTGAATTTAGGGTTCAAACACTTTCTGCTTTCATTTATAACCTTACACTGTAGGGTTTATATTAATTTGATTGTTAAAAAAAGCCATTCTGGACTGAAAAATCCCTAAAGCAGCTTTTTCTTCCAATTTTTGTTTTAAAGAGAACTTGTTTTTTTGTGATGGAAACAATTTGCATTCACAACATGATACCACTCTCAGAAACATGGTTTAGAATGGGGTGTTGAGGATTTCCTACCTAAAGTTGGAAAGAAATACCTGATAATGTCATTTCTATACATGATACATTTCTATATTATTTCTTCATTTTCTATACATTATACATTTCAAATATTTCTATGTATTTCTAACACTCTCCTGTCACCTTTGACTAAACTCCTGAGGTCAGTGAATATAATGACATTTAGGAATTCCCATCGAAGAAATCAGTGGAACTTCTTACAGAACATTCATTTTTCCTATGGAGATAGACACTATTATCTCCATCCACAGCTGAAGGACAAGCCCAGGTTTTTGCCATTTCTCTGCATGCCAGGCTGAATTTTAGCTGTCAGTGTGCAGTGGGTCACTCTCTGCTCCTTGTCTGAGGTAGCAAGCACTGTGGTCCTCTGTGGGACCTGCCAGAGCCACCCCTTTGACACATCCCAGTGCATTTTTATGCTGCTGTAAAACCTGAGCCATGAATGTTCATACCTGAGCAGGAGCTGCCTCAGAACGATGGTGGCTCACTGGGGATGAAAGGCTGGGTTTGAACAGTTGATTTAGGTGATCTTGATTTTAATAAAAAAATAATAAAATAAAAATAATAATTAAAATTAAAATAAAATATAAAATTTTAATAATAATATAAATTATTATTAATAATATTAATCAAATTTTATCAATATTAAATCAATAATATAAATCAAATATTATCAATAATAATAATCAAATAAAATAATAAAAATTATAATAAAATAATATAATAATCAAATAGAATAATAAAAATATAAATAATAAAATACTATTATAATGAATATATAAATATTATTAAATAGTATAAATAATAATATATTCTATTTTATAATAATGCATATTATAAAATATAATATGATAAATCTAAAAATATAATAGAGAATAAAATAAAAATATGAATAATAAAATGATAATGAAAATAATAATTAAAATAAAATAATAAGATATAAATAATATAATAATGATATAAATAAGAATTAAAATAAAAATAATAAGTGAAATAAAAATGATAATTAAATAATAATTAAAATAATAATAAAGTAAAAAAAATGAAATAAAATTCTAATAAATTCTGTGGATTAGGGCTTCTTAAAACCCGTGTGCACACTTGTAAAAGTCAGACTGTCTCAATGACACCATGCAGATTTGCGTTTTTGCACAGGTTTTGGATGCTCACACATACCAAGCTCTAGCATTTCATCAAGGAGACATGTCTGCAGGCAATGTGGCAGCTGCTTCCTGGCTCCTGGCTCCTGCAACGCTTTATTTGGGTCATGCAGCGGATCTTTGCTTCCCCTTGAAGCAGGTAAAATGCCTGCTTGCTTCTGACAGGGAGAGAGAGCACCAGGAAAGTGGTGAAGCTATTTTAGAAGGGAAATTGTAAATGAAGAGCTTTGCACAGAACATTTCTAATCACCTACAGGCAGTGCTGCTGGAGTGAGGGGAGCTAAATTCAGCTCTCACTTGGCACCAGTGTAACTCCTCTGATCCAATGTGGGTCACTGCAGCCCGAGCAGGGAGTGCAGCCTCCCCACATCCCAGCCACAGAAATATCCCTGCACAGGAACACTCCCCATGGCCCAAAACCCGGAGAGGGGATCTGTGGCATTCACATTCTCTGAAATAATCCCTTCACCCAGGACTTTTCTCCTGGGAAGCTGAGAGGCCTCAGAGAAAAGGGAAACATTTCTTATCTCATTTGCTTCTCCTGTGTTGTGCTCCTTTGGAATGTGTTTGAAGATTGTTTATCCAACAGGTGGTTGTTTCATTGGTTTCATGTGAATTGCTTTGACTCAATGGCCAACTGGGGCCAAGCTGTGTCAGGGCTCTGGAAATAGTCACAAGTTTCCATTATTATTCTTTTTTCATTGTTCTTTTTAGCCTTCTGTCTGTATCCTTTCTGTATTCTTTAGTATAGTTTAGTATAGCATTCTTCAATACAATATAGTATCGTAAAATAATAAATTATCCTTCTGAGATCATGCAGTCAGATGTATCACTCCTTCCTTCGCCCTGCAAATACAATAGAGATTAACTCTGTGTTACACCTTTGTGGAGCTAAAACTGCAAGTGCAGTTCAGCCCTCAGGCCACTCTCTATTGATGATGAAACTGGATTTCAGGGTTTTGCAGGGGATCATCGTGGTGATCACCAGTTCTGGCAATATTCCAACAGGAGTTTTGCTCTCAGGATTCCATAAAATTATAAAAATCCCAGTTAGAACTAAATCCAAGCTCTGTCTCACTTACTAGCAGTTAGAGCTATGCAAAATCAATATTAATAGTTGGCAACTGCTAGTGCTTGCAATGAATCAATATTACTAACTGGAGGTGTTCAATAGCTCTGAAATGTACATTACTTACAGGGAAAACCAGAATTTAAAAATATCATTAAAGTTTCTGATCCAGAAAAAACCCTACATTGCAAAATCTCTTTGGTGTGATGGAGTATCCAGAATAGAAGCTTCCCAAATAAAGCTTTGCCAAACCCTGCTCTCCAGCTTGTGCTGCGTTGTGTGGGTGTCAGCTTGGTGTGCTCCTCTCTGCTCTGAGGGTGCCTCGTCCCAAACAGAACCAGAGCTTGCAGGGCTTTGTGTTGGGTTCAACAAAAAGCTACAAACTATAAACAAATTCACATTTCCTTCTGAGGCACCACAGCAGGGTGAGGTGAACCTGCAAGTGAGAGCAGAGCCAAAATAGCTGAGTTTGATACATGACCTCTGTAAATTACTGAGGGCACAAAGCCAGGAATTCATGACCAAGGGCAGATGTTTGCTGAGACATCCACTGGGGACTCCCTGGCAAGTTTGGTAGGACAAATCATTTTGCTGAGGGGTTGTGAGTTTTGAGTCCATAATCAGTGTGACCCAGTTTCCTATTCCACGACTGAACAATTTGCACAGCTCTAAATATAAAAGCGTTGGTAACAGATCTGTGTTTGTGGGAAAGGTAGGAGGCTGAGGAGCTGCACTGGGCAACTTGTGTTCCCAACCACCCCTCAAAACCTCCCTTAGAAAAGGTGAATCAGGCGCAGTTTTTGTCCAATTTCATTCCCTTTTGTCCTTTTTCATTGCCTTTTGTCCTTTTTCATGCCCACATACAAATAAACATCAAAACCCAGGTTGAAATTATAAATATATTTGTGTTGTTAATAATCATGGCACTACACAGTGAAAATCATGTAATTTCATTTTTCTTGAAGGAATTGTATTAGAATAAGACAGCATTGATACAGAATAGCCCCTCCTCGTCCTGCTTAATTCTGTCTTGGTGTTTTTTCAGAAGTAATAATCCTACCAAGGGAAGAAGAGTGCATTGAATGAACTGAAAATCTCTCCTGGCTGTGACCCCAGCGTGGTGCACACCCAGAGCAGCCCTGGCAGCCAAGGGAGGAACTGCAGAGCTCCAGGGCCGGCCCACTGCCCCGGGACAGACGGACAGGGCTGATCCCCAGGACAGATGGACAGGGCTGATCCCAGGGACTGACGGACAGGGCAGAACCCAGAGACAGCCCCCAGGACAGACAGACAGGGCTGATCCCCAGGACAAATGGACAGCGCTGATCCCAGAGACAGACGGACAGGGCAGCCCCCAGGACAGATGGACAGGGCTGAGCGCAGGCACAGCCCCGGGGCAGATCCCAGGACAGACGGACAGGGCAGATCCGAGGACAGCCCCGGGGCACAGCTCTCCCCCTGCAGCCCCAAATCTCTTCAGAGGGATCACAGTTGGAGTGCTGGTCAGGCTGTAGACCCTGGAGCTGAGGCACGGACAGACAGACAGACAGACTGTGGTTCTCTGAAGGTTTTCCAGCTGATCCCTGCTGGGGGGATCCCCAGGAGTGCTGATGGACCCTGTCACCCCCAAGCACACAGGGTGACTCCCTCCTACTGAGCAAGGCAGTATTTTGAACAAAGAGTGCTTTTCAAAAGAAATAATAGCATTTACAGTAGTTAAACAAATGCTACTTTTTATCAGCTCTAATTATTTTATAATAGCATACAGTCCTTAGCTTGCTTATCACTAGGTTGTTCATGACTTTAAGCCCTCACAGCTACTCTAGATAACAATTTAAATACACAGAGCTTTAAAAAAATATTTCCATTTCAAATATTTTAAAAATATACTTATCCTAAAAAGCTGTCCAGCACTATTCCAAAAATCTCTTGTAATAAATGTCTTTTTAAATGTTAACAAAAATATCTACCATCATATAGAAGAGCTCAAGTTTTGACAAATCTATAATACAGTCAGAAATATGTTGGGCCAGATTTCACTTTTGTTTATGCAGTTGCCAATTTGGATCATGGTGTTGATCTCATTTGGGTTATTCCAGTATAACCAGGAGCAGAATATAGCCCTTAGTGCTTTAAAATAGCTAAATGGACTGGATGCTGCAACAGCTACTGGGGAGGGAAATCCTTTACTTCACTGCATCTAAAAATGCGAAAGGATGTTAAATTTAGGATTTGTGCCATGACCAAAGAAGTGCCAGGCATCTGCAGTGGATGACTCAGATCCAGAATCATATTCATTTACAGAAATAATTTTTTTTTTTTTTTTTTCATTTTTGCTGAATGGTGCCTGCGGTTGCTGCCATTAAATGGAGGATGACTGTTTCTGGAGAACTTTTGTAGGGGGAAAATGCCAACCTTCCTCTCATGCTTTCTACAGTTCTAGGAATCATTTTAATTGCATTTTGTGGGAGTTTTAATGGAATCTCCCAGTACTTAGATCTAGGAAGGATACTATTTTGAATTGCTTCTGTATTTTCAACCTGAACCAGGTCCATTCATCCAGTCATTTTCAAAGTGTATCTCGAACAAGCTTCAAGCACTTTTGAAAATCCGCATTTCATCAGGACAATCTGGAAACTCATCTTTTAAAATACTGGAACTTTTTTTTTTTTTGTTTTGCTTTTCCCCCCTCTTTTCCTTCAGTCTTCAAGCTTAAATGCAGTGTTTGGTTAAGGACCATGGAAATCAGCCTGGTGTGATTGCAGCAGGGCAATGTGCAAGAAGAGGTGACAGTCCCAGCTCTGCCATTCCTGCCTGTGAAGAGCAGAAAAGATCCTTACACATTGTGAGTTTAAGTCATGTTTAAAGCTTTCACTCTACTTTTTTTTCCCCGCATAGACTTTGGCTGATGATCTGGTAACTGATAAACCAAGGAAAATTAAGGATTTTGATTAAGTTCAGTCCTCAGAGTCATCTTCATCTTCATCATCGTCCTTGCTGGGAGCACACCTTTGGAAGCAGTGCACCAGGGTGGCCAGGAAGAAGCTGGAGAGAATGGCAGCAATGGACACGGCCACTCCAGAGAAGATGATGATGAAAAGGTCTGTCAATGACAAACTGAATTTGCATTCACTGAAGCTGACCTCAGATAACTCGTTCAGAAAGATCCTTCTGTTCTCCACGGGCAGGGAGCACTGGATTTCATGGAGACCTGCAAGGAAGAGGAAAGGGGAACAAATCAGCAGAATGTTGATGAATTCTTTTGTTGTTCTGGGCAAGAGATTGAATGGCTGAAGAAAAGTTTTAGGGTTAATTCCAGGTTTATGAAATTGTACAATATTCAGGGAAAATGGAACAAAACCTGTCACTATCCAAAAACCATTTCACAGCTCCTTTGAGCAGCTCCTGGAAATTAAGTTATTTCATCTGCAGCCTTCCAGGGATCAGGTGTGATTTAGGATCATGATTTGGAGGAATTTAAAAAGTGAATGTTGAAACCTAGATGCATCTAAACCTGGAGACCTGAAAGCAATCCCCCAAAACAAACTCTGACTCCAAAACAGGGTAAGAGGGATACTGAGGTTCCTTTCACACCCTTCTGCATTACTTTTTTCCGTGTAGTTCCAAACTAGAGTTTAGTTTTGTTTTTGTTTTTTTTTTTTTCTGGTCAAACAAGGGTTTGGGTTTAATGGATGCTTGTTTGTCTGTGACCTGCTTCCTGCTTTTCTCTCTGGCTGCCCTGAGGCCATGCAGACTGACAGATATTGTTCCTCCCTGCATTACTGGAGAATGCCAAGAGCTGGGCTCTTTGTAGTGAGAGCGAAAACCCCCAGAGTTAGGAAGTGGTGAGAGCACAGTTGGGTCCTGGATGGTGAAAGCACACAGGTCACTGCGTGTGCCCAGCTCCCTCTTCCCGGGGGAACGTCAGGAGAGGGATTTCCAGGGCTGGAATGGAGTGAATTAAGGCAAGGCAGCTTTTGTCTCACTATTAAGGACATGAATGTGAAGGGGAAATGCAAGAATTGTGTGTTAATGACACGAGATCTGCTGCTGAGTTACTTGATCCCCTCCCTCTCTCCTGATGATCCCTGGGTTTTCTCTCTGGTTTGGGCTCTGCCTTGCTGCATGCACACACAGTACATGGCATTTCCATTCCCAGGTGTGCCACAGAGCCATGATGTCACTTTAAACAAGGAATGGTGACCATAAGATTCCCTCTGCAGTTGTGAATCACAGCTTTCCTGTGGCTGCACAGCTGTGCATGAGATGTTTTACTGTTAAACCTCGGGTTAGTGGTGCTGCCCTGACTGATTGTCTGGATCCAGCCCAGCCCAGCTGTTGTGTTGATTTGAGAAGGAGTTTAAAGTCAATTCCACTGTGGAACCAATTATCACCCTGACCTACTTGACCTTGTAATGACGATTATATTAAATTTTGATCCCTAAAAGCCATCCTGTATCTGTCGTGTTTGCCTAAAGTTCTGTGGCTTTCCTCCATTTATTTTATTTCCTCTTTCTCCTGCTGCTCTGACTGGGAATGTCCTGAGAGCTGCCCAGCGGTGCCAGCCCCAGCCTGGCCAGGGCTCAGTGGTTGCTGCAGGCACAGTGCTGCCCAAACCCAGGCTGTTTGATTTTGGTGTTCCTGAGCCCTGGCTGTGCACAGCAGATGGGAAAACCCCCCCTCCCCGAAAACAAGGCACAATCCAAAGGATATCTTTTTTCCCTGAACCTCAGAGAAAGAAAAAACAATTCTATCTCAATTGCTGTTCCCTTCACAGAGAAAAGCAAGGCACAATTTCCAAAGGATATTTCTGGGATTTCCTATTCTCTGAACCTCAGAGACAAAAAAACCAATTCTTATCTCATTTACTGCTCCTGTGTTGTTCACAAGTGGAACACAATGTGGAAGATTGTTTACCTGAAAGGAATTGACAATTGGATTCTGGTGTGAGTGTTTTGATTCACTGACCAGTTGGATCCAGGTGTGTGTGTTGGGACTGTTGCCTGACAGTCAGGAGATGCTGGGCAGTGGAATGGAGTTGGGTGCTTGTACAGATTCAGTTTAGATGTAATGTAATATAGTATAGAATAATATAGTGTAATAAAGTAATTAATTAGCCTTTGGATACCCGTGGAGTCAGGTGCATCATTCTCTCCCCACCATCGGGGTTGTCCTGCCTTTACACAACTTGCCATGAGATCTGTGAAACCTCCTGTCATTGGAACTGACCTGGAAAAGAAAGCAGCTGCATGGTTTCAAACATCCTCTGCATGGATCAAATCCGTTGATTTCCAGACTTCTGGAAATCTGACCTGCAATGTTCTTGTCTTCTGCACGAGCTGACACCCTGGAGCACCTGAGCATGTAGAGACTGAGGAGACACAAACCTGCCCCTCCAGCCTCCCCCTACAAACCTTCCTACTGAAACAACTGAGAGCTGGCCACCAATTCACATTTTCACTTCAGTAAGACTTGGAAGTAGCAGCCCTAGGCATTAATCACATCTGTCAGCAAAATGGGGGGCAGATGAACATCCTTCCCTATTCAAAACCATGAGGAATGAGTGAAAAGTTATAGGCTGGAATTTCAATACCTGTGTCTTTAAAATCAAATTTTAAAAAGCAAAGATTTTTTTTCAGTAAGTAAATATAATCCTGGCAGTAATCAAAGCAGTTGCATGAGTGCAACATACTGTAATTTCATTTGAAGAGGAAATTCCTTGCTAATATGAAAAGATCACTGCAGCATTTTGGTAGGAAAACCTGCACCAAGTGAATACAGCACCTACACAAATTCCATTTCACTTGTAGCAAGCACAAGAAAAAACAAGTTTCTGTACAATGGTGCTTCTGTAAAAGAAATCAGTCTTAGGTTAAGACCTCCTGAGAACTTCTGTTTTCAGAGCATCTGAGTCAAGCTCCTCAAAAGAAAGAGAGCACAGGTGACCATAAGCAACTCTACCTTTTAAAATTTCTATCCAGCTGCAAAAGAAATTCTCAACTGGCAGCATTTAAAATACCTCTGTGCTGGAGTGATGGGATGGAATATCAGATCTGGATAAGGGAGCAAGTGAAAAAAGAATATATTAAAAAATAAAGAGAGCAAAGAAGACTCCAAAAGAAAACTCTTGTCCTGAGCAGTTCTTGGTTTGAGAGAAAACTCCCCATGGTAACATTTGCCCAGGATCCCAGCCATGGGCAGGAGCTCACTCCTTCATTCCCTGCAGCTCTGCCATGGATCCAAGCTGACCCTGTGCACTGTGAGCTCCATTCCTATTTCCCTGCTGCTTTCACTTTACATCACAACACACAGAATGCAAAAGGAGCTGCAGCACACCAAGGCACTTAGAAGGTATTTCTTGTTATGAGAATCAGTGTACTGCCAGGATTTTGAGACTCATTATACAATAAGGAGAAATAAAGATGCTCCTCTCCATGTAGCCATGGGTACTGGAATCTAGGTCATGTTCTCAAACCAAATAGATAAGATGGGAATCTGCTACTTGCTTTATTCTGTGACAGCCCAACAGGCTTCTGTGGCCTCAAGTTTTTAGAGAATTGTTAGTTATTGGAATAACAGATGCCAGTAGATGAAACAGAGCCCCACAGGCCGGGCCAGGGGCTCAGTGGCTCCCAGCCTGCAGCTCCAGCCACCCTGTGCAGGCACCACCAAAAGGCAGGAGAGAGCTGAGCTCAGTCCACAGCCAGGGCAGCCCCTAAAGCTGTGTGGTGCAGTCGGGGCAAAATGCAGAGCTGGGTGGGAGTCAGAGCATCAGGGGGTAGCACGGTGGGGACGGACTGAGACCAGAGATCTCTGCAGCCAGGGCTTGGAACTTGGGGTTTATTGCAAAGGGCCTGGGTGCAGGGCACTGCTGGGAGCTGCCAGGCACAGCAGAGAGAAGAGAGAGGGAGAGAGGATGAGAGAGTGAGAGAGTAAGGGAGTAAAAAAGGTAAGAGAGTAAAAGGCAAGAGAGTGAGGTTCCCGTTACAATACAATAAATCTTCTTCTGTGTTGAACATTCTGATTCTCGCTAACCAATCTAGTACAAAATACAAATCCTAGAGCATTTCCATACAGCCTATAAGAATCATTACATTACCATACTGTGTTACATTTTAAACCCTAAAAACTCCTCTTTGGACCCTTCTGCCAAGCTGGCAGGGTCTGCTCTGACCCTTGGAGCTGTCTGCAGGCAGAGGGTGTTGTTTGATCAAAAGGGGATTGCCTTCAGCCAGCCACACCATTGTTCTCCAGTTGTTCAGTAACTGAGGCATCTCAAAGCTGCTTTCATTTCCATCTCGCTTATAGTTTGTATATGCTCAAAATCTTTTCCCAGGCAATCACATTTATAAGGCTTTCTGTTTCATCTTCCCCAACAGGTGGGAGCACAGGGCAGGGAGGGAAGGGATTGTTGGTCAGTCCTTTTGGGTGGATGTTTGTCTTTGCCGAGTCGTGACACTCTGAAAAACCCAGCACAGCCAAACAGCAGATTTTTTTGGACTCCAAAGAGAATTTGGAACAAACTGTTCATTTGGAGCAGCCAACAGTAAGAACAGCAGTTCTGTCTCTGGTGGCACAAGGAATTTCTCCTTCCAAAGCTGATGCAGTGCTTGTTGCACCAGAGCTTCCAACTCTTCACCTGAAAATACCATCACTGCAGGTCACACACCTGCTAAAGGTCAGAAATGGACAAACCCATTTCATCTGCTTCCTTCATAGACACACAGCCCTGGCTTTCCATCATTTACATTTAGGTTGTTTTTGTGACACAGGAGTCCTGAGAACTGATGCTCTGTACCCCACATGTCCTGTTCCATTGGCGCTACCAATAGATCCATCTCTGTTCTTCCCTTGGGCAGGAAGTGATTCCAGAGCAATGAACTAAAGAATGGTTTCTAGAAGGTGACAGTGTTAATTATGGGGTGTAGATTTTCCCTTTGTTTGACTTTGTTGCATCTAGGCTGGCTCAATCAAATCCCTGTCCCCACACAAAACCTCTAGAGGACACGAGATGCCATTTAACCTCAGGGCTCTGCTTTCTCATACTTTTACTTCAATGGTATTAATTTTTATAGTTTGTTTGTGGGGGTTTCCTGTATTTTTTTTAATTATTCTGTAGAATTTATTCTTTTAAAAACCAGCCAGGATTCTTGTGAAGGGCATCTCAAAGCAGTTTGGTATTTAGTGCTTGGCTGCAGCAAGAGAGCCTTTGATGACAGTTATATATATCCACCTCATTGCTCCCACAACATATTCAAGGAGTTGCTTCTTCATACCAAACAAAAGTGTAAATGAAATAACAAGTGTGAGTGTGCTATAAATACGCAGCTTGGGTTATTTTGGTCAGGGCCATCCCATTATCTGTAATGACTCCAGCTGTCCCAAGGACAATGTCACACACCCTGTATCCTTCTGCTCTGTCATCAAAAGAAGATGAATTGCGCTGGTGCTGATTGCTTTGAAATACCAGACAAGGCAGAGGTGCTGGATTCTACACAGGCTTGTCTCAACTCCGGGAAAATAAAGATGAAAATACAGGTATGCACCCTGAGGAACAGATTGTCTAAATAACATGGGAATGTGAAAATGCTGGAATTCCAGAACCACAATGTTAAAAGGAGAAGTGGGTTTTTAAAAAGAAGGAAAAAGAAGTGTGTTCATAAAGAAGTGATGCAGGAAGACTTGTTTCAATGAAATTCCCAAATAGGCTGCAGTACAATATGACTTTGAACACCTTGTGCAACTCCACCAAGTCCAGCACTTAAACCCTGCCAATAAATCTCAGGCAATTACGCTGCTGCTAGATCCTGAAAATCACTTTTTTGTTCAGGACTATGCCCAGGCTGAAATCTTTCCCTGTATAACTGAACCTCCTAGAAAATGGAAGCACCTAAAACCAGTCTGCATGCAAATAATGAACAATTTCCTTGTAAATTACTGAAAAGAGACACACAAGGCTGTAATGCCCCAAAGTTATAACTGGACTAATCTCACCATCTGAAAACCACCACAAAAACCCAGAGACCCTGTTTCATCTGAAACTGGGTCTTTGCAGCCATAATCCAGCCACGTTTCTCCCAGGTTCTTGTGCTCAGGAGTTTTTAAACCATGGAGTGTCACCGTTATATTTTCTGAAAAATCCCCTTGCCCAGGATTTCTCTCCTGGGAAGCTGAGAAGCCTCAGAGAAAAAGGAAAACAATATTATCTCATTTGCTTCTCCTGTGTCTTGCTGCTTTGGAATGAGGTTGGAGATTGTTTACTTATTGGCCAATTGTTTTTACTTATTGGCCAATCACTGTCAGGCTGTGTTGGACTCTGGAGAGAGTCACGAGGTTTTTTTATTATCTTTTAAACTTCTGTCTGTATCCTTTCTGTATTCTTTAGTATCATTTTAGTATAGCAAATTATAATATAATATAATAATTATATTGTATTATATTATATTATATTATATTATATTATATTATATTATATTATATTATATTATATTATATTATATTATATTATATTATATTATATTATATTATATTATATTATATTATATTATATTATATTATATTATCATAAAATAATACATTAGCCTTCTGAGAACATGGAGTCAGATTCATCATTTCCTGCCTTTGTTGGGGGACCCTGCAAATACCACAATGGAGTGGCTGCTCCTGCTTGTGCCAGGGGTTTTCCCTGGATATATTCCCTGGATATATTTCCCTGCTGCCCTACTGCACTGTGAGTTTGGGCTCATTCTCCTCCAGCTAAGGACAAGCATCAAGGGCATCACTTTCTCCAGGTCCACTTGACCCTGTTTTGAAAGACTCCTTGTGTCTTTCTGTCTCTGCTTATTTCTAATCCCTATGCTAAATATATTTTTGACTGGAGAACTTCTGGAATTCATTATCATTTCAATGTTTTGGTCTCTCTGTTAGCAGGCAGAGATTGCCCAGTTGTAATTTTGGATGCTGAGTTTAAAAAGAAAGGAAAAAAAGGGGAAAAAAAAAAAGAAGCAGCCTCAATTCTTTTGGGGTCTTTTAGAGTTCACAAAAAGCAGGTGCCAGGGCACAGAGCTTCTTACCATTCAGCAGTGGACAGCAGGGTGAGAAAATGCAAAGGCACACTGGGACATGCACTGGGATGTGTGGAAATACACCCACAGAAATACCTGAAACCATAAATGTTTGAATGAGCTGCATGCACACACATTCACTACTATGGATACAGGAAATATGAGAGCACTACAATAGGCCCTTTATTTTAGAGTAAAATTGGTATTTGCCCTTTTGTGTGGAATTTAGCTGTTCCCTCGTGTTGCTGAATGTGGTTGACACAGATTTGAAATGTTTAAATGTGGCATGTTGTTTCTTGTGTGGTATTTTGCTCCCAGCTATGGTTTGCCTTAGTCTCCCTAAACACTGTCACAAGTGTATTAATAAGCAATGAGAGAGGCATTGCCTCTGAAGTGAGATGAGATTTCATTGAAAATAGCCTTGAGCCATCAGAACAGTAAAGCTTAAAAAACTTGAAGCCTAGATTTAGGTCCCTAAATAAAACTTTTATGGCCAAGTGTCCTAAAGATTTGCAGAACAGCTTTAGCAGTTTTTCTCAATGCCTAAATACGAAGTTCAACATCAGGTGTTCACATCTGCAAATGCTGTCCTCACTTCTTCAAATCTGTGAAAGATGGAAGCACTCCAAATAACCTTAGGATGGAAGAAACAGAGTGAAAAGCCAGTGGCAGTCAGATCATTTTACTGAAAATGTCTGGGAGATCAAATTATATATTTATATATGTATATATAGAAACAGATTTGATGCGCTTGTTAAGGAATATAATTTCTGTGAGGAGTTTCTGCCTGAGAGGCATAAAAGCTGCTGAATGTGTGAAATGTCTTAGGGCTTTGAATTCCTTTCCAGACACACAGATCTTGTGTTCTGTCCTGGTGGTGTGGGAGCATGTGCATGATGCTGGGGGAGAGCTGGTGGCTGGACAGAACAGCCTGTCCTCCCCAGCTCAGCTCACTCAGCTTCTATATTGGTACATGCAGTTAAGGAGCCTTCTCTCCACTGCAGATGAACAAATAAGTGCTAATAAAGTCAAGAGGATTTGTAAAATTCTCAGTTTCCTTGCTGTTGGTTCAAACGTTAAGCAGAACTTGTTGTCTCGTGTCATTATGATGCTTTGTTTTGAAGAAAATACTTAATATGTTCTGTAAACTCATTAAAGGCGTGGATTAGTGAAATGAGAGATTGTTTAATTTATAGAATAAGTAATGCAATAGATCTCAGACTGGAATGGGATCACAGAAAGAGCCAAGAAGCAAGAGATGGTAACCTCGTGGCACGGAATGTCTAAACCAGCTGAGAAAAACCATTCCTTTCTTCTGGGTCTGGAAGGGCCTGGGGGGTAACTCCTGTGAGGGGCAGCTGAGGGAGCTGGGGGGGCTCAGCCTGGAGAAAAGGAGGAGCAGGAGGGACCTTGTGGCTCTGCACAGCTCCTGCCAGAGGGGACAGCCCCAGGTCGGGCTCTGCTCAAGGGAACAGGGACAGGAGCAGAGGGAACGGCCTCAGGCTGGGCTCAGGGTGGGCACAGCAGGAATTTCCCCATGGAAAGGGTGCTCAGGCCTTGGCAGGGGCTGTCCAGGGAGGTTTGGAGTGCCCATCCCTGGAGGTGTCCCAGGAAGGGCTGGGGACAAGGCGGGGACGGGTCGCAGGTTGGACTCGATGGCCTTAGGGGTCCTTCCAACCGCAGTGATTATATTTTATGATTCTCACTACACTGATTCACTTCTGAATCTCTCTTTTAGGACTGAATTCAGTGTGAATTTCCTGCTTACAGCCTCACTGTCACCTGCTCTTAGCTTTTTTCCCCTAACTTCTCTCCCTGCCATCCTTCTCCTCTGTTCTTTTGCTTTATCTGGAAATTTGCTGCTTCACCAGAATTTACTTCTCCATCCATTCCAAAGAGGTCTTGAAAACTACAGAAAGCTTTCAGGTAGCTAAACAGCATCTGTGTCACTAAAACCCTCCTGGAATATCTTAGAATTTTGTAGCCCCCACCTGGAGCTTTCCAAAATGGAGCAAGTGTTGGCCAAATGAGCCCTGAGCACCAGTCCTCACCTCAACTTTGGCTACTTCAATTTCAGACATTCAGAACATCTATTTTATTTATCACAGCACAAATCTATTTGGATTTCTGTCCCTGGCCACTTCTGAATGAGTTTTTCAAATCTTCCTGGAAATAAAAATGTGCAAAGGGTACCCATAAAAATGCTCAGTCCAAACTTTTGCTAAAAGTCTTTTTAATACTGTTTGTATAGAGAGCAGCAAAAATTTTAATTCTTGCAATGGGTAGTGGGGAATTTAAATAACTGAACAAATAAATTCATTAATCCCAGAAACTGGATACAACTTCCCAAACGTAAGGGGAAGAAAGGAACTAAAAAGCAAAATGAGGGCAAGATGACAGAAAGGAGACACTACAGTCACACCCCAAGGAAGTTCTTGCTTGAGTTCTAATTAAAAGTATGTTAAAAATACTTGAGTCATTAGCAAACAAGGTCACAGCTGCCCAAAGCATGTTCACAGAAAATAAAAATTAGCCACAGAGATGTCAACAAAGCCCCTCAATGTGGCCACTGCAGATTACTTGTATTGCTTTGTTACAGGCATTTATCTGAATCCAGTCCCTTCATCCTGATGGGATCCTCAGAGAGATTCAAGAAATGTCTTTTGCACTAATTTTAAACAAGAAGTTTCAGCAAAAATTTATTCCGTCAAAGCCCTTTGTGTTTAAACACTGAAATGGAAGGTTCATAACCCTCTGTTCTGTCATTTGCACCAGTGACAATCTTCTGCTGGCTGAGCCCTGAGTTTCAAACAGTATTACTAAAGGACTAGGTTAAAGATGAGGAAATAAAGAAAAGTGCAATTTTAGCCCAGATAAATGTGATGAACAACAAGCTCTGAAAGCAGAAAGAAGCCTGGCCAATGTGAGAAGTTGCTGAGTGTATTTTTGTAGACCAACTTAGGCATTTGTTCTGTCAAGGTATTTTTTTCATTCTATGAGTTTTCATGGCCCCATGGAGTAAAACCTTCTATGAAAGTTTTCTTTGTAGGGATAAAGATCTTACAGCAACTCCTCTATTAAAAAAAAAATCCTAAATTCTTAATATCCATACTCCTGCTGATAGGAAGGCTTTGATATGTACTGTTTGCCACCATATGCCATTCAGATGTAAAAAATGCCTACACAACCAAACATCCTTCTACAGAAAATCTTTATAAATGCTGTACTTAACCATTATGACCAACAGCAAACACTTTGTCTTCTCCAGGGAAAAGAACTTTTCTATTTTTTCCACTTATCACCATTACACTGCTCTTCACAGTTCCTTTGCCTTCTTTGTACTATGCTCACTAATTTGTTTTTAATCAATTACTGACCAGATCAGAGGGGGAAATTGGACTTTTGTTTTGCAGCATGAAGAAAATGCTGGATTTAATATCTCTTTATGGTAAAAAAAAAGTTTCTGCTGTTTTAAAGTGCTAGGTTTAATCACAAAATTTATAGTGCTGTTTTTTAACAAATTTAAAAATCTGCCTGCAAATTTTAATTATTAAATTTAATTAATTTAATTAATTAAATAAATTTAATTCTGCCTGCAAATTTGCCAGGATGAGGGTATCATCTGGGGATGGTATTCACCTAATGCCAGTCAAGCCTTTATTTAAAATTTAGGCTAGATGAATAAATGCTGAAATCTGTAAAATTATTGAAAGCCCAGCTGTTTGTGTGAAGCAACAGGTTGGATGAGCAGAGCCAGCTCAGCTGGGCAGAGCCTTTCCAGCCTTTTTAGCCTTTTCCAGCTGGGCAGGCAGAAGTTAGAACTTTACAAGCTATTTTCTGGTCCTGTGCCAGCAGGAAAATGGAGCCTCCCGCAAAACTAATGAGCTGAAGCAAAGCTTTTTTCCTATCACTGAGTCCTCCAGAAACCTTAATTACAGAGGGATAGAGCTTCAGGATCAATTATCCAGATTTCAGCTCACAGAGACAAAACCCCCCTTTTAAAATCAACTCGGTGTTTCTTTTGTAGAAGCCAAGGGCAGCTTGGGCTGATGAGCTCCCTGCAGGGCTCAGGGGAGGTGGAGCAGTGCCTGGGCTTGGGGAATATTCAGCTGCTCAGGGACTCCCTCAGAAAGGCACATTCTACTGCTTTAGGTGTCATTCTGTGAAAAGTAAATATATTATATTGTATTATATTGTATTATATTATATTATATTATATTATATTATATTATATTATATTATATTATATTATATTATATTATATTATATTATATTATATTATATTATATTATATTATATTATATTATATTATATTATATTATATTATATTATATTATATTATATTATATTATATTATATTATATTATATTATATTATATTATATTGTATTATATTATATTATATTGTATTATATTATATTATATTATATTGTATTATATTATATCGCATTGTATCATATCGTATCATATCGTATCATATCGTATCATATTATATTATATTATACGGCTCTACACAGATATTTACTATATGTATTACTATTGTATTGATAGATATTTACTATTGTATTGATTACTAGTGCTGTATTCACATTTTAACTGCTTGGTAAATGTAGTTTTGTAGTTGAAATGTAACTTTTGTGGTTAAAATAATTTAACTTTGACTTTCCAAAAGTTGTTTTGCAAGGCATGCAAGTGTGGTCGTGTATTTCAAAAAGTCATTGAGGCAATCTTTCCTTTTTGGGGTTGGTTTTGTAGTCACCTTTGTGAAGAATGTTTTGGGGCTTTATTAAAGGAGACCGTTGTCAGTGTCATATTTTCTGAGAAATCCCTTTGCCAGGATTTCTTCTCCTGGGAAGCTGAGAAGCCTCAGAAAATAATGAAAACAATAATTATCTGATTGCTTCTCCTGTGTTTGCTGCTTTGGAATGTGGTCTGGACATTGTTTACCAACTGGTCAATGTTTCATTGGTGAATTGTTTTTACTTAATGACCAATCACAATCAGCTGTGTCGGACTCTGAGGAGTCAGTCATGAGTTTTTATCATTCTTGTTAAGCCTTCTGTCTGTATCCTTTCTGTACTCTTTAGTATAGTTTTAGTATAGCATATAATAACATAATGAGACAGGCAAATACTTGATTCAAATGGAGCAAACTTAAGCAAACTTAAGCTAAAGCATCATGAAAAGTGGGATAACAGGTTTGGTTTAGAAAGAATCCAGATCAAAGTTTCACTGGCACAGAGAGGAAAAAACCCCAACACTTTTTCCTCAAATCACTTCTTTAAAACAGCTGACCTGCAGCTAAGAATATTCAGGGCAATAGATGAGTATACTAGAAAGATGCTCCCCAAGGTCACAAGCATGGGACCTTATTAAAGATAGAGGGTATTATTTTTTTTATTTGTTGTTTTAGTTTTTTTTTTTTTTATAATATAATTGTATTTTTTGGTTTTAAGTTATTGGGGTTTTTTAAAATGTAGTTTTTGTGTTATAGGAAAAAAATAGGTTTTGTTTATGGTTATGTAAGAAAAGTTTAGTTAAAGGTTATTTTATTATTTTTTTATTTAGGATTTAAAAAATATTTTTATTTGTTTAGATTTTTACTATATTTGTTTCTTTTCTTCTATTTTATGTTTGGGTTTTTTTGTTTAAATTAAGGAGGATTAGTGTTTTGTAAAGTTTTTATTGTTTTAGAAAAGGGTTAAAATCTTGGGATTTGTTTGTTTAGAATTTTTGTGGTTGTTGGGTATTTTTTATTGTGGTTTCTTTTGGTTGGTTGTGTTGTTAGTATATGATATTAAATTTTAAGGTGGTATGAGTACAGGTATACTTATACTTAAGTATAAGTATATACTTAATGTAAGAATATACTTTCGCAAGCATGGGAAGAACCTGAATAAGTGACTGCAGAGTCTGAGCCTGGAGTGCCAGGGCACAGGAGAAGAGCTTCAAACTGACAGGGAGGAGGTTTAGATGGGATATGAGGAAAAAATCCTTCCCTGTGAGAGGAATAGTGGATTTGTCTTTACAAACCAGCTGTGGGTCTGCTGGTAGATAAAACCAGCACTGGGAGATAAAAGAAACAATGGGAAGGATTCCACTGATTGATGGATGGAAAAAGATATTTGCTTTTACAAATAAACTTTGGGTTTGCTGATAAATGAAATTAGACATTGAGAGGTGAAAGAACCAATGGGGAAGAAAAACCCCTAAATTCCCTAAGAATTAAAAATTAAAAGGGAGGGTTATACATTAGAGGGAAATCTTCAGTATCAGGTGTTTTGGGAAGTCTGTGCCTCTCAAGTACCCCAGTCAATGGGGAAAGAGAGAAGGGAAATGTGGCTGGGAAATTGGGATAAAAAGGAGTTTGCATCCTCCAAAAATGGGAGAGATCCCAGAGGAATGGCCCATGGCCTCTCCCTTTAGTGGAATAAAGTCAAAGGACTCCTCTGTCTCCTTTTTGGACATAAACCTCTGGCGTTTGTAAATTGATTTTCCTGACACCTGTGAGGGTGGGGAGGCCCTGGCAGAGCAGCTGTGGCTGCCCCATCCCTGGATGTGCTCCAGGCTTGGTTGGATGGGTTTGGAGCACGCTGGGATTGTGGAAATTGTCCCCTCTGTGCCCTCCCAAAGTTCCCTGCTCCCAGCAATCTGCCTTGGGGAGCAGCTGGTGCTGCTCAGTGGCAGGAGGTGATGCCCTGGTGCTTATTGGGAGACATGAAGTGTGAGATGATCTCTTGCTAAAGCTGGATCAGGAGAGGCTTTGGGGTCTGGTGGGACATGTGGAGCAAGAGTCTGGATTCCCTAGACATGGCAGTCTTAACACTTTTATTTTTCCCCCCCGTGCCTTTCTAAAAATGACTGGCTCAAATAACAGGATTATATATCTTGCATTTTGGGGGGTTCTAAAGGCACTTCAATTTATTTCTCATATTGGAAGCCGTGCTTTTTTAATGAAAAGAGCCCAAATCGAGATGCTGAAGTATTTCAAACACAGAGCATCACAACTAAATACTTCCAGGAAGGGGCTGATGATCACAGTTGCATAAAATGGGGATTTAACTCTTTTGTAGCAGCTGCATAACTGATCAGTAAAATGAGAGGAAAAACAGTTTTCCTAAGGAGCTGGCACAGAATATTTAGCTGCTCAAAGGGCTTATTGTAGAAAATGTATTTACCAGAGAGAAAATGAAGTCTGCAAGAGAACCAGCTCTGGGCTGAATGGATTTGAAAAGGCTCTTTCACTGCCTATGCAAATTTAGTCTATAAATCAAAATTATTAGGGCTTAATTTCTAAATTTTAGAATTTTAAATTTTATTTCTTAGGTGGGAGGAGGACCTGCTGCTGAAAGAAGCCAACATGAATTGAAGGGGCTGGTTTGTTGAAAGCATGCAATGACAGCCTGAGCAAAGTGAGGCACAGAGACAATGGGAGCAGGAACCCTCCTGCCCTGCCAGGCACACACACAGACACTCTGAGAGCCACGGAGCTTTACCTTTCTGCAGCTTGGATGCATTGTCCTGGATCCAGCTGAAGAGGTTGGCAAAGTCACAGTCACACACCCAGGGGTTGCCCTCCAAGCGGATGGTCCTCAGCGAGGGCAGAGCCTCCAGGGCTGCCACGTTCAGGCTCTGCAAGTTATTGTCGTTCAATTCTAACACTTGGAGCTGGTCCAGGTTCTCAAAAGCAGCCTCGTCCACATCCACCAGGTTGTTGTTTCCGAGGCTCAGTTTTATCAGTTTCTCTGCTGATCTGAATATCCCAGCATCGAGCTGCGTTAAATTATTGTAGCTCAAGTCTAAATACACCAGTTTGGTAGAACTGCTAAAAGTGCCCTCTTCTAAAGAGGTGAGGGAGTTATTCCTGAAGTCCAAATAGACCAGATCTCCATAAAATATAAAGAAATCAGCTGGTATTGCCTGAATGTTGTTATCAGCTATCAGAAGTTTCCGTACATCCAATGGGAAGGGATTGGGAACACTTGGGAGTCCTTGATCCCGGCAGTCTATGGTGTGGTAGTCCATACAGCTACAAACAGCAGGGCAAAGATGAGCCCCAGGCAGGAGAAGCAGGCAGGCAAAGGCAGCAAAAGGCAGGAGGCAGGGAGGGAAGCATGGCAACATCGTCAGGGATCTGGAGGCTGTGATGAGCAGCACTTCAGGAGAAAGACATTTTGCTGGGCTGCACAGGAGTGCCTGGTACTTGTGTGTGTGTCTGATTGTATCCAGGAGATCACATATCATCACAGATCCGATAGCAGCAGGCTGGAGGGGGAGGGAGGAGGGAGGGAGGGAGGCAAATGTGAGGATTTACACTGCCAGGATATTGTGATGCTGTACAGGGTGAGGAGAGCGATGATTGGGTACAGGGAGGATCTTTCAAAGGACTCCCTTGCTTTTGTGAGCTAAAAAAAGCCCAGAGCCTGTTTGAATATTTGCTGTCTATTCCAGCAAAGGGGGAATCACACCTGATCCTGTGACTCTGGCAGCAACAGCTTCTGCTTAAAAAGCCCCTCAGGTAAAAATCCCCGATGAGAAATGAGATCACTCACCGTGCTGCTCAGCAGGAGCCTCCATCAAGGTGAGGGTGAAATGCAAGTGAGGGTCAGGCAGTGTCCTGGATGTCTGCTGAGGTCACTTATTGTAGAAAATATATTTACTAGAGAGAAAATGAAGTCTGGAAGAAACTGAGGGCAGGTTTCCCTTTTGTTTGTGAAACCGGGAGCAGAAGGGGGCAGCCCAAAGACAAGGAGCTCTGCTCTGTGCTGTTTCTGGATTCCTCAGCTGTTAGAGCAAGCCTGTTCACATTATCTAAATATGACTCAAGATCTTTTAACCAAGAAGAATAACCTACAGCAGCAACAAGGTCTCCAAAGTGAGGGGCTTTTCGTTCCTGTTTTAATGACCCAGAAATCCACTTTCTATTACAGCACCAGTAATGTCTGTTGGGCCACATGAAAGTGCAAATTGTGGATCAAACCTTTTACTGGTGAAAATTGAATGGGTTTTCTTCATTTTCAGGGGGTTGAAATATTTGACAGTCAATCTGTCTGTCCTGTGGGGCAGCAGAAATGATTTTGCAACAGGGCATCTCTGTTTTCCTGACATCCTCAAACTCACACAGGCAAGTCCTCAGCCAGCTGCACACTCAGCTTTTAACTCCATCCCTCCCTCTTCATGCAGGGAGCCTGCAGAGCTGGGGTCACACCTGTGTGCTGTGATGGAAGATTTTTCTAGATGCAGATGGTATTTGGTTATCCTGATGTGGAGAGCACAAAGTCAAACACCTTTGGCAAGCTCTTTCTTAGGTCAAAGAGAGGCCAGAAATTTCAATTTAAGGTCATATTTTAGAACTGGATTCAGAGGATTTTTCATCCAGAATAGGGGACAAAAATTTCCTTCTCAGACAGCTTCTCCTCTGAGATCCCTGTGCCTGAACTCAAAGCAGCATCCCTCACCTCTCCTTTGGTGTGAACCTAAAACACTGAACAGGGAACAAAGAGGGAGCCACACTGTTCTCAGCAGCACCACTGACAGAAAAAGATGGAATGGGCACAGATTGGAAACCATCTGAACACAAGGAAACACTTCTCTGGCTGTGAGGGTGGCCAGGCTTCCCACACAGGTTGAATTTCAGCCCTGGGCAAGCTTGCTCTGACTCTGCTTGAGCAGGGCACTGGACAAGTTGATTTCCAGAGGTCCCTTCCAACCCCAGTATTTCCCTGCACTGCTCTTGGGAAAGGAACATGTCAAGGTTTCTGCCTTTGAGTACCTCTCTCACATTTTGCCACACACCTTGTTTCTAATTCATAGGTTTTTTCAGCTAAACCACCTTGAAACAGCCTCTAGATCCCTCCCATAAGGACACATCCTGCTCCAGGTGCCTTTCAAGTCTTAAATTACCTTGAAAACACCACCCAGAAAGGAATGGGCACACCGGGGTAAAACCCAAATAAATTCCTGAGGTGATTATTTAAAGTATTTACCTTTAAATTACAGGGGAAGTGGCAGTTTGACAGGCCACCTCCAATTAGAAAAACCCAAATATGCAAAATAACTCTTAGGGGGGGTCAGGATTCATTGAATTGGCATCACCAAGTAACTGCAACTGGTATTTCTCATGCAGAACTGATGCTTTTTATATTGCAAACAATTGCTCCTCTGCAATCCACTGGTTTTCTGCGCCTAATTTAGCAAGGCTTTAGGTCAGAGCTAAAGATGTTTCTAACCCAGGAAAGCAGAACTGCTTTGATGTCTTTAGCAAGGTGGTTTTATATGGATAGATTCAGCTCTCTGTTAATGTCAGGTATTTATTCACAGGATTTCAGGGGCTCCTCCTCTGCAGACCCCCCCCTTTTCTGTCAAGTGCACAGAATCAGGATGTGACATTTTCATTTCCAAGATGCCTCAGCCTTCACAGATGGGAGACTGCAGACAATGAGGCAGAATTTGTGAAAGTTCCAAGAACATGCTTGTGGCAGGGGTGGAAAAGGACTCTCAGCTTCCCTAAGAATTCCACCAGCCCTTGCTCAAACTACCACTCCTTTCTGTAGAGAGCAGCTCTTCCTTTTCTCAGCTGCTCACCTGTATCCCTCACTGGCACCCCTGGATTCAAGTGTGGTGGTATTATATTATATTATATTATATTATATTATATTATATTATATTATATTATATTATATTATATTATATTATATTATATTATATTATATTATATTATATTATATTATATTATATTATATTATATTATATTATATTATATTATATTACATTATATTATATTACATTATATGACATTATATGACATTATATTACATTATATTACATTACATTACATTATATCATATTATATTATATCGTACTATATCATACTATATTATCTATACTAAAACTATACCAAAAACAATAGAAAGGATTACATCAGAAGGCTTAACAAGAATGATAAGGAAAGCTCCTGACTCCTCAGAGTCTGACACAGCTGATGGTGATTGGTCATTAAATTAAACAATTCACATGGAACCAATCAAACAATGACTTACCGCATTCTAAAGCAGCAGGTAATTATTATTATAATTGTTTATAATATTATAAAGAATTATATGTTATCTTTCTTTTCTGAGGCTCCTCAGCTTCTCAGGAGAAAAAATCCTGGCAAAGGGATTTTTCAGAAAATATCACAGTAACATCCGAGCCCATCCTCCCAGTGTGTTCTGCACAGAGCCTGGGGACCCGTCTTTCTCTTGTGCAACATTTCCTGTTTAATTTTGCCTTTTTATCTTCTGCTTATTTCTGTTTCTCAGCTGTTTCCCTCACGGCACAGAGATTCTTCTGAATCTTTTTGAAGCTTCGTTCACTTGCCAAACATTTAGTGCGGTTTGGACAAGCAGGAGGAAAGCAAAGCTTTCTACCTAAAAAATATCAAAGTTTTACTTTTAAAAATGGTTTATTTGCATCAGTCAGTGGCAGTAACCTGGGGTGTGGCTGTGATGTGCTGAGTGCACAGCACCCTCTTGTGCCCTCAATTCTGGGCAGCCACAGCTGCTCTGCTCCCCTCTGGTGAGCTGTTAGCAAGTTTTACCATATTCCTACAGTTTGCCTGTCTCTCAGGTTCCTTTCCTCCTCCTCCTGTTAAAGAAACCCCAATCAAAAATAAAATACATAATTCAGGTGGGTTCTTATGGACTAAACTGGCTGTGTGGTAAAACACAAAATCACACCAGTGGGTAGTCTCAGAAACAAAGGGTTTTTGTAATCTGTGCTTCTTCAGTGATCCCAGGCAAAGCCCCACAGTTTTCCCACCTTCTTTCATACTTCTAATACTACATTTTAGTTCATACAGGTTTGAAAAAGCACAAACTTCCCAAATGGGAATTGACGCCCAACAAAAACCCCAAATATTCTTCTTCCACAAAGGTGGGACACCACATTGATAAGATTTTGGCTGTCAGCTGATTTATCTGTGATTCTGCCTTCCAGGCTCCCCTAAAGGGACAGAATGGTTTTGAAAAATATCCTTGTACATCAGGTGTACAATTCCAGTTCCAGCTCTAACTGTAGAGGTTTTGTTTTGAGCCCCTCTGTGGAGAACAAAGGAGGAAAATCAGTCTCTCTCCACACCTCCCAGTAGCAGGAGCTGGATAACCACAGCAGTAGGCAGGCTTTGGGCTAAAAACAGTGATATGGGTTTCCATTCTTTAATTTTTTTTATTCAGGATCCTACTGGGAGAAACCTTGACAATACAGGCAGTGACAAGGCACTGGATCCTCAGTGTGCTTGCAGTACTGAAAGAAACTAAGAGAAATAACATTTGTTCCTGACAGAGCTTCCATCTTCCAGTGCTTCCCTCAAAAGTGCTCAAAACTTCCCCAAATAATTTAAGTAAATTATTTTTTTAAATTTTTATTTTTAAAATTTCCGAAGGGCTTTTAGTCTGCTTTGGTAAGGGGATTTCACAAAGACGTTCTGTGAAATCTCTTCTGTGGCTGTATTTATTAAAGTTATATGTGGTACAAGCTATCCACAACAGGAGTTAAAAACAGCCTGGGTCTTCTAAATCTTTGTTGTAATGCAGAGAAAACAACCCCAAGACTGTCATTAGTAGTCCCTTCTCTCCTCCCTTCTGGATTGTTGCTGCCTGCACTCCATGGATTTAAATATGCAGAAAGCATGTTTGTGTCAGTGGGAATTCCAAGCATCAGCTGAGAGGCAGAAATAATGGAAATAATTATTACACCCTTCCCTTTACCAAAAAAAACCTTCATTAAAAATATAGTTATGCCCTTTGCCATAAAAATACTTCATAAAAATTATAATTATGTTCTTAAAAGATCAGTAAGTGAGTTAAAAAGAAAGAGCAATCACTGTGCAGACACACGTGAAGGATTCAGGTCTCAGCCAGTAAATGCTTCCTTAAAGAGACTTGCACTGAAAACTGCCCATCCTCATGCACATTTTTGAGCAGCTAATTGAGCATATTTTTCCATGAAGGAAGTTATTATTCCAGGCTTATGCTTCATTGAGTTAAGGCACATGTCACAGCCAGGCTGCAGCACCAGGTGCACAGAGTGATGGCAAAGGGATTTACTTCCTCCTCATTATCAGACATATATTTTTATTTCCTCCTCATTATCAGACATCACAAGGTGAGCCTGAGTGACCAACAGCACCTCAATCAATTCAGCAAGCACTGAAACCAAGTGCTAAGCAGCATCTCTGAACAGAAATCCAGTTTTTATTCAGCTCTTTACCACTTTGACTTCAGTATTGGTTTTGTTTTTTTCTCTTGAGAAAAATTTTCCCCTGCTCTGCCTGGGCAGTTTTATGAATGCATCCAAGGGGAACCTCTGGGCAGTTTTCCCTCTGATCTTACATCTAAAAAGGACTGAAAAAGCAAAAGTCTTAACATTTATGAGATGATGGAAACTGTGAGCTGAAGCTTTGTGTTACACCTGCCCAGTCCCTCTCTGCTGCTGCTGCTGCTGCACTGCTGGGAGGGAAATTGCATCAAAATCCATCAACGTGGCAGCAGCAATGATTGAATTTGAAAACTTCAGACACTGCAGTTCAGCAGGCAAATGAGACCAGCCCAAACCCATCAAAAGATTTCCATCATCTGCCCCAGACAGCCTGTCTTACACAGACATGTGGGCGCTCCCCCAGTGCAAAGCATTTACAGTCACTAAATGCAGCCACAAGAGATGGCAGAGTGTGAATTGTATTTCATTTCTCCCTCAGGAATGAGTTTGTACCCAGCTGCTGCAGCGCAGTCTGCTTGCCCTCTGTATAGTTTATGAACTGGTCCAGGATTACCAGAACTTTAAGCAAATTAAAGGCAATTAAAAGTCCTAAAATACTGACAGAGATATGCTCATGTTTACCCACTGCTGCTGATGTATGCAATGAAATGAAAGGTGGTATCAGGATTCCCCTCAAATCACAGAATCACAGAATCATCTCAGTTGGAAAAGACCTTTGAGATGAGATTGTATTTATTTGGACAGATTCGCCAGTGGGTCTATCAAGATCTGAAAAACCTCATGGAGATCAGAGATCCGAGATTTTCTAAAAGCTCAAGAGTTTCTATAATAAAAATTATGTAAGAAATCCAACACAGGATTTCTCGAGGAAAATTTATGATAGTCAGAGGCTCTAAAGCAGCAGCTGGAGCTGAACACATTGTTCATATCTGAACTTGTTTCAACCTGCACCTTTTCCAACCTCTCACCTTTCAGTGAAGCTGAAGAGAGAAGGAAGTTTGAGCAAATTCTCAATGCCTCAAGAGACACCACAATGCTTAATCCAGCTCTGATGCAAGGTTTAATAAATAGACTGGATTTTTTTAACCCATGATTGCCTTTATAAACATGGTCTATTCTCTTTAAAAGACAGGAAAGTAGTAACTCTTGGGAATTGTTTTCCTTATGCTCCTCCTCTCCAGCCCTGCTGGAGGAACAACTGCTGAACATCCCCAGAGGTGAGCAGAGGGCAGAGCATCACAAAGGAGAATGTTCCAGGGGAAAGGAGGCAAGTTCTCCCTTGCTGTAAGGAAGGAAAACCAGAAATTATCTTGAAATATCTGCAAACCAAGTTTGAATTTTCTCAGGAAAAAGTGTATAGGTTTAACTTAAGTAAGTAAATTTTCTCAGGAGGAAGTGTACAGGTTTAATTTGTCCTCTGTGCCCCCTAGAAAACCTTTTGGGGAGTTTGCTCTGTTCTAAGGGGCAGCAAATGGATTTACAGCAATTAAAGCAGTTGACGAATGTTTATAAAAATCCCACATGGAAACTGTCTGAGTATAAAGCCCTTCTAGATCATGGGGTCTGCATGGTACACCAGAGACTGTAAAAAACCACAAAACCAAAAAAACCACAAACAAGCTCCTCAACAACTAAATGAGCCCCAAAACAAACCAAAAAAGAACTCAAATTAATCTTTATTAATGCTGTAACATTGATGGCCAAAAAGGGTGGTGCAGTTGAGAGGATTTTATGCAAATTAGCACCAAAAATACACCCAGCATTGAAAGTTCCATTTGCAAAGGCACTGATTTAATTGGAAGTGAAGGTCTTTAGGTGACTCCTCAGCCTGCTTTGGTAAGGGAATTTCACAGAGGCATTCTGTGAAATCTCTTCTGTGGCTGTATTTATTAAAGTTATATGTGGTACAAGCCATCCACAACAGGAGTTAAAAGCAGGCTGGGTCTTCTAAATCTTTGTTGTAACGCAGAGAAAACAACCCCAAGACAGTCATTAGTACTCCCTTCTCTCCTCCCTTCTGGATTGTTGCTGCCTGCACTCCATGGATTTAAATATGCAGAAAGCATGTTTGTGTCAGTGGGAATTCCAAGCATCAGCTGAGAGGCAGAAATAATGGAAATAATTATTACACCCTCCTCTGTTGCCCTGTACTATAAAAATACTTTATAAAAATATAATTATGTTCTTAAAAGATCAAACTGCTTACAAAATAGGACTTGAAAACTGTCCTTTAAAGTGCATCTCACACTCATTAAATCATGTACACCCTTCCCAGAAGTGGACAATTCCATATTTTACTGGTTAATTCTGGACAACCAGATTTCTGCAAAGAAACTACTGCACAGAAGTGCATCCATCTCTGCACTGGAACCACAGAGCACTCTGGAATACAAAGGGACAACCAACAGGGCTGTCCAAAGGGACAACCTGAGGCAAGATGAGGAACATGAGATTTTGCTCCATGTTCAAATGGAAGTGGCAGGATGAGGGTGTGCAAATGTGTGTTTGTGTGTATGTGGCCATGGGTCCTCACACTTGAACTTCAGAGCTCTTTCTGTGGACAGATCTGTAGAGACAAAGTAGAAAAGCACCACCTGCACATGGTTTATACTTCACAAGTTATCACATCCTTACAACTCCCTAAAAATTCTCACAAGCCGCTGTGAGAAACGCTCGCCGTTTCTCTCTCTCTGTCCCGTGGCATCCACATCTCTCCATCCTCTTAAAAGTTTCTCTGGCTGTGCAGAAGTTGAGTGTCCCTCAGGGGAGGCAGCAGACTTTGACTTGATGCCTTGTGACATCTCCCTGGCCCTGTTAATAAGCTGGCTGGGATGTCAGGTGGGATCTCATCAGCGAGGGCAGCGGGGCCCGAGGAGCCGCGCTGAGCCCCCCGTGCTGCCTCTGGAGCTGCTTTCCACAAACCAGCGCTAATTATTGCACTGAGCACTTTCATAATTGCCTCAGAAACCACTCACTGACTGGCAACACACTGGGGGGACTTCTCTGGTACTCGGTGATATTAAAAAATACCCTCCCAAATTTTATTGCAGTCCTGCTTGGAGTGGTGTGAGCTGCTCTAATGTCACCCTGATTTTTTAAGTTTTTCTAAGCCTTGTGATGTTTACACTGTTGTAATGAACTTTCTCACACACTTTGTGTAAATAACTTATGGTTTTGCATTCTTTTATGGAGGAGGAGAAATTTGATGGACTGTTGGTTTGTCCAGTGTCATTGGAGAGGTGGCACTTTCATCCTCCAATCCAATGTCACCTTTGGAAATCTATAAATGTTGGAGTCAGAAATTAAACTTCCCTTTTCTTCACCTTGAGAGCAGCAGTGTGTGTGCTCGTGTTGTTAGTGACACTCTAACACAGGGGTTTCAGCCTCTGTAGTGGAACTACAGTGGTGTTAAAAACAGGAGCAGACTCCTGGTACTGAAGTGATTTATTATCAGCATTTATTGTAATAAAAGAAAGGCCTAAAGCAAGGGCTACTGAAGTGATAATAATCTAGGTGTCAGTTCTTAATTGGACAGTTTAGTCTGAAAAGCCCTTGTACCAAGAGACTGTTGGCCATTTTGTGCCTTCTAATGAAAAGCTGCTGAACTCAGAGCAGTGAGACTGTTTTACTGCTAAGAAATAATAAACACCTGAGTGTGAACATGAACTACTGTCTCAGTGCCTTCAATGCAGATCCAGAGAAACCCACAAGTGGTACCTCCACAAGCAGGGGTAGCTCAGTGACCTGTGCCTGTTTTATTGTTGTAATTTATGTCTGGATAAATCCTTCATACATCTGCTTGTATTGCCTTCTACAGCTCTGGGGTCTGCCTCATTTCAGAGACACTAAAGCTGAGTGACATCACCAAAAAATGGTAAAGCCCAGGTAAACCCCATTAACCTCACTGATGTTCCTCCCTGGGGAGCATTAATGAAGTTAATGGGCACTGTGCAGTGTTGTTCTCAGGCATCACAACCCAAGAGGGTTCTACATATTTTTTTTTTTTTTTTTCTTTAGTAGCATCAAAAATAAATCCATCTCACAAGAAAGGAATAAGTGAAATCACTTAAATTTGAAGGGAACACAGAAGAGAAAGTAAGTTTGCTTCAGGCTCTTGTAAATTTTTCAGGAAGTTAATGGCACAAAGAAGAAATATGGTAAAAATATTGTCCACGTGGTAACATGTGGAATGCACTGTCCATTTGCTCAGGCAGTGCTACAAGCAAAAAGACATTTTTAGGGAATGTGGAATGGCTGCAGACTAAAAATAGAGAAACCAAAAATGTCTAACAAAACACATTCAAAAAAAAAAAAGAAATTTAAAAGAAATTTGTTATTCTTGGGTCCCTAAAGGTGGGACCTTTTCTTTCACCAAAATTATATAAGAAGACAGATATTATCCAGAAGATCAATTTTCCTCTGGCTACTACCCCAGTCAGGTATTACAGGGGATATTTTTCCATGAAGGAAGCATCTCCCATGCTATTCCATGGGATGGTCAGAGAAACAGAGTAAATAAGAAGTATTTTATGTCCAGGTTTTGAGTAAGATTAATCAGTCACTTGTGATACTGAAAAAAAAATTCCAATAAAGGATTAGTTAATGCAAATATTTAAGAAAGCCCTAATGATTTTTAGTTACTTTTAGACTTGTCACTTTTCAGAAAATCCAGTTTACTGCAATATTGTCCCCAATAAGGTGGCACCAGGTGTGACTCAGAGCAGACAACTTATTGCTCCTTTCCAGAGCCCTTCTGCTGCTGTGCCACATCCTCATTCCCTGCTGGGACAGGGGCCAAAGCAGGGGCACCACGGAGCCAAGAATTCCTGGGAGCTCTTGGGAAGGTTTGTGTGCACACGAATCTTCTATATTTTTCTATATTCTTCTATATTCTTCTATATTCTTCTATATTCTTCTATATTCTTCTATATTCTTCTGTATTCTTCTATATTCAAATCTTCCATATTCTGTTCTATCCAGCAATGTAGTACAAGTCAAACTCCATGGATGCACATTCTGAGGTAAAAAAAATCCATCTCAAAATGAGAGTTTTACCTTAGCTTACACTTAGAGTGTGATGCCTTGGAGCCTCAATTTCCCTTTCATTTAAATAGGGGAAGGGGTAAAACTGCTCTCAGATTTATGGGCTATAATACAAGATATTTAGATCTAAGTCACCCATTTTAGGAGTAATCTTGTTTGCTATGAAATATATTGAATTATCAGTAGTGCTTGCAGGCAGTTAAAACTGTTAATATTCTTTGTACTTGGTGTACAGCTGCCTACGCCTACAAATCCATGAATCATGGTCCTCTAATTCAGTTTCCTGCAGTGAAAGCAAGATATTATTAACATTCAAATAAAGAAAAACCCTCTTAATTCACTGCTTGTATTTAATGAACTGATTTATAGAATCGGGACACTATTGGCACTGGAGGGAGAATCTGCAATATTTATTTCCACTCCTATCTGCTGTATAACCTTGGGAAAGTCACCAGAGTGCTCAGCACCTCAGTTTCCTCCCCATTTCATATGGAAAATAACTCAGAGCAGCAACAGGATGGAGCTTTAAAGTTAAATGATTTTCACTGCAAAAGCTTTCAGCATTTCCATGTTAAAAGGCCCTGGCTTTTAAATATTTATTTTTTAACAACACAATAGTGCCTTGATCTGAAGATGATGTGTGGATGGCTTGGGGCTATTAAAGTGCTGAGCAGACCTCCAAGAGTGCAGCTATCTCCTTCTCCTTTGTGTCCCTGCCAGGATTAGTTTATGCAAGACAGGTCTTGCAAATACAGAGCAAAGCACAAAACACTCATCCCCTAATTTAAGGCACGAATTAACTTACCACTTAGATAGGAAAATCCTGCATTTAAACTGCTTTCCCTTGTCTCCCTGGACTGACAGGCTGCTGTCACACAAGGTGATCCCAGGCAGTGGTTTGAGTGATGCAGAGATAAGGTTTATCTTTGTGAACTCATTTTAATCCCTTTTCCTTGAGGTCCACCTTCTCCTCACAGACTGGCACTACTCACCCTCAAGTCATCATTTCATTTTACCCAGACATAAATAATTTACAGCATAGTCCAGACAAAAATCAAACTCTGAATCTGATCGTTGTTTTAACTATGCTGAAGATTCATTGAATTTTTTTGGCGTCCTCTGTTGCTTTTTTCCCCCCTTGCCATGACACTTATTCACTTCATTTCGCAGAAAAACAGTGCATTATTATAAACATTTGGCAGGAATGTTTGTAAAGCCATGCTCTTGGTCTAGTATTTCTCCAAAGAAAGCATTTGCAGTGGCAGCTGAGACTTTGTTAAACTCACTGGTTCAGAATTTCATTTGAGGAGATAGCAGTGCATGATTCAGCCACACATCAGTGCAAGGATATGTGAATGAATCCAGATTTTGCAAAGCAGCTGAAACACCCATGATCTCTGCCCTGATTTCAATGCTTGGATTCATTCTCAGTTGAGGTGTGCTTTGCAAAGCAATAAAAAGAATAAAACTTAATAATCCTTAATAAATAATACTCCATTAAATAATTTATAATCCTTAATTAAATAATCCTTAATAAAACTGTCAGGATTGCTGCTCCCTGTTGGTGTGGCCACCAGTCAGAAGGTGAGCTGGGGTCACCATGAGTGCCACTGGAGACAACCCCTGGTTTCTGTGCTGAGATCGCTGTGAAAAATGCATATTTTATGATTGGCTTTTCACAAATATTAAAATGAATATTATATGTGTTATGACAGAAAGTTATGCTGTATTAATTTTCTTAATTAGTGTGTTAAATATAATTTTAGGTTATAACATAATTTAAACTATGCTATGTAAGATACTTTTTTTAAAGGACTCCCACTGAGATAGCAGCCACAGGACACCTGAATCTTTCAGAGAAAGAGAATTTATTGCCCCATTATCAGGAGAAATTACCTTCTCCCTGCCTCTCTCAGTCATGAAGATTCCGTCAGGATTCAGAGGAAGAAGCTGACGCTGCCCAGACAGAATCCTGTGTTTGAATGGAATTTATGCATCATGTATGAGGTGTATGAATATGCACTAAGCTGTTGCTTTTAAGGGTTAATCCTCTGTAAACGTGGGTCCTTTTTCAGGCTTATTTTGCCCAGAAAGAGGCCCCCAGACTAACCATAACACTTTGTTTCTGTTGTCTCATATTGTCCTAAATCCTAAGTATCCAAATTTTTATTACTCTTATTATATTGCTATTTTTATAAACATTTTATTACTATTAAACTTCTAAAATTTTAAAACCAAATGATTGGTGTTTTTCACATCACTCTGCCTTGTTTCTCTCACCAAACCACACATTTCCATCCCCATCTGGGCTCACAGCTGGGGTGGAAAACCATGCTGCTTCTGAGGATGGGGCAAAACCATTGCAGCTCAAACCTTACTTGTCTGGAGCGTGTTTCTCTGCTCGAATTCCTCACTGGCATTAGGGGAGCAGTGCAGGAATCCAGCCCTGCACTGAGGGAATTTCATCCCAGCCAGGACCTGTGAACATCTCACTCCCTCTCGTGGCCTGGCTGCAGGCGCTGTGGAAACGGGCTCTTTGTTGATTCATTTACATTGTTGGCAGATAAAACCCAACTGGGAAACACCACTCTGCACTCCTTCCCCACGTTGCTGGGTCTTCATCCCCACGTGGAGCTGCTTTTCTGTCCCTCCCTTCCCTCCTCATTTGGAACACATCTCTTCTTTCCAGCAGCCTTTGTTCAGTCGTGCACTTCCTCCACAAAGCTGCTCGTTCTTGGGAACACGCTTTGTACACAGAAAGGCAAAGAAACCACATGATTTTATACGTGATTCCTCCCTAAAATCAGAGTTGAAATGGGTTGGGTTTTTTCATGGAACTTCATGGGGGGGTTGTATTTGTCATTTATTCACCCATGCGCATTTCATTTCTTCTCAAAGACTCACGAGTTCATTCAAAGAGACAATTAGTCACTTAATGAGGAATTGGCTGTGCCCTTATGCAATGTGGGCTTTGGTCTCCCTGTAAACCCAGGTTTAACACCTTAAACCCAGGTTTAACACCCAGGTAAAACACCTTAAAGGTGCCCAGACAGCTCCTGGCTGGCTGTTAGGACACAGCATGGCTTCAAATAGCCCAGACCACCCCAGGTTCTGCTGAAATTCCCAGCAGGTGTGATCTAAGTCACCTTGTCAGGATTTCAATGTCTCTCGCTAAATTTCCAGCGCACTATCACCATGTGTGTTTAAAAAAATTAGGGCATGTAAATTCCTACTGACAGGCATTTGCTTTATCTGTATAAGCTCACTCTCAAAGCAGTGAAAGCCTCTGAAAGTATTAACAAACTCCTAGGACCATTCTGCAATAAATGAGACTGAGAACAGTCTGTGTGTTTTCCCCTCCTGGCTCCATTGCTGTGTTGATTTCCTTATATAACTGTTCTAGTCAAAAAACACTCCTGACCTAAGAAAACCTACGTCAACCTTATAATTTTTTGTTAAATACAAGGTGGTCAGTGACAGGTTTAAAAGTAGTAAAGAGTGGGCATTCCATATTTAACTCTGAGTCACTCCATTGTCTGTCACGTAGAGACAGCTGCTGGCAGGCTTGAAGAAGACTTTTTCTGCATAAAGTACTCACTGACAGAAATCCCAGCTCCAGGGTGTCCTGAGGAGCATCTCCACTCCCGACAATCTGCTCTTAACCTGTTGAACTCCAGGAAAATTCTCTTTCCAGGACTGTGTCCCCTGAGAATTTCTGTGTCTCTGGAGAAAGCCTCATTGAGGAAGCAGCTCAAAGCTCTGCTCTGGGGTCCTATAAACAACCAACACTCCTATCCTTGTGAGGAAGGCACTGCAGACCATCTACCAAATGTCTCCTACTCCCTTCACACCTGTGTTTTGCTTCAGGTGGGCAATGCTGTTATCTTACACAAAAATTAGAATTTAGGCTTTTGTGTTAAATGGCCTGAATTTGTCTGCTTCTAATGGAAAACCTTAAAATATGAACAAAATCCAGTTTCAGCTTTGAAACGTCAGCATCAAATGACAGACTTTGAAATATCATAGAGAAATCTTGCCGTTTTGCATAGACTAACTTGCCCTACACAAAGCTGCTGTGCAGCCCTGTGTGCCCTTTCCCAGCACATCAGTTCCTTTCAGGACTGACTAAAATGCCACCATGGAGAACAGCAATTTGTACAAGGAACACCTGCCCATAAATCTCAAATGAAATAATTTTAAATGTAGAGACTTGCTTCTTTCTATTTAAATATATTTATTTTGAGAGTCAATTCAATACATCTAGATTTCCTGGCTGGGAGGGCACCTGGCTGCCCCAGAATTTCTCTCTCCATCACCTCCTGTACAGCCTGGAGGCACTGAGTCAGTGTGTGCCCATTTCTCAGATCCTAAAATATTTTTGGTCTCCTCAATGCCCCATAGATTGGAGGCCTGGTTTGTGAACACTGGTATATACTGATTTTGGTGAAACTGATTTATATCAGCTGAAAATGCAGCCCCATCTCTAAAACTGACTGACAAATATCATTGTTGTAGCTTAAGGACTCCAAGCTCAAGCATTGTTGCAATTTTCTCATTCACAGTCTCTCTTCTCCTCATCTGACAGCTTGGGCTGCTCCCAGCTCTGTGCATTTATTAAACTGTCAGAGCACAGATGGTCAAGGAACAGGGTTTGATTTACAGCTGCTTGTCTTAAAAAAGCTGCATAATATGGATATTTGAGTTTGTCAATACTGAGACCAATCTCTTCCTATAGGACACATTCTACTTCTTATTCTTTTGTTAACAAGTCTGACTTCACATCCCCTGTGAGTCAGGAAAGGCTGCCTGAAACACAGGCAGGGGGAAAGCAGCACCTTCCATTCTCCCATTCCCTGACACCAATGAAACACTGCATTCCAGAAATCAGAAACTAAACCCAAAGTGACTCAAACCCAAAAGATCTAACCACAGGACACATCTTTAGCAGCGCACAAATCAGTGACAAGATATGATGGATTTGGACTCCAACAGTTTGAGACTAAGGGAAGGTAAAAGCTGTTCCTGAAGGCAAGGATCTGTAATTCTTCAAAAGCTGTCTGCAATCCCACAAAGCATAATCTGATGGAAGGTCACCTCACAGGAAAGCAAAGTTGCCTCACAGAAAGCAGATAGCAAAAATTGGAGATATCTCCTGGTGACTCCTCCTCTCTCAAGTAACTGAGCTTTTCTTCAGACTGAGTTGGGTGTTTCTGCATTTCAGTACCTGCCAAAAGGGGTGGGTTTGGCTGCAAAGGGAAAACAGGAAATGGCTTGAAAATTAATAAAGCTTGCAGAAAACAGCTTTTATGCTTCTGACCAAATATTGCAGGGCCCACAGCTGCCCCCAGGGTACAGAAACAGGAAATTTGGCAGCAGAAAGAGACAGTATTTTTTTGAGTTGCAGAGCAGATTTGTAAAGGATGTCATCACGTGGAATGCTTAATTTACACTTTTTGAGTGCTTTTACTGAAAGAATAGGAAGGGAAAATTTGTGTTTACTTTCTATGGATTGGGGGTGTTGGAAGCTAGGATTTCACTTGTCCAGTGATGATGGATCAGATGTGTCACAGCACAGGGTCTGTAGATGGACAGAAAAATCTGGCCATAACAAAAAATCCAACTCAGCTAGTCTAGTTCATTATAGCAAAGAAGCAATCCAGTCCCTGAGTGAGCAATGATAGGAAAGGATTGAACTCAAACAGGGAATCCCAGCCAACCCCATTCAATCCTAAATGCAGACAAATCACTGGCCAAGGAGCTGGGTGGTGCAGGGACCCCAACAAATCAGTTGTTCAAGGGCAAGAATTTTGAACCCCATATAAAAGGTGTGCTGAACAATAAACTGAGCTGTTTGTCCATGGTCCTCAGTGATTTCTGTCGTGTGTCTGTCTCCAACCTACGACTGTAACATAACAGAGATGGTTCCATGGAAAGAGAAATCTTAGCAGCACATGGAGATGCACATTCATGAAAAGTTCTGTAAGAAGTCAAGCAGAAACCAGGACATTAAAATGTGTCCCCATGCTACAACCCCTGCCCACCTGTGAGTATTGTGGGACTGTGGATGGGTACAGCATTGCAGGGAACCCCTGATGAGGGGAGAGAATGATGCCTCTGACTCCAGCTTATCAGAAGGGTAATTGATTACTTTATCATACCATATTATTCTATATTATATTACACTATGTTACATTACATCTAAACTGAATCTGCCTGAAGCACTCAACTGCACACAACTGCACAAAATCTCATGACAGTTCCAGCACACACACGCACCTGGCCCTGATAGGCCAAGGAAAGAAAACCCCATCACTGTGGGTAAACAATCCCCATATTGCATTCTACTTTGGCACAGCACAAACACAGGCACAGCAAATGATAAGAATTGTTTTTCCTTTCTCTGAGGTTCAGAGAATGTGAAACCCAGGAATATTCTTGGGAAGAATTGTGCCTTGCTTTTCTCTGTGAAATGTTGTGACAGAGGGGTGGCTGGGATATTCCTCTGTGGAGAGAGATTTGTGTGCCCTTCCTAGTGTGAGTTAGAGAGAACTCATCCTTGGGTGTAACTTTGACCTACACTGGGCATTATACCGAGTGTGGATGATCATGTTCCCATCTTATGGGTTGTTTACATGAAGCCCAACCTTTTTGTGATGGGGGGAATCTCTGATTGAATCCAACCCCTGGGTCCCTACAGTAACACTGACTGAGCAAGGGGAGAGCATCCTCCCCCAACAGCTCTGCCTGTGAGGCAGAACGTGCTGCAGGTTACAGTCACCACTTGTCCACTCCCCCAGCCCTGGTTCATTCCTTGCTCTCACTGAACCAGAGACAGCCTGAGCCTCCCACAGGACTCTGCAAAGCACTGGTACAACGAGACGGAAAGAACGGATTATGAAATGGAAACAGGAGGGCTGAGTGGACTCGAGACCCTCTCCTCCTCCTCCCCTAAACCACAGGGATTGAAAACACAGACCTGGCTGGCAAAAAAAAAAAAAAAAAAAAAAAAAAGAGTGGCCCATGCACTCATATCCTGGTAATTTGTGGCTAGACCAAATTACAACATCACTGCGTACACCTAACCTGCATTTCATGGCGGCATCAAGCACTGTGCAGATCCACTGCAGCCAGCACAAACACACACTGGGCTGTGTGCTCACTCCTGTTCTGACACAGACACGGACACAGACACAGGTGCTGCTTTAAATGCAGATGAATTGTTAAATCAGAACTGTATATGGAAATCCAGGGCACAGGAATATTTCTGTGTCTGCTCTGGGGTGCCCTGACCCCCAGGCCAGCACTGACTCTGACCCTCATTCATGGAAAAAGTTTCCCAGACTTCAAGATAGACTGGAACCCACAAAAGTGTGAAATAGATTGTAGAGAGTAATGTAGGTGTGACACTTGGTGAGAAATTGAGGTTTTGGGGTTTTTAGTATGTTGTGGATGGAAGCAAGATGGAGGGCACAGGGTGTTGTCCTGGGTTTCTTCTTCATGTTTCTTCTTCCTCCTTCTTCATGGGTTTGGGTGGCATTTTGTAATTGGGCAGAGAAGTCTACATTGCAGCTCTGTGGGATCAGTTATTGGGTTAAAAGGGAAATAATCCAGGTGTCAGTTCTTAATTGGACAGTTTAGTCTGAAAAGCCCTTGTACCAAGAGATTGTTGGGCATTTTGTGCCTTCTAATGAAAAGCTGCAGAACTCACAGCAGTGAGACTGTTTCACGGATAAGAAATAATAAACACCTGAGTGTGAACATGAACTACTGTCTCAGTGCCTTCAATCCAGACCCAGAGAAACCCACAGCTGGGACCCCCACACCTGTACCTAACTCCTTTCTTGTCACAGAACCTATTGGCTTAACAGAATTACAAACCAGTGATCCACAGTTCCATTAAACCCCCTTAATCTGGTACAGTCCAGAGGAAAACTGCTCCCTCATCTCCCTGGATCCATCCCCTCTCCCAAGGGCATATTGGCTCCTCTGAAACAATTTTGTTGATATTTTCAATCAGAGGGCTCAGCAGTGTCTCCCAGCCTTAATCTCCTTGCACAGCAGCACGCTGTCCCCATGGAGGCAAGTTCCTGCCCCTGCTGTCCTCCAGGAACAATTCCATCCCCAGCTGACAATTACTGAGACATTTCTAGCTTTTGCTCTGACTTCTTTTGCATCTGTGGGCACATTTCTTGCCCTTTGGTGCACTATGATACCATGATAGAAGATGATTTCATTAAATAGTTCAATAAAGTTATCTAAGGAGTTTTCCTTTCAGGAACAGGCTGGAGCAGGAGAAATAGGCTGGTACAGAAGAAACTATTCCTTATTAGGAAGAGTGATAAAAGTATTAAAAGTGTTGGAGTAGCCACAGGAACTTGGATATCTCCTGTTCCTGGAAGATCAAGTGCCTCAACTCTATACCCAGAATACAGCACAGTTTAAAGCAAGACTTTATATAACTCAGCAAAATGCTTCTCTTTAGAAAAACTTATTCCTAAACATGAGACAAATTTGTTTATATGAATAATCATAAAAGTAAAAGGTCTTCTGAATAGTTTTGAAAATTGAATGGAATTCTATAAATCCCTTCCTTTCACTCTTACTGAGAATATGTTAACATTTAAAAGTCAGTGTTCTGGTTTGTCTTTCCTAGTGTACTGCATTAATTTTTTGTTCTGAAGATACATACAGAATTCCAAACATTCCATTCCGATAAGGTTAAAAAAAAAAATTGTTTCAGTCTTTCAAAATAAGTTCCATTAAAACTGACACACTCCCCTAGCAAGCTTTGGATTCTTATAAGGAACATTTCCCCAATAAGCAAACATTCCTTTAACTAAACTTGAGGCAGAGTTATCAAGAAATAATTAATTCTAGATTTTAAGATACTGAAAGTTTGTGGCAATACATGGCAATATTTATTTTGCTATTTTCCTGCATACAATCAGCCAACATTGCCTGTTGTTTCTTTGCATTTACACCAACTGTTCTCATCCTACACTCCTTTTCATCACAAATAACACAATTATATCACCATAATTGATAGCTAACAAATTCCTTTGGCATCAATCACTTCCAGAAGGAAAGAAAATCCCTATGGAAGGTGTTGCATTCCGCATGTGCAGCCCTTTTTACATCACTGCTTATGTTTGTTCTTGTTTTGGGCCTTGATAGTACCAAGAGTTGAGGGGTCTTTAGTGACAGCTCTGACTCACATTCCCTGAGCAGAACAATCCAGCCACGGCTTAGGGTTTTCTTTTTTTGTTTGGTTGGGTGAGGGGGTCTTGTGTGTGTGTGTACAGGAAGGAATGATGAATCTGACTCCATGTTCTCAGAAGGCTAATTTATTATTTTATAATACTATAATATATTAAAGAATACTATACTATACTAAAGAATACAGGAAGGATACTTACAGAATGCTAAAAAGATAATAATGAAAACTCCTGACTCTTTCCAGAGTCCTGACACAATTGGCCAAAGAGTCAAAACAACTCACACCAGAACCCAGTGAAACAATCACCAGTGGGTAAACAATCTCCAAACACATTCTACATGTGAGCACAACACAGGAGAAGCAAATGAGATAGGAATTGTTTTCCTTTTCTCTGAGGCTTCTCAGCTTGCCAGGAGAAAAATCCTGGGCAAAGGGATTTTTCCAGAGAATGTGAATGCCACATGTGTGTGTTTAGAAAAGGACAAAATCTCTGCCACATGTCTGCCCGCTCCTCTGGCAGAGGTTATCCTACAACTGTGGGCAGAAAGGAAGCAAATCTCTGCTGCTGTGCTGGAGCCTGGTCCTGGCACTGCAGGAGCTGAGGGGGAAGGTCCCACATTTCCCCACCCAGCTCTGTCACTGGGACACTTAATTCACACATGAGCCCTGGTTAAAACTCACTGCACTCTTAAGTAGATGTAACTCAGTGGATTATCCCCTGCTCAAGATGAGGCAAGGTTCAGGAAAGGATTGCTAGAAGCCATTTCTCCCCAGGTCCTGTTCAGCCCCAGTTTGTGTTTCAGTGAGCAGAGGTGTCTCTCACACATGGTGGGGGTGTCCAATCTCCCACTCCTGCCCTGCAGAGCTGCTGCCCAGAAACACAGACAAGGAAAAAGAAGCAAGTCCTGCACAGACTCTTGTAGGGGCTGTGCTGGGTACCTGTTCCCTGTTCCCCGACTTCTGGGTCTCAGGCTGGGCCCTCCCAGGAGGCTTCCCTGTCTGGGGAGACCCTCCTGAAGTGGTTTTGTGTCAGGAGAGAGAGACTCACTGGATTCTTTTGGTCTTCAGGTTCTTGATTATTGTTATCTTATCTAGAGTTTTGCACAGCGTCCAGGACACACCAGGCTCAGCGCTGGAAAAAACACCACAAAAATGGCCAACAATCTCTTGGTACAAGGGCTTTTAAGATAAATTATCCAATTAAGAACTGACACATAGATTATTTGCCTTTTAACCCAATAACTGATCCCAAAGAGGCCCAATGCAGACTTTTCTGCCCAATTACAAAATGACACCCAAACTCATAAAGAAGGAGGAAGAAGAAGCATGAAGAAGAATCCCAGGACGACACCCTGTGCCCTCCATCTTGCTGCCATCCACAACATACTAAAAATCCCAAAACCTCAATTTCTCACCAAGTGATCCACCTGCACTGCTCTCTATAATCTATTTCCCACTTTTGTGGGTTCCAGTCTATCTTGAAGTCTGGGAAACTTTCTCCATGAATGAGGGTCAGAGTCAGTGCTGCCCTGGGGGTCAGGGCACCCCAGAGCAGACACAGAAATATTCCCAGTGCCCTGGGTTTCCACGGGGCTGCACTCCTAATATTGCACATGAAAAGGAGAAATCCTCTGTCTGAAGGGTGGTATTGGCTCTCTGCAAGCCTGTGGGCAGACAGAAGTGGTCCAGAACAGCCCGGATGTCACTTGAGGACACAAGCTGAGAGACACAGACACACAGGAAAATTCAGACAGTATTTACTGCAGAATTAAATAGCCTGCCCTAAAAACTATTTCAGTATCCCTAAATGCACATTCAGTACCACACTTGCTTAGATAAACATGGGGGCTCACTTTGAAATGAAAAAAACATCAGTTCACTGCTGGAAATAACAAGAGAAGTGTCCTGAGTGTTGTTTCTTAAGGATTTTTTAAAGACAGTTTGCAGAAGGGAGGGAACGAACACCTAGCTTGGCCTAAATTCCTTTTCCCCCCTTGCTAAATAAAAGTCTTCTGAAAGCCACAACAGGTCCTGTAACTTTAAATCTGAGCTGAGATCATAACTTTGGTCCTGACCAAACAGCGTGGGGAGGGCGGGCCTGGCTGCTCATTGAGGACCACCTTAGGCTGCTCCCATCCCTTGGCTAAAGAAAATAACTCTGACTCCACTCAGTTTTCTTTAACTGCTCAGTTATCATCTGAGAAAACCTCCCCCCTTCGCATTACAGCAGCCAAAGGAATATTTGGAATACCAAAGTATTTTTTCGCAGTGATTTCTTTTTATCATCGTAATCCTCCAATAATCCAAACTTGGATCCATCTGGTCTCAGGATTGGAAAGCGACTCTGCGAGCAGATCAAATATGTTTCTAAAAGTTCCGTTCTTCATCCTCCTCCTCGGGAGCCTGCCTTTTGTAGCACTTGCTCAAGAAGGTAAGGGGAAAGTTTGGTAACAGTTATTCCCAGTCATTTCCTGTAATTTAACAGTTTCTGTGCTCTCTCATGGGTTACATAGTTGCTCTGTTTGTAAAACTTTCTTTGCAATTCTTAAGCTGCAACAGGCACCTACTGCAGCTGTGATCTGGATAGAAGCAGTAAAAGTTTTCGATGGGCTGAGTTTGACTCCATTAGGAAAGAATTTTCTGTGTGTGAGCAGGGGAGGGAGAGGGGCAGGGGCAGGCAGGGGAGGCATTCCCTGCACAGCCTTGGAAATGGCTCCAGTCTCACTGCAACACTCACAGCAGGCTCTGCAAGCATGGTTTAGTGTAACTAAATCAGGGGTATAACTCTGTGAAAGTGACTTGTGAATCTGTTCATTCAGGAGATCAATTTCTGTGCTTAGAGACATTTCAGACTCTTAGAATTTGAGGCTTCTGCAGGGCTTTGCTGAGTCTAACTTAGCCATAATATATATATAATATATCTATTATATATATATTTAATATATTATATATAATATATATTATATATATTTTTATATATTCTTAATATATTTTATATATATTATATATATGGCTCAATAGATATACAATGAGGGAAAATAAACCCGGGGGAATGATTACCAAAGACAGATTTAAAAAGCATTATGTACCAAAAAGATTAATTTTGGAATCTAAATATTTTGAATTTTATCAGAAAGACACAATATTCACTTTTAGGTAAAATAGACATTTAAGTCTTTCTATAGGTAAAGGATTTGGAGTCTGATTTGTTAGCAGTAAACCAGAATTACCCTGATCAGTACTTGATTCCAGGAATGTCATTTTGAAACTCAGTTTTTCTGGGTAGCATTTGACTCATGTGAATGAATTGGCCAAGAGGCAGCGTGGTGTGCAGCTGCCATGGCCATGGAGCACGTTCCAAGCAGCAGTTTCATACCAGTGCTCCGAGTACAGCAACCTTAAACTCAGCCCACTGCTGATCAGAAGCACAGATCTACTCATCAGGCTGAGATCTGGGGACCCAAACAGCAAAAATTACCTGATTTTGGCCTGATAACAATCAATGTCATCCTGCTGGAAAGAATGGAGATATACTGACGTACACTGAGTGTGGATGCTGACTTGAAACTTCTAATGGTGTTCTGTATGTCAGAATGTGAGGTTGAAATTTGGAGTTATGCTTCAAAATTTCACAGAGAAACTAAAATCAACAGACATTAGGCAAGTCAGAAAAGTTGTTTTCTAGGCTCACCCAGCCACCTTGTTCTTAAAAAGCATCTATATTAAGTGTGCCAAATTTTAAAGCCATTAGAAATGAGGCAAAACCACCATTACTTTATAGAATTACTACCAAAATTACAGGTTAAAGGGTCTTCAGGCTTTTGAGAAGTTTTTAAACATATTTTCTCTCAACTCTGAGAGGAGTCCATCAATGCTCCGGCTGAAACTCTACTAGTCATAAAAAATATAGGAATATTTCCTTCTTTAAGAATAAGAATATTACCTCTGCTTTATTACCTGTACAGTTTACATTGAACTCCAGAGCTGGATCAAGAATGTGATTTACAGTATGTGAGGTTTTCTGTGTCTGTTTAGGGTTTGTGACTTTTTCTTCATGGTGCCAGCCATTTAGGACAACTTCCAAAGGATACAGCAGGAAAACAGACTCCAGATAAAATAAGTCTTGAGTATTTAGTGTCTATCACTGCTGTTTACTGATAATCATCAGCAATTACAAGTTAGAGGAGACATGAAATGGCAATGCCACCTTCAGCAGTGTCTGCTGGCTGACAGGGAGATGGAGAAGGTTTGACTTGTGCAGTGCTTGGTGGAGTGGCTTTATCCAGATCCATGAACCTCTGTGTGGCCTGAGGGTTTTAGAGGAAAAAAGTCTCCATCTGACACCTCTTAACCTAGAAAAAACCATAAACAACCTGCAGCTACCCTTTCCTTATGGCTGGGCACTCCAGGTTATGGACTGAGATGAAATCGAGAAAAGCAGCTTTGTTTCCAGCAGGAATCATATTTGCAATTTCCAAAAGGATCATTATTATTACTATTATTAAAATTATTAATATTATTTCTATTAATCATCATTATCATATTAGCAGATACATTTTGGTGATCTGATTCAGCATGCCAAAACTCAGGCAAATCTTCACACACAGAATCAGACCAAAGGACTGAGATGGAAGTTGGCCTCAACAAGCATCCAAAGCAGTGCTTTGCAGACACAACACATTTCCTGATTCCAAATCTTTCCATGGTGCTGTATCATTGCAGGGAGGGAGATTACTCTGTTGGCTGTCACATAACATGAACAAAATTTAACATGATTGTTTAACAAGATACCACATGTCACCTGGGCTGTATCAACTGCCCATGTGCCTGATCTTACCTAGAGGCAAATAGTAGATTTTATTTCCTTATGCAAGGCAGGTTTATACAAGGTCATGTTATGTTTGGTTTGGACTGAAAGTAAGAACATGGGGCAGGATAATTCAGATTAAAAGTGTTTCTATCATAAGAAAGGAAATTGAAGTTTACAGTCAGCTGTGAAAGACTAAAAAGTTTTTCAAAATCATAACCAAGAGAATTGACAAAATCACAAGAAAAGATTGTTTCAAAACAGTCCTGATTTACCCAAACCCTGTCACTACTGCAGTGGCAAAACTAAACAATAAAATCAGGCAACTCTAGAGCCTTTTGAAAATCAAACTTTGTAACTGCTGGTGGTAAAATCAAATGGAATAGTCACATTTGACTCAAAAGGGACCCAGTTTTCTACTAAATAAGTGCTGCACAACCTTTCATCCTGCATGAAGAATGAGGGGTACTCTCACACATGTCCCACATGAATCTAACTTTACATGTCCAATACCCAAAGTTATTATCACAGAAAGAAGAAAATAATCTTGCTGAATCTCAGTTAGTAGGGTCTGCAAGTCTGAATTTTGCAGAATCTTTGTGAAAGACAGCACAGAACAAATAAAATTCAATTTCTCCTCAGCTGGGCAAGGAAAAAAATTATCTGATTTTAAAATTTAAAATTACCCGGGAAGTTTGCACATCTGTATTCTGACAGTTAGTTTTTGAATCTGTAACTTCACAAACGAAGAAAAGAGTCATATTTAAGGGCTTACAAGTGGACCTTTCATTAACTCAAACTGGAAACAGAGAGGCCAGATTCTCAGCTCCTGCAGTTCAGCAGTTTCTATTGAATCTGTGCATTTACCTCAGATCAAGGACTTGTAAATCATCTGAAAAAAAAAAAGGCAAAAAAACCAAAGCAGCAAAGAACCTGGAAAGCATTTAGGTAGATGATGAGGCAGCGCAGGAAGGTTTTCAGGCTGTGAGGCTTCAACAGGACCGTGTGGTGTTTCTCCATGTGTCACTTGAGGTGAGCCACACAAGGACCACAGAAATGCCCACTGTGGCTGGTGGCCCAGCTGGGGCACAGGGGCTGGCTCAGTGGCACGTTTATTTTGTTGGTTTGTTTGCTTTTTGTCTGGATGTGGTCAAGGACTGCAGGATGAACCCAGATGCTGCCAGATCCTGCCTCCCAGATCCTCTCAAAGGGCCCCTCTGATCTGTGTGTGCACAGACCATCCCCTCCATGGGGATTATTCCCACAGCAAAGCTCAGAGCTCTGCAGTGCACAATTTGTTACACAGAGTTTCAGAAAAAATGTGGGATTGGGAGTATAGGTATGCTGGGATGAGCTAAAGAGAAATAAATGGAGAAAAAATAAGAGACAAATGCACTATTGATTTCCAACTCTCCATCTCAGAAGCTTGGCCAAAACCTCTCAAAGGACATAGAGGCTGATGCTGAGCACATTCTCATGTTGCTTTATGACTTCCTCATGTTTTTTCCATCCTTGTACTTGTTGATTACAAACACTACAACATCCAGCATCAGAATAATCCTTAGTGAGGGCACAATTCAGCTGTTACACCAGCACCATTTTCAGGCAAGCATGTGTTAGGAGAGCTTGAGACATTACTAGATTTGTAATGGGGACACACTTAATTCCAAACCCACATTAAAATGTTTTTATGACTATGAAACCCATCCAAACATTAGTCTATTGTTAGTGGAGTATAGAAGTCCGACTAAACACATTTGAAAGGAACTTGCCTGCTGCATGGCAATTTGAAGTGGGTAGTCAAAAATCACTGTGGGGACAGAATTAACACCTAAGAGTTTCCAGTTCCGGGTCTGGCATGAGTTTTTCAAACAAATGAGTTGAGGAATCTGCAAAACATTCTGCTTGCAGATACAAAGGGTTAGTAATCTACAACAAGGCAGCTGCGAAAGGGCGCACAGCTGAAGCCTCAGAGTCCATGGAAGGAAGTCATTTAGGGGAAAGATTAGTTTATTACTAGTAGAGGTCATTTCTTAATTCTTTTCATTTGCATTTACATATCCCTGTATTTGTAAGCAGACGTCTGCTTTGTGCTGCACATCTGCCCAATCTGATGATCCCTTACACCAAGTTTTGTATTTTTATTTTGTTTTGGCTGCAACTCTGCTTCCTAGCCAGCCATGCATCAAAAGACTGAAAGTTCTGTGATTCTGCCACTTTACAGCAAGATACAAGAGGCATTTACACCTTGATCACCAGCCCAACCTTGTTGTTCCACCCCTCACTGATCAGGGTCACGGGGCAGCAAATCTCAAAAAAAAGTAATTTTATCCCATCTTCATGTCTGAGGTTAGTGTGCTTAGTAGACAAGAAAGCAGATGTTGACACAGCAACATTATTAAAAGCATAAATTTGGAATACTCATCTCTAGCTCTGCAAGGAATATTTTAAAGGAATGTCCTGTAATGGAGTTTGTCATTTCCTTCCTAATGCCCGCAGCTCTGTGGCTGATTTCACCATGCAGAAGACAAAGCTTAGGAAGTTTGCAGCTTTTCCTCTTCTGGCTTTGTTTTGTGACTCTGGTTGGGGGTCATTACACACACCAAGCACTTGAAAAGTTGCTTCTCTCTATCTGCCCATTTAAAGCACATTTCGGTTTGCTTTTCTGGCAGTGCAATATTGTAACATTCAGACATGTGAATTACTTGAGGAGCAGCCGAGTGGTTCTTTGCCACTTTGGCGCTGCGGATTTAAACTCTGGCTTTAAACCAGGTTTTCAAACCAGGACAATTCCTTTGGCTGAGCCAGCCCCAGCAATAAAACCCATCTGCAGCAGGGTGTGGTGACCAAAGGAAATGTTTCTGACAGTTCAGCAAAGCATTGTCATCACATGCTACATGGAATACCTGACCAAAGTCAGTCATACTCTAAATTAGGCTGTGCTAAATCCTTCCTTGTGCTTCATGACCATTTTCCCAACTGGCAGATACTTCCCAAAGTTTCTGGTGTTCTGTCATCCAGCTTCCTTTGTTATATATAGCAGAGCTGTCAGTCTTTGTCTAAGGAAAATGCAGAAAGCACTTCAGGATTTACACAGTACATACTTCCTCCTGAACAACAGTCTAGACACTTAAATACACGCCAGGGGATTTTTAAGGACATGACAGATTACTCCAGCTTCCAGAAAGAATTTACAGAGAAAGAAAATGCCAATGTTGTGGCCCCAAACAGGCCAAGGACACAGAGGTCTCTGGATACTGCAGATATGACCTTGCAGGAGCCCCAGGCACAAATGAGAATTTCAGTTCTCATTAACAATCTTCCCTACTTTTCTGAAGTTCGAAAATTGTAACTGTCCAAAGATTCAAGCTGTAAAATCCAAACCCCAGAATCCACCATATTTTATTCTTCAAACCCTTGCATTTTCAAAGTGCAAAAAATTTTGTGGCTTGGATTTGGTAATGTTGAATGATTTCACAACAAAGGAGACACCTGTATACTTAAAAAAAAAATAAATCCAAAAGTATAAAAATAATGGAAAATTATTCTCAGACAAAATTAATCTAATGATGTAGGTTTTGGACATGACTCTGGAATACACTTAAATTGAGGATGAAGCCAAATCACAGACAAAACTGCTTTTGAAAATTACAGAGCTGCTGTATTGAAAAGGCAGATCCCTTGCAAATCAAGCATTTTTGTTCAACCTCCACCACCATGAATAGAAATTTTCAATGAACTACAACAGAACCAATTATGAGATCCTGACTAAGACTCAGTTTGCTCACAATCAAATTAAGGTCTCTAAGTGAGGAATACTTCTGCAGGAAGGGAATTCCCATATCAGGAAGACTAGTTTGCTCACAATCAAATTATCTAAGACTCAGTTTGCTCACAATCAAATTAAGGTCTCTAAGTGAAGAACACTTCTGCAGGAAGGGAATTCCTGTATCAGGACATAAATGCTGAATAATATCCAGTCAAAACAGGAAGGCCAACACACTCATCCATACTCAGTCTTTCAAACAACACCCCGTGGTCTGTACCAATTCCGGAAGCAGATACTGAAAACCATCAGTCAGCTCCAGATGTTTGCTCTGTTACATCTCCAACAGAAAAGTGATATGTCCCAAGTGACCCATCCTGCTAAACTCTCTGCTAGTTAATATTTTTTGCTGTTATAAATAACTGAAGCTGGGGGTTTGGGGGTTTTTGGTGGTTTTTTTTTTTTTCATGTAGAAGCAGAGGGCAATGAGCAAAAGATTATTGCAGTTCTTGCTGGAGGGAATCCTTTAAGGTCTGCCATTTTTATCTCCTGGTCTCTTATCAGAAATGGAAACATTCTATTTTGAGGGCTTACTATTTCAAGGACTAAGCTAAAATACAGGCTTACAACTGCCTTTACCCACAAGGGTTTGGGTTTATTTAGGTTTATGCAAGGAGAGAAGCAAGATCCTACACCACATTTCATCTTCAGAAATATCTTTGTTGGTTTTGGAGATACCTGAAAGAAATGCTAATGAACGACAGTTTTACAACTCCCTCTCCTTTCCAACACAACCACTGTGCTTTGAGAGCAGCTCTAAGAGGTTTCTCTAGTAAACTGTCACTCTGTGCATGGAAGTAGTGAGCTCAGCTTCCCGTAAGTGGGTCATGGGATGCTTAAGCATGGGAGGTTTTTCAAAGTAGTATTAAACTTTTAAAGACATCAAATTTTGTCCTGGTGTGAGAAGCTGCAGCCTGAGAGCAGCTGGGACTTTGAACTGAAATGCTCCCAGCTGGAGCTTTGGCAGAAAGGGATGCAATGATTAATTCACATCTGCAGCAACATATAGCTGCAAACAGAGGGGGCTCCTTGGAGACAGCCCAGCACTGTGAGGCAATGTTTTTATTTACAACCTTCTCTAAGATAATATTAAGAACACATGCAGAAGCACCACTCAGGCCTGACTCTTGCTACATTTGGCCCACATCAGATGAAATCCAGAAATGACACAAGCACACACCCCTTCAGTCCCATTTCCATCCTCTTTGGGGGCAATGGTGCTGAGCCTTGTACTGGGTACAGTGAAAGAAGCTTGAAGTCCAGTAGTGTGTCCCAATTCCCTTTCAATATTTAACTTAATTGTGACTTTCTCTGACAAAGAGCTGTCTAGCAGCCAGTGTTCCTTCCTACAAATGCAGAACACTGATAAAAATTGCCTGCCAGTCTTTCTCTGGGTAATAGTTTGGTAGTGTCTAACCACCAGCCAGCCACCTCCGCTGTCAGTCTAAAATGAACCTGGAAATAGAGTCCAGGGATTATTCTGCATCAGATACAGAATTTCAGCTTGAACAGGGCTGGGACTAGACCTTCAGAGTGACAGAAAACAGATCAGATCGGTCTGAGCCTTGGGCAGTTCATAGGGAAGCCATATTCCAGTTCCCCTTTGCAATTAAGGAAAGGCAGCACTACCGAGGATGACCCAAATCTCAGGTGAGCTGATTTATCTTCCAGAGGTATTTATTTTTCCCTACAGGCTATCAAAGAAGATAAGGGCAAGTAGACACTTTATTTAGGTGTCTTTATTAAGAACCTAAAATTAGGCAAGATTAATCTGGGCCACCTCCTTTTGTCAATCAGTACTGAGAGGGCAAAGGCACTGAAATAGGTTTTCTTGCCACTCATGGCCAAGAATCTGCAACAAGCATCACACAAAGAAAAATTATTTTATGTTTCTTTGTGACATTCACTGATTTTCTTCACATTTTCTGTGTGACATGCTTTCCTTTCCTGCCTTCACTATCAGGCAATTTTCAGGGCTGAAAGCTGCTGCCATGCCAGGAGTATAAGCAGCTTCTCCCAATAAGCTGCTTGTTAACATACAAAATTTATTTCACCTTCTACTGGGGGATTTTCCTCTAGTAATTGGTTTTCTCCATCTTTACTTATTTTCAACAAGTGAATAAAGGATGTTTCTTCAGCTCTGACTGGGATTACAAAGTAAACTGATCCATACACATTTGGGCTGCTGAGTTCTATTGCTGTTTCTTTGTTCACACTTAACATGTACATAGCTGTGATTGTACATCACATTATTTTAAAGGTAATTAGCAAAAAATAAGGATTATAAAATAGTGCTATACCTTAAATTGCACTGATATTTAGAGTGTCTAAATATACAAAAAAAAGTCAGCCCACTTTATGCAACTTCAATAATACCTAGGGTATTTCAATCAAAAATGACCAAGCCATTATTTTTACCATCTAATTTGGAATCTGATTTACCCTGTTCTAGTCTTTCCACGGATTATTAAGTGATTTCTGGGAGACTGGCTTAATTAGCCACTATATTTGGCCTCATGTTGGCACAACATGAATGTAGTTTCTTAATCCACTACTGCCTAAAGTCCTACCTGCACACCCTTTTGGCTCCTAAATAGCAACTGCATCTGTATTCAGGTTTATAAGGACACAGAAATATAAAATTCTATTTAGTTCAGTAAACATGGAATTAGAAATCTAAGTTTAGTTCAGTGTTTGCTCTCTTAGAAATGGGACAAAGCTCTCAGTCTTATATTGGTTGAGATGGATAAAAATTTTCTAGTTTGGTTCAGAAAACAGTTTTGGAAGCCAAGGAAAAATATTTGCAAGTTTCCAGTAGAATTCAAATGAGAGTTTCAAGCAAAACCAGGGGTTATTTTTCTCAATGGCAAATCATTCATCTTCTGGTTAAAAAATTTTCTCTAAGCTGCCAGTACATTTTTTTACCAATTTTAAAATTAAATATTGGCTATTTTATTTGAAATAACATATTCATATTAAAAGGGACAGGTAAAAATGAACGAATTTTAAACAGAACTCACAATTAAAGAAAAACAATTTCTGAGTGATGTCTGCTCAGCTGATCCAAAGAGATTCTACCCTTTTTATTTATTTTTGGCTGCTATCAAGCAAAATGCCCATCCTTTCTATTTCAGTCACAGAAAAAAAGCTGTTTACTTGCCTCCATATCATTTATAAAACAAGTGGAGTGCATTTAGAAGTAGTAAAGTTTTCCATAAAAAGTATTTGGAATCAATCTAGCAATTCAGAAATTGTCCAACTTCACATGCAGAGCAGGTGAGAATGTTTCTAATTATAAATAAAATAAAAAGTGTCATTAGTAGAAAGTGTTATGATTTACTAAAACCAAGAGGTGAATATTTCTCATACCTAAGATATTCAAATGGTACAGTAATTTTCATTTTTTAAAAGAACCATCAAGAGTTGTCCTTCTTCTGATCTGGTTGCTTTGATAAATAGAAGTTAGATGCAAAATTGGAGTCCAGGAAAGAAGTTTTCAGTGCTTTATTTCCCTCAAGTACTTGCTCAGGACATCTACTATTAGCTGTTTGCTTAAATTTCAGCGCTGCTATCTGAAATTCACCAGGAATTACAAACTCCCAGGAGCTCTCACAGCACATTAACATCACACTCTGCCTGCCACAGGTTTATGAATCAGCACAAAATGGAATTAAATGATAGTTAGGTTTTCAGGTTTTCAGCACATTCTTGGTACTGCCAGTTGTCTCCACACTGCCCTACCTTTCCTGTTCTACCTTATTCCAGCTCATTTCCCTACCCATGAATTCTGGCTCTATTTCTGAATTAACAGCACTGTGTGAGCCAAAATCTAAATATCCATTTTATCAATGAGCACAGATGAGCCAGAGGTCTAGAATAAAAAAAACCCAACAAGCAACCATTACATTGTTATCTAAAAATTTAAATTATGCCAAATAAGGTTTGCAGCTTCAGGAAAGCCTCAGGACTGATTTGTGTAGGAATATTTCCAAACTATAGCTGCACACATAAGCATTGAAGGCAGGTCTGAAAAGAAAGATTGCAGCTGGGGCTGAGCTGAAAGATGGGAGAAAGCTTTTACTATTTTAGAAAATGGAAGATGCTTGAAGGAATCTATCCCAATACAGAAGGTAATGCTTAGCTTGAAATCTGGAATCATCACATCCACTTTGGAGAAACTTTTTCTAATAAAAAAGAAAATAATTTCTTGGACAAAATGCTAGTAACCAGGATGTTTCAAGGTTGTACCAGAGTTAAGTGATGGCTTCAGCTTTTTGTCCTACTGCTTTGGGCAAGAGTATAACAGAATTCAAGCTTATTTCAAATAATTTCCCATTCCCATGTGGGCAAGGGCAGGGAGACAGAACACCACACAGAGGTCATGTTTAATAAAGTTTATTTCTCAGAGGAGTCAGAACATTTACCAAGGAAAATTCTGACTAATTTTCTAAAATTTTATGCAGCAAGCTCAGTTCTAGAAGGAGAAGAAAGTGCAACAAGTGATTTCAGAGACAGAAATGACACAGAATTTGAAGAAGTACCAACAATTGTGAGTATATAATGCTAAATAAAAGATCCTTTATGTTACCTTCTTATTCACTGCCACTTCCCACCTCTTCCAATTCAGTATCTCTCAAAGAGTTTCAGTCAAACTAACCTCAAAAACTAATTTACAAAAACCCACTGTAAAAAGGCAGGTCTGCAAAATTCTGCAGCCTTCTACATCTTCTGCAGTTCTACCAAGAGATCTGATGTAGAAATCCTCTAGCTGGGGAGACAAATCAGCTTATCTTGGTTTGTTTGGTCTCTGTACACAAGTCAAACATGAGAGGTGACTGCTAAACAAGTATCCACACCTGACAGATCAAGAAATTTAAATGTTGCTTTATACATGTAGACTGAATGTACTGAGGGGGTTTTTTCCCTCTTTCCCCCTTGTCATTTCCCACAAGACTACACAATGTAATAAATGTTTTGCAGTTTGGAGAACTGAAGACCACAGAAAGTGCCTTCATCCAGGATGGAGAAATTGAAAATGCTACTGCTTATGAAGTTAACACAGAAACTGTTGATGGTAAAAAATCCCTTTCATTTCTATTTTTACACTTCAAAGTTATACTGCCATCTACTAAACAATATCTGGAAATCTCAAATACTCTCTCAAACTTCATTTGCTCACTTTCTATCAAAGGAACAAGCTCAAACCATTGTGGCAAAGTCAATAAAAGTTTTGGATATAGCCTTTCAGATTGGAAGGCAACAGTGTGCAAAGCAGAGGGAGTAATTATTGTCTTTCTGCCTTTACAGGTGAACGGAGTGGGGAAACAGAGAAAACTGATGAAGGTATTAAAGACAAGATTTGCTTACAAAGACAAGGGAGAAATGCAACTGCCAGGCAATTCCCCTTCCAGCAGCCCTTCCTGTGCCCATGCCATTAAATAAAGGTTCCAGGAGAGGCACAGCTGCTCCCTGAGCTGCTTTCCCTGGGTCACCAGCTCACTATCTCCATATCCACATCCCTATGGAGCCCTTCAGCCCAAAGGCATGGCTCCAGACTGTGGCATTCACATTTTCTGAAAAATCCCTTTGCCCAGGATTTTTCTCCTGGGAAGCCAAGAAGCCTCAGAGAAAAGGAAAACAATTCTTATTTCATTTGCTTCTGTGTTTTGCTCGTTTGGAGTGTGTTTGGAGATTGTTTACCCACAGGTGATTGTTCCATTGAATTCTGGTGTGAGTTGTTTTGACTCAATGACCAATCAGGGCCAAGCTGTGTCAGGACTCTGGAAAGAGTCATGAGTTTTCATTATTATCTTTTTAGCCTTCTGTAAATATCCTTCCTGTATACTTTAGTATAGTTTAGTACAGCGTTCTTTAATATAATATAGTATCATAAAATAATAAATTAGCCTTCTGAGAACATGGAGTCAGATTCATCATTCCTTCCTTCATCTGGGGGGAATCCAAATACAACACCAGGCTGGTGAACATCCAAATCTACTTTAGAATTCACAAGACAAAAAGAAATTTCCCCAAGGAGTAGAATGCAGCAGAACAGCACCAGGTCCATCAGTAGCCTCTTATCAATGGTCTCCATGAGATACATACTAACATTCCCAATTTCTTCTTTCAGGTGGCCTGGGAACAATTGCACTGCTTGGAATAATTATTGGAATCATTGTTGCAGTTGGAATCCTTGCAGGAATAATAATTGCAGTTGTGAGGAAGATGTCAGGCAGGTACTCGTAAGTAAATTGCTCATCAGGCTTTTTCTTCAAGCATCTTCCTCTGAGCAGGGTCACAGGAATCACTTGGGAAATTTCTAAGGTTTCTGTTTTGACAAAAACAACTCATTTTCCTGGTTTACAGTGCCTTAGACAGACTCAGCAAGAGCTGCCAGTGTGGTATGGTGTCTGCATGCTCTCTCATGTGCTTCAGAAGATCTTCCCAGCCAGTGTGCACATACTGTTATAATATCAGGTGCTTGGGGCCAAGATTACTCTGGGGAACAGAGGCATTCACTAGGGACTACAACAGGTTCCAGAAGTAGTGGATAACATGTGAACATTGGGTGTCACTGTCATATTTTCTGGAAAAATCCCCTTGCCCAGGATTTTTCTCCTGGGAAGCTGAGAAGCCTCAGAGAAAAAGCAAAACAATAATTATCTGATTTGCTTCTCCTGTGTTTTGCTGCTTTGGAATGTGTTTGGAGATTGTTTACCCACAGGTGATTGTTTCATTGGTTTCATGTGAATTGTTTTGACTTAATGACCAATCATGATCAGGCTGTGTGGGGACTCTGGAAAGAGCAATGAGTTTTCATTATTATCTTTTTAGCCTTCTGTAAGGATCCTTTCTGTATTCTTTAGTATAGTTTAGTATAGCATTCTTTAATATAATATAGATCATAAAATAATAAATTAGCCTTCTGAGAACATGGAGTCAGATTCATCACTCCTTCCAACAATGGGGGTCTCAGAAAATACCAGACACTGGGGAGTGATCTCTACCTTATTTTTTGGTGACACACAAATCTAAAGAGTTTTACAAACTCTGAAAGTAAGAAAACCCCAGGAAACTGAGCAGATACTGGGCACCAGGAGAAAGCCAACTTGAAACTAGGAAGAGAAACACAGAGGTGATAGGAAAGACAAAGAAAAGGAGAAAAAAACCATCATGTGACTTAAAATTTGGGTAATGATGAACAATAAAATGTCTGCTTTATGTTTTCCAGGCCCTAAACACAGCTGAAACAAGCAACCATACCATTCCATGCTGGAAAATACAAGTGCTCCTTATTTCATACAAACTAAAGACTATTCCTGTATTTGTGTGAGAAGATGATCCATGGAAAATATAGTCAAAGAATTTCAGATCTATGGGGATACCACACAATTCTAAGGACCACCCTCACACCCCCTCTTGCACAGAGCATGGAATATTTCATAGGATTTTTTTACTAACCAGAATTTTACTAGAAGAAAAAGATATTGCAGTAAAAAAACCCTGCAGCAAAGAGATGTACATCTGAAATGTGATTTGCAGGTATTATATGCTTGAGTTTTAAATGTTACCAAAGATTATTTCACATTACATTATATGTATTCTTTTAAAACAACAACAAAAAAGTGGTTTTGCCTGGTTAAGTGCTCCTGGCATGTTTATCTACCACACGATGTATCAAAAAGGAGAAATTAGCTTCAATGAGAACCAGTTATTTACAAATTAGGAAAATACTGGATATTGGAAGCTAAAATCTTTCTAATGCTGATACAGATTTTCTGCTCTTGATATTTATGTTATTTTGTGGCAAAATATGGTAGATCTGGCTGGAACTGATCTACCAACTGAAAGCTTGCTCATCTGACTATGGCATCAGGAATTTCCTGCCTTCTCTTGTTGCAGAGACATGCAGGAATTGAAATACACATCCTGAATTAAGGGGTGCTTGGAAAATACCCAGTTTTGATGGGTCACTTTAGAGCTGATGTGTAGAAGCTTTTGAATTAGTGTACACTGTGTTTTCTCATTATGCCTGTCCCATTTTCTAACTGTACAGCTGATTTGTTTGACAACATGTGCAACACCAGGTCAGAATGTGTCACTGAGGTGTGATGCAGCTTCGGAGTCTGCAGCTTTTCTGGGGCATATTTAGCAGCACACAGCCTGAATGGACAGAGCTCAGAGCAAAGGCTTTGCATGACAAGTGACTGCAGTGCATCAGGTTTCCTAAATGCTATGACACTTCAGTGTTTGGTGTAAAAATCATGATAATCAGTATCATAATTCATTGCTAAATTTGTCAGCTTATCTGTGTTTGCTTTTCTGTTTCTTTCACGTGCCTCAAACTATCATATCAATACAAGCTTTGGAAATAAAAATCATAATATAAACTGTATTATTTTACAATAATTGTTCTTGTTTTCTTGAAAAAAAAAAATTAAAATGTCTTACTGTTCTTTCAAATTTCCTGACTTATTTTGCTACTTATCAATGTAATGTCTACAACCAACTCACTTGACATTGATAAATGAAATTATAATTGAAAAGTAAACATATGAGAGATAACTAATTCAGAAGTCTTTAGTTAGTTCTGGAGCTGATGTGATGAGACTCTCAGTCTGTGACCAAGGAGTAAACCTAATCTTTATCATTGTGTAAATTGATATGAAAGCAGGAAAATTACAGTTTTTTCTTCTTGCAGCAAAAGAATATTAATTCTGTTAGCCTCAATTGAACATTTTCTTATCTGTACTGGGAAATACCCCATAAGGTGCTCTGATGCCTGCTCAAATGTGTGGCATATGGAATTATGAATTATTCACCCACTGAAGGGAATGCACAGATGTCACCAGTTTCTTCTGCCTCAGCTCACTCCCTGCTAATTTGCAAGTACCAAAATGAGGAAACCTTTATTTCTCAATAGTAACAAGCCCCCCATTTGAAAAATGGATAGCAGAGAACCTTTCTGGGCAGTTCTGAGTTCTCATGGGCAGAACAGTTGAACAGGCAGCATTCTGCTCAAGGACACTGTGCTTTGTTCCTGCTCCAGAAGCCATTTTAACTTCATATTACAACTACTTAATTTTTCTGCTCTTATCTGTGCCTTTATAGCCCACCTTGTTTAAGGCAAGATTTTTAAATCTTAGGTAAAAAGTCAATCCTTGACCAAATGGCCCACACTCCACTGAAATATTTAGGGGGCTTCCAGCACTGGAGACTCAGTACTAAATATTGTGCTGTATTAAATCTGTCCCACAAAAACATGAAGAAAATTTCCTTCTGATTATCAGCTGGAGTCCAGGATACTCAGTTATGGCTAAAGAAAGCAAGGACTCCAAAGAACCAGAAGATATCTCTTACTTTGAAAATCCAACAACTGCTGCTGCACTGATACATTCAATATTCTGATGATTCATACAACCTTGCTGCCCAGAAATCTCAAGTGCAGAACATTCCAGTCAGCTTCAAGCAAACCTCAAGAAACAATGGAAAATTCATTAAAATCTTGCACATTTATTACATATCTATGTGTTACTGAATCCTTAATCTAATAAATCTGTAATTTCATTATACAAACGTTTTGGAAATGCAGACTAAAGATGCACAGAGGTTTGTATTTCACATGAATCTACTGCAGCATTCTGTGACTGAGCTGTCACATTATGCAATTTCCTGTTACTAGTTCAGGACCTCAAAGGTGGGTTGAACACAAGCTATGTGGTTTTTTGGTAGAATTTCTGTGGAAGATGGGACCTTTTGTGCTTTGTGAGAAGTCAAACAGCACATTGTCCCAGGACAAATCCTTCTGTGAGCTGAAATGAGTGATCAGTACAACCAAGCCAAGGTCAGGAGACTTCCTGTGCATGAAGGAAACAACAGCTCCATACTTTCACCAGCTGGCCAAGCTTGACTTTTATTCACAGGGAACAACACTCAATAAATCAACACTTGCTTTTAACTTCAAGTCCTCACTCCTGATCATATTCATTCCTTTAGAGTTAGTAACAATAATGTTCCCTTTTGCAGCTTGGCTTTGAGTCATAAATGTGGCTCCCCCGAACAGACAAGCAGGCACCAGGCTTCCTGTGAGAATGCCAGATGTCACTAAAAAGCATCATAAACATAGTTGTCCCCTTGCATTTGTGTCTGTGGGGAAGATACACAGCAGTAGGAACTATGAAAGCAGTGACTTGATACATCAATATTTATAATAGTTCTGGACATCAATACAGCAATTCTTACAAGAGTTCATTTGAGGCACGCTTTTGCTGTAAGAACAGAAAATATCAGAAGAATTAATTTAATAAAACCAGCACTAAAAATGCGTGCACCAGAAGAATTATGGAGATTGACTTACTCCTATAAATTAAAGAAGTGTTCATTTATGATTAAATATCAATTAAAACATGCAGCAATTGCTTATTATTTTAGGAGCATTGCAGTATGTCATTACAATTATTTTAACCACATCTGATTTTATTAAAGAGTAAGGACAGCCTGCACATTAACACCTCTGTAAAGAGTTCAAACTCAGAAGCACTGATGCATTGTTCACAGGCAGATGGCAAGCACTGCCAGATGAAGTGACTTGCCAAAGGTTACAACACAGGTAAGAGGAAAGGCACCAACCCAGGAAACTTTAAACATTAAAACATTAGTCCTGTCACAGCTTCATATTAGTTCCCATGAAGTGAAGTTCCATTACATTTTACAGTAACACCATCCTTAATGTTCTTTTCTAAAAGGCAGGAACAAAGGATACAGAGCAAAAAAAGCCCCTCACTGAATCTCCAAGAACACTCAGGTCAGGAGTGTGCTTGGGCTGCTTTTAATGAGGAACAATCTAAAATTAATTTCTCTGCTGAACCACTCTAAAGCTTAAGAAGACATTGTTACACCTATTTGTACTCACCTACTTCACCAGCTGAAACATCAGATTGGCCATACCCATCCTTCTGCAGTTTTTTTAAACTAAAGGATTAATCATGCTGAAATCCCCATTTTTTTGCTTGACAGCTCCTGATGGATGCAGAAGGTAACAGAGGATCTGAAACTTGACACCAGGTGCCACAATGAGAAAGCTGAATTAATGCTTTGTACACTTTTCACAGCTGCAGCATGGAGGTATTTATGGATAAATAAACTGAGCATCACACTGGCCATGTGTCTTTGTCCAGGCCTTGTGGATTTAGGCATCAGACCAAACCCACAGCTCCCCCTGCTCTGCAACAAACAGTTGGGCTGCAACACAAAGATCCCCATTCAATCATGGAGCTTGTTCAGCTCTCCCAGGCTTGAGAAGTCAGATTTTCAGACTCTGGTAAATGCTTAACTGGCAAATGTCTTAGCAGGCAAAGGAGTGCTGCCCATTCCATGCATTTTCAAAGCTGTGTTCAGTCTCCAGAAGGTAGCTGGCAAGGATGAGTGATTATTGAGAGTTCAGAACCAAAACCAAAGAGTGACATGTACAAAAAAAAAGAGGAAAATGGAAGGAAAAGGGAAAGTAGAGAACTGCAGCACTTTGTCTTCACTGAAATTTAATTTTTATTCACATTTCCAGCTTGAGATAAAATTGGACCTTATTTTCTGATAGGAAAGGCAGTAAGAGTGATGCTGATGGAAGACAGCAACAAGTCCAGTAACAGCCATGTAAAAAAGCTGGGTTGTGAAGGGTAAGATGACCTTATTGAAGCAGAATCTGTCTATTACTCAGAGGACCCTGTGGCTTCTTTCTCCCATGCAGAACTGGAAGCTATTGATGTTCTAGAAACATGGATTTCTTTGTACTACACAAGCCCTTTAAGTAATTTTTCTTACAATTACTGGTAATAACTTGAAGGCAATACTGACCAGGAACTGAGTTAAGTCATTGTCTACAAGTGGATGAACCTAAATCCTTATTAAAATACTCTCTTCTTCCCTCCAAAATGACTAAACATTTTCTAACAAGATGATTTTAAATATACTGATGTTTGTCTTAGGATATTAGTACTGTATGTCTTATTTGAGCTGGGAAGCAACTCCATTTCCTGCCTTTATGAACCATGCTATCCTCAAATAACACATTCCTTTGAGTCCTGTGGTTACTTTGCCTCATGACATTTGATTCATCCTATGCAGGAAACAGGGAAGGAATTAGCAGGTTCAGCAGGTGTGCTCAAGGGAAAGGAGATAGGAATGTCAGCTCTTCCTCATTTCCTATCCACCACAGGAATAAACCCCACAGGAGTTGAATAAGCAGCAATAACTGAGCACAGTGTAGGACATTCCAGCTTCCTTCTCGGAGGAATGTTCTCTCCTGTATCCATCAGGCACTGAAGCAATTTATTGAGAAATAAGGGGCAGCCCAGAGCTGTTTTCCTGCCTATACCCCTACAAACTGTTTAGACAAAGAAAACTGAGAAAAGTCCACTTCTCATCACTTAGACAGAGCTTTACATACAGGTGGTACAAGAGATTTTGACCTAAAAGCCAGCCCTTAAAGGCAAGTTTTATATAAAAAGCACAGCTCACTTTTACAGTAAAGCAAAGGCTGCCTGTTATAAAGTAGTGGAAGAATTTATTGATTTAAGTTGCTGTTCAAAGTTTCCTCTGTGATCCAGATCTGGTCCTAGCCTGAGGAAACTATTCCTGGAACTAAGATCTGAGTCTTGGTAATAGAGAAAATATTAATATGATGTAAGCATAAATTACTGTTAATCACCTCTCAGAGGGAGGCAAAGCCTGTCATCTCTTCATTTAAACCTGGAAGGGCTGAAGTTAAAAAATGTTTAACTCATAACTATGAAGCTTCTCCTTAAAAATAATTTTCCTGATGAATTCTTCTAGTTAATTTTGTCATGATAAATGCTAAACTTACTAACACGACAAGCATGCTTGAATGAGGGTAAAGTAGCACTAGAATTACTGAGAAGGTAAATCAGGCCTGCATTTCATGCAGAAAAGTGAGCAAGAGCCACAGGAATGACTTCAGGTTTCATGAAGGCATGAAACTTCAGGTTTCACCCCTGACAGAAAACAATGGGTAAAGAAATGCACAAGCAGAATATTAAAATGAAAGACTCCTCTCTGCAGGCTGATGTAGATGCAGGATAACTGCACACACAGTAAGCTGTACCTGAGCCCCAGCTAGTGGTGGGAATTACTGATGGCATTTTTACAGGAAAGATGAGCATGTTCATAACAGAAAAGTTTCAGATTCTTATGTATTGCCTCCTACTCATCAAGCCTGGTTTCATTTTTAAAATGCTTCCAGGAAAAGCTACGTATTGGTTACTCGTGGTTTGCCTACACCATCTACACAGCCCCTCAGTGGTTCTGGTTGATCCAGCTGCTGGAAGTTGGAAGAAGGAGGGCAGGCAATGAGATGCTTTCTCCTTTCTCAGGGATATTTTCATCCTCTGAGCCAGCCTGTCACTCACAACTAGTAAGCAGCACAACCAAGAGCTGAAAATTATTTTTATACGTTCTTCCTTCCATGGAGTATTGCCAACATATTCTCTCAATAAGTATTTCTTGATTAAATAAGTTTAAGTGATTAATTCAGCTAAGAAACTAGTATTCATCAATATTCTGGACCCAATATTGTAGTGTTCAAATCAGTTTCTAGAGACAGTCCTAAAATATCTGCTCTAGTTTGCAATGGAGATTATCCAATGTCACTGATAAATTTACGTTTTAGTGAACTTTATCTTTAGCCATAAAGATGATGCTGTTGCTGTAATTTATACAGATGAATTTTAGCCAGTTAGTGTGAGCAGCAGGCAGGAAATGGCTGCTAAGTCCATCTTAGTGCAACTGCCCCATCCCTGGAAGTGTCCAAGGCCAGGCTGGACAGGGTTGGAACAACCTAACTGGACAATCCTCAAAATCCAATCCACCCCATTCTATCAAGTCCTACAGAATTTACCTGCTGGACTGAAGATCTCAACAGCTGTCACGTTCTGGAGAGGGCAATGATGAATTTTGGACAGGAGTAATCTCTTGTGTGAAACAGGGTAAAAACCTTGGGATCCCAACCTGTGATCAAGAGGGAAATGAATCAACATAACTGACTTAACACCCCTCTCCTGTCCCATCAGATATCCTGGTCACCCTTTTGCTAAAGTCAGTCAAATGGGAGCTGTGGGAAAGCCCCCTGGAGCAGGATAGAGAACCCAAATATGTAAGATTAACCAGCTATGAGCTATGATCAGTTCCATAAGTGCTCCTGGAAAGGGACCCCTCCACAGCTGTAGGAAAAGCAGCACTTGTGGGGCAGCAGGTGAGGAACTTCTGTACAACATAACAGGTGAGTTACAACACAGACAAGAGTGACAACCAAACCAAACCATGAGACATTTGAGTCGTGTGAAAGCTTGGACATTGCTTTAAGCTGTGAAAAATTAGATTTTTGTAACAAAACTTGCTACTGGTGCAGGCTGTAGAAAGCAGAAATGAGGACTGTGAAGGACCTTGAGGTCAGAAGGGCTCACCTAAATGAGCAGGAAGGGAAAGGAGCAGGAATATTTAATGCTTGAGTCTTAAGTGTCCCATTCCCCAGGACATTTTGAGAACAGTTTCCCAAAATATCTTAGTGTTCAGTCGATTCTCTATTTTACAAAATGACACTTGTAGAAAAAGATGGCAATATTGCTTAAATTCAGAGCTATTAATAAGCAGTAACCCAAGCAGTTCAGTCTTTCCCAGAGCCATAACATACAGCACATTGTCTTCTATGTTTATAAAGAAAAACCAGAATAGCAGAAAAGTTATGATAAAAGAGACCTTGTCCCATTTAACAAGAGAAAAACTGGCCATACTGGTATCACTGGAGTCCACTTACTTTCAAGGCTGCTTTAGAACTTTTGATTAAAAAAAAAATCTTTTCTAGAAATGTTTTTTTCCTGCCATGGCACACTGAGATTTTCACACACAAGAAGAAAATTCTCTCTAACCCATGAGTCACCTTTTCAGTCACCCTGAATAAGATTTCAGTCACCCACCAAGATTTACAAAAATGTTTTTGCTAGTATTTGTCTCTCTTGTGTGCTTACACACCTCCAAGTAACAAAAAAAGCTTATTCATAATTTTAAAGAGCACTACAGCAGAAATATTGATGTTTTCAGAATACAAAAAATTAAGTGTTCAGAACTTTAATCAAATAAAGATCTGTAGGCTTCTCTGACAACTGAAAGTGTAAATTGAAAGTGCAGATCCCCCGGAACACCACCAGATGGTGGATATTCTCAGTAAGTATAAATGTGGGGAAAATAAGGTTTATTTTGGGAAATCTCATACTTAACCTTGAAGGTAGAAAGGTTAATATTGTAGCTAGTTGGGTAGGTAATTTGCTCTAAGTTCTAAATTTTTCTGTTAAAGGTATAGGGCTGTAACCTGTTAAATGGGAACTTGATTTTTCTTAAAATAACCTCCAAATTTACATGGGTATAACTAGTCTAGCTTACTTATAAAATTAAACGTTAATACAGCTAAATGAGAATTAATTTAGTCTAATAAGTCAAAGTAGTTTAAACCTATTTGAGGTTTTCTTACTACTAAAATTAGAGGGTTCAAAACTGATTATGGTGTACCTACAACAAAACATTTTGTAATATAAATGCATCCTGAGTGTTCCAGGTGGAAAAACCACTGTGTCCTGTTATTTTCCAGTCTGCTGTTGCTTGCCAAACATAAGCATCACTGCAGAGGTGTTCAAATTCCCTGGTAGTGTGTGTCTTCCAGATGTGTGAAAGGTTAAGTTTATAGCTGTTTCTTGGTAATATGGTGGATTGTTTTAAAAAAGCTGTGTTTTAATAAGAGTGGGCAGACAGGTGATTTTCTTGGTTACTTTCTGAGGAAATCCAGCTTCCAGCTTCATGGAATGGAATGGGATTCCTCTGTCCTGATGCTATATGAGTACTTTTTGTGCCCAGCCTTACTGACAGTTTTAACGTTATTCATTGATGTATATCATCAAATAAATGTAAAACATTTCTACACTTACTCTTCTCTGTAACTGTATTAATGTCCTATGGATTTAAATCGGGTATTTTTCTCTGGGACAATGGCAAATTCTTAACAATTCCATGTAAAATACAGTCCTAGCCTGCGAGGAATACATCATTGACTGCATTATGAATAGAATGTTCAGGGGAGAGAGAAATTAAGGGCAGGCTCACCGTTATGTCCTGCAGTACAAATACAGACATCTCCCAGCAGGTGATTAAGGAGGTTTTTTTTCCTCTCAGCAACTTGCTCAGAACAGCAGAGCAAAAAACTTGGTTTATACGGAACAGTACAATTTATGTGCAGCACAAATGGGTCCCAAGCCAGCGACAGCCTGGGCCCCTCAGGGCTGTGAGGGTCAGTCCCCACCTCACCTCAGAGACCCAAATAATTTCCTCTCAACCTTCTTGGGTTTTTTTGTTGTTGTTTTTTTTTTTTTGGTTTTGGTTTTGTTTTGTTTTTTAATTTCAGTCACAGGTGACAACCCTGTGGAGCTGCTTTACTACAAAAAGATGAAAAAGACATTAAAAAAAAGGGGGGGTTAAAGAGTCTGGGGAACCTGTTGATGGTGTGGTAGAGGGCGGTGGATGGAGGTGGCTGGGGCATGTGGTGTGATCTGAGGGGGCCTCAGGGGGTTGAGGGGTGGAGAGGATAAAGGAGGTAAAGAGGGTGAAGGGGGTGAAAAGGGATAAAGGGGATGGAAGGGAGGAAGGCAGTGCTGGGGATGGAGGGGATGAAGAGGATGAAGGGGGAGAAAGGGGTATAAGAATGAAGGTGATGAAGGGGAGGAAGGGGGTGAAGGGAACAAATGGAATGAAGGTGATGAAGAGGTTCTTGTGGATGTTGGGCATGAAGGGAATGTAGAGGATGAAGGCAAAAGGGGCTGTTGGGGATGAAGATGATGAGGGGCAGGAAGGGGCATCAGAAATGGGGGCAATGAGGGGGATGAGGATGACGAAGGCGATGAGGACGATGAAAGGCAAGAAGGGGTTGTTGGGGATGAGGGGGATGAAGGGCAGGAAAGGGCTATTGGGGATGAGGGGGGTGAGGATGATGAAGGCAATGACGAGGGGGACGAAAGCAGTGAAAGGCAGGAAGGAGATGTGGGGGATGAGTGGGATGAGGACAATAATGCTGATGAGGGGGATGAAGGCTATGAAGGGCAGGAAGGGGCTCTGGACATGAGTGTGATGAAGGGCAGGAAGGGGCTGTGGGGATGAGGGTGATGAAGGGTAGGAAGGGGCTGTTGGGGATGAGGACGATGAAGATGAAGAGCAGGAAGGAGCTGTTGGGGATGAAGATGATAAAGCCCATGAGGACGATGAAGATGAAGGGCAGGAAGGGGCTATTGGGGATGAAGATGATAAAGCCGATGAGGACGATGAAGATGAAGGGCAGGAAGGGCTCGGGGGTCCCGCGGCGGGCCCTGCCCGCGGCCTCCGCCGAACGTCACTTCCGAGGCTGGAGACAAGATGGCGCCCGGACGGTGCCGGCGCTGAGGCCGCTCCGCCGCCAGCGGGGCCCGGGTGAGCGGGGGGCGGCGGGACCCGCCGGGCGCGGCCGGGCGGGCGCAGGGCAGAGCCGGCGGCGCTGGGAGCGGGGCCCGCGGGAGCTGCTGAGGCTGCGGAGCCGCCCTGGCGTCCGCGGGGGGGCGGCGGCCGGGGGCGTGAGGGCAGCGGCGGCAGGTGCGGGACCTGTGCCCGCCGGGACGTGGGAGCGCCTCGGGGAGGGGAAGAGAGGGTGGAGGATGCGAGGGAGGCCGGTTGGAGGAGGACACTCCATCCCCTGGGCGGCTTTTTCAATCTTTTTATCTGGAAAATGCTGCTTCGGAATTGTCGGCTGGCTGCTGCCGCTGGCAGCGCGATGCTGAGAGAACTCTGCTCTTTCAAAGTGTCTGCAGAAGTTCTGGCACTTGGCAGGCCCCAAAGCTCCTGCAGGTCACGTTCTGCCAAGCTGAGTGAGCAGGGCTTGGAGGAATTAACTCCGGAATTGATTCCCCTCGCTGGAAATGTCCATCTGTGAATTATTCTTCTAAGTCGGAGAATAATTCATTGTGCAGTGGTAGCGTGGGGGAAAAATGTTTGAGGTGAGATGAAAAATATTCATGTAAGGCATTTAGAACAGCCTAAGAGATCTATCTTAAGTGCATTTTTTATTGGAAAGCAGAGCAGCCTGTGGAGCTTTGCTGATAACCATCTCATGGACAGGTAGCTGAAGTATTCGGTGAAGTTTCCAGTGGTTTCAAATTCATATGAAGCTGCAAAATTTCCGTTCTGAAGCAGGAAAGAAAACTTTAGGTTGTTTCCTACTGAGGAAGGAGGAGAAGGTGGTGTGGCTGCGCCTGCTAAATGATCATTCAGTGGCAAGAGAACTTCTTATTTCACATTTGAGTGAGCAGCAGTGGACAGCTCTAGAGAGCAGGGCTGCTTGTGCTTCTTGTGCTGCCCCAGTTTGCTGTTCCCAGTCTGTGCTCTGGACTTTGGGCATGCAAAGTCTTCACCAGCTTATTCAAATATACTAAATAGATTAGGGTAACTGGGGATGTACAGCAGCATGGCATGTAATTATGGTCCTCGCCAGGAAATGTAGGAACTGATTACAAGAAGTAAAGGTTTCAAATTGAAAGAGGGGAAGTTTAGGTTAGATATAGGGAAAAAATTGTTCCCCATGAGGGTGGTGAGGCCCTGGCACAGGGTGTCCAGAGAAACTGTTGATGCCCCGTCCCTGGAAGTGTCCAAGGCTGGGTTGGACAGGGCTTGGAGCAACCTGGGATAGTGGAAGATGTCCCTGCCCATGGCAGGAGTAGGCCTGGATGAGCTTTAAGGTCTCTTTGAGCCCAAGCCTTTCCATGATTCTGTGATTGTTGTCTTCTGACACAACATTTCAGTAAAAATGATGGACATGTTAAGAATTCAGGGCTGCTTTCCTTGGTGTGGAGATTTCCAACTCTTCCAACTGCAGGAAGGCATAATGGTGAATCAGTGAGAGCATTGGCCCTTTTCAGATGGAGATCTGTGTCACTGATAGATAGGAGTGACTTCTAAGAAACAAAAGAACTTTTGGACTTGCAGAGACAGCAGTGAGAACCATGTGGAGGTACCTGTTGGTTTTCAGGGAAGTGGCTCCCAGGGTTTGCTGGGACAGCAGTGCCTCCACAGTCCATAGCACAGACCATAAAAGCAGTGGCACTTACAGTGAAACCCTAGTTATGTTAATTAAAGGGCAAATCATCACTTTGGATAAACTATCTTTGCTAGAAGTGCCAGGATAAGTGTGGAGTTTGGAGATTCCTGGAGTTGTTTTAGGGGAATCCAAAGAACAGCTTTCTACCAGCACAGCATGGAAGGTGGGGAACAATGTTCAGGCACTTTTGTGCATTGGTATAACACATCCATTTTTTTTATTATTGACAGTTTGCTTGAGAATGGAAGAGAAGTAAAGCAGAAAGTCATTTTCTGTAACACCTGAAGTGGCTCTGGAAGTCCATCCTGCAGTGCAGTGATGTCTTCATTCCACTGTTCCACATAAAATCCTTGATCCTTAGGGATAAACAAGTAATATAAACTGTGTAAAAGGGATGTGCTGCTTACTGGGTGTCTCTCTGTTGGAAACAGAAATTCAAAGAGGTTTAGAGATGACCAGTAATGTATTCCCACCTTGGCAAGCCTGTGTAAAGTACTGTAATATCTTTGTTGTTGAACTTGTTCTCATGGAAAGGGCAGACATGATCCTCATACTTAACCCCTCAAATGACATAATTTCTTTTACCAATATGTTTTTTTTTCCACTGAGAATAAGCTGGAAAATATTTCTTCTCTGCCTCTGTATAAAATATGCTTTAGTGAAAAGTGGGAGGATGAGTCCTGTGTTGTAAAAAAAATGACTGAAATCAGCTTTTTCACGTAGTAATAATCAGCCGTGTTCTTAGCTGAGAAAATTTTCATTGGGTTTTACTGCATTTGTGAGTCAAATTAAAGTGCACTCATATCTGAAGATTGGAATGGAATTTCTGCATATTTGCACTTGTTAGAGACTTGTTGTTTTCTGTTGACTTCTCTTGACTAGTTGCTGTTTAATTAATAAACTTGGGGTTTGTGTTGTGTTGGTGATTTCTTGGCTTATTATCTTGGTTACCTGAATAAACCTTCCTGAGGTGTATCAGTTTATTTGGTTTTGTGGCAGTAAGCAAAGCCTTTTTTCTTACTGGACTATAGGTAATAGATTTTAGTGTTCAGAAAATAATTTTCTGACCATTTTTTCTCTGCTCTTATTCAGGCAGCCTTGAGTAACTGAAAATGTCTTTGCATTTAAGTGCCTGTCAATAGAAACAGGATGCCCTATCACGTGCATATTCTCAACTTTTAGAGTTAACATGAACTTTATGTTTTTAAATTGGCAAGCTTTATTTCACCTAAAGCATGGAAAATTCATGGGTGAGAGTATTTCAGCGTTGAATTGAAAACATGTAGATGTCCTGATGTTTAACAAATGGTCATGTGCTGCAGCTAGAAAGTAAAAACAAAGCCAAGAGCTGTGCAGTATCCCAGCCTGAACCCTGGTCATTAGGAAAACAGGCTGGGAAGACTTTCAAATTGTTCCTGGTTCTCTAATGAACATGTTTTTACTGGAGCAGTGACGTAATGCATGTCCCATTTTCAGCTTCCAAAATAGGATTGATACTCTCATGCCTGCTTTTCCCTTCCTCTGCATTGGAAGCAGCATTCTCTTTCAAAATGCTTTTGGATTCTGGGATTTAAAAAAAACTCCACATACAGAAATTATAAATATGGCTTGTAAAACCAGAAGATAGTCTACTTAGTAAAACCTAGGAATGCTTACTAGTCTGATGGAGTTGGAAAGGGATGATCTGCAGTGCTGGTTTTGAATAAAATTACTTGCTTTTGTTGGCAGACTTTATTCCTGACAAGTTACAGGTTTTCCAAGGGAATATTTAAAATTCTGAAGCATGGATTCAGAAAGAATGTCAAAATACTTTTTGCTTTAAGGATTTTTTTTTGGAGACCACAGTGTTTCCTTAAATACAAATGCCTTGTATATTTTTATATGAATAAAATATAATTTGTTGGCTAAAACAGAGTCTTTCAGAAAAATAAATTTTTCTGTGACTCTAAGATAAGACAATCCAGTAGATCTTCTTTCTCTTCTTCATTTCTCAGATGCTTTAATGTCTTGAGTAAGTGTGTAGTATTTTGGTACTCATGAGATAGAGCAGTAAGTAGTAGTTTAAAATCAACATGACTTGGCAATGTTTTCTGAGAACGAATTTTGAAAATTCAAGTTTCTGGTGTGTGTGCTTCACTTGTGAGATAGAACCTTTATTGTTCTTTTCTTAGGGCTGTCAGTGAATGGTTGAAGTTTATTGTGGTAAATGTTATTAATAATATCCAGGTCTTTAATAGGTTAGGTTATGTTGCTGTTGAGTTTGGAGGAGAGGTTGGAGGAAAATACTTGTATTTGATGGGGCAGGGTTATCTTTTTATACTAAAAACTACATGTACCTTATTTACAATAATTTTCTAATACCTATCACTTATGTTAGACAGTTTGTCTCTAATCTAAGTGTTACTATTACAGCAGGAGATGGAGGACAAGAAAAAGAAGGAGAAAGGACATGCTTAAATTCTTCTATCTTGCTTCTTGAACTTCTATTCTAAAAACTTTAAAATTCTACTTTTTCGCTCTGTGAGAAATTCACTATCATTCTATTCAGACTTTTGTGGCTTGTAACTTTTTGCACAAAGTTGGGAATTGTTTCTATGGGTTAAAATGGAAGGCACAGGTGTTTGTGACTCTGTGCCAAGGTCTCTGAGCCCCCTGCCAGGGTCTGGAGTCCTCCAGGGCAGCCAGAGGAGTGTCCTGGGTTCTGACTATTACAGTTCTGTCCAGGTTGGCTCGTGGTCACTTTACTGAGGTGTGTTATGGTACCTTGAGTATTTCTTACAACTACCCTTTTAACCCCTTTTACAACATAACAACAAACTAACAGTACAAGCTTAACAATTATCAACTATTTTACAACAGTTTCTAACCTATTTTTAACACAGTGATGAGAGTAAAGACCTTGTTGGTACTCGCTGATCCTGCTGGGAGCTGATGTTTATTCGTATTTTTATTCATATTTTCTTGAGTTTGTTGGACTTTGTGTACCAAAAGTTAAACCCCGAGTTTACTGTTACAGATACTTCTGTTCTTACAAGGTTTCATTTTAGGTAGAAAGAAAACTTGTGGCTGCACACAAGACTCTGTACAGTGTTAATTTTATTTATTTTCCAGTACAATTAATCTTGCTTTCCACATGAATTCACTGTTAACAAAATAAGTAATGTGGAAGAGGGAAAAAAATACCAAACTGCAGGTATAAAATTTTAATATGAAGGGTGTATTTTAAATTAATAGCTTTTAAAATACTTCTAAAAGCTTTTGGTTTACTACAAATTTAACTTCTCACCTAATTCTTTTTTATACTCAAGTGATTCCACTGCTAATTGGTAGTTGAAAGAATATGGAGTGGTACAGTCTGTAGGAATCTGCAAAAACTGAGTTGTATGGATGTTCAACTACATCAGTTTATTAAGATGTGTTGTCATTTGCTAAGAAATACCATTGAGAGGTTGGGATACAACCTGTTGTATAAAAGTTGAATAAAATATTTACATATATATAATATTTATTTATAAAAATACCATTTCTTCTGTTTCAAAAATTATTTTTTGACTATTAATTCTTAGCAAATTATTTTTGAATTAGTATATAAAAAGAAGAAAAGTGTATTTTTACTCCTCAAATGAAACAAAGTAAGAAGATTTTGTCTGCTTTTCAAATTTAATAACTGGGCTAAAAAAATTCAGCTTAGAGAAGATTTTCAGCCTGACAGGACTTTCCTTTAACTCTGCAGCCCATCACTTTATTGCTATTTACTTGTCTCAGATTCTACACGTTTAGTCTGGATAAGTGATGGTGTTCAATGTTTGCTTCTGTAAGAAAGTGCTTTAAATCCTTATTGTCTGTGTATATCTGGAGTTTTGGGCAAAGTGTCAGAGGACTGTCATTCACCACTGTTTCCTAGACTCCTTTCCAGATTTGTGGTCAAAAGTGGACAGCTGAGCCTGTGGCATGGAGGGAATGATGATCTTTGGTGAGAGGGAGGAGAAAAGGTAGAAATGGGCAGGGGAGACATTGGGTTCTGGCTTTTCTTGACTTTATGTCAGTAATTGTATAAAAATATTCTAACAGTATATAAAAATGAGACATTTGATACTAAAGGTAAATTTGGTTTCATAGCAGGAAATTACTTGACACCTCTCTGCTACACAAATTGTTTCATTTATAAAATGATGTTGCATGGGTTTTGTCCCAATGAACAATGAATAGGATTGCTGGGTTTTTCCCTGATGTTCAGGGCTCAGTTTAAGTACAGATGTTTATGCTGACTCCAAAACTGAACTAAGTTAGAAGTCAGTAATAATGCATTCCAAAAGGAATGCTGTTCTTTGGATGTGTACAAGCTGCTCAGATGGAGCTCCTTATCCCATAACTGGTCTTTGCTGGCAAACTTTAAATCCCTCAGAATCAGTTGCAAAACTGGAACTGAAATACAGATGTTTCAGCTCTTTGTAGTATGGAAACACCAGGACAAAAGGAGTTAATCCTGGAAGAGGTGTATACAACAGAAATATCATTTCCAAGGACATTTTTCCTTTTCTTATGGATTTCTTAAGCAGTGTAACATTTGAATGATGCTTGGCAGTGTTGGCACTTTTGCACAGCATTAAAAATTCTTTCAGTGCAAAGATGAGAGGGATTATATGAAATTTATTTGGAGCAGATTTTGCTTGAACTTATTTTAAATTAAATGTTAGTACTTATGCAGGGTACTTAGTAAAAAAATTCAGTTGATCACTGTTATAGTAGGAAAACTAAAGAGAGGGAAGAAATAGCAGTACTTGAATAAAGTGCTTTAAGTTTTAACTTTCAAAAATTGGGGATGCTAATTTATTGAAAATTCTGTATGACAATGGGTCTAAAAGTGTTTTGGGCCTAATTTGCAAAAAAGCTGTTTTGTATGCATTAACAAAGAAAGGAAGTGAGTTGATCTCGACCCTTAGATATGGCACCATTCTGATTAGTTTTCCATTAAGTTGTGAGTTTCCAAATTTGATGCCTACTTGAACTAGAAATTTTTGTCAGATACCTTTTGAAATCTCAGGCTTTTATTAAAACCGAATGTAAAATGCATTTGTGTAATAAAATACCTCAGTACAGCTGAATTTAAGGAATATTTTCCTGTTTCTAATATAGAAGAATAGAGACTCTACATGCATTTTTTTAATTTGAAAAACATGTAAGTCCTTCCATAATGCTTTGATATCAAATTCTAAAGAGATCTGACTACTAAAGTTCTTAAAAGTACTCAATCTTGAGCAAACCAACTTACTTTAAAAAACAAATAGAACAATCTTATGTGAGCATATCTGTTACATCATCATTTAAGATAGGAAAAAGATTAATGCTAGAAAATCTTGAGATTATTCAGACACATTTGAGCTGTAATAACAAAACTGCAGCTTGGAGCAGATTTTTTCTAAAGCAAAATGCTCTTTTTCTACAGACAATTTAGGAAGAGAAACTACAGCTCTGTGTACTTTCAGTTCAATGTGAATTTGTACATGGGCACATATTACAATTGTCTGTTTTTCTTTTTAGGGTTCATATAATCAAAGGAGTTTCTTTGTTGTGTGTATCTTTTCAGAACACAACAGGAATTCAAAATGAATCAGGTGAGTAGAAATGTAAGACTTTATCAAAATACTTAGAGCAGTTAATTATTAATGAGAAAAGTAAATAATCCACTAAAAATGTTCTTTAAAATCTTCTGTCTCATTAAAATTCATCATTATTCCATTCTGCATTGTGTATGCTTGTGAGATGTCTGGTATTTCATGGATTTGAGGTTTTTGTGAATTCTCTTTAGCAGTGTGTAAGTTATTACTCCTGGCACCTCTTCTCATAACATGGCTCCAGAAAATTCTGTTTCCTTCTGAACCTGCACAATTCAGTTCCTTATAAAAGTGGCCTGAAAATTGAAGGCTTCCATTTTTAAAAATAATTTTATAATCACATTCCTTATTCAAATGTGCAGTAAACAATCTGCCACAAATTGATTGATTGAGGAATGTCAGACTTTTGTGGAATCTGAAGTGTTTCTCCTGGAAGCAAGTGGAAATGTTGGGAAAGCACATTTCCTTTGTGGAGCAGCACTTTGCTGTGTGGAGTCACGAGTGTCCTGACTGGAGGGGGTTGTTCTAATCAGCACCAACTGTGCAGCATTTTATTCTGCATTTGTTTATCCAAGCAGGAATTGTCCATCAGTTTGTCTGTCACACACAGTTGTGTTACTGAGGGATACAGAAGAATTATGTTACCTCAGATTTTTCTCACAAATCCTCCTCCCTCTGGCTGATCTTACTGATATTATTCCCCCTGTATGACCATAGGATATCACACTGCAGGAAAGCCATTTTTACTTTGCTGAAAAAGTCAGCCATGAGCAGAAGCTTTATGAGTCAGAAACAACCACAGTACACAGTTGTATAAAATGCTTTGTACACTTCAATGCCTGTGCCTAATGTGTGCTTTTATTATCCTTATTTGATCAGCAGCAGGCTGAGTGCAGTTAGCATTTGCTAAAGTATTTTACCTGTGAAGCCATAGAGGTATATGCATAAGTAATTACAGCATGGAATGGGTTGGTGAGATGTTTCCTATTGCTTGTTTTCCTCTGATTTAAAGTAAAAAGTCTTCAATATATTTGTACATATTAAAAAGGTAAAAAGGAAAATATAATCTCTATCAGAGTGTTGAAATATGTATTGTGAAAAACATACTTGTATTATATCTACAGACAAATATGAATTATATATATAAAATAGAAATGACATTTGTATTAGCACACTTTTAAGCATTAATAGTCTGTTTTGGAGTGTAGGATTAACTGCTACTTCAAAATTTCCATTGATAATCGAATTTTTTTCACCTGTAAGGTTTATTTTGGTGCACTCAGTGGCATGAAGCCAGCAGCCTATTGCTCTGTCTGTTTGAGGAATAATCCTGCCTTATTAGTCATGCCAATAAGCTTTGGGTTCTGCTGAACCTCTGAGAACTGGAGATCCTAATCTGTAATTGTTACTATTGACTGCTTCCTTCCCATGTGTGTGTCCATGTCCCCTCGTGTCCTCTCTGTTGTTGTGTTCCTACACCCTGATTTGTTTCTGGAATTAAATCAGATTTCTGTGATGTATCAAAAGTCCTCATCTTTCTTATGGGGACTGCTGATCTCATTTATGCTGTACTGTGTCATCTTTCTTACAATTAAAGGGTGAGATTGCCCTTCCTCAGAGAGTTCTTACAGCAGCTTAGGGTCCTCCTTGGGGTTTCTGCCTTTCACCTTTGCTTTCCAGAGCACATGGAGCCCATATGGCTTTAGTTGTTGGCTGACTATTCATATTAAGTGAGTATTTAGCATCAACTGTGTGGTGTTTTTTCTTGCAGTGCCCTTGTAATTTCATTCACTGTTGACAAGTTGTAGTGCCAGGTCTGTATAAGAAATGTTTTTGCCTGATGCCACACATCTTTCAAGTGGTTCATTCTCATATTTCTTTCATTCTGCTTGTCTCTGCTTTTGGTGTGACTTTGATGACAATGAAACTAACTGGGCTGGTGTTGATTTGGTTTATATGAGAAATCTGTTAGTTTTATGGTTTATCCCACAGAAATCTTGAAGTAGTGAAGGAAAACCTTTTCTTAAATTCTTTGATATGACCTTCTTGTTGTAAGGAGAAGAAGGATTTAAAAAACCCCATCTGTTGTTGGAGTTCATGTTTTTGGGTTTCTTGGAAGATTGCTGTCTCAGGATAGGCAGTCCTCTTTTCAAAGGAGATCTTCCTCTAATATGTAAATTAGTTCATGAGAATAGTTGAATAATTTATTTTAAAAACCCCAAGCAAACATGGGGTTTGATTGGTAGCATTATCTCAGACTGCAGTGAGACTGTTGGAGGAATTTGGGTTCTACTGGGAAAACAGCATAGGCAGTTACTTAAAGAGTGCTGAGGAATGCAGGAGCAAAGGACACCTGCACTTGTTCTGAAACTTCCTCTCCTCATTCCTTCTGAATTTTTCAATGATTATTTCAAATATTTCCAACACATCTTTAATTTTCAAGCACACGAATTATGTGAAATTGTGGCAAGGAGGGGTTGCCAGGTAAGGTAGAGACCTGTCTGCTTTCCTGTGCTTTCCTCAATTACCTCTTTTAACTTCTCTGCCATCTCTTCCCTCCCTCCCTCTTCAGTGGTATCCTTTCCTTTATCTTCTCATTTATCCTAATCCTTTTTCCACCCTGCCATGACACTCACTGGCTGGCTGTCATTCATGGCACTGTTCAGGATGGTTTCTTTCCTTTTCACTAGAATCTTTTATCACCTGTAACTATCTTGTTGCAGGTGCCTTTTCTACTCTGTTTAAATACTGTTTGTAACATCATAGACCAATCTGTGGTTGGGTCATGAGTACAGTGGTACTGAAAGTGGTGTTAAAATTTGCTTAATGTGTTAAAAGGTACTGTCAGAGTGACTGGACTCTGGATTTGATGCAAACAGGAGAAGATTGTTTCAGTTAAGGCACCACTTCATGATCCTTTGGCATTGTCCTAAAGTCACTTCATGCTGGTTGATTTAAATGCTAAAATGTAATTTTCTGATGAACTTCAGAGTAAGAAGCTTAAAAGTGAAATAAGCTTCAGGTGTTTTTTTATTCAAAATTGCAGCCGTGGAAGGAGTGGAAAATACTGTGTGAAGGCTTCAGATAAAAGCAAAAGTTGGCTGTAGGACATGCACAAGTGCACTACCCTTATCAAAGGGTGAATTTTGTAAACAGAAAAATCAATTTAAAGGGTACTGTGAAGTCTTGGTAGAAAAGTGATTGAAATGCAGTTTTTCTGTTTGGTAGACAGACATTGCTTAGGGACAAGTTGTGATCTGGAACAAGTTTCAAGTAGCTATATCTAAATTGCAAATACAAAGAGACTGCACTGATTTGACTGAACTAATTGTTTATTTTACTGTTTCGAATTTGATTGCTTATTACCATTCATTTGAGGTGTGAAGTGTATTGTTGTGTAAAGGCCATATCCAGTTTTCTAGTACTTGTGAAATCCATTAATGTGACATGTGTTGGATGAGTCTGAGTGTTGTGTTCTCTGAATGTCCTGCTAATCTCTGATTTATGCAGCTAGATGCACAATAAAATTCTGATTGTATACTCCTCCTTACAAATACACTTCCTAAATGATGGAGCAGTTCTGGGATATTTGCAGTTAAAATGTGTGACTACTAAGGAATATACCAGGAAAATCAAAGATGTATCACAGTGCTGTACACTTCTGTCTGAATCAGTTAAGTCTGTTATGATAGATTAAAATTTATTTGCAGGGTTGAGATTTGAGATTTTGAACTGCTCATCAAAACGCCAAATCAACGCTCTGGAAATAAACCAAGCCCCCAAATGAAACCTACCCAAAGAACCATCCTGCTTTTAGCTTGAAACTGGAAGTGCACCATTCTGAGAGCTGTCAGCCACCCTCTTCTATTTCTGTATATAAATTGTTAGAAACCACTGGGAAAAATAGGTTTTTTTCTCTCCTGATGAAATCCTGGGGTGATGTACTGGGAAGATTTTTAGGTTTCTTTGATATGCTGGGAAGAGCATGTTTCTTTTTCAGCTGAGACATGGCTCCTTGCATATCAGTTCAAGGCAAACAGATGTCTGAAAATGAGGCTGCTTTCATCAGTATTTTTCCTTTTGGGTTGTTAGAAGAGCAAAATAAAGCTTTGCTCTGCTTTGAATAGACTTCAACTATTCTAACTATTGGATAAGTATTTATCCCTGGTGTCTCCACTCTTGGATGGGAAGGGATTTCTGGCATTCTCTCCCTTCCATGGTTTCCAATTTGGGGGTCCTTCTCCCCTACAAATAGCTCTCTGGGAGTTCTCTGTGCAGCTGTTAAGGTTTATGAAGGCAGCACTAGAATAACCTTGCTCTGACTCCAGTTTTATAATTTCCCTCATTGTTGCAATTAAAACTGGCAGAAGATTTGTTAACTCCACTCAGCAAATTGGGTTTTCAAATGTATGAATATGACTGCCATAGCAGTACCCTGACAAAGACTGGGTGCTGTGGAGAAAGGGCTGAGAAGCTTTATTTGTTTGGCTGTAGAGAGGAAAAAAAAAGAAATTTGATAGCATATTGAGATTAATTTAAAAATAAATTTCCAGTAACCTTTCACTGTATTTCAAAAGTACTCACTAGAAAGTGTTCTTGAATATTACTCAGTAGTTTATTATTCAGTATGTGAAAATTACTATTGTGTCTCTATAGGTAAAAGCCAGAATAATTTCCAAAAAATTAAAGTTTATTTGGAAAAATTTCTCAGTTTAGTCTCTTCCTAAAAATGCGTTCAGAGGTCAAGTATAACATCCTTAATATTAGAGTTGTTCCTGCCATTACAACCAGTGTTTGTTCCTGACCAGAATGATTAGAGTTCCATATCAGAGGGCAGGGAGTTATTTTAGGGCATGTGGTTCAATAAAGGCTTAAATTTCACCATGCACAGTTCATTTGGAATGTGGACAGATTTTATAGGAAACTTTGCATTCTTATAACTTTGAAATTCTGGTGATTTCTATCACAAATTGTGTTTTGTTAATTCTAAGTGGGTGATAGGGAGCAGGTTGTTTTATGACAAGTGTGAGTAGTAATAGTATGGATAATATTATACAAATAACATTGAACCTTGGAGGCTCCATAAAATAGAACTAATCACTTACTGAACAGTAAATAATTTATTAGCTTTATATTACCTATCAAACTTTAATATAAAAATATCTTAAAACTTCTTGTATTAATTATAAGCTGCTGGCTAAAGTTCTGACCTGTTACTTGATGTAGAAAATATGAGTAACATTTATGATACTGAAATAATTACTACTAAAATCCTTTTATTTGCTTTAAAAGCTTAATCTCTATTGCAGTAAATTTGACATGCACCCAGTTCAGTCACCAAGAACTGGAGTGACAGGAGAAGGGGAATGGCTTCATGCAGAGAGTGGGTTTAGGAAGGGTTTGGCTGTGAGGGTGGTGAGCCCAGAGAAGCGGTGGAGGTCCCATCCCTGGAGGTGTCCAGCTTGGATGCTGGGGCTTGGAGCAGCCTGGGACAGTGGAAGGTGTCCCTGTCCATGGCAGGGGTGGCACTGGGTGGCCTTCAGAGATGGGATGTCCCCACTCCAAGGAGGAATCTCCACCACACTGCAAGAAGGGGTGTGTCAGAAGATCCTGTTCACAAGTGGGACTCGGCTTTTCTAGGATGAAAAAAGTGCTGGGCTGTCAGAGAGGTGTCCCCAGGCAGCTTTAGGCAGGTTATCAGCAGTATCCCTTGTCTGTCCCTTTATGGGGAGTTTTGTCAGCTCTGCCACATCTTCTCCTCACCCTTAAAAGGATGCTGAACTTTGGGATTGGTGAGTCTGCCTGGGTTTAGGATTATTCAACACCAAAAGCAGCGTGACCCCACTCCCTTCATTCAGCACTGACAGCTTTGCAAGTAGGGCATTGTGTTACCTTGTTCCAGGCAGAACATCCTGCTGTTGGGGCAGAGTGGGTGGTGTATCCCCAGTGCAGGTTCTTGGGAGTGGTTAATTTACTGCAACACACTCACTTCAATCAGCAGAGCAAGTAACTTTTCAGATTTTTTACTGTACACGCTTCTTGGAACTTAGAGTTTGGTTTTCCCCTAAAGTTACTTTTCAGTCTTTCTCACAAGGGGCACTTTGTCACATAAGGCAAGATAAGAAACTATTTTAGATTGCTTTTGGGGGACTGATTAGGTTGAGTATGCCTGGAAGTCATTCTTTGAAAAAGGGAAATAAATGATTGCTAATATACATGAAATTATCCTCAGTACGGTGAGTTTGGAAATTTTACTTTAATTGCAAGTCAGAAGGTGTTGAAGTTCATGTGGTTTGATCACCTGCTGTGTAGTTGTTTTTGCCTGTTAATGGTGGTTGGCTTTTTGACTTGTAGAACACAAGTGAGTCCCCTGTTGCTGTGGAGACCTTGGATGATGTTCCTGAGCACGTGCTTAGGGGCCTTCCTGAGGATGTGAGGCTCTTCCCATCTGCTGTTGACAAGACTCGGCTTGGTGAGTGCTGCAGCTGTGAAAAGAGAATGAAGGTTTTTAGTGACTCACATAATTTGAGTCGCTGTGAAAGCCTGGTTTCCTCCTTTGCTGGGTAGAGATGATATCTGGTGTATTTGTCTGAAATAATTCCTCTTGGGAAGAGTGGACAGCTCCCCAGTCCAAGACAGACACATATAATAATCTTAAAAATAAGAATTTTAAGTAGATTTGCTTGGAATAACTTAGATTAGTTTTAACTCCTGATATGTGTCTCCTCAGGTGTCTGGGCAACAAAGTCAATTTTGAAAGGCAAGAAGTTTGGACCATTTGTTGGTGACAAGAAAAAAAGATCTCAAGTTAAGAGCAATGTGTACATGTGGGAGGTAAGAAACAGCTTGTAAATGGAAAAATGTGCTTGTCACCAGGTCAATATTGTGTATTTAGCCTTTAATTTTCCAGATATTTTAGAAATAAACTTGATATAAGGTAATTGCCATCTGTTCCTGCCATTACTAATGGTTATTTATAGACACTTGGATAGAACAACTATTCTGAATGACAAAGCTTTATAAACCAGTGGCATTGTTTGAAATTGCTGTATTTCTTACATGCTGTGTGTGGATCACAGTTGCCCTTAAGAGTTTGTTGCTGATCTTTTCTTTGTTGGCTTGAACCCTGAGTGCAACTGAGTGCTGTCAACTGCTTATGAAATCAGGGAAATTAGGAGGATATGGAATTTCTTAAGGAAGCCACATCACTCCTCCTCATTTAGCTGTTTGAAGACCAGCTTTTGGAGTTTTTGTAAGAGTTCTCAAGTGTTGCAGTGTTTCTTGTGCTGGGTTTGCCTTGAAGCAAGTGCTGTCTGGGCAGCTGAACAGCTCTGGAGGCTCCACTGGTAGTCAGGAGACCTTGGATATTATGTAAATAAATTTATATTTCAAAATATAAATGCCATCATCTGGAGCTGAATCCCATTTACAGTCTCTTTAAGGCAGTTCATAACCACTTCCAAAGACTTCTTCAGTCTTTCTGAAGACAAACACAGGACATGGTTTTAGCAAAGTGAATAGTCAAGGAGGGGAGGGGTGGAGGAATAGAATGTTCTGGAACATGGATTTTTAGGCTAAAGACACTGATAATGGTCCTCCATCCTTCTGTCTCCTTGCTTGAAAAAATGGAGCTCCCTGAAACACTAAAAACATACACAGGGCTTAGAGTTAACCTCTATCACAGGAATTGATCTAGGACATTGCTGTAAATGCAAATTACCCTTTAGAAAAGCAGTACAGTTTTCAAGTATAATGTTTGTTGCATTGAGCTCATGCTATCACAAACTCCACTGCATAAGGTATCTCCAGTTTTGATCTGTTACAGGAACATTTGCTGAGATTGAATCAGTCAAGTAAATTATTGACCTTAAAATAGTGTTTCTCAGTGCTGGATGCTGAATGTTCATGGTGGATATTTTTTCAGTTCTGTTTACAATGCAGGTGATAATGGGAACTCTTGTTAGATTCCAGAGTAGTTGTGTGTTGCTTTAATAGTGATTTTAGAGTTAGAAAAAAAGCAGCTAAAATGAGACTGCAACAGTTGGTCTTATATGCTGATACCTGAAACCAGTCCAGAATCTCAACTGTTAGAAAATATGGTTTGTAGAAGGATGGTGGTGTGTAGGAGCAGCTCAGTATATGGACACACAGTGTGGGGAGCAACCTTTTCCACAAGTGTTCCATTTATTTCTTTAGTCAAATTAATTTGAATAAAAAATAAGGCTTCAAAAACTGGCATCTCCAGTCAATTTTAATGGTTTTGAACTGTCATACCAGAGGCTCATTGTGAAAAATACAAGTTGTGTGTGTCAGTATATTCCGCTGTATCTGAGGAGAGAACATATTTTCCTTTTCTACTGGTGAAAAGCCACAGTTGGGAAAGTGAGAACAAGTGTCTGAAAAGGGAGGGAAATGCTGTTCAGAATGACTGGCACAGCTGTGCTGAGTGGGTTTTATTGTAGGTACAGGAATCACTTCAAGTCACAGTGTTGTGGAGAGGAGTTGGAGCTATTTTCTTTCTCACAGTGCACAAGGCCTTTAAACAATGTTCTGTAAGTGAGACTGTAATATTCTGTAAATTAAAAAAGCAAGAAAGTATTTTGGTTTATGGAAAACCCATAATAAAAGATATATAAAATCACAATATAAAAACACAGTAGGTTTATATATATATATATAAATAAAAGTAATCAGTAACTATATTCAGACATATATTCCGTATCTTTTTAGCTCTCCCACAGCATTCTTTGGCTCTTCTCTTCCATTTTAACCAAAAGAATTGCTTTTGCAGTCTCACCTGGGACACTGTTTATGCTTTCATATTGCATAAATTGGTCATTGGTCATAAGAAAGAAACAAAGTTCTCAATAGGTGAACAAGGAGCCACATCATTCTGTGAGCCAGCTAGAGTCTGTATCTTTTAACTTTCTCTCTTCCATCGCGTGGTCATGGGGACAGCCTTGGTGTCCTCCTCGAGAGAGATACAGGGCTTTCCTTATCTTCAAGAACAGCACAAAATGTCTTTCCTACACCTGAGGGGGAACGATTCAGAGGATGCCACATTTTGGTGCTGTGGTGTGAGCAGGTGTCCCTGTGTCTGTCCCACAGGTGTATTACCCCAACCTGGGCTGGATGTGTGTGGATGCCACCGACCCAGAAAAGGGCAACTGGCTGCGCTACATCAACTGGGCACGCTCGGGGAAGGAGCAGAACCTCTTCCCTCTGGAGATCAACAGGACCATTTACTACAAGAGTTTAAAGGTATCACTGCCTGAACAGCTGCTGCTTTGTTTGTTGTCTTTTATTATTAATACTTTTTATTCTGCTTTATTAAAAAGTTTTTTCTTACTGTTTATATATATATTATATATATATTTAAAACTATTTTTATATATAATACATATACATACTATTTATATACATATATATATTATATATATATTTATATTAAACAGAGTTTGAAACGTTTCATGAAACATATTTAAAACACTGCAAATGCTACACATCATTGGTATAAATTCTTATCTGCCAATGCATTTGACATTAGTAAATTCTTATCTGCCAATACATTTGACATCAGATTTACTGTTAAACTACTGGATGTTTCAACACTAGGTCTATCTTATTGGGTAATTGCTGTAGCACTAAATTTGATACACGCTAGAACAATAAACTACACAGTACATAAAACATTTTTCTGTTCTTGTAGATACCAAGACTCCTTCTGCTGAGGATGTTTTTGCAGTGATCAGTTATTTTTATGGTCTGTGCATTGTTTGACAAATTTTGACTGTCAAGACACTTCTCTGGGCAGCTCCATGAAACTAATCCTCATGGTTTTATACCATTTTGGTTTTGTTCAGGAAGTGAGGGGAAGGCAGGGAAAAGGGTGTAATTCCTGGAGCATTTTATCTCCCAAATCAAGAAAAAAATTGGTTTAACTATAATGGTGGAGCATGTTAAGAATATTGTAGCTCTAAAGTATTTTTTGAATCCCTGATCAAGACCTGCTAGCAATGAGTGTGTGTAGCTTGACTTAATTTTTATTTAAAATACTTTTGGGTGTTCTAAACATTTTCTCAACTTTGTATTTAAGTAGAGGTTCACTATTTCCAGCCAGACTGCTGACTTCTCTGCAGTGGTTATTCACAGAGACAGGCTCCCAGTACAACTCTGAGGCCAGCCTTGATTTCTCTAGACACTTTATCTTGGATTTCTTCTGCCTTTGCCCACAGTCCCACTAGGCCATTAGTATAGGTGTGCCTTTGGAGTCACTCTAACATTTTAAATTCCTGCAAATGTTTCAGTCCTGGCAGAGACAAGCATTCACATATTTAAAATTTGTTTATTTGATGGATGATACTGCACTTCAGAAAATAACTGTACTGCTGAAAGAGGCTGAGCACTGCTGACAGAATAACAAATATCTTGTCTCAGCACTGGAATATCCTTTTGTTCCTTTGATTGGTGTCTCTTGCAACTTGATGAATTTTTTCCCAGTCACACCTTACTGCTAACTGAGACAAAGGAAGGCATGTAATAAATAACATTTTAAATGTCCTTATCTCTTGCATATAATGTTAGCATCTCTACACTGCCATTTCAAACCTGCTGGAAATTTACCAGCCCAGATATGAACACATGGTTCTTTCTTGATCTTTATCATAATTCATGAATTTAGGGGAGTTCCACTTGCTGACAAATAAACATCACAAGTTTTATTTACCCCAAAGGAGAATTCAAGTGGCTTGTGTGTAATTTTGTTCTGCTTTACCTTGAAGCATTGAAAGTAAAGTCATGGGGTCCTATTTTTGCCAAGGTTTCCTTTAGCTTTTTGTAGGTTTTTAATTTGTAAATTAAACAGGCTGATTTCCAAGCCTCATTGCTGAAATAACAAAGTCCAAATTTGCTTGGTGCAGAGCCTCCTCAGAACTGTAGAGCTTTAACTTCCCAGTTCCCTGCTCTCCATGAATAGTTAAGGAATGGAATAGAACTTGTGATTGAGCACAAGCAAATGTTTTTCTCTTCATCTTCATCCTTGCTGAAGGGCTGAGGGTGTTTTTTAAGCTGCTTTGCATCTGCTTTCCCCAGGATTGCTGGGTGAGAGCTGTGATATTGCAGGGGGAGCAGCTTAAACTCATGATGCAGTTTCAGCTCTTCCTGCCTCTGCTCATGGGAGGAGCTCTCTCTGTGGTGTTGTTCTGCACACAGAACAAAACTTCTAGAAAAAGTAAAAATTCTAGTTCTAAAAGTTCCAGAAAAAGTAAAATACAGTGAAAACTCAGTTTCAAAAAGTCTTCTGAAGGAGCTTGGCTATGAAACTGTCCCTGATTAAAATGAAATTAATTTGCTTGCAGAAGACTGTTTTGCCCAACAGGTTTATAATACCTCAAGATCCTCCCTGGTACATGGGAGAGAGCAACAAACTGTTGGGTTATAGAGTGTGAATGTCAGACTGCTCACTTGGGTTAGGTTTGGTGAGATGAGGCCACACCCAGGTGCAGAAGCACAATATCACAGTAAAATGCTGTGTCTGTGGTGAAAAATGGAAACTGATGAGGTTGGGCAGGCAAATGCCTATCTCAGTCTGTACAAGGCACATTAGAATGCTTGAATGTGCACAACTAACTGTGCTAGAACCTCTGAGGTTACTTAGGTTAGGTTAATAACTTGTTGGGATATTACTCTTGAAAATAACAAATTTTGAACTTACTGTAAACCTTTTGAACAGGAAATACTCAGATTAAGGATGGTTAAACGTTGATTATTAACCTAATCAACCTTTCCAAAATTCATACCTTTTTAGCCAGGCTGTCCCAGTCTGACACTGCTGCACCAAGGATCTGTAGGGAATAGTTTGGAGGAGGTTGGGTTGTGGAGTTGTCACAAGGAGGAGAAGTGGTGGTACAAGTGGCTCTTGCTCAGTGTAGTCCTGCTCTATGAGGGAGCAGCTTTAACTGTCTGGTTTTGAAGCTGCTGCTGCATCTCATTTTAGAAGCACAAGGTTATAGGGCTTAATTGAGATTCTAGAGCAGTCACAATAAAACTAAATTCATCAAGTTCAACGTTAGCTCCAGCCATGCAGCCAACAAATTACATGTTCATTGCCACCCTGTGTTTGCATTGCCTGAAACCACATCCAGATCTTTGTATTTTTTTAGATGATAAGGGGTTTTTTTTTGCATCAGACAACCCTGCTGCATTGCTTGCTGCTCACCAGCTCCAAGGCCATGCAAATAATTTTGCCTCTATTTATCCTATCAGGCCTCTGGAATTCAAGGAAGCCAAGCCATAGGCTTTGCTTATGTTATAACTTACTCTTCCCTTGACTGTTGGGATCTTGCACCTCTTGTTGTTCCAGTGTCTGGGGGTATGAGGATAATTATCACCTTTATCATGTGCTGTGAGACCCACTAAAAATGGGCTGTAGAAGAAAGAAATCCTAATTTTCTTCTTGCTACAAAATTCCCCTTTGGCTTCAGACTGGAAATAATAATCTGAGGACACCCTTGGCTCTGATGCCATGACTGAAAATAGGATCTGGTCTCCACCATCCCTGTGTTCATTAACCCTGAAAGAGGGGAATTGAAGTTAAGGCATTTCAATTTTTCTTGGTTTTGGGTAAAATGCTTCAGGAAATGGAGAAACAATGAGGAAGATTTAAAAAGTTAAAATCTTCAGTCTGCCAGCTTGGGGATGTAGTAGTTTGAATCTGATATTTGAGGGAGTGCTTGAAATGAACTGATCAATAAAGTTTCTTTTGTTGGCAGTTCTGGGAGTATGAGTAGCATTTGCAGTGATGCCCATTTGACTGATTTAGTCTGTGATTTTTTTAAAATCTTGATTAAAAAGAATAGAAATAATCAATTTGGAATGGCAAGCAAACCTTTGATTTTTGTGGTGGATTTATGAAACATGTTGTAATTATCTGTATTCTGTTAACCCCCTGTGACAGTCTTTTCCTGGATCTTTAGAATTTTTTCCAGATCCCAGCTGTAGTGGCTGCCTGAGCAGTAACTTATTATTATATTATAATTAATTAATGCTATTTAATGCTTTGTATAAAGTAGGTATGTTTGTCCCAACATGGCTGCTCTCTGGAAAGAATTAACAGTGAATATCCAGAGTGAGCGCTGGGATTTAAATCAGTGTCACTATTTGAGGAAAAAACACAATTTGGGACATTACAGCTGGAAAATTCATGCAAAAAATAATAATAATAGCAACTTTATATGAATTATTAATACAAAGACCATATTAATAATTAACTATAGTAATATTAACTAAAACTGTATTAATATTACCTCTGTATTGTCAGGAACTGTAGTGATGGGCCAAAGAGCAATGGATACAAATAGAAAGAGGGGAAATTTGGGGTTGATGATAAATTCTTCCCTGGGAGGGTGGTGATGCCCTGGCACAGGGTGCCCAGAGCAGCTGTGGCTGCCCCTGGATCCCTGGCAGTGCCCAAGGCCAGGCCGGACAGGCCTTGGTGGGTTTTTTTTTGTTTTGGTTTTTTTTTTCCCTGTGATTTTTGGATTTTTTGGTGATTTTCGTCTTTTTTTTCTGATTTTGACTTTTTTTTTTTTGTAAGTTTTTTCTTGTCTTTTATTTTTGCCATTTTTAGGGTTTATCTTTTATTTTGGTATTTTTCTGGTCTTGGGTCTTGTCACTTTTGTGGAGTATTTCTGTGTTTTCCTGTTAATTTTTTGGGGGGTGATTTTTTAAATGATATTTTGTGTTCTGGGGGTTGTGTGTGTGTGTTACAATCTGTGAGGGGGTTTTGGGGTTGGTTTTGGGATGGTTTTGGCGTTGTTTTTGGGGGTGGTTTTGGGGTGTTTCAGTGCTGTTCTCTGTGTGTGTGTGTGTTACAGTCCATGATGGGGTTTTGGGTTGTTTTGGGGGTGGTTTTAGGGTTCTTTTGGGGTGTTTTTGGGTGTTCCAGTGCTGTTCTCTCTCTCTCTCTCTGTGTGGGTGTGTTACAGTCCATTATGAGGTTTTGGGGTTGTTTTTGGGTGGTTTTGGAGTGCTTTTGACTGTTTTGTGTGTGGGGTGCTGTTCCTTGTGTGTGTGTTACAGTCCATGATGAGTTTTGAGGTTGTTTTTGGGTTGTTTTGGGGCGGTTTTGGCTGGTTTGTGTGTTCGCTGCCGTTCCGTGTGCGCCCGGCGCGGCCCGTGGCGCTCCCTGCACTGCGCCCTCCGCCCGGCAGGGGGCGCGCGGGGCGGCGCCCTCGAGGCTCGGCGGGAGCAGCGCCGTGGGCGCCGCCGCGGCCGCTCCCCGCCCCGCCAACAACGCGCGCTCTGATTGGCCGCGCGCCCTGTGTTGTGTCCCGGCAGCCAATCGCGGCGGGAGAGGAGCTGTTGGTGTGGTACAATGGCGAGGACGACCCGGCGATAGCGGCCGCGATCGAGGAGGAGCGAGCGAGCGCCCGCAGCCGCCGGCACTCCCCGAAGGCTCGCAGAGGTACGGAGCGCACCGGCCCCGCCGCCGCCAGCGCGCGGAGCAGCCCGGCCTGCGGCCGCCGTGACCTTCCGCGGCCCGAGACAGGAGGGTGGGGAGGGCCCGGCCCGGCGCGGCCCGGCCGGCGGCGCCGCGGGCGGAACGTGGAAGTTGCGGCTGGAAAAGTTGGGAGAGGCGGCGGCGGGCAGGGGGAACGGCCCGCTCCGCCCGCGGGGCCGCGGCGGCCGCTGCGATCCCGTGCGGGGCCGGGGCCGAGCCCGCCGCAGCCTCGGTGCCTACTTGGGAAGGGGAACGGAGTCCGGGGCCGGCCCGATCCGTCCCTGGGAGAGCGAGCTGAGCTCGGGGCTGCTCCCATCGCTCCTTGGGAAAGCGAGCGGAGCTCGGGGTGCCCCGATCCCTCGTTGGGAAAGGGAACGGATTCCGGGGGGCTCTGATCCCTCCTTGGGAAAGCGAGCTGAGCTCGGGGCTGCTCCCATCGCACCTTGGGAAAGGGAGCGGATTCTGGGGCCGCCCCGATCCCCCACCGGGAAAGCGAGCGGAGCTCGGGGCCGCCGCGATCCATCCCTGGGAAAGCTGAGCTCGGGGTGCCCCGATCCCTCCCTGGCAAAGTGAGCTGAGCCCGGAGCTGCCTTGATCCATCCTTGGGAAAGGGAGCTGAGCTCGGCGCGCCGCGATCCCTCCGTGGGCAGCGGGAGCTGAGCTCAGGGCTGCCCCGATCCCTCCCTGGGAGGCTGAGCCCGAGCCCGAGCCCGAGCCCGGAGCTGCCCCGATCCCTCCCTGGGAGGCTGAGCCCGAGCCCGAGCCCGGAGCTGCCCCGATCCCTCCCTGGGAGGCTGAGCCCGAGCCCGCGGCCGCCGCGGTCTCTCCTTGGGCAGCGGAGCCGAGCCCGGGGCGGTCCCGCTGTGGAGGTCGGGGAGCCGAGCTCGGGGCCGCTCCGATCCTTTGGGAAGGGGAGGCTGAGCCCGGGTTTGGGGTACGTCAGTCCAGCCAGATGAAGAATTCCCCTCCTGTTCTTTCCCTGCGGTTTTTAATTTCTTGTTGTTTCTAGGCCGATTTGCTGGTTCTGGAATTTTGCAGGATGGGAATGGCTGGTCCTGGCTGACTTGGGCTGGGGAGGGAGGCTGGGACAGAGTTCGGGGTGGTATAAACGCGTTATTCCCTCTGTGAATATGTATGTCAGAGCAGACATCCATTATTTTTTCCATTACTAATTCAACAGCAGGGATTTTTAGAGTGCGTGTGCCTCCACGCGTGGCCTTATATAACTGACATTTTGCCTAACGTTTTAGGCCAAAATCATAACAAAGCCTTGAGTTACAGGGACTAGATATAAAAAAAGGAAATATTCAGTTGCAGCACAGATGTATCAATTCCTCTTGCATGTATGTAAGTATGTACATTTTGGAGTATGTACATTTTGATATTCTCTGGAAGCTACAAATGAACAAAGATAATATTTTAAGAAGCATCATTATAATTTTTCAAACTTAAAATGCAGGGCCTGATCTTACAGGTAGTGCAGTTGACTGGAACTCAGATTGGAAACAAGGTCAGATATTAAAAACATTATTTTCTAAGTATTTTATTTGAGATTGAGGAGAGGGGACTCTCGTGCAACACAATTAGTTATTTTGAATAGTACTTCATAGGTTAAGGAAATACAAACCGAAATTCAAGCACTGAGGTTTATTTTATAATGAAAAAGCATATTTAGCACATATATAAGCAGCACTTGGTAAATTACAGGCTGTATTACATTTTTTTCCTAAATCTGCATTATCTTAGCACATGGAATTTGTGTGCCTGTGATTTACCTGAAAGGCTAGAAAAACAACCTTCAAGAATTTGATTATATGATAAATCAGAAAAGCCAGACAGAATAATTTCTGAGGTTATTTTTCATGGCATAGAAGTTTGATTTGCATTCATGAAGTTATAGGTAAATATACCAGTAAACTAATTTGGTTTCTGGGTTTTGATTTTGTGCTCTTGTGTAGGTTTCGTGTTTTAACTGTTATGGATTTTACAGATTTCATAATTAGGAACATTAAATCTTTTCCCCCTTTTTATAAACACAAGCTCCTTGCAATCCAGCAAAAACCAACTCCAAGCACAAAATTCATTAAGCATTTGAGAATAACCAAGAATAATCTATTTATGGAGTTATAACCTTGCCTCATGAAGCAGAAAGACCAAATTCTCAGTATTTAGTTGATTTAAATTGTTAGATTAAAGTTTCAGCTGTAAAATGATAAGGCAATTCATTAAATATTTTAAAATTTTATAGTTCTGTTTTTCACAGGTTTCGTTGGATTTTTTTTTTACTTTGCATTTACTCTCAGTTTTTTAGTGTTTGTTGTAACATCTGCTAATATTTGCAATTCACAGCAATCTTTTTTCAAGAAATATACACTTCTTTTCCCTGCAGATTTGGTAGCAGTAGCTGCAGTGAGGATGCCAGAATGGTTTCTGCTCATATCTCTGCTTTTGTAGATTCAGCTGTATCCTTGGATGGGGATGCTTCTTAACCCTAGACTTGAGGTTTGGGGAAATACAGGAAATTATGATGAACATGATTGAAAAGTAATTAATTTAAAAGTAGATAGTTCTGATTATATGATAAAAAAAGATAGGAGGAGAAAGACTTTTTGTGAATTAACTTTATGCATGTGAAAAATTGAGTCAGTATAAGTTAATATTTGAATTAAATAGCAATTTAAGAAACTTGCTAGAGGAGCTCCTCCAGAGGATTGTGAAATTTGAATTCATTAGTGACCTAAACAGATCAATAAATTTTTAAAATTTTATTTTGCCCTATGTTGAACACTTACATATTGAGAAGAAAATATAACCAAGTAAGCATTGTTAAATTCTAGCAACTGTGAATGAGTGTGTCCTTTAGGAACACATTTTCTAGAAAAGTGACAGTTCAATACCTTAGGAATGACTGGACAAGACATTATTTGAGAGGTGTATTATGATAGAGACCATGTATCATGGTTATTTTTAAATTTTATTTTGGCCTATACAGTTGCACACTGTTATCTTACATATAGAGAAGAAATAACCAAGTAAGAATTGTTAAATTCTAACAACTGTGAGTGAGTGTGTCTAGAAAAGTAAAGTGACAGCTCAATACCTTAGGAATGACAGGACAAGACATTATTTGAGAGGTATATTATGATTTAGTGATACAGACCATGTAGTTATTAGATAAAACTTTTGATTATTCTATGTTCAGTAAAACAAATATCCTTTTGAATTTTTAATGCATCTTAGGTCTTATGCTTGAACATAAGTTAGATATTAGATAGATGGTTTAGGTTAGAGTTTAGATATTTTTCATTTGACAGATCACCTTGTTCTGCCATCTGTGTAATGAGCCCTTGACAGAAGAGGTGCCCATCCCACAGGTATTTAAAATGGGCTGTTTTACCCAGTCAGTCAGGGGAGGCTTTCACTGCTCCCCCAGGTTCATGTTGCTGGAGAAATCCTCTCTCTGTATGAAGGGTGGAATTCTCTGTGCTGTGAGTCAGCCTGAGTTGGCAGAGGCTGAAGCTGTGAGATGTGGCTGAGCCTGGAGCTGCCCAGGAGGTGCCCACAGAGCTGCTCACCCTGACCTTGAGCTGCCCTGTGTGCCATGATCCCTGACACAAGGACCATAATCTGCTTTAGGTGGATCTAGGATGGCACCTGGCATTTCTTCCAGGTCCCCATCTCCCTCCTGCATGGTTTTGGGTTTGTGTTCTGCATTCAAACTGCTTTGTAGTCCCCAGGTGTTGGTGTTTGATGGCTCCTGCCTGGCTTGGCTGTAGCTTTTCTTAGCTGGAATAAATCTCCTACATCTTCCTTCTACCATGCACAGCAGCTCAGGAATCCTGGAGGAAAAAAGCACTCTTTGCATTTGCTTTCATGCATTGGAACAGTGTGATGTTCCTAATGTGCATTTGAGGTGTAGAAAGAAATTTAGTAGGCTGGCAAGGTATTGAGAGGGATGGGAATGCAACCTGCAAAAAGGAAAACCTGAACTTGAAGCTGGGTACCATCAGAGATTTTTATCAGAACCAAGCTGTTACTGCTGCCTTAACTACACAGTTCAGAGCCAGCAGCTGTCAGTGCATGGCCAACAATAGCTGAGATTAGTTTTTTTGTTTCTTTTGCATTTTCTGAAATTTTTTGTTGTTGTTATTAAATGTTTATCATTGTTTCTCCCAGGTTGCAGTTAATGTGCTGCCTGCCAAGCTTGTAGGGAAATGTGCTCAATCAAATGCATTAGCACAAGATCTTTCATTAATTCTCCTTCTAAGGAAATTAAAAAGAGAACAGCTTGGGTTCACTTTGCAAGTTGGGCTCATGTGTCCTTGAGAGGAGTAGTGTTGGTTTTTTATTGTGTCATCCAGGTGTTTCTTGCTTTTCATATGACAGGAATAATTTGTAGCAGTGAGCAGTAACATCAACATTGTTTCCTTTAGAAAGAGCACATGAAGCTTCTGGCTTCAGACTCAGTCTTTCTGAAAAAAAGTAACTTTTCAGTAGCTAAAGTATTTTTTTTAAGGAAAAGATGACTAATCAATAGATGGTCATACATAAAGATATCCCATGTTTTTATCAGGCTGTAGTCTGCTTTCAGGCTGCATAGGCTCCAAAGTGTGATCAAACAAAGCTACAATCTCATTTCTGTTGTGGATTATGTGGCACATCAAAAGTCTGGTTTTGAAGGAAGAAAGACACTGATGTTACTCAGGATGAAAGCTTTTCTTGCTCCATGCTTCGAGTAATTTCTCTGAAACAGCCTTTTTTGGGAGAGAAGAGGACAGTGTTTTGTTTTCCTGTGCTTGTTTCTGTCTCTGGAGGTGCTCAGGCCCTCTCTGTGTTCCCCTCGTGTCCAGCAGCTCTGGGGCTCCTCAGTGAGAGCTGTGGGCGCTCCTGGGAGCTGCACTGCTGCTATCAGGCTCTCCATGGGGGGAAATATTCCATTTCATTCTTCCAGAAGCATATGCTGCATAGTGCAGCTGGAGTGGGTTGTGAAACCAAGTGACCTCTCAGCCACAGTTGTGTCAACTCCTGAAATATTTTGCTATTGTAGTGCAGGCAGAGCACCTGCACCAGGGTCACCTGTGTCCTGGACAGCCCCTGGTGATTGTTCAGTGTGGTTTTAAAACCTCAAACCATTGCTAATAAATCTTTTAAAGCTTTGTTACCTTAAATGGTTCTATTACTAGTGTTGCTGCTTCCCATAGTTCTTACTGGGCTTCAGGCAGAGCATGACCTGTAGGGGTACTCATAATAACTGACCCAGAGGCAGTGTGAGGTGAAGGTGGGTGAATTAAAATCAGTTATTGGCTGTTAGAAATAATTATTGTGCCTTGGTTTATATCAGGCTGAATGCAAAGTGCAACTTCAGGCTTCTGCTTCTCACATGTAAATAAACTGTGTAATCCTGAAAGTCAGTGTTTTTTCTCTTGTCTGAAAGTGTGACTGTTGCTGAAACAGTGTCAGATTGCTGCTGGGGAACATGAACATGTAGGGATGAAATAAACAGGTTAAATTCTGTGATAGTAGAAATCCTTGCAGTTTTGGGTTTTTTTTTTTTAATAATTTCTTAGGCATTCTCATGTAGTTCCAAATAATGAGCTGTATGTGAGAGTGCCATAAATATGCATCCTGTTTATAAAAGGTGGGCCTTGGATTGCCATCTTGGATGTCATCCCAAATGGAAATCATGATCAAGTGATGCTGTGATTGTCTGCTCTTTAAGTTACCCAAATTTATTAGGTTTGTACTTGACTAAGTTTAAAAGTTTGTTTCTAAACAGAAAAGAGCTTGCAAGAAAAATGATTGTGTATGAGTTGGAATGTAGCTTATAGAGGGATGTGCAAGTTGTGCATTTGTAGCAAGGATATCATGAAATGATATTGTTATCTAAGCTCTATTTTCAATAACTTTAATGAAAAACTCAGATAGGAGCTCAAGGCTTCAAAATTTCCTAACCAATGACTGGGAAAAGACAATGGAGGAAGGAAGAAGTCATCAAGATCATCTGGAACAAAGTCTTAAAATGGAATTGACTTTGATTTCCCCAAATCACATTGATTTGCAATAAGGTTTATACAACTCCAGTTCAGAAGCACCATTTGGGATGCCAAGGGACCATGTCTCTGATGGAAGCATCTGTCTGGAGAGTGACTCAGGCATTTGGGGTCTTCTAAGCAGTGCAAGTTTTCTTTTAACCCCCATAAATGGGGGCCTTTGAAAGGGAGACTTGTATTACTTTAAATTCCCATCTTCACCTCTGCAGCAGTGCCCCCAGTTCCTGGGACAGCTGCTCTGGACTTTCAGAACAGCCAAGTGAAACTGGTGTCACTCATTCCAGCCTTGCTCCTGCCTATGGATTTAAGAATGGGGGAAAAATAAGCTTTTATTTCAGGAATTAAAAAATAAATTACCTGTATTTAAGAAAATAAAAAATTCAGCCCTGAGTTGCCTGTGTTGGCCCCTTAAACTCTGTGTTTTTAAGTATAAACTTTTGGAAGTACTACAAGCACCTTGCACACTCTGTTACTTTATCTCTGTGGGGTTTTTGTGTTTGACTTAAAATAACAATCTGGCCTTCATGGTTGTTACAAGTTGTACTTCTAGCTACTAACTTAGTTCTGCTTAAAGCAGATGTATGTAGTTACCTAACAGAATAAAAATCCTTGGGTTGTTTGGTAGCTCTGATTCTAAAGTGTTCTGTGTTTTTTTGGAATTTTTACATTTTTAGTCACACTTCCTTAGACTGCTTTTCTCGAGTTAAAAAAGTAAAATATATCTAGACCACAGTTGTGGCAATTCCCAGCAAATTTGCTAATGCTGTCTTCAGTTACATAATCCACAGTGGGAAGTGAAATAAGGCACCAGGCAACTTTCTATTATTAATCCATTTTTTCTTTCAGTTGATCAGGATTAGCTTTGAAGCAAGGAGTGACCTGGAAGAAAAGCTGTTTGATATTTCGCTGCTATTTTTTTAAAAATAATCCACTGCATTTGGAAATTCTCCTCCTTTCTTAGTAAATACTGTTTTGATTTTCCTGAAAATAAGTTGCTATTGAAATACTGGTTTCCTTGTAGAAATATTTATTGTATTGGGATTTTCCAAGACTTTCTTAGACCATTTTCTTCTGACTCATAGAATTGTTTAAATACTTCTGTGTAGAAGATGTGGAGAAAATTTGGTGATTGCTTTTTTAGGGAAGAGCTTTGGGATAGATTTGGAGGATTTGCTCCAAAATAGGAAGGGGATGAATTCCTGCAGAGTAGACTGGCACTGTTTTCCAGAGACAAACAAGTGCTTTTGTTTTCTGTTCCTTCAATATTTAGTGATTTAGAGTTGACCTGTTGCTTACAGAATATAAGAGAACAAACTCAATGAGCTACTGCCTGCCTTACATCTCAGTAAATCTGGGTGCCTTTTGCTCACATGAATTATCCTTTCTTGAATTGCTTTGTGTTCCCTCATTAAGCCAAGGCTTTACCAGCCACTGTTGCTCTTTCTGTGGTTTCCTGACCCTCCTGTGCAATCTCCCACTTCAGGGTTTCTTTCCCAGTTGGAGGCTCTGGGGATTATGGTGGATGCAAGGTAAAGTCAGTTATTGACTTTCAGTGTATTCTTATTTTATTTGTCTCCTGCTTGAACCGTCTTTTTATTTAGGGAGGGCTTTAAGTTCTTGTAGTAAGAATCTTGTGTATCTCTTAATAGTTTCTGTTGCCTTTCTCTATATTTTTTTTAATGCATTATCTTTTCAAAACATTAGATCAGAATGAATGTGAATAATATTGTATCATTAGCTGTACGGAACTTTTTAATTGCAATTTACCATAATTTTGCATTGACCATTTATTTTACTTGCATTATTTACAGGGAATATCTTGTAGTGAGGTCTTATCAGCAGATGCCCCATGTAGTTTATTGTGCAGTGGTGAACAAGCACGTTTAACTTAACTTCAGGAGGGTGCACACAAAGTTTTGGTAGCTGCTTTATTCATGGAAGACATGCAGACTCCATTTGAGTGAGTGGCTGAGAGCTCTTTAATTGAAATCTCCTTCAGAAGGTAACTTGTGTTTGTCACCTCTGAAGATTCCCACATTGCTGCATTACAAACCTGCAAAATAGCAAAGAAATTTTATATTTTATTTATTAACCGTTTTGTATATTTTTCAAATGAACAAAAAGAAAAACCGATTGCAAGACTAGAGTCTATTTATTTTTTTCAATCTGTCAATTTATTTTGTCATTCCTGCCAAGAGCCTTACACAGATTGACAGGAATGACTGTTCTGAAGAATTCTACACTTGCTGTGTTGAGTTCCTCAAGGAAATGTTCCAGCAGACTGATTTTCTGCTTCGGTTTATTATCACTTACTGAAACAAGACTCAGTGGCATTTGTAGCTAAAAAATTAGGCAATGTCTGACTATTTTCTAGAAGTGTTTGCTTGCCTTTTAATGTTCCAGCAGACTGACTTTCTGCTTGGGTTTATTATCAGTTATTGAAACAAGATTCAGTGGCATTTGTAGCTAAGAAATTAGGCAATGTATGACCATTTTCTAGAAGTATTTACTTGCCTTTTATACACTTTTCCCCTGGAAAATCACAATATTTATTTGGATCACCAGTGCTTGAGAGTTATTTAGGATGAAGCTTTCTGAGCACTTAGGGGCTTACCAGCTGTTAAGAGTTAATTCTGTTGTTACACTTTGTTATCAGAGTTCTGTGAGAGCTTTTGATTGACTATGATTAATGCTGCAGAACTTCAGAGAGGCACTGTTATTAATGTGCTGATTGACATAACATTATTCTAGTGAGAGTATTATAATAGCTGAAAATCCATCATCTTGATTATTATTGCTGCAAAATGCCATGGAAATGAGTAGTCAGCTATACATTATTGCAACTCTTGTTGAGAGTCAGGTGCCTCACTGGAGTCTCCTCAGATACAGATCTAGTTTTGTTTGGCAGTCCATCAGAAACGATGTGACTGATGTTTGTAAAAGTGATTTAATTCATAGAAATTTGGGAACATTTTCTCAGGCATCACCATTATTCAGGGCTGAGTCCAATGCACACTTCCCTGTGTTGGTGCCAGTAGAACTGCAGCCTGTGAGCTGTGGAGTAAAGCAGCTCAGGGCAGTGGGAGCTGACCTGTCCAGCTGGGAAATGGGATCAGAGTGTTCAAACCCCACCTTTGCCATAGTTGGATCCTTAGCCAGGTCTGGAGACTCTCCTTGGGCTTTTCCCAAGGAGGAGGTCTCACCAAGTGGCAATAAGTTGGGGAAAAAATTGACTTTGCTGCAAAATATTCCCTTTCAAGTTGCAGGTAAAAGCAGCAAGTGCAGTGTTTCTGATCCTATAGACCCTTGTCAGGATTGCAAAAGCAAAGTGGACTTTGTGCTGAAACTTAGCTCATAGCTCTCAAATCCTGAACTATTGGGTGTCTCCCTACTCAGATGCCAGAGCTGGTTTTATTTTCTGGTTCCCTACCAGAAATTGTCCAAGTTATGTTACAGTGACATTTTATTTCTGTAGTCTGTTTTAGTTGTACTAAAACTTCTAGTTTTAACCCATTTAGATCAAATTAAACTTTCATCTCACAAGTAACAGTTAACTGAGCAGAAGACAAGTACATTTGTGCTCTGAGATTTGTTTTCACTGTTTGAAAAATGGAAGAAGTTGCTGTTCCCTGTAATAACTTCATGAGCCTGTGACCTTGCTTGGTGTCACACATGAAGCACATGGCAACTTGCTGTTGTCTGGTTTGGGGCATATTATAAATTTAGAACTTCTGTTGTTGGTCTTGTTAACATGAGCACCAACTGTTGCTGTTGTCCTGTAGCACAGTCCTTTTGAGAAATGGACTGATTGGGCAACTGGAGGATTACAGTTCCTTTGGAAATATAATTCAGTGTATCTCATGTTATCAGAGAAGGCTGACAAGCCTTTCTCTAAGAAAGTATCAGTGGGCTGTGGCTGAAATGAATGAAGCACTTTGTTTCCCCAAGGAAGTGAAGCAAATCTTCCACAATTTCCCAGCAGATAAAAATAATTTGGTGACCATATTGTACATTAAAATGATGAGTTTAGATAGTAATGTCAACATAGTATTATCCTAATTTATCTACTTCTGTAAAGGACCTGCTGTGATATTCTGCCATATGACCTTGGATTTGTCACTCTGAAGCTGGAAGGAGATGAATATTTCCAAATTTAACAGATACAGAGAAGCAGAGTTTTCATGCTGCAGATATGTTTTGACAGGAGCTGGTTATTAACAATTAATGTTCTTTGTTAGGTTGGAGACCCAGTTGAGAAGATGCTGTAATATTTTTAATGGGGACCGGTGGAAAAACACTGCATACCTACCAGTACTGAAGAAGGTTGTACTGAAGAAATAGAATAAGGTTAAAGGAAAGAAATTTGGGGATGGATGTCAAAGAGTGGGTGAAATACACTGTAAAACACAGAGGGGTGATTTTACTGGGAATACTTGGAGAAAAATTTCTGAGCAGTGTCATGTTGCAGACGTGGTAACCATAAATGACATGACAAATTTAAATAAAAATAATAGCAGAACAAATCTGAGTGACTGTCAATGCAAATGTCGAGTGTGACCTTGTGCAGTTGTGAGGGGTTTAATTTTATCCCTGGGAGCTTTAGCATGGTGGGAGCCCTGTCTGTGAGAGGCTTTGCTCCTGTTTCCTCAGGGGTGGGGACTCTTGTTACAGTAATCCTTGGGCTCCTTGGGACACAAAGGCAGCCCTGTCCTGGGGATTGCAGCCTTTGTGCAGCTGTGCTCTCCAGGCAAAGCCAGCACCCCTCTTCAGGCTAACATTTGGATCAGTGGGTTTGTGGTTTTCCCTGCAGTGACAGCGTTTCTTGTGTGGCATAGAGGCAAAATTGCTGTGGATAGCAAAGCACCACCTTGATCAGCTGTGTGAGAAGGGCTTTGGGTCTGCAGTGGACTCAAAAATCCTTTCTTTATATTCTTTTTTTTTAATGTCACTTATTTGTGTTACTGCTGCTGGATTGGAACATACCTGGTTTGTCAAAGAGCAGAATAAAATGGCAGGTAAAGGCCTAAGTAGTTACTTTTGAAGGTAACTTAGCTAAAACCACAGATATTTTTGATGTGATCCTCTCAAATGTTCAGTGATCCAAATAGGGCCATGACAAATATTTGGGGTTTTATTACAGATAAAGGCAGACTGATCTAGTAGTGTTCATTTTAAACTTGCTTTACAAGTACAAGTATTTGTGTGAAGGCTTTCATTTGCATTACCTTTAAATGCTGCTGTCAATATAGGTGATATTTCTAATTATTTGAGAGTAACTTCATTTCACAAACATTTTGGAGCAAGCTCTAGTGACTGGAAGCAACATTTTCTGGGCTTAGATAAAAGCTCTGATTGGTTAAAGCAGAGATTTAAATTTAGACATTCTCTGTATTAAATACACAATTTGGGTGCTCTATTTTTATCTGAATTTTAAATAAAAACTGGCTAAATATAGAGAACAGTTATTTCTGGAAAGTGTGTGTGCCAGCTGACATTTCTTTTGCTGCTGCTTTTGTCTTAATGCTTAGCAAAACAAAAGCTCGTGGAATAGAAGTACAGAGAAGAATGTTCATCATGTTTTCTGTCCTGGGCTGGCTGTGGGAGCTGTGGCAGCCATGGAGCAGCTTGCTGGGAATTTGTAGTGAATGAGGGGAGGCAGGAATATACCAAGAGTTGGAGTGATTGAGCAAGTCTAGAGCAAGTCTGGTCCCATATTTTTGTCCCCTTTCTACTGTTTTAGAAATTTTGGCGTAAGGGCAGAAATAACATTTTCAAATCTTGCTAGGATTAAAGCTCTACATTTAATTATTTATACTTAATTGTTCCATCACAGCTCTTGTGTGGGTTAAAATTGCATGGAATTAAACCTTTGTTTACCATGCCTTGTAATTGTTGGGTGACATTCTGTACTACTTAAGTCATTATAAGTCTTGTAGTCTGTAAATTTAAGACTTCCTGGGATGTGCACTCAGGTTAGTCAGAAGGCAGAACATGTTGGGGATTGGAATGAGATGCTGCAAGAGTGGATGACATACTCTGACAGACAGTATGAACTGGTTTTGTCTCTTGTCTGGTACAAAGTTATGGTACATAATTTAATTTACAAAAGCTAACTTGTATGAAGAAGACTAGAGACAGCTCATAGTTCAGCTGGTAGGGATTGGTTTAATCCCACACATTTAACACAGGCTTCCCACTCAGAGTTTTTCACCAGTTTTTTAAAATCTGTTTATCTGAAATTTGTGAACAGTGTCAAATTTTCTATCCCCCTAACTCTGTATAATGGCAATAGATTCCCTTCTGCTCCTTACAAACTGTTGGGTCATTTCTTTTGGCATGGCACACCTGTGGTGTCATCCTCACATTTCTTGTGCTGACTGCCATAATTCCAGAAGTTTGTGGTGAGACACAGTAACATGATCTTCAGTGCTATCATTAAAGTGGAGACTTTGCCAAACATTTGCAGAAATTGGTGTTTTAAATAGCCCAGCTCAGAATTTTCCTATGCTTTCCATGGCAACAAGTTCATCTGTTATGCAAATGTCACTTTAACAGTCTCTGTCAGTGCATGGCTCAGTTTCTTTCCTGCAAAAAGTGTATTTAGTGCTTGGTACAAATAGTTCATGCACAGTGTGGAGCATGTACCTCTTCAGGTGTCCTGAAACACCTTCCCAAGGTGTTCATCACCCCTTTTATATTGTGGTTGGAAAATGCAGTCATTAAAATGTGCTCTTTGTGAGTGCAATGATGGTTAATGGGTAGCATTAGGCTTATACAACAGTTTGGTATTAATAGAATTGCTGTGAAGTTTGGCTTCCTCTTTCTCCTGCTCCTACTGGGTAAGCTTGAAAGTGTCTTTTTATGGAAGAAGAGATGCAAGTTCTGCTGGAAAAAATTACAGAGAAACCTTTGCTCACTGCATTTGCCCATAATCTGTAGATAATTCACAAGACTTTTCTGTACTATATAGCTGTATCTTTTCTTCCTCTCCAGCTTTATTTGATATATTAGGTCTGGGCAGATTGACAGTACAGAACCATGATCCTCTGCAGCTCTGAAATATTCTTGTGGTTCTCAGGAGCTGGAGGTTAAAATTCTCTTGTGATTGTTTTTGTTTCATTTGCTTAACAATAAAAGTTATGCCTACACAAAGGAGTTGGATCTGGTAACTTTATAATGGCATTGCAAGAAGTATTTGCACTCCACCAAATACTTAAAATGATGACAGATTGAAGAAAACAGGGTAATAAAAGCTTTTCCATTTTGCTTTTTTCTGCAGGTTTTCATACCTACCTGCCAGCACTGTTGAAATAGGCCTCTTAATGGTACTGTGTGTGGAGCCATTTACATTTAAATGACATCTCTGTTAATGAGGTGTTTAAAAAATTGATCTGTGGCTTGAATTTCACCCTAAAACTTGCTGGATATGCTGACTTTGCCTCTAAAATTTTTCATTTTAGCAAGATTCAGTACTGAAAAAGGAGGTTTTCATGTGTATCTACCACCAGTGCTTGGGATGATCTGTAGCCAAAGTGGGAAATGCTCCTAGCACAGGGTATCTATCTTACACTGACAGAGAAACAAAAATTAAAAGCTTTTTGTGGATTGTGGGGAAAAATTACTCAGAAATCATCACCAAAGGTGTTCTGTGGCAGCATTGGAATTTCTGAGCTGTGGGCTCTTGGGAAGCCTCTGTTTGGGTTTTGGAGCCTGTTTTGTTGCTAGTACAAGGGTGTTTTTCTCCAGAGCACTTGGTAGGCAGCAGTTTCATGGGAGCTTTAGGGTTCCAAAGCCATTCCCTCCCAAGGTAATGAGTGTGTCTGTTCAGAGGTACTTGGAGTTCCAAGCTAAGCTTGCTGGAATCCTTTTAAAGCTGTGCTTAACTGCAAGTACTTAAAAGGAACTTTGAGATATTGTTATATTAACAGTAATATTGTGGAAGAAATTGATGTTACAACATTTAAGCAATGTTTGTTTAAATAAGATTGAAATAAGAATTGTTGGGGCTTTTTCTTTCAAGGTTGCAATCTTTTTATTCTTAGCCTAATACCAGGATTTTTACTGTTTTCACTCTTGCTTCCTTTTTCTCCTGTAATTTGTAGTGTGACATTTTGAACCTCAGCTATCCTAGATCACTTAAAACTTTGGACAGCAATTTAAAAAGGATTTAATTAGCAGAATCTAGGAGCTGGTGGATGCTGTGAGTGAGACACTGAGCCAGGTGCTGGATGGGCAGCAGGGAGCCTGGGCTGTCTCCTCTGAAATGTGGCTCTTGGCTTAGACATTGGAATAAAATATTTGCATAACTTTGTGGGTTTGAGGTCATGTTTCTGGCAAATTTCTGTAATCCTCCTGATTATAGAAATAATCCTCATATACATTCATTTTATATATATCAGACATGTGCTTACAAGGTTTCCCTGAATGTTGGGAGTTCTTGGCAGTCTCAGTGGCTCAGAGCAGCCCTTAACACACAGCAGTGTTGCCCTTTATTCAGCCAGGTGCTTTTTGATTTGTCTGCTGTGTGAGCAAGTGCTGGTAGAGAATAATGAAAGATTTTGTGAATAATGGAAGAACTAAAAAAAAAAAAAACCAAACCCAAAAAAAGCCCCCAACAAACAAAAAGCAAAACTAAGTGCGAAGAGAGAAACATATTTAAAGAACAGCCTTATTATTCACATATTAATAATGAGCATTTTGAATTAAACAGCATTTTTTGGTGCCTAGTTACCTTACTGTATAATGAATCCAACTTACTAAATATATAAGGTCTTTAACACCCATGTGCTGTGCCATTCACAGTTGGACAAGGTTCTAAGGAGTCACTGCAACATTTTTTTGCATTTTGTTGAGCACCTCCAGCCAATGCAACTTGGATTTAATTTTTTGAAGCAAGTTATGCTGTTCTTTTGGATATAGCATTCTGTGTGTGAAAAAGGCATTTGTGTGTTCTGGCCTGTCTGCAGAACAAACAACTGCTCAGATTTTTACTGATGGTCTGAAGGCTTAAGGAATTTATTTTGAAAAACATGACATCAACCAGCATTCTAGATACAAGAACAGATGAATTCTGGTGCACAGCAAGCTGTTTCTCAAATTAAAATTCAAGTTGTTAAAAGTATGACAAAATTCATTAATCAAAAGAATATAGAAATGATAGTGCAGTTGTTTTATGCTGATTTTTCCAACAGAATGTTTAACTTGAATATTCACTTAATCTTTATTCAATTCTTTTTAATGCCAAAGTACTGATTTAGTTTTTTTTCAATAGGAGAAAATGATTAGAAGTTGTTTTATAGAATTGTAGCAGCTCTTGCATGGGATTGATGCAGACTTTAATCTTAACCAGGTCCAAGGGGTTAGCTGGTGAGTTTGTTATTACACTGTGATTCACACATGAAACTGTGTGGCATTGTCAGTGTAATGTTCCATTTTGTCTTTTCTCTTCAGCCACAGCCTTGCCAAGTGCTGCCCTTGTCTGTCCTCTAAAAAATAGTTTTCAGGGGGTCTCTGAGAGAGCTTCTCCACTGTTTACCAGGAGACTTGAGATTTGGGCAGATTTCTGTTGTAGGTCTGAGATTTGGGCAGGTTTCTGTGGTAGGTTTGAGATTTGGGCAGGTTTCTGTGGTAGGTCTGAGATTTGGGCAGGTTTCTGTGGTAGGTTTGAGATTGGGCAGGTTTCTGTGGTAGGTCTGAGATTTGGGCAGGTTTCTGTGGTAGGTCTGAGATTTGGGCAGGTTTCTGTGGTAGGTCTGAGATTGGGCAGGTTTCTGTGGTAGGTTTGAGATTTGGGCAGGTTTCTGTGGTACTTTTTTAGCACTCATGGGTAAGGTCTGGGTGTGTTACTGGACTGCAGTTAGTTGTTGGCTGCAGATCTCAAAGAAGTAATAGTAATTTCAGTTCATACCAATTATTCTTTTCCCTTATTGACCCAAGAATTTTGGGGAGACAAGTGTCCACATGTATTTCTGTAAGAGATTGAAGCAGTGTTTGAGCTCAGATGTGAATGTCCTTCTTACTTTATGATCTCAGCTGTGAACATGTTTGGTGCTGCAGTTAAAGGTTATTAAAGACAATGGCATCTTGTACAGTTGAGCAATATTTAATTATAGAGTTCAGCTCCAAGTGTATGGAAAGACTGTGTTAAATGTCTTCCCTCCCAGCTTTTGAGAAGGCTTATTCCATCCCACCAGAAATAACTCTGTGGTTTAATAATCCCATTAGTAGTTTGGTTAACAACAAAAGTCTGAGCCCAGCTAACTGTAGGTTCTTCAGAGGTGTCTTGGTTTTATCAATAAAATGAAGGATGGGCAAATAAAGATTACTTCTCTCTTACACTGTTACTCTGTTGTTATCTGAAGTGCTCCAGAATTAGTGGGAGTGCTGATGACCTGGCCATTGGCAGTAGCATGAGTTCTCCTGTGCCTGTTGCAATGTTACAAAGGGATTGTGAAGGTGTGAAGGCTGAGCCATCTTCCAGCAGAAGTAGAGAGAAAAAGGAGCCCTATTGAAAGTTGCAAGACAAATTACAAATTGGTGAATTCCTCTTTTGATCTTCATCACTACAGACAAGTTCCTACTTTCCATCTGTTTATTTCATTCATTTTCCTTTGCATCTTTCTTTTACAATTCTTCTAAAGCACATACACACATATTAAGTTCTGCCCTTCATTTATTCTTTTGTCATTGTTTCCATTTCACTTTCCCTGTGTTTCATTCCTGTATCTTTCTTGTTTAGACCAAGTGGAGGATCCAGCTGGCAGTAGCAGCCATGTAGGACCCTTCAGGAACCTGATGGTAAGTGCACGTGTGTACTTATACTCAGGCTTCCACCAGGTTCTGTGTTCAGAGCATTTCCCCTCCTGCAGGCTTCAGTTCATTCCTGACCTCTGAAACAATAAGAAAACCAAGGGACAGGCCTTGAACTACTCATTGATACCCTTTATATCAGCAGTAGATTGTGTTTTTATTGGAAATGTGCAGGAAGAAAATTCCAGTTCATATGGATTTTAAAAGCACTTTGAGAACTCATGAGAGAAAGTCTATCAACAGACATTTACAAAAGGTTCTGAAATCCAGATATATGAAAACTGGGAGAGCATAGCAGTGAAGTATCACCTATTACTCTGCTCTTAAATTCTCTTGCTGGGCACGTGCTGTTGAATGGTCAGGACCATGAAATTGTGCATCTGGGGCAGTCACTGTCGTGTTTCAGTGCAGTGAATTCTTTGAACCTTTTCAAAGAAAGCTGCAGCCTAGAGGATGAACAAACTAAAGCCATCTACAATGGTTTGGTGTCTCTCATTGATTTGTGGCAGAAATTGATCTGACACATCTGAAATGTTGTGTGTGCACAAGAAGTTTGTTCACTGTTTAGAGAAAGGGTGAGTTGGGTGCTTGGGTGAATCCTCTCTTCAAATGCATCAGTGCTCAAAGGCCAAGAACTTGAAACATCTCCAGCTGTATCATGGAACAGGTTACATCATGAGCAAGTTGCATCTCTTTTTAGGACTGGCAGAACTTGCAAATGCTCTGCTTTCCATCAGTAGCATAAGGTATGTGACACAAGTACCTTGATGTTGTGTGAAAATCCTGCTTTTGTAGTGATTTCTCAGGTTATCATTGGATTTGAGGTACTATAAATTTTATATTCTATAAACTGATGACACTTTGAAACATATCTGCATGCTTTAGAGCTTGGGATTTGTGTTGGTGCCTTTTCATACTTTACCTCACCCTTGAAAGAGCACAGTATATGGTCAATAAAGTTAGAAAAAAGAATTAGTTTGGTCTTGGTTTGAAGACTTGGGTGGTAACCTGTTGTTGTGCTGAAATTCAGGGCTACTGTAGAGTTAGATACAGAATTGCACTGTGGGAGGAAAAAGTGTCTGAGCACATGTCAGGTTTGGCAGGTGAGAGGGGTCAAGATACTGAGAGTGGTCTTCAGATGACAAGTGGTTTGCAAAAAATTTGAGTTCTTAAGGTTCTAGGAATTATGTATGATTTCTTATGTCGCTCATAAGGTGTATTGTGATGCATGTTTGAGTCCTAGGAATGTGTTGAAATCTTACATTTCCACTTTTTCCCTAGAAGTGGAACTGTTGGATTGTGTTACTGAACATTCCCAGAGAATTTCAAGTGACTTGGGAGATACTTCTGGAAACTACTTTGGTATCCTTCATGCTCAGATCTTGGTGTAGTGTTGGTTGTAATTATGAACATTAGAGATGCTGATAATAAAAAAATGGTGTTTAAATTGGACTTTCAGTAGCTTGTCATGCAAGGAAAGATGTGCTTTAACTTCCTCATGCCTATGTGAGCACCCAAGTATGTGCTAAATCTTCTGACAGTCACAGGTTTTTGGTATAAAAGCAAAATTCAATGTGGAGTTGCTCAAACAATCCAGGATAGTCCTTTATGGCAGGTTAGACTTGGGCATCATAACAATAATTGAGGATATTCAGAGAAAATTGCTAGTTCACTTTGGGGAGGATGTGTGTGTCTTGTCTAAAGGTGACAAAAATTCAGTCTGAGTGACTATTGTCAGGTTATAGGACTAAAATCTGTTAAATTAGATAAGAAATAAAAAAGGTTTATTATATACATAATACTGAAACACATTGGAATTTGGGGGTGGCCTATAAAATCTGAGCTCCTTGAGAGGAAATATAGATAATTATTTAGTTTGTTCAAATCAAAACAAGTGTTTCATTTTAAAGCTGAGGCTGTCTGAGCTGTTCTCTTGGGGGGTTATGTGTACTTGGAACTTCCTGGAACAGAGGAGCTTTTTTTTTAAAGGCATTTCAGTTTCTTGGCTCAGGATGGGAAAAATTTTTTCAAGGGGTAAAAAGGAGGAGTTTGACAGGATTGTGACGTGGAAGAATGTGCTTCTAACTAGGAAATGGATTTAGGGCTGTGATGGACATTTCTGATCAGAGGGAAGGGGCAGTGTGTTATAAAGTAGCATTTTGTGTGTTAGAGGGGGCACAGGAGGAGTTGGGATTGCTGCTTCTGGACATTTCTTCCCAAGAGTTGTGTGTAGAACTGTGGAGTCTCAGTGGTTTCTGTATTCTGTGTGGAGACTACAGTCTGCAGTGAAGTGAATGAAAATCCATAAAATTTCATTTGTTATTACACACCCCATTTCATAATTCCTGTATGTTATAGGCCTGAATCTATAACATTAATGGCAAAACTCAGCAGTAGTTTGTAGTGGAGTGGAAAATGAAGTTTTCAGTGTGTTTACATCTTACAGTACTGGTCAGGTCTTGGCATATAATGCCCTTTTGTGTTCATCATCCTCTGCAACTAGTACATCCTTCTTCATTTTGCTGACAGAAAGTGGTAACTTGAAAGTGGTGTTTGTGTCAGGACCCATCCAAATACCTTCAGCATTTTCTGTTACCCAGTTCCATCTCATTTGGTTGTACTGCTTTTGCCCTGTTTGTCAAGCTCATGCTGCTTTCACTCTTCTCATGATGTTATTACTTCGCTGTTTTTATCATAACTCTTCTCATCATTCAGAATGTTGATACAATGAAAATAAACCTCTATGGGTTTCTGTTTTGTAAGGTCTTCCAATTAACATTGGGATTAATAGTATATGAAGAGATTTTCTATTTTCCATACACTTCTGTGAGATACAGGAATTTAGTGGCCATATTAAGGCATTGGGTAGCTGCATGATGTGAGGTGCTTAATCCTGGACAGGTAGTTTGTTCTTGCTGTGAAAGTGAGGAAGGTATTTCAGTGTCTGAAGTTTTTTACCTGAATGCTGTCTGTTCTCCTACAGGGTCTCTACAGGAGTTTGTTATACTCCAAAGCTGAGGGTTTAAATCTGCCACTGATACATGACAAATAAAAATTGTTAAGCAAGAATAATAAATGCTTTTTTCCCACTAGGAAAGAAGAAGACTCAGGAAGGTAAAAACAAGGGGAAGAAGGCAGCAGATACAAAACAGAAAAAGACTGATTTGGATTCTACTTCTGCAGATATGAGGGATTCTAAAGAAGGTGAGTTCTCAAGTGTCTTATTTTTTCCTTCTTTTTATCTTTTTGAAGCAAAGGATGCTTGTCATGTTTAGTACATTAGCAGCTTATCTTACTGTAGCAAAGTGAACATGTTTGTATTGTTTGCCCCAATTGTTTTACTAGTTAGGAACTTGGCTATTAGAGGCATGTCATTAAATATGCAGCTCTGACCACAGGGAAAATTAATGTGCTACAAAATTGAGACATAAACACAAACTCCTTAGAAGATAATAGCAGAGCAAAATCCTTATTCTAGTGTCTTTGGAGCTTAGTTTCATGATCATTATTTATTGCTAATTAACAAAGTCAGTACCAAGGGGGGAAAAAGACACTCATAATTCTTTTGACCCATAACTCTTCCGTTCCTTCCCTCTGTTGTCCCTTCTGCTGGCACCACTGCTCAGGTGTCTTATGGCCCAGCTAAGGAATGGAGAAGGATTTTTTGCTCTGTAATGTACCCACTTAGGCAGCATTGTGGGGATTGGCAGCAAAGGTCTTTTCCCAGAATCATCAGAGAAGATTTTGGGCTGGAAGGGACCTTAAAGTTATCTTCTTGCAGCCCCCTGCCATGGGCAGGGACACCTTTCACTAGACAAGGTTGCTCAGAGCCCCATCCACCCTGGCCTTCTTTCCTTCAGCAATGGATATCCCTGAGAACAGATAGGTAGGACTTGCATGCAGGAAAACATCCATCCACACGAGTAAATAAATGAGAAGTGGTGATATTGTCTTGGGTCAGGAATGTTGGATATGTTGTGCTAGAAGAAAAAATGAGAAGAAAGGTGTAGCACATCCTGAAGTGTTTGGTAAAAATATCTCCTGAAGTGTTTGGTAAAAATATTTTCTTTATTGTACTCTTGTATTCCAGGTCATAAAGAGGAAGATGAAACTCCTTCTGTTTCTGCTGTGCTGTCTCTGGAACAAACAGCTGTGATTCAGGAGATGGTAAATCAGGATGTCCTTCCAAAGCTGATGATCCCCAGTCCCACCAACGAAACACAAGTGGTAACTGAAGACAAACAAGGAGAAGCCATAAACTGTGCATCAGATGATTTAGATGACGATGAAGAGGAGGATGAAGAAGAGGAGGATGAAGAGGAGATAGAAGATACCAATATGCCTAAAGAAAATGCTGAAATGCCTTTGATATGTGAAGAAAAGTTGGACTCCATGGAAGAACAAAAGAGTACATCAGAGGAATCTCCAGAAAGCTCTCCAAAGAAAAAACTCGTGGTGAAAATTCCAAAAGCAGAGGGGGAATCCAACGGTGATGTTCAGGAAACATTCATGTTTCCTTGCCAGCATTGTGAGAGGAAGTTTACAACAAAGCAAGGACTCGAGCGCCACATGCACATCCACATCTCCACCCTGAGCCACGCGTTCAAGTGCCGCTACTGCGGGAAAGCCTTCGGCACTCAGATCAACAGGCGCAGGCACGAGCGACGCCACGAGGCCGGGCCCAAAAGGAAACCATTCCTCACACTGACCTCCTCACAACACTTGGATAATGTTGCTGATAACCAAGTGATTGTGGATGATGGTCTTAAAGATGACCTGAATGTTTCCAGTCTTGTGCAGGACTCTGTTGTCTTGGATTCTGAGAAAGTTTCCCAGGAAATGTCAAACTCCGCGTTTGCCGAGGAGAATAAGGAGCCCAAAGAATTGCATCCGTGCAAATACTGCAAGAAGGTTTTTGGTACTCACACCAACATGAGGAGGCATCAGCGTAGGGTTCACGAGCGTCATCTTATTCCCAAAGGTGTCAGGAGAAAAGGGTTCTTCACTGAAGAGCCACCTCTCCCAACAGAGCCAGCCCCAGCAGTCCAGAGTGTGTACACAGCGAGCACAGAAATAGAAGAGGAAGGTGAAGGAGATGATGTCTATCTTATGGATATATCCAGCAATATCTCTGAGAATTTAAATTACTATATTGATGGGAAAATTCAGTCCAACAGCAACACTAGCAATTGTGACGTGATTCAGATGGAGTCCAACTCTGCAGACTTGTATGGATTGAATTGTATAATCAGTCCGGTCACAGTGGAAATTTCCACAAATTTAAAGGTTACACAAACACATGTGAATGAACCTCCTAAGGAACCCTCTAGCAGTGGGAGCAGTGAATCCAAAAAGAGAAGAACTGCCAGCCCTCCTCTTGTACCAAAAATAAAAACTGAAATAGACCCAGAACCTATAACTCCTACTAGTTCTTTAAATCTTCCTCTTAGCATTTCAACAGAAAGCTTACCTTTTCATAAAGAAAAAGGGGTTTATTTGTCATCAAAATTAAAGCAGCTTCTTCAGACACAGGACAGTAAGAAGATGACTCCATCAAGTGAAATCCCTAAAATAGGACCTTCTGTTACATCATCATCTGTTTTGCCTCCAGTATCCAGCAGGTTTAAAAGAAGGACCAGCTCTCCTCCCAGCTCTCCACAGCACAGTCCAGTGCTTCGAGACTTTGTCAAATCAGGTGAGGGAAGAACTGTGTGGAATGATAATATTAGGAGTTCAAAAATGCCAAAGTTAGAAAGCCACAGCAACTCACCTGCTTGGAGCTTGACTGGAAGGGAGGACAAAGAGACTTTGAGCCCTCATTGCTTTGAAGAATATAAAATATCAAAAGACTGGACAGCAGCTCCAACTTTTGGCAATGTGTGCAACCAGCAGCCCCTGGATTTATCCAGCGGTATGAAACAAAGGTCTGATGTCAAAAGCAAGACTCAGGTTCCCTGGGAATCTGTTTTAGATCTGAGTGTGCATAAGAAGCCTTGCAGCGATGCTGAAATTAGGGAATGCAAAGAAAACTCCACACATGCGACGTGCAGTGGTGTTAAGAAGAAGAAGCCCACCACGTGCATGCTGCAGAAGGTTCTGCTGAACGAGTACAACGGGACGGACGCAGCCCCGGAGCAGCCGGGCACCGACAGCCCCGGCGCGGCCCCGCAGCCTCCGGCCGAGCCCGACACTGATCCCGCTCCCTCAGCAGCATCTTCCAGTGACACTCAGCCCCTCAGCTCCTCTGCTGCCTCCCCTGTGCCACAGGCACCTGCTGCACCTGCTGTGTGCCAGCTGCCCCCGTTGTTAACGCCCACCAACCCCCCCCCCCCGCCGCCCTGCCTGCCCGTGTTAACCGTGGCCACGTCGCCTCCCCCCCTGCTCCCACCCATGCCCTTACCCATTCCAGATGTCTCTGCCAGTGCCACTAACACCTCCTCCTGTCCTTCACCACTCTCCAACACTACTACCCAGTCCCCACTACCAGTTCTTTCACCTACAGTTTCTCCTTCTCCATCCCCAGTCCCTTCTGTTGAACCTCTTATTTCTGCTGCTTCACCTGGCCCCCCTACACTGTCTTCCTCATCTTCCTCCTCCTCTTCCTCCTCTTTCTCATCCTCTTCCTCCTCATCGTCTCCATCTCCACCTCCTCTTTCTGTGGTTTCTTCTGTTGTTTCCTCTGCTGATAACCTTGAAAGTTCTCTCCCAATAATAAAACAGGAAGAAGCTGAAAGTGAGCAGCAGAAAGCGAGAGAAGAGCCTCATACTTCAAGTGAATCAGGAGTAGTGCAGGAAACCTTCAACAAGAGCTTTGTGTGCAATGTCTGCGAATCACCTTTTCTTTCCATTAAAGACCTAACGAAGCATTTATCCATTCATGCTGAAGAATGGCCCTTCAAATGTGAATTCTGTGTACAGCTTTTTAGGGATAAAACAGACTTGTCAGAACATCGCTTTCTGCTTCATGGAGTAGGGAATATCTTTGTTTGTTCAGTGTGTAAAAAGGAATTTGCTTTTTTGTGCAATTTGCAACAGCATCAACGGGATCTCCATCCAGACAAAGAGTGCACACATCATGAATTTGAAAGTGGGACTTTGAGACCCCAGAATTTTACTGACCCCAGTAAGGCAAATGCAGAGCACATGCAGAACCTGCCAGAAGATTCTTTGGAACCTTCAAAAGAGGAGGAAGATGAAGATCTAAATGATTCTTCTGAAGAGCTTTATACTACTATAAAAATAATGGCTTCTGGAGTGAAATCTAAAGATCCAGATGTCCGTATGGGCCTCAATCAACACTACCCAAGCTTTAAACCACCTCCGTTCCAGTATCACCATCGTAATCCTATGGGGATTGGAGTTACTGCAACAAACTTCACAACCCATAATATCCCACAGACTTTTACTACTGCCATTCGATGCACAAAATGTGGCAAAAGTGTTGATAACATGCCTGAGTTACACAAACACATACTGGCCTGTGCATCTGCTAGTGATAAAAAGAGATACACACCCAAAAAAAATCCAGTCCCCCTGAAACAGACAGTGCAGCCTAAGAATGGCATGGTGGTCATTGCTGGGCCTGGGAAGAACGCCTTCAGACGAATGGGTCAGCCTAAAAGACTCAATTTCAATGTGGAGATTAGCAAAATGTCCTCCAATAAACTAAAAATAAGTGCATTGAAAAAGAAAAACCAGCTCGTACAGAAAGCTATCCTGCAAAAAAAGAAATCTGCTCAGCAGAAGGCAGAACTGAAAAATAACCCATCCGAGACAGACTCTCACATCTGCCCCTACTGTAACAGAGAGTTCACTTACATTGGGAGTTTGAACAAGCACGCATCATACAGCTGCCCCAAAAAACCCATCTCTCCCTCCTCCAAAAAGAATTCTTCCAAAAAAAGTGCAGCTTCTTCACCTGCAAACAGTGACAAAGGCAGCAACCAGCGCAGGCGAACAGCGGACGCAGAAATCAAAATGCAGAGCACTCAGCCTCACCTGGGCAAGACCAGAGCACGAACCTCAGGACCTGCACAGCTCCAGCTCCCTTCTGCCTCCTTCAAATCCAAACAAAACGTTAAATTTGTACCTTCCATGCGATCTAAAAAGCCAAATTCATCTTCATCCTTGAGGAACTCTAGTCCTGTAAGAGTGTCTAAAATGTCCCATGTTGATGGGAAAAAAACTAAGGTGGTTTCTAAGAACAATTCCTCTGGAATCTCCAGCAAAGCCTCCCGGAAATTGCACGTCAGAATACAAAGGAATAATAAAGCTGTTTTGCCAAGTAAATCTGCTGTGGCAAGTAAGAAAAAGGCAGACAGGTTCAGTGTAAAATCTAGAGAGAGGATTGGAGGACCAATCACACGGAGTCTGCAGCAGGCAGCAAATGCAGAAGCAGCAGAAAACAAAAGAGATGAAAGCAGTACAAAGCAAGAACTGAAAGATTTCAGGTAAGCATTTAATTTGAAGTTGAAACAACCCAGGAACACGTTGCTTGCTGTTTTGCTTGCTGGTCTTTTTTTTTTTTTTTGTCTTTTTTTTTCATCTTTTTTTTTGAGTTTCTCATGCTTAAATAAAAAAAGAAGTTGCATTTCCTAAAACATGGATGAGCAGCTTACTGATGCTGGGGTATGATGTACATACTTGATGCATTTTGTCATGTCATGAAATTATACACGGTTTGTATAGAGAATGTCTTTAATTATAAACTGAAATGAAAACTCTGGAAAAAAAATGTCAATACCTGAGTGCAAATAAACTTCATGTCATTAAACTCAATGTTATTGGAGACACTGACCTTGTATTTGGTATCTGACATCTAAGGTAGCCCAGAAGCATTCTAGATTTATTTATGGTGGTTCACTAAGTTAAAAAATATGACTGCATTCTTTACTCACTAAAATAACTTGCTTTGGTTTGTAATAAAAAGCATTCTCTGCATATATATATATATATGAAAGAAACAAACCACGACCAAATACTTCAGAAATGTATGTGCATACGGACTGAGATCATAAAATACTTAATATAAGGGAAATAGACATGTAAGAAAAGTTACATGAACATGTAAATTTGTTAGAAGTATCATGCTTTTTATGTTTCACTATAAAACTTTATAATTAAAGTTCTATTTCTTTTTGAGAAGAAGCATTTTAATCACAAGAAAGGGTAATCCTTCAATAAATAAATAAAAAATCTTAATCTACGTGCCTGAGTCCCGATTTACGTCTTCATGTAGTCTCTCAAATCAATAGTATATTTTGCACAGTGTTTATAACCTTTGTTACCTTGCTCCTGCCCTGTTTTTCTTGGAAACAGGAGTCTGATTTGCTGAGGAACTTTCACAAAGCTCACTGGTAATTAAGAGTTCTTTTGGGGTTGGTAATTGCAGCGCCTGGCTGTGATTAACGCCAGATTTAGGGCCAAGGGTAGGGTTTTTGAATGGAAAGGAGGGGGAGGAACTGGCAGCCTCTGTCAGAACAAGTAGAGCAGGATCTGTTCATTGTCAAAATCCAAACTGTTCACAGCTTGTGTGTCTTACAGTGAAGATCTCCAAATAGTGAGGAAATACTTTGGAAAGTAAAGGTGTTCAATATAGCAGAATTATTCCCAAGTGCTGGAGGGGAATTTGACTTAAAATAATCCATACCCAAATTAGGATATGTTGAAGGAGAAAAATGTTATTTGGAATTTGGAGACTAATGGTGTAAAAATGCCTTTTAGGAACAAGAAATGTCTACCAGGCCTGTTCCCTTGGGACATAAACATCTTCATGTTAATTCTCATCAGCTGCTCTCTTAGTTATGTGTGAAACTGCATTGAAATGATGCCAGAACAGATCAGTAGAATAAGAAGCCAAAACACCACATTTTTCCATCTAAATGAATCATTTGACCTTAGTACCTCAAGTACTTGGAAATGGGTGCATATGGGAATTGTTTTGTAGTATTTGGGGAAATAACAATTGACCTGGGGCAAGGTTTCCTTGGCTGGCTCAAGTACCCTTGGTTTACTTTGGCTGCTTGGAGTCTTTATCAGTTTAACGAATGGTTACACCAGGGAATTCTTTTTGTCTCTGAAGTAACTTTCATAAATCTAGATTGTCTACTCAAATTCTTTCTATATCAGTTCTACAGTATGAAGAATTTTTCTGCCTTCATACACGAATGTCAGCGCAGTTTAACTTTGATTCTGCTCTATGTAGGCACTGTTGGGTTTTGATTTTTTTTTTCCCAGGAAATCTTTTTCAAGATTTGCTTCATGTATATTTGTCTGCCAATTTGTTTTTCACCTTTCAGTTTTTCTCTGTAAACATACTTGTTCACAAGTTGTTTTGTCATTTATCTTCAGTTTTTCTTTTGTGGTTTGTTTTTTTTAAAATTCTATTTTCTAGGAATCTCCTGTAAAAACAAAACAACACAAAAAAAAATCCCTTAATGCCATGGTAGAGCTGTTGCATGCTCATCTTAGGATAAGCACTACACCAAGGGATGTGAAATCCAAGCTTGTGAAACTCACAGAAGCTGAGTCACAGCCATAAAATTGCCTGCAGTGTCAGGCCTAGATTTCCTTACTTTGTGCTTGACACACGTGGGATAATTCAGATGGAAGCCGAGGGTACTGTTAATTAAACACAAATGGAACCCCACAGGAAATCAGCAGAAGGAATAGTGGGATGAACTGAAGCAAATCTTTTGATTTTGTGGATGGTGTTGGGCAGTTCAGTTTCTGTGCTTGGCAGAGCAGGTTCCTTCAGCCTGTCCAGAAATCAGTGTAGATTCAGGGCCAACAATTGCTGCACTCCAAGTATTTTTCTCATGTATTAGGTCTCTTCAAGCCTTTTGTCTCAATGAGTCAGTAGAGGCCAACCTAGCAGGGCAGAATTACCTTCCCACCTTCTCCTCACTTTCTGAGTCTTTTAATGTCCAGTATACAGTGGGAAAAAAAGCCTGATTTGGATGTTTTATGGATTTTCCAAGTTCTTATTTACACATGCAAATAAAACTTTATATAGCAGTGATGGATTTCTAAACACCAGATATATAATGGATGCAGTGTATCTTTTTATGGATAAGAAGGCTAGAGCAGGGCTACAGACCTGCATATTTTGAAAATGAAATATATAATTATTCTAAAAGGTTGTACACCTCTAATTTAAGACAATGAATTGGTCTATTGTTCATAACAGCTTTTTATGGAAATACTGTTTGTCACGTGTTCATAGAGCTTTCACAATTAATGACAGAATGGATGGAAAGTGACTAGTTTCTTTATACAGACGCCCCTTTTATTTTTTGTTCTTAAAAAGTAATCTACCTCTTTAAAATTTGTAGTTTAATACTTGTTTGGTGAATTTGTGCCACTTTCACTTTCACTATCATTCCCATTTTGTTACATTTCTGTTATGGGGACTTTATGTTGAAATATTGTATAAAGCATTTGTAGCAAGTTTAAGAAAATAAAATATTTAAAATTATTTAAATTGTTTTGGACACTTCAATTGTACTATATGTGATTTACATTTTACATTAATTTCATTTTGTTTTCATTTTGGGTTGTTAATCTTGGAGCATGTTCCTGTATTAAAGTTTGCTGTTAGGTATATTGTTTCTTCTGTTGGAGAGTGCTATAAAGATTATTCTAATGAAAACATTAAAAATTGCAATTTGACATAAAAGTGGGGTTGTCCTTGCTTTTGAATGCTGTAGCCTTGCTGGAGGGCTGTAAATGCAGGTAAGAACTGAAGAGGGATTTTCCTCCTCCACGTGCTGTCCATCCTGTGCTGTGAGTTCCAGTCCTGGTGGTGCAAGCACATAGTGACCAACCAGATGGAATTATTATGACACATTTCCTAAAACTAATAAAGTGAACTTTTTAAAAACTTTGGGGGAAACTTGCCTTTTTTGTTGAAAGTAGATGTGCCAAGAAAGGGAAAAGAAAGATAAAGATAAGAAAGATAAAGAAAGATAAAAGAATAAAGATTAAACAGCGTTCATCTAGGAGGAGTTGAATGTGCTTGTATGCTTCAGTTGTGTCCCCCTGGTTCAGTGACATGAATTTGTACCAATTGGCCACTTCTGACTTAGCCTGAGGATTTTAGGTTTTAATTGTGGACACAGCTAATAAATTTAAACTGTTTAAATGAAAATTACATACACTATTTCAACTTCTGATACTATAGTTTTCTGTTTTTCTGATATTATAGTTCTCTGGTTTTATATGATTTAAACTTGTTAAATAGTTCAATAAGAAAAATACATGCAAAGGTTTTTTTGGCTCTAGAGAATTTTGGAATGCTGTATTCCCTCCAAGATGTGTGCTCTGCCTCTTGCAGTGGAGCTGGAAGTATCTGTGTCTATGTTAGTGTGGCAGTGGGGTGCAATAATGTAACATTGCTGAGGCTGAACAGCATTTTACAGCAGTCAGTTCCTTCACTGCTCCCAACTAATCCCGTAGTAAGTTACTGTTTTATGGAGTTGTCTGTTCAAATGAATGCTTCTGTCTGACTAAGACTTTTTGGTGAGAACTCCAAGTTTATTTTTTCATGTGGGATGTCATTCCTTGAACGTGTTCTGTCTATAACAACATTTTCCCTGGATTTTGAATGATGGAGGAAGATCTGATGGAATGATGCAGAGGTTCCAGCATTGCTCATGGGGTGGTTTTGCACTCCCTGCAGTTTGGGATTTGCACCACAATGGAAGAGGTGAATCCTTGGTCTCCTTACAGCAGCAGTTACACCAAGGAGCTGGGGGGAAGCCACAGTGAAGGTTTTCACTCTCGATTAGGTTTTACTGTAGTTACCCAAGGGTGAACATTGTTTTACATACCCAGTGTTGTATTTGGAGGTTTTATAAGAAAAAGGAAACCTGAAAAAAAGTGAAGGCTCACAGTCTTGAGGTTGCAGAGGATGGGACATAAACTTGATTCATTGTTTCCACTCTTTACTGACAAATGAAATGTCACTTGGAGTTTGCTCTTGCTGCAGTCTGGGTATTTCAGTCACCTTGTAAGGATTTATTGGCCATGTCTAGCAGTGAACTGATGGTGAGTAAACCAGCCTCATTCTCTAATATCATAGCAGAAATCTTCTTGCCATTTTATGTGGGGTTTCTCTGCTGTGATGTTAAATCCTCTTGGGTCCCAAGGATGTGCCACACTGAGATATTCACCTGTGTTCATCAATTTATCAGAGAAATGCTGGGTGATGGAGATCTCCAAATGAGAAATGATCTTCAAAGAGTTTCAGTCCTAAATAGGTGACTCATCACAAACAGAAATGTGCAGCTTTCATAGTCACTATTGCTATTGCATCTCATCTGCATAATTGAATTTCTCTGGCTTTTATAGCTGCCTCTGTATGATCTGAAGCAACAATAAAGCTGTAACAGAGCCCACAGGGTGCTGACACGTCTGAAATGCATCCAGACAGGCAATGAAAACAATTTAACTTGTCCTGTTTACAGAGCCCAAGTGACACTGGGCGAGATCAAATGAGTGTTGGTTTAATAAAAACAGAGATGCTGGAGTTGTTGTGGAGAGGCAGATCTGACAGGTTGTGTTTGCCTTTTTTTTGTTTTCCATTTTCCAGTTTGTGGGAAGCACCTTGTGGCAGCAGCTGCCTGAGCTGTGTTCAGTGCTGGGTGTTAGAGCCAGGCCCCTCCTGCCCTCCCAGCTCCTCAGCCCTGGTGGGAGCTGCCCAGGGGATTCAGGCTGGGGTGGTTCTGCTTCTCTGCCTTGTCAGCATTTTTGTGTTGCAAGGCTGTTATTTAAAATTCTAATTTGGTTCCTGATGATTTTCTTTGGAGAGATGTCATAGAGTTTGATGTCTAAATGTTCAATATTGAATGCAAATAGGAATAGCATTCACTTCACTTACTGTGGTTTGTGACTTCATTTCCAAAATTATGGGCTCAGCTCCAGGTTTTTACTGGAGTTGGGTTTAGCCAAGGAGCTGAATTGCTGGACACAGACACATAGCTTGTGAATGACCTTAAAAAGAGAACTTAGAAGACCTTACATACTAATTCTGGCCTTTATTTACTGAATGTGATCTCGTGAGTCACATGATGATGGAGTTCTGCTCATGATGAAAAGGAGCTAAACAATAGATTTTGAACAAGCACATGCTGGGTTGGAGCTGAGCTTTTGTGGTAAGTCTGTGATGAGAGGGGGTGAACTTCCACATCTGTTTAATTAAACTGTAAAAAATAGCAGCTTTCTAGTGGAAAAAAGGATTTACCTTCCAGTACTTTGCAAGAGCAGAATGGTGAGGAAGATATTTCTATTTCACAGCAAGACGCAAATAAAATACTCTTAAATAAGGCATAGTATAAGTGTACACTGCCACAGCACAGGTTGGACTCTATGGCCTTGGAGGTCTTTTCCAACCTCAGTGAGTCTGTGATTCCTTCTGCAGTTCAGGCAGTGCTGCTCAGCAAAGTTCAATCACAGAATCACAGAATAATGAGGTTGGAAGAGACCTCCAACATCATCGAGTCCAACCTGTGCCCTAACACCTCAACCAGACTGTAGCACCAAGTGCCATGTCCAGTGTTTTTTAAACACATCCAGAGATGGTGATGCTACCACCTCCCTGGGAAGAGCATTCCAGTACTTTATTACTCTTTGGGTGGAAAAATTTTTCCTAATATCCAACCTGTACCTTCCCTGATGTAGCTGGAGAGACTGTGTCCTCTAATGCCTGTGTAAATGCCAGGACTTCTTCAGGGAAGTGATTTTGTTGGGAATGCAGACTCATTCCCATGCACAGGCCTGTGCATAACCCCAGTGACTCAGTGGGGAATTTATGGAGTGTTTCCTTTTGGTGTCGAGATCTCTGCTCAGCATTGCAGTGTGGAAGGAGGTGGGAAGATGAGGAATACTGAATTCTTACATCACTGAGCTGCTCTGAAGAGTTTCACACTCAAACTCCACTGTCACTGGAACTTGAAGTTGTATTCTGTTCATTATGGCAAATTCAGCATGTCCCTCATCTCCCTTTTCAACTCAAAGCACACTTTTTTCTGTGGTTTATTTTTTATGTAATGAGACGTGCAGGACTGAGGGCTCATCCTTTTGAACTCTTTTGGTGTCACCATTTCTCTATAAAGCTAAAAAAAAATTTAACTACAGTGTTCCCTATGTGTGATGAAAGTTTTCTCATTCTGTTAGGAATGTGATTTAGTAGATAAAAACTTCTTATCAAATCACATTACCTGACAGTATAGAAGATAAATTTAAGTACTTCTATTTTTAATCCAAAATTGTTCACCTTTTGTCTTGCAAAATACTGTGTGCCACTTTAAAGGGCAGGAAGACAAATTGCTGACATGATGTTCATCTAAATTTACTGGTTTACACCAAGATTTCTTAAGTGACTGAGACTCTGAGCTCAGTTTGAAGTACCTTCAGGGCAACTGAAGGAGCTCAGAGCTGGATTCCTTTTCAAGTGACTACTTTAGGTCACTGGTTGCTTTTGAAAATGTTAAACACCATTTTACAAAAATAATAAATTTTAATACATTAATTTAAAAGTCCCCCAGGTGAGCTGTAGGCATGATGTGAGATTTTTTCCAGCAGTTCTCACCGTTGGTTGGGTGTTCATCACCCCAGTTCCTCGTGATCCGCAAGGAGTGGAACTGAGCCAGCGCTGAAGAAACCGAAACTGCAGAGCAGGTGTGAAACAAAGCAGTTTGTGAGCTCCTGTGGGGAGCAGTGCTGCTTTAAAGGATTCAGTTCTTTGAAGCACTGTGGTGGAGAGTGCTGTTAGGTGTCTTCTTGGAAGTCTAGAATGCAAAGGATCTCAATAACAGGTTTTTCCAGTTTAGATTCATGAAAGGTCTGACCATAATATTCATGTTCTGTGAAGGAAAGATAAAATCCTGACCTGCTCCAGCTCTTTCCCTGCTTTCATGAATAAACACACATAATTCTCCAAATATCCACAGTGCAGCACATTAAGATTTCTTTTTGCTTTCTGCTGTTTCCCCATTTTCTGTACAGTGAGTCAGGACTTTTCCATACAAAAGGAGACATCCCTTTCAACAAAACTCTATCCATAAACCAAAACTCTATCCATAAAACCAACAAAACTCTATCCATAAACCTTTTTTTGGAATAAAAAATACCAAATTTATTTTGGGAATGTCTAAGGGAGGGGGGTGTGTGAGGATTTGGCTTTTTTTCCTGGCCTTTGAGTTTGTGGCTGCTGCTCATGGCAAGGCTGATGGGGAAGCCTGGGAAGGGATATGGAAGTAGGAACTTGGTTTGGACAAATTAAATATTCAGGAGACAATTTAACCTGTGACAGTAAAGTGGGTGGTGTGGGAATCTCTTCCTTTGTTCAGTCCTCTGCTTTAAGGCTGCAGATTTTCTCAGTGACCTTGGCAAATCCCTTTCCACCTGACTCCGTTCTGGATCTGAAAAAGTGGGATTATGGTACTGACTCACACTACAAAACACTTTCAAATTTGAGGATGGAAAACTTCAAGAGCTGGAATTTAGTGTATTTTTTATTGCAGGGAGTCTCACCAAATGGGGTGATTTATCTCTTCTAGTTTGGGTATGCTCTCAGTTGTGAGAGGGAGCTGTAAAAAATATCCTCATTTAACTTCTGGGTTAGCTTTAGTTTATGGAATAGCTGGTGCATCTACCAAACTATTTAGTTTGGTTTTAAATTCCTTAGCTGACAGAGAAAACTTTGTACACACAAGTCCTTTCTGCTACCTGACACTTGGGTTCTGGGCCTTTTTTCCTTACAAGCAGAGGATGCTTTCTGATTTTTTTTTTTTTTTTTTTTTTTTTTTTTTTTTTTTTTTTGTTTTTTTTATGACTGGGACATTTCCCAGCAATGGTTCTGGCAGAGCTGGGGTAGCCTGGGCTGTGCACAGGGGCGTGAGGGGCTGGGAACAGCCCTTGCCCCTTCCCATGGGACCATCCCTCAGCAGCATTGCACAGGGTGCCTTGGAATTCCTTGTCTTTGCCTGTCTCCAGTTACCCAGGGCTGAGATGGTGAAAGCAGGTGCAAAGTGACAGGGATAAAAATAGCAATTTCAATCACAGCTCCTAATGGAGCAGGGGGATCTCAGCTCCCCTCCCTCTCAGAGAGCAGCTCCCCTTGCACACCCAGGAGTTTGTCAAAATCATCCCAACATCCCAGCTCTTCTTTAAACAGGCTCTTAAATGAGAGTTCTGCATCCACTGCAGGTGAGTGTTGGGACAAGGAGGGCCCTGATTCCTCTGTTTAACAGGAATTTTAATTCTCTCCAGCTTTGGCAGAGCAGACAGGGCTTTAGTTTTGGAGCACTATGGAAAGGCAGCACTAAAAACTCCATATGGAACACAATCTCACTTTCTATTTGGAAAACTATTCCTTTTTTATCTCATTCCTCTAATCCTCAGCTTCCAAATAACAAGCCATTGATCTATTAGCTTTAAAGCTTGGGGAAATTAGGGGTGAAAGATTGTAGAATGCTGGAGTAGTTTTGGACCTTAAAATCCATCTCTTTCCACCCTTCCATGGGCAGGGACACCTTCCACTGCCCCTGGCTTCTCCAAGCCCCATCCAACCTGGCCTTGGACACCTCCAGGGGTGCCACAGCTTCTCTGGGCACCCTGTGCCACCCTCACAGGAAAAATTTTCTTCCTAATGTCTGATCAGAGTGTGCATTTGAAAGTCTAGCTCAGATTTTCCCTGATATTTTGTCTCTTTGTGTTTGAGCTTTTAACATTTTTTTCTTTAGGTTTCCCATAGGATATAGATCCTGCCTCACTGCATGCAAGAGCACAGAGATGTCATTGATTAGAGAAGAACTTTAAGAAGTCATAATTAATATTTTGACAGAAAGCATTACTTATATGGAGACATTCTAAACAGAAATAAACTAAAATTTCCCTCTTCTAGTTATAGTAAAAATCTGAAGCCAAACAAACTGAACTTATTTTGGATATTCTGCTGTTTCCCTTGGTAACAGTCCTTATATGGAACAACAAAATTCTGGCTGTTGTTGACCTCCCCCTTGCCACTTTCTGGTTCTTCCACATTGGCTGAAGATTCAGAATTGAATTCACAAAGGCTGGAGTGGGTGATTTACATAGAACAATAACAAAACTTTTGGCAGGCAATTTTAACCACCAATTTTAATTTGAAAATAATTGAATTGCTTGCTTTTCAAAATTTCTGTGGTTTGGGTTTTCTGTTGTAATGGAAAGTTTTGCACTTCTTGATGTCTAACTTGCAGTTACATTGTGTGTAAGGACAAACTGAAATCTCCTTTAAAGGGTGTATATTGAACTCTAAAAATAACCCAGAGAGAAACCTGGCTTTGAACTTTTTTTAGACGTGTTGCTGTGTAAGAAAATGATATTTCAAAATATGTTCCCTTGGAAGAACATAAGTGGTTTGGTTTGGTCAGAATTTTGAAGAATTTGCCTTGGGAAGGAAGGTATGTAATTGCCTGTGAGGTGCACAGGTGTGAGGGGAAGCAGACAAGTTTGTGCATGATGGCAAAGGTGCTGAATTTAAAAACAAATAGGGGAACTTTTTGGAATGTTTTAGAGTATGGAAATTTGGGTTCATTTGAACTGAATTGCATGTCTAGAACAGGGCAGAAGCAGTGGACTTCCCTTGCTTTGAATTGTGTTCTGGCTTTCTTCTTGAAATCACAATCAACTGAGGCATAAAATTAAAATTTCACAGTAAAAATCTCTGATTTTCACTTTCACTTTGGCACTCTTAGTTTAAAATTTGAAGTGCAATAAAGGCACAGTTGTGCCCTGTACTTGTCCATTCTGTCAGTGCAATCATGACAGGAGTGTTCTGCCAACTTGGACCTGGGGAGAAATGGCCAGGTGTGGAATGTGCCCTGGTAAAGTAAAATTTCTTTTCCAAAAATATGTATTTAAAACCTGATCTGGACTGTCCTGAGAGAATGGAACATGACTCTTCCAGTTTCTGATGTAGCTGTGGGTTTATCTGTCCCCAGTGGGTCTGGGACACAGGGTGGGAGCCTGGATGCTGCTTCCAGTTGACATTTTCTGTTTCCTGCTTAAATAAACTCACAGGTAAGTTCAGAACAAGGCGAAATTACCCTCTTGCCTTCAGAAGTGCCTCTTGGTACTTGCAGTGTGTGGTTTTCCTGTCTCATGGCTTGCCAAAGCACGGCTCTGGTTTTGTTTGTGCCCGGTCCCTGATGCTTCTCTGTGCACATTGCAGGCTCCGCATGGCCTCTAGATGTCCCTCCTCCTCCTCGCATAGCCCCAGCAGCAGGCAGTGCAAGAAATCCAGCTCCAGCTCATCCCACTTCTTCAAGGAATAGACCCTGGGCATGTCTGACCAAAGCAGGTACAGCCATCGATGTTATTGTTGCCCTTGACAAAGGAGGAAATTATGAGGAGGATTCCATCTTATCAGAAGGCTAATTAATTACTTTTTTATAATTTTCTATTATATTATTCTCCATTATATTACACTGTATTACATTACATCTAAACTGAGGTTGCCAAGCACTCAACTCTGCACACACTGCACAGAATCTTGTGTCTGTCAGCCAAAGGGCTTGGGCAAATCAATGACCCAGCCCCATGTACTGGTGAGGCTGAGCTGATTTTCTGTTGGCTTAAACAAGACACTGTATTCTGCTTCTTCATTTCCCCACCATTAACTTTCAGATAATAATCTCCTTTATACTGATGGAACAGCTAAGGAACAGGATACTGAACATGTGTAAAGCTAAAGGTGACAATGAGTACCAACAAAATTAAGACACTGCAGCCTGAAGTTTATTCTTTCTTAAAACCATTCAAAAAACAACATTTGAGGGAATAGTTAGTAAAATTCTGAGGTTTGGTGTCTCCTGAATAATGGGGATGGTTGCTAATGAATGTTAATATCTCTAGCTGCAGCACAGACCATTTAGTTGTGGTCCAAATCCAAGCAACATTAAATCATGGGGGTCTCTTTGCTGTACAGTGGTCACTGAATGATTTGTCCTGCTTCCAGCTCCATGGAACATGGAACTGTGACTCCTTAAACTATTTCTGATTAAATGCAACTCTCTGCGTATTTTCAGGTACCAGAAACTTCTGACTGGAAAGGGTGAAGTGAAGTAATCCTCAAGCACTATCCTGTCCTGCTTTGCTCAGATGAGGTGAGATGGGTTCCTCAGCAGACAACAGGGACAGTAATTTCTTCTGCTGGAAGTGATGGTGTGCTCCTGTCATCTCACCCTTCCTTGCAAGGGAGGGAGCAGAGAGCAGACTCCTGCCTTCCCCAGAGAGTGCTGAACTGTGGGTGCTGGGGACAGGGTGATGTCCCCCAGTGCATGGAGCCCAGCCTGGAGAAATGTTCAGGCATCTGCAGGCAAAGTACCCCTGCTCAGAGGGTGGGTGGGTCTGGATGAGTTTCTCTTTCTGGGAGAACACAGAGGGTTTAACATACTATGCAATTAAATTCTCAAAAGACTGTTACATCCTTTTAGTTTCCGCTTTCCATCCTAACAGGTAAAGAACTGGGCATCCCACAAAAAAGGGGGTGGTAGGGTGTCCTGAGGTTTCCACATGGGAAGTCTGTGGGTACCCCCGTCTCTTGACTTTGTACCATTAGCTTTAAGGGGCAGATGCTGTTTTTGAAGTGCATCAGGACACGTGTTTATTGTTACATGATCCCTGGAAATGCACTGATAGCCCAGTTCCATGAAGGGACAAACATCCATTTCTCAAAAGCTGCCATACCTTGTTTTGCCAGCCTGGTACTGTTTAGAGCCAGGATTTATTTATTTATTTAGGGACAGTATCAAACACAGGTGTTGCTGTGCACTATCAGGCCAGACTTGTCTTTAAATACAACATTTGTCCTTAAATAGAGCACCTGTGTTTGTGTCTCTGGATGTGTTTGTTTTCAGGGGTGCTGAACAGAGGTCAGCCAGTAAAAACTAACTCCAGAAACACACAGCTCAGCTGATAAAATGCAGTCCAGAAAGGTCTCTTACCTCTTTCCTGTCCCCACATGGGGTCAGTCACACCCAGCTACGTCATCTGCCAGTTCTGGGCAGAACTTCTGCCCCGTTCAGGTGAAGGGTTCCTTCTGCCAACACATGATTCTCCATGATCCCTGCTAGTGTAGCATCCAGGTTTGGAACTTTTTAAGGAGGCCAAAGGGGTTGATTGTTGTATCTCCTTCTTGTTGCAGTCAATTTATTCCTGTCCTTGACTTTGCACTGCACACAGATAAGCACAGATCTGTGTATGCACACGTTAGTTAGGAAGAAACAAGTGCCCGGTTGATATTCCTCCCCAGCACCCTAAAAAAGTCAAAGAAAGGATCAATTTTATATATATATATCTTCATATATAGATATATATATGAGAGATAAAAATATATATGTATGGAATTGCTGCAAACAGTTAATTTTGTATAGTTTTGATGAAAATCAAAATGTTCAAAATTAATACAAAAGCTTTATAGAAGAAACACTGTTCACCATAGAAATGTTTTAGGTGAATGTTGTTTGAGCTGGAAAGAAAAGGTTTTCAGGATCTTGTATTATCTCATCACAGGTTTTTTTGATAAACCCCTCTTGGAGGCTTTCTAAGTGCAATTGTGGTTTGGAGGAAGGCTGAGAACTGGATGAGCCATAAAAATCTGCATCCCCTTCCATGCTGGAAGTGATGCTTCCAGTCCAGGACTGTGAGACCACTGAGATCCTTGTGCCGTTTCTGGCTGCTCTGCCTCATTTCTGGGCTGGAGGGTCTCTGGGGTTTGTTCCCTTTGGAGCTTTTATCTAGCAGTAATCTCAGCTATAAAGAGATGTACTAATTGCAAACAAAGGCTGGGATTTTTCACAGCAGCCTTGGAAGAATGAGAATCCCATTAGTCATTCAAACTAGTTGGAAGGGAGCATCCAGACCTGCTAGGCAGCTTGGTAAATTTTGGTCAAATAGCACCAAAAATTAATTTTCCTGGCCTTATGTCTATGTCCAAGCAGCTGGTGTGCACACACAGCTCTCTGATCAGTTTGTCTCACTTTGGTTTTGCACGTTACCTTTTATTTTTATTTTCTCTCCACATTTTGTCCTTTCATCGTGCAATTTTAGTATGGTAAACCCTGTTCTTTCAAACAGCAATGCTCTTCCTGTGTGTCTGGAGAGTACCTAAATCACCTGGAAGATGAGTATAAAGTGCTAATAAATCCAATATACTCTGAATAAAGTACCAGTATTATTAGTGATTGATTGATTATGATTGATTTTCCCACTGCAGTTTTGTAGGACACCTTGTCAAAGATCACAGTGTATAAATTATCACTTGAGGATTGTTGCTGAGGAAGAGTTTTCTTGCCATATAGCCCAAATACTGCTTTAAACAATCCTTTCTCCTCAGACCCGCTCAGCTTCCAGTCAGTTCAATTAAGGATGGAGTTCTGGCATGGATGCTGCCTAGTTTAGTGCCTTTAAGGCATCCCTGTGAGGTTACAAGAGGCCACTTCTGTGCAATCTATTTTTGCTGCCTTTTTTAGAGTGTTATCAACTATAAAACTGACATTCTCAAGGAGAGAAGTATGTACATTGTTGTGATATAGGAACGTTTTTCCCAGAGAAATTCTGGTTTATCACACAAGCCTGTAAATATGTATTTACAATTTTAAAAGCACGTCTTTATGTCCCTGATTGTAAATGCTCTGTTTTTAAAGTTTTATAATATGTGACTCAACCAAGAGACCACAGCACACAGCTTTATATTGTACTGGTCTGTTTGAAGGGTCCATTACAGTCTAAGCTGTAGCAGAAAAATATCCATGTCACCAACAAGAAATAACCCATGGTTGCACCAGACTTCATCATTTTTCCTCAAATAAAAATGCAGTTTTTCTGGGAGGGGGGTGGGGGGGATGATTTTTCTTGCAGAAAAAAAAAGCATCAGTTCAAAATTATGTCATTTCTTTGGACCAGTGAGGAGATTTCATTCACAGTGAATTCAGGAAAAGTATGCCATCTTTTCCCAAGGCAGAATTTCACAGTTTTGCAGCAAATTTTTAACCTCCCCCGTGCCTGCTGATGAAACGTGAGATTTTGCCCTTGACCAATATCACAAGTTCTTGTGAAAATTCAAGAAGAGGGTGGGGAAAAAGCTCAGGTTTTGCATGTAGAATTTACAAGGACAACACTGACAGCTCTGCAGTGCTCTCGTGGCAATGCTGATACTGAGGAGTTTTTTGAAAATAAACTCTGTGGAGATGTGGTGGGACCTGGGTTGTGCTGGGGCTCTGAATTGCTCTGGAGGACTGAAAGCTCTGTTGTCTGTCTGCCATGTAAAGAAAAAAACACAATAAATTAATGTGAAAAACTGCATTATGGAAATATTTATCGTTATTTCAGCCAAGGAGGTCTTAAAATGGAGACTGAGTGTGCTCTAGCTCTGAAGCAATGGAATGGTTTGGGGTTTTCCTGGTGGGTGGTGAGGAAGGAGATGTGAGTGTCACCTTGGTCTGACAGGTTCAGTGCACACAGACAGGGATTCATTGTCCTTACAGCTCCACCTGAGCTCTGCATGCTTGGAGAAGCAGCCCATGAGCCCTTTGCAGCCCCTCTCCATCCAATCCAAGCCTCCTGCTGAGGTGTGTCAGCACTGTGGGACTGCAAGGCCGCTCTGCTCAGCTGGAAGGGAATTGCTCAGGCAGGGTGTGCAGTGGGAGGGCTGTTTTCCCCCTAGGAGCGCTCCCTGTTTCATAAACTCTGTGCCATCACAGCACACTGAGACACTTTATGCTGTCTTCAGGGCCATTTGGCCCTTTCCATAGAATCCCAAAGTGGTTTGGGCTGGAGGGACCTTAAAGCTCATCCCATTGTCCCCCTCCTACTATCCCAGGGTGCTCCAAGCCCCATCCAACCTGCACTGCCAGGGATGGGGCAGCCACAGCTTTGGGCAACCTGTGCCAGGGCCTCACCACCCTCACTGTAAAAACCTTCTTTAAATCTACTCTAAATGGAGCCTCCTTCAGTTAAAAACCCTGTAAGGGAATCACTGAGGGTGCTGGGCCACCACTGTCATGGGTGCATTAATCCCATGCATCCCATCCTTAAAAACAACATCAGGTACAATAAATAAGTTTGGGAACAGCTGAATTATGTATATTAATAATAATTTCACAGAGGCTAAAAATGGCTCTTTCACCCCAGAAAACCTGAAGGTTCCTTATGAATTATAAATCTGGTCTCTTAAAGAAAAGCCACTGTTGTCACTGTCGCCTGCCAGTGCCTGCAGCAGCCTGACAGGCTGCCAGGCTCCTCTGGCACTGTCACCGCCTGTTTGGCTCTCAGGAAATGCCACCCAGTTTCAGGTGAGTTTGAAGGGATCTGATTGTGCTGAGCTGTCACTCTGTCCCTGAATAAGAACCTTGAGAAATATTCTTTAAATAGCTGCATGCCTCCATTCTTCTGTCTGTGCTGTCACATGAAGCAGCACTAATTACTCCTTTTCATAAGAGCTGTGGCTTTTTTGGGAGAAGGCTACATCCAAAAACAGATAAGGAGGATCACTTTCTCATCCTGAAGCTGCTCAGCTCTGTGTGTGTGGTGCTGGCAGAAGGATGCAGAGGAGACGACACTGCTGGTGCCTGGATCCCCTCCCAAAGCCCCAGTCAGCAAAGCCAGGGGGTGCCTCAGTGCTTGGTGCCAGTGCTGGTGGTAAATGCTCCTCCAAGGCTGTGGGACAGAGAGCTGTGTGTGCTCAGGAGTGGGCACAGAGGACATGAGTCCATCTGTGGAATTTGCTGGGTCCCCAGGACAAAGGAGAAATTGACGAATCTGACTCCATGTTCTTCGAAGGCTCTATTCTATTCTATTCTATTCTATTCTATTCTATTCTATTCTATTCTATTCTATTCTATTCTATTCTATTCTATTCTATTCTAACTATACTAAAGAGTAGAGAAAGGATACTTACAGAAGGCTGCAAAGAATGATAGTGAATCTCGTGACTCTCTCTTCAGTCTGACACAGCCTGACCCTGACTGGTCATTAAGTTAAAACAATTCACATGAAACCAATCAAACATTCACCTGTTGGTAAACAATGTCCACATTCCAAAGCAGCAAACCACAGGAGAAGCAAATGAGATAATATTGTTTTCCTTTTTCTCTGAGGCCTCTCAGCTTCCCAGGAGAAGAATCTCAGGCAAAGAGGATTTTTCAGAAAATGTGACGGTGACATCCATCCTGCCTGAGCTCATCTCAGAGAGAGCAGCACAAACAGAGCAGCACATCCAGCACTGCTGAGTAACACCCTCCTGGGCTGTGAGCAGTGCAGCCTTTGAGCTCACACCCAGCCAAGGTCACTGCTCAGAAGCTGCTGCAGAGCTGTGACACACCAGGGATGCTCCAGCCCCGTGGGCACCGACAGAAATAGTGCTGAGCCTCCTGCTGCAAGGGACATCTCCTGTGCTGCAGGGATGGGCTGTATTTTTTGAGACTCCTGTTGTTGGGAGGAAGGAATGAATCTGACTTCATGTTCTTAGAAGGCTAATTTATTATTTTATAATACTATATTACATAAAGAATACTATAATAAACTATACTAAAGAATAGAGAAAGGACACAGACAGAAGGCTAAAAGAAGATAATGAAAACTCATGACTCCTTCCAGAGTCCTGACACATCTTGGCCATGATTGGTCATAAAACAATTCACATGAAACCAATGAAACAATCACCTGTGGGCGAACAATCTCCAAACACATTCCAAAGGAGCAAAACACAGGAGAAGCAAATGGGATAATATCTGAGGCTTCTCAGCTTCCCAGGAGAAAAATCCTGGGCAAGGGGATTTTTCAGAAAATATGAATGTGACAGGGATGAGCTCACCTGGAAGTGACAGCAGAGCAAGTTCTGCCCTGCTGCTCACAGACAAGCATCACTCATTCCCCAGTGAGGAAGAGGAGGGGCACTGACAGGTGCTGGGGTAGGGGACGATTATGTTGTGTTGTGGTGTTGATGTGAGGGTCCCCAGGTTGAGCTGAGAGATGAGAATCTGACTCCAAGTTCTCAGAAGGCTGATATATTATGTTATGTTATGTTATGTTATGTTATGTTATGTTATGTTATGTTATATTCTAAAACTATATTAAAGAAAGAGAAAGGAGACATCAGAAGGCTAACAAAGAATGATAATAAAACTCTCGACAGACTTAGAGAGTCTGACACAGCTGGTTGTGATTGGTCATTATTTAAAAACAATTCACATGCTGGGTAACCAATTCTCCAAATTACATTCCAGAGGAGCAAAACATGGAGAAGCTGAAGCTTCCCAGGAGAAGATATCCTGGTGAAGGGATTTTTCATAAAATATCATGGTAACAATGCTGGGCTACATTTGATTCCTATCAGGCTTTGCAGCCACCTTGGAAGAAGAAGGGGCATTTGTCTGAGAGCAGCTCTGGATATATTATCTTAGATATGAGATGCTAATGCAAATAGGGCCATCCCCCCTTTTTGTACTGCTCTGCTAAGTTTTGGGTCACCTTGACTTCAGCAGCACTTTGCGGGGTTGGTTTCCTGTTAATCTTTTTGCCCTTGTGTGCCAGTGGCTGTGTGAAGAGCTGGAGAGGGGGATTAACTCCAGGCTCATCTCCTTGCCAAGAGTCAGCTTCTCTGGGCCTCTCACTGCTCCAGCTGAAACTCTGGGGAATGACTGTGTGGGGATGGACATTGCATCAGAAAATCTATATATAAAACATAGTGCTCATTATTATACTCACATCTTGCCTTCTGAACAATGTATTTACTCTCTTATATATTGAATTTTCCTACAGCTGGTGTGTTTAACTGACAGAACTGACAGACTCCCTGAACTTCTTCCTTGGGTTCCTCTATCAGGCTTACCTGGGCTGTATTGATTCAGGAATGCTTCTTAATTTGACCTTCAAGGGAAATCCTGCAGTACTCTGTTCTGGTAGATTCTATATCTGAGTTCAGCTTCTCTCTGGGCCCAGCACCAACTCATTAGAGTCCTTTCAGAGTTGGTATTTCTTTTCTACAAGGATATTTATATATTAATTAATCCATATTAAAGCCTTACTTTTGATAAAGAACCCTAAATATTCCCTAAGTCCTTAAGGGCATTTTCTTTCTGCACCACTTGCGTCATTTTCTTCTGTGCCTTCCAAACTTTTTTTTTTTTTGAAAGAATAAAACTCAACCAAACAAAATTGACTTTCAGCCAAGAGCTGCTGGAGATGTAATCTGAAGTAATGTGTTTAATTGCTGCCTCTGATGCCAAACCTTAAGTGCTTTTCTTCAAAGTGAGTTCTACAAAACTCCATTTGCCTTGCATGACACAGGCATCAGAACTGCAGAAACCTCCCAGAGCTGATGTCAGTGGTGTGGTCTGAGGAGGAATAATCACATCCACACATCCCCATGCATCCAGTGGTTCCACCACCCCTCCTTGTCACAGTGCTGGAAGAAAATGCAAAAATCCTTAGCTGCTATTTTTCCTCCCAGAGTCTCTGCCTTGCACCAGTGAAATGCTGATTTCTGACACAAGAAATAAGTTCTCACCTGCTACCATTCCTAGCTGATGACATCTCATTAAGGATAATTTCTGAATGTTCTTTCTTGAGCCCTCCCCCATTCCCAAATCCTTTGCTACAAAGAACATTGTTGTGAATAACCCCATTTCTCACACAGGGTATTTCTGGAGCTGAGAAGTGCCACAGCAATGGAACGTCTGTTCTCATGATGTAATGAGTTTAGCTGAGTTTCTCCTCTCCCTTTCACACATTTTCCTGTGGCACATTGTTGTGTGTTCAGTGGGATAATTGGGTAGGGAAGAGAAGCAGATCTCCACTGAGCTGCATTTTCCAAGGCTCCTCTGTCCTGGTGTGACCTGTCCCTGCTGCCAGCACGGGCTGGGGGCTGGAGCTGCACAGAGCCCCCTGGAGCCCCACATTTCTCTTCACAGAGAGAAGCAAGGCACAATTCTCCCCAAGAATATTCTTATCTCATTTGCTGTGCCTGTGTTTGTGCAAAAGTAGAGTGCAATATGGAGATTGTTCACCCAAAGTGATGGTGTTTGGTTTCTGGGAGATAAAAGAAAGGAAATCCTATGCGAAGGATTCCACTGATTGATGAATGGAAAAAGATATTTGCTTTTACAAATAAACTTTAGGTTTGCTGATAAATGAAATTGGGCATTGAAAGATGAAAGAAAAAATGGGGGAAACCTTGAATTCCAGAGAATTAAAAATTAAAAGGGAGGGTTATACATTAGAAGGAAATCTTTGGGATCAGGCATTCTGGGAAGTCTGAACCTCTCAAGTACCTCAGAAATGGGGAAAGAGAGAAGGGAAATGTGGCTGGGAAATTGGGATAAAAAGGGAGGCTGCATCCTCCAAAAATTGGACAGACTCCAGGGGAATGCCCCATGGCCTCTCCCTTTATTGGAATAAAGTCAAAGGACTCCTCTGTCTCCTTTTTGGACATAAACCTCTGGTGTTTGTGGATTAATTTTCCTGATAAATCTGCTCATGAGCAAACCTGGCTCCAGCAGTGGAGTCCTTGGCAGAAAAAGCTCCCACTCAGTGAGGGGTAAGGGTTAATTTCCCTCTCCTTTCACCTTCCTCCCACACTTCCAGGGCTCTGAGTCCACAGATTTCATTCACTGTGTGCAAACACAGCTCCTCTAAATTCAGCTCCAGCATCACAACAAGGGGCACATTATTCTCATTATTCCTAACGCTCATTTATTTCCTTTTCACCTAGAAAGAGAAGCTTTGAGTCAGGTTATGTGTTGTGTTATTCTGTTTGTAGTTATTTTCTGTGCTGCAGCTGATAGAGCTCACAGTGGCAGCAGCAGAACTGGGGGCACCTTAAGGAACCTTGTACAAACCAAACAGATCCCAGGTGTTGTGGTAGGAACAGAAACCCAGAGGAGGACATCTGGCACTGGATGATGTGTGGGACTCAGCACAGCAGCACAGGTGTCAGCTGTGAGGGAAATCCAGGTGACCTGCAGTGAGGTGGAAAATGTCATTTCTGTACCTCGGGGAGGGTCATTTCTTAGGAACAAATTGTGCTGAGCTCAACTGAGCATCCCTTGGAGTGTGTCCAGAGGGAAGGGAAGGCACTGCTCAGCTCCTCTGCTCTGGAGAGAAGGTGGTGATGCTAGGCACGGACATGTTAGGAAAATTAATCCACAAATACCAGGGGTTTATGTCCAAAAAGGAGACAGAGGAGTCCTTTGGCTTTATTCCAATCAAGGCAGAGGCCATGGGGCATTCCCCTGGGGTCTCTGCAATTTTTGGAGGACACAGCCTCCTTTTTATCCCAATTTCCCAGCCACATTTCCCTTCTCTCTTTCCCCTTTGACTGAGGTACTTGAGAGGCTCAGACTTCCTGAAACACCTGATACCAAAGATTTCCCTCTAATGTATAACCCTCCCTTTTAATTTTTAATTCTTACTGAACTTAGGGGTTTTTCTTTCCCGTTATTTCTTTCATCTTTCAATGTCCAATTTCACTTATCAGCAAACCTAAAGTTTATTTGTAAAAGCAAATATCTTTTTCCATTCATCAATCAGTGGAATCCTTCCCATAGGATTTCTTTTCTTTTATCTCCCAGTGCTGGTTTTATCTACCAGCAGACCCACAGCTGGTTTGTAAAGACAAATCCTCCGTTCCTCTCAGACACAACTCCCAGATCAGCCCAAACAAGAGGGCTTTTCCTGCTTTCTGGGTTTTGGGGATGTGGGCTGGTTGGATGCAGAGGCTGTGAGCAGTGGTGTGGAATGGAGCATGGCCTCTTGTGTAACTGTGCTGGGCTGGACATGGAGCCCCACGGGGAGCTTGGAACCCCAGGAGCTCCTCCTGAAACCCTCTGCAAATCCAACAGCAAACAAACAGCCTTTAACAGCAAACAGCCTTTAACAGCTCCCCTCTTGACTCCCTCTTAACCCCGGAGTGCCCCTCCCTCCAGTGACCAAGTCCTCAGCACCTGCAGCAGACAGGTTACCTGAGATTATTTTGGTGGTTTAGAACTCTCCCAATGCACAATGCAAAGGAAGGGAAAAATACATCTGTGAGTTCATCTGCAGCACTAAAACCCCCGACTGATGTCTTGAAGTTGGAAAAGTTTTGCTAAGGAAATAAGGGTTTGCAGGTAGCCTCTTGCATAATATTTTTTTTTTTGTCCTAAATTATGCTTTACTGTTTCAGAGCTGGATGCAGCTCTGCAGTGGGTTCTGCAGAGTTACCAAACAGCTCTGGGAGGATTTCATGTGACATGGTCAGGGAGAGCAACAGGCACAGTTAAGGAGGAAGGAAGCAGCCACAGGAATAAATGTTGAAGATATATGGACCAATGGCCCGATTTTTGGTTTCCTCCATGTGGTAGACAGGAAGGTCAGGTTGAATCTCTTGTTTGAGTGGGGGTAGAGATTGTTCCCGTGTCTTTAGTGAAATAAACATGCAAAGTAGTCTCTGGTCTGTTTGTTTGGATTCTGACAAAGATAATCTGAGCCTAAAATCATATAAATCATAGAACCCTAGACCAGTTAAAGGATGATTTTAAAGGCATTTAGTCCAACCTCCTGCCATGAGCAGGGACATCTCCAACCTCATTAGACTGCTCAGAGCCCCGTCCAGCCTGACCTTGAATGTTTACAGGCATGGGGCACCACAGCTTCTCTGGGCAACCTGTGCCAGGGCTTCTCCACCCTCACTGTAAAATATTTGTTCCCTAAATTGATGTAATATCTGAGGGAGTAAACACAATAAACCGACCCAGCTGGGATTTCGTGGACAGCTCCCGGCTCGGTGCTCACCCTGTGCAGCGATGCTGCTCCGGGAGCTGCTGCAGCACAGACCACGAGACGTGACTTTAATTCCCTCTGCTCGGAATTTTCCAGGTGTTCCCGGCCCTTCTCTGCCTCCTTGGGCTGCAGGAAGGGGCTGCGGTCAGCCCTGTCTCTCTACAGCCCTGCTTGTACCTGCAGAAACCTCTCATTCTCTGCCCTGGGCTTTCTGCTGCTGCAGTCTGACAGCAGATTTTCTCATTCCCACCCGGCTCACCGTGTGTTTTCCTAACCACGCGGGAACCTTTCTTCCCAGCAGACTTCCCCAAAAAAAGCTCCGCTGACTCACGGACCGCAGATTCACGCAGCGCTCCCGGAGTCAGCATCCTTTGCATTGGCAGGGGGAGCTTTTCAAACAGAGATGAATCAGCGCTGTCAGACTTTGCTGGGAGTTAACTCTTGGCCCCTTTTCCCTGGAAACAGCCCTGCCTGGTGCTTGCACTGAAGGAATTCCAGCCAGGTATCCCTGCGGGATGGGCACCGCGGGCAGGTTTGGCAGCCGGTGCTCGCATCCTTTCCCCTGTCCCTGGAGCATCCCTCGGGCATGAGGGGGTTAAAGCGGGCAGGAGGGGGTTAAGGTAGGCGGGAAGGGGTTAAGGCAAGCGATAAAGGGTTAAGGCAGCCAGGGGAAGGGGTTAAGGCAGCCGGCTCGTTGTTCCCTGCCGGAGTTCCCACCGCCTCCAGAGCGCTCCGGGAGCAGCCGCTGCATGCGGGCAGAGGGAGGAGGGCCGGGCGGGCACTGCAGCAGGGCACAGGATGTTATTTAACGTGGCTCCAGTCTCCTCCCCCTCGCCGGTGAGGCTGGGGGAAGGGGGGAGCGGGCTGGAGGGAAGGGACGAGCTGCGGGGGTGATGCCGAGAGCCCCCCGAGCCCGGCCCGGCCCGGCCCGGCCGGTGCCGCCCGCGGCTGCCTCCGCTGGAATCCTCCCCTGAAAACCTCCCCTGAGCTCCTGAGGGGCGGCTGGAGCTCCTGAGGGGCAGCTGGAGCTCCTGAGGGGCAGCCCGGCTTCCTGAGGGTATACTCGGCTTCCTGAGGGTATACTCGGCTTCCTGAGGGGATACTCGGCTTCCTGAGGGGCAGCTGGAGCTCCTGAGGGGCGGCCCGGGCTCCGAGCCCTGCGGAGGAGGATCCCCGGTGCCCTCACAGCGGCAGGGCGGGAAGGGCAGAGCCTCTGCATCCCCACAGGAGAATTCCCGTGCTCCGGAGATGAGTCCGAGCTCATGGACAAGGTAGGGCTGGGCTTGGACATCCCAGGCTCTTCTGGGAGAAGGAAGAGCCTCAGCACTTTGCTGTGACCATGGCGGGTGCCCCAGAAAGGGCCGATCCTCAGTGCCCGGCCCTAATTTGTGCCTGAAGCCGCCAGACCTGCCCTGGACGTGGCAGAACCTCCCGGGAGAGGCACAGACCTTTGGATTTCTCCATGAAAATACTGCTGGCACTCAGCTGAAAACGTGTGCTGATCTTCTCCCTTGAAAGGGGCAGCACCATTCCTCCCTGGGTGTCTCCTCCCGCCCTGAGGATCCGTGGGGGACAGCAGGGCTGGGAGCTCCGGCTCTGCTCCATGACCAACACTCAGCTCTGCAGGGAAGCCATGGACTCCCCCCCGGCCTCCTCCAGCCCTGCTGCAGGGCCTGTCACCTTCTCCCAAGTTTTTGGGCAGCAGTGCCAGCTCATGGAAGCAGGTAAGCATGCACACCTCCATGTCATCCTTCATCCCATGTCCTGGTTTGTCATGTCCTTGCTGTCCTTTCCTGCTCTGTTTCCCAAGCTCTTCTCTAAAATCTGATGTTTTCCAAAGGGATTGAGGTGACCCCTTTTGCATTTGAGCTCTGGCCTCGACTACCCCACAAAAGCTTTGTGCCCAAATATTTACAAACAGCAAGGGGTGGGATGGCTCTGTGGGTTTGGGTTAACCTGGGCTGTAACAAGCTGCTCTTTCTGCCCTTGCTCTGTTTCCCAAGTTCTTCCCTAAAATCTGGTGGCTTCCAAAGGGATTGGGGTATCCCCTATTGCATTTGTGCATTGGCCTCGACTACCCCTGAAACCACTCAAAAGCTTTGTGGCCAATTATTTACAAACAACAAGGGGTGGGATGGCCCTGTGGGTTTGGGTTAATGTGGGCTGGAACAGGCTGCTCTTCCTCTCTCTGATGGTGGAAGTCACTGTTTGGGTGTAAGCAAAACGTGTGTGGTGACTTTTGCATTTCAAAATAATGGCATTCTAAGTGGAGGCTGATTTGCTGCAGCATGTGAATATCTGCTCTGGTATTCAGCTCTGTGAAGGACAAAGTGTTTTGGTTTTTTTCCCATGGCTTTCCCTGGTTGGTTGTGTTACTGTAGCACCCAGAAGCTCTGTTCCTTTTCCCAGGTGTTTTCATACATTTCTAACTCTCTACAGATGGGCCTGGTTGTTTCTTATCTGTGGCTTTTGGCTGTTAAGTAGGTGGTGTGTGACATGACTAATCCCAAATTTTCTGTGTTTGCCTCTTGCTCCTCACAGGTGCTCTGAAGCACCAGTCCCTGAGGTGCCCCAGAGCTGTGCACTCACATCCTCCTCCATACCTGCTTCCCCAAATTTAACAGATTGGATAAGGGATTTTACAAGATTTACTCCTATTTTCCTATCCCTGCTGGCAGGTAGCTCTGAGGAAGGATGTGTTTGTGTACTTAGGGCCATGGATAAACCTGAGTTTCTGCAGTGATGCCATAACAACACTTGCTCTGAATTTTCAGAGCTTGTTTTTCTCAGATCTACTGGTACTTTCTTATTACTCTTTGTGCTGGTACAGGTATTGTGGCAGATCTGTCCTGCAAAATGTCCCATCCTTTTTCCTTCTCTTTTCTCTCTCTTCTAGTAGCCAGTTCTGTTACTAACAATGTTTGGATTGTATGTTTAATGTGGTGACATTAAAAATGCTGTGTATTAGTTTCCTGCAGGTCTCTGTGGGACTTGTGCTCTGCCTCTTGAACTTTCACAGGTAGAGCTGGCAGGATGACTCATTAGGTGACTAATTAGCTGACTGCTACTCGGTTAATCAAGTTTGAGATCATGCTGCTGCCTCCAAGAAAATGTCAGACAGATCTTTAAGAGGGTTTGGTCTTAAACTTTCCTATTCCATGTCCTGGGATCAATCCAAAGGCTGTGGATCCATCAGGTCTTACCCAAAGAAAAGATGTAGGAGAAAGCTCTGCTCCTGGGTGAGCAGTTTGTTCCCCACGTTAGCAAGGTGGGAAAACACAGGTGGTAGTTTTAGTTTGGTTTGTTTTCCCTTTCTTGGAGGAAAATGCCCCAAAAGGAAACCTGGAACTTCTGGGTTTTCAAATTCCACATTAGTCAGTCAACCAGACTGACTGGGGGATCATCTTGGGAGGATTTTCTAGATGTTTCCTCAGCTAGGAGGTGAGATGCAATGTTAGGACAGCTGCCATGGGCGTCAGTCACATCCAAAGGGATTTCAGTAGATCCTGTGTGTTCCTATGAGTTTTCTATCCTTACAGCAATGCCCAGACACACTGAGCACTCCTGAAAGCAGAACTTCAGCTGCAGTGTCTGGGGGTGTGTCTGTGTTCATGGCCATGGGCAGGAAGGATGCCCTGGGGCTGTGGGAGCAGACACAGGTTGGGGACACCCAGCTCTGGGTCCTTACTTAGGTGAAAAAAGCCAATCACTTGTTTTTAAAATTTTCAAAGTTTAATAGTAATAAAATGGTTATAAAAAATAGCAATATAATTAGAGTAATAAAAATTTGGATAATTAGGATTAGGACAATATGAGACAATAAAAACAAAAAGTTAAGGACAGTCTGGGTACCTCTTTCCGGGCAAAGTAAGCCCAAAAAAGGACCCACGTTTACAGAGGATTAACCCTTAAAACAACAGCCTGTTGCATATTCATACACCTCACACATGATGCATAAATTCCATTCAAACACAGGATTCTGTCTGGGCAGTGTCAGCTTCTTCCTCTGAATCCTAACCAGCATGTTCATGGCTGAGCAAGGTGGGAAGAAGTTCCTTTCTTCTGATAAGGGAGCAATAAATTCTCTTTCTCTGAAAGATTTAGTTGCCCTGTGGCTGCTATCTCAGTGTGAGTTCTTTCTTTTAAAAAAGTATCCTACATAGCATAGTTTCTATTTTAACATTTTGTTATAACCCAAAACTATATTTAACACACTACTTAAGAGAATTAATACAGCATAACTTTCTAACATAACCCATATAATATTAATTTTAATATTTGAAAAAAGCCAATAATAAAATACATATTTTTCACACTTGTGTCCTGTGTCACTGAGCTGATATTTGGGACAGGGCCACAAAAGGTCTCACTGTAGAGCAGGGCTGTGCAAAAGCCTTTACAGACCATAAAACCTGCTCCTGCTCCTGTGATTCCCTCACCAACAATCTCTGAGGAGCTGTGAAGAGCCAGGTTCTGACCCAAACAGCCCAAATCTCACAGGAAACATTTTTGGATACCCAGTACCACATCATTGTCACTGGTGGCATTTGGGCTCCTTAATAACACTGGGATGTGCTTGAATGAAAATGGTGCTGGCCTTAATGAAATGTCAGAGTTTGTGCCTGGAGAATTGCTGAGCCTGAGATAGATCACAGCTTGACAGCACTCTTTGATGTGCCACCTGCCATGATCTTGTGGCTTTTATAGCTCCTGCCTGTGGTGTGAGGACATTTCTTCTCCAAAGTACACGTGAGAAGAGCTGGGCTCTGCTTGCAGAATGTGCTTCAGGTTGTGTGGAGCATTTTCTACTCTTGATGGAGGAACCAGGGGGTCTGTGAGGCTCCCCTGCAAACACATCCCCTTCTCCCTGTGCTGCTCTCCAGTAACTGGCTCTGAAAACCAAATACTGACTGTCTGGAAGTCAGTTTTCCCCTTGCCAGCTGCACCTTGTCCCCATTGATAAAAGATCTGTAAAATTGGGGGTTTTGAGCAGCTGATCCTGCACAATTGGCTGAGTATTCCTGGATAGCTTATGGAGATCTCTGCAGTCACAGAATCAGCCTGTGTGTGCTGGCAGCCCTGCCTTGCCCTTTGCACAGCTCCTCACTCTGTGTTTGACCTCTGGAGCAGCATTTGCTGGCACAGCACAGGGGATGCTCTTTGGAAAGTTATTTTTCTACCTTCCCGTTTTACCCTGTCGCCCCTTTCCCCACCAATTTACAGCAGCTCCATCACTTGTTCCTGGTGATCACCTGGGTGTTTATTTGCCCTGGGTGCAGGGAGAAGTGGGGATGGGAAGGCTGCAGCTGGCTGAGCTCCCTGCTTTGAGATTTCCCTCACAAAACTCCAGTTTCCCTGGCAGATTAAGTTGGTTTTTTTTGAACCAGAGATGGGGCAACTGAAAGGTATTTTGAAAACTTTTATTCCATTTTCAGGCTCATGTGAAGGGTGAGACAATAGAGATGTTATAATTCTATTTCCCACATTTCCCAAGGCAGCAAATCCTTGCTGTTGCAGGAATTAAATCTGGCTGATCTGTCAGTGCCACTGGGGACACGGTCACCTTTAGAGGGAGTGTAATTCCCAAAGGGAGGCTGTAATTCCTGCCTGGGATCACTCAGGGAATAAGATTTCTGTTTTCCTTGGCAAGCCATGCAGGGTGAGTGATGTTTTGCCTTTTCCAGCCTAGCTACAAGGCTGGTGATTTCCAAAAGGAGTAACTGGGAAAGAGGCTTCATGGCCCCATCCTAAATCTCCTGATCTCAGAAGAAATTCCTGCCTGCCAGACAGTGCTGGGGGGTCTTTCTTGCTTGAAGCACAAATTCAAATCTGGCACAGGTTTGTGCTATAAATGTTGCTAATACCCAAATGAAAGACTCCAGTTGTTCATTTTAGAAAGAAAATTTTTTAAAAGTCTGAAGGATTTATGATTGTCACAATCAAACTTTTACAATGGGGGTTACTAGAATTTGAAGAGTATTTCCCATATGATCTCTCGTGAAATATTGAATATATGGAGTGAGACCTGATCTCCAGGAGAGCTGAGTGTTCTCTGAAAGAATTTGGCTTAGTAGAGAAACCATTTATGTTATACATGGCCAAATTCCAAGCAATTTGTTTGGTGTATTGCAGTTTTCTGGATTTACAGCCATGCATTATTCTCTGACTCACTGCTCCATTAGATTAATTTCCATTTTTCATCAATTCCTTGGCTCTCAGATGCTGCTGATTTGTTAGGCTCCCAATATTTTTTCTTTATATCTTGCCAGTTAATTTTCCATTGGTTATGAAATAAGGAACTTGATTCAAAATGTGACCAGAATGAACAAGAAAATAATTTGAAAATTATCCAGAATTTAGGATTTTGCAGTGAATCTCTTCCATATTATATTTCCATTACATATACATTATCCATTACAAGCATTCTGTATTCCACTTTGGCTGCTCCCCAAATGGATGTGAGTTTGGTTTGGCTGCTCCCTCCTAGTAGAAAATTAAAGACATGATAAAAAAGTCTTAGGAGTTCTTCTATGGAAATTAATGTCATGTGGCTCAAAGCTTTTGACTTCCCTCCCCTAGATCTGTAGTTTCCAGCTCTTGTTCCAGTTCTTCTCAAGGGGAAAGTGAGGTGAGATTGATGTGGCATTACCTAAGCAAAATGTTTGTCATGCAGCATGAAATCCCTGGAGTCTCATCTGGTCTGGCATCTTTTGCAAAGATTTTGTTTTGCAAACAAAGCATGGAATATGCAACATAGAATTTCTTCATCTGGTGCTTGAATATGGTTTTAAACAAACAAAATAGTATTTTAAAAAGACCTGCTCTGTACCCTCTGACTTGGGTGAAGGTTTGCTCAGGAGGTGGGCTCCTTGAAGCATTTCAAATCTGATGGGTTTTAGATCTGAAAAAAGTGATTAATGGGAAAATTTCAGCCTCTGATTTCCTAGAAGGAAATCTCTGACCTTCTAAACTGAGGCTTAGATGAACATTTACCATCTGTGCTCTCTTTATTTTGTGCCCTTTAGTCCCTTGTGCATTTTTCCATTATTTAATTAAACAGCCACCAAACAGGATCTGCTTTCAAACCATTTACTTGGAGCTGAGGCAGAGCAGAGGTGATGCAGCTTCACCTTCTCCCCAAAAGCTGAGTTTGGCAAGGCCTGGCAGGAGGGATGGCACAGAGCCCCAGACTGGTTTGGGCTGGGAGAGATTTTAAACCCAGCTTGTTCTCTGTCACTCTGATAGTTTCTGAAAAATCCTCTTTACCCAGGATTCTTCTGCTGGGAAGATGAGAAGCCTCAGCTTCTCATGTGTTTGCTGCTTAGGAATGTGGTCTGAAGATTGTTTACCAACAGGGAAATGTTTGATTGATTTCAGCTGAATTGTTTTTAATTAATGATCAATCACCATCAGCTGTGTCAGGACTCTGAGGAGTCAGTCATGGGTTTTTTATTATTATTCTTGTTAAGCCTTCTGATGTATCCTTTCTCTTTCTTTAGTATAGTTTTAGTACAGCATCCTTTTAATATAACATAACACATTATAGCACAACATATGATACATAAATCATATATAGCATATAACATAACTTATAACATATAATATAATATAACATAATTAATATAACATAATTAATATAATTATAATAATAAATCATCCTTCTAAGAACAAGGAGTCAGATTCTCATCTCTCACCTCCTCCTGGGGACCCTCACAAACACCACAGTTCTCACCCCTGCCATGGGCAGGGACCTGTTCCTCTCTCCCAGGCTGCTCTAACCCCATCCTACCAGGCCTTGGACTCTTCCAGGGATGGATTAATTTCTGCTGCTGGGTTTCCTGAATTACAGCACTTTGTGAGCTCAGGCTCCAGCTCCCAGAGCAAACCTTTAGTGACAGCTCTCCTTGCCTCCCATGGACAACAGCAGCAGCAAACAGTCAGCATAAAACTTGCTTGGATCAGTTGGTTTGGGGCCATACAGGATCAGGGCTGGGAATGTGTTCTCTGGCACTTGGAGCATCAGGTTTCCTACGTGCATTAGTCAGTGATAAATCTTTCATGGTAACAAGCTGTTTCATTTGGTCTCCCAGGAGAGGAGGGGGTGTGTGTGGATGCCAGAGATGTTTGCAGCAGCCTGCCTTAATTACTGTGCCTCAGGTTAGATTAACTAGTTTTGGGAAAATAAGAAACTGGAGCAGGTGTCAGGTGGGTGAAGTGAGATTAATTTGGTGATCCCAGAGAGTCTGGGCCTCCTGGGTGGGAAACCACTGACCTGCTAAGGTGAGGCATCACTAGAATCATGGAATGGTTGGGGTTGGAGGGGACCTTAAAACCCATCTCTTCCCACCCCTGCCATGCCAGGGACACCTCCCACTATCCCAGGTTGCTCCAAGCCCTGTCCAGCCTGACCTTGGAGACTCCCAGGGATGGGGCAGCCACAGCTGCTCTGGGCACCCTGTGCCAGGGCCTGCCCACACTTTATAGGAAAGAATTTCCTCCATGTATTTAACCCGAATTTCCCCTTTTCAGTTTGAACCCATCACCTCCTGTTCTGTCACTCCAGTGCAGGCGCCCAAGGCTGTTGTGTTGCAGACACCTGGAAGAGAAAATTACTGACTGCAGCATTACAAAATTGACAGTGACTTTGTTTTGTCAAATTTCATGATGGGGGATTTTCCTTTTACTAAATCTGGCTGCTTTTGAAGTTTGTTCCCTGAGTGGAGCTGTGGTCTGGGTTTATGTGCTGGTGTTGTCAGACTTCAGCAGCTCAAAAGCAGCCATGTAAATCTGTGCCCGCTACTGTGGTGCCTGAGAAAGTGCAGAATGAAATCCCTGCCAACTTTCTGTGCATGTTCCTGCCAGGCTGAATCACCTTGTGTGTGATGGTGCAGAAAAAGGTGTCTTTTTTGTCAAAACCAAGCCTGTTTTTCTGACATGACAAGAAATGTATCACAAACAAACTGCTTGAGAAGCCCCTGGGGTTTTGTGTTTTAGAGGAGGACAGGATAATCTGATTGTCTCCAGGGCCAGCTCCAGCACTAGGAGGAAACATCATTTACCTCTTCCCAGAAAAGCAATGGGTAAAAATTCTCCTTGACAGGTGATGTGCTCCAGCCTGAGCTGAACAGATTCAGGGGCCACAGAAATGAAATGGGAGGAGCACAAATATTTTTCCTTTCCACCCAGTGGGATGTGCTGTTATTAGGGATAAAAAGAAGTGACATTTATCTCCCTCTTTCCACTTCAACAGCTAGGACTGTGGTCCCAAGAGGAAAAGAGTGGATGGACTCCACTTGCTGTCTGTAGCTTTTACTACTCTATAAGGTTCTCCTTTTAATCACACAAACATTTTGCTGCTGTTGTTTGCCTGGGGAGCTTCACTGGGCCCTGAAGGACAGAGGCATCACAGACAAGGACTTGCTAATACCCTATAAATATATAAATATATAACTCTATATGAAAGGCTTGAGAGAAGCATGGAGGCCACGTTTCAGTGAGCAGAGTGGGGTGTAACAGGTTGGGAGTTTTATTATCTCAGAGAGGATTTCCTGCTTTGGTTTATTTCAGGCTGGAAAAGCTCCAGGGAACTGCAGAGCCTGGCTGAGAGCACAGGACAGGGATCTCTTACAGCAGAGAGGTTTTTCTGATGGCCAAACAGTAGCTGGTGTCCTGAGGGTGACGGATTGTACCTGCTTGGAAGAGGGGAGAAAAAAAGCAGTATTTTCAAAAAAAAGAGAATGTGGGTATTAAAGAGATGGTAAAAGATGTCCTTGGGTAGAGCTGAATCCCCATTTCCTGGATGGATCTGGTGCTTTATTCCCCAGAGCAGCACCCTGGACTTGTGGGGTCTGATCAAACCTGCAGCAGCATTTGGGAGCGGAGGTGCCCCCGTGCTCTCCATGCCAGCAGCCCCTCTGCCCCTCACCCTGGGGGAGCCCCTGGGCCCATGGAGGTGTGGTTAATGTATTTAAAACCAGACACCACACACTGAGGTGTGATTATTGTGTTTAAAACCAGCACAGAGCAGCCACTGAGGTGTGATTATTGTGTTTAAACCCAGCCCACCACAGAGCAGACACTGAGGGGGGACCATGGATGTAAGTGTGGAATTATGGATATGTACCTACAGCTGTTTATATAATGCACAGCAGGAGGGGGCTATTCTTAAAACAACAAGGAAAAGCTTTCCCCAAATGTTCTGACTGCTGTGTACCAAGTACCAGATCCCAAATATCTGAAAATAAAAAAACAACCCAAACCCAAACCAACAGCAGAAAACAGAAAATATTGAACAGTATTTTTTTTTGGTGTAAATTAAATATAAATTGTCCCCTGTCATCTCAATAGTCAGACTCCATTATTACAGCATCTCTACACAAAGCACTTGTGAGCTGATTTACTCCTGATTCAATTATGGGCAGTGTTCATCTGCCCTCCTGATGGACTAATTTGGTTTTGTCAGTTAATGCTCATAGCAAAGTATGTGGATGTAATAATTCATTGCAATTGCAACCCTCATGTTTTTTGACACCAAAATAATGAACTGAGAACATGTGTATGATTACACTTGCAGCTACAAACAGGAATTAGTTATTATTCTTTATTTGGAGGTCTTGGAGGCAATTTTAATGGCCATGCATTATTAGAATTGTAAAGGGGATGAAAGACATGAAGCAAAGAATTTGCCTTTGCTCTGGCTTTATCCTGTTTTATGGTAGGTGGGGATTTTTGAGAATCATGTAAATGGATATTTTTCCTAAATTCTGATATGAAATAATGAAAGTGTTTTACACATCCAGGCCATCATGAGTTTAACTGGTAAATCAGCTGAAAAAGGCTGAGGTTCCTGCCTTTGTGCTTTATCCTCCTGGCTAATGCAATGGATGTAATGATGGAATAAAAACCATGTGAGCCCCTCCAAAATTAAACATTCCTAAAGAGCTGGAATATGATACCCTCAAAATATCCATATGTTATCTTGGTTTGGAATGAAATAGATTATATGAAATTTAAACATGGGAAAACTATGCTAGAATAGGAAATATGTTGGATTCCATTCGTTTTGAAATGGAAATGTAGATTCATCAAAGCTCTGGTAAAGAGAAAACAGGCTGGGAGAGAGAAATGGATGGGTTTATTCTGCAGAAGGGAAAGACCCTGCAATGTCCTGAGGGCTGTGGCAGATGGGTTGCAAGCTAGGAATTTTGCATTTTTGCAGTGTTATCCTGTAAGGAAGGCTCCATCGCAGCAGCACCTCTGTGAGGGCTCCCAGCACAGCAGCCAGAGCTCAGCTGGGTTAAAGACTCAAGTCACCCCCTGCTCTGCAGCTGTGGCAGGAGGCTCTGCTGCTTCCTGTGGGCAGAGCAAGTCCCAGGGAACTCAATTTATTTCTATTTCCACCATTCATTTTGTTCCAGCTTGCCCAGTTACCTGAGCAATGCAGTTGTGGTTTGTTATATTCTGTGTCCTTGGTACCCTCTTGGCGGGAAAATAATCCAGGTGTCAGCTCTTAATTGGATAGTTTAGTCTTAAAAGCCCTTGTACCAAGAGACTGTTGGCCATTTTGTGCCTTCTAATGAAAAGCTGCCCAACTCACAGCAGTGAGACTGTTTCACTGATAAGAAATAATAAACACCTGAGTGTGAACATGAACTACTGTCTCAGTGCCTTCAATCCAGACCCAGAGAAACCCACAACTGGGACCCCCACAGGGGTGGAATGGGAAGAGCTTTAAGGTCCCTTTTGACACAAACTGTTCTGGGATTCTGTGAGTCCATAACCAACAGCACCGGGTGCTCAGCTGGGACAGTGCAGTCATTTGTGCTTTAAATAAGATTTTGATTTTTCCTTCCTGGACTGGGGGCCTGGTGGGTCAGGTGCAGGGTGGTGCAAATATTGTATTTGCAGGGACCCTTGTGGCAGGGAGGAATGATGAATCTGACTCCATGTTCTCAGAAGGCTAAATTACTATTTTATGATACTATATTATATTAAAGAATACTAAACTAAACTATACTAAAGAATACAGAAAGGATACTTACAGAATGCTAAAAAAATAATAATGAAAACTCGTGACTCTTTCCAGAGTCCTGACACATCTTGGCCCTGATTGACTAAAGAGTGCAAACAACTCACACCAGAATCCAATGGAACAATCACCTGTGGGTAAACAATCTCCAAACACATTCCACATGAGCACAACACAGGAGAAGCAAATGAGATAAGAATTGTTTTCCTTTTCTCTGAGGCTTCTCAGCTTGCCAGGAGAAAAATCCTGGGCAAAGGGATTTTTCCAGGGAATGTGAATGCCACAGTGCGAAGGTGCCTCAGTTCTCCTGAATGTACTGGAAATATTAAGAGTGACCTGGCCATGGCACCACACAGCTCTGAGTACAGAAATTCACTCTATTTATCCATGTTTCCCAGCTTCTGAAAAGTCTGGGAAGACTCCAGTTAGGAGTCAAACAGGTAAAATCAAGATGTCATTTTTAAGATTGTGAAAGTTTGGAGCTTCTTCCTCTTTTTTTTTCGCCCACAGACAGATAATGATGGCAAAGGACTCTCCAAAACCACCTCTATCCATGGCTGCTAAAGTTCTCACTAAATATTCCAGCCCCTCTCTTGGACAGCTCTGCACCAATCTGTGCAGGCTGGGGCCAATTCCCACAGGCTGAATAACTCTGGTTTTCTAGGAAAGCTGGCGTTTATACTATAAATCTTTGTGCTGTGGTGCTGACCCCCTGTGGCTGCTGCCTGGTGTCTCCTGCTGTGCTCTGGGAAAACTGCTCCTGCCTGGATCCTCACTTCCCGTTAAGCACCTGGTTTTAAGTAAAAAAATTGTGGCAATAATAAAAAAAAATGTTTCTCGAAATGTATTCTGAGAGAGAGCACAACTATTCTCCAAGCAACTTTTTTTTTCTCCTTTCCACCCCCTTTTTTCCTTTTTTTTTTTTTTTTTTCATTTTTCTTTCCTGTTTTAAATTACTTTTCCTTGAGCTTGGGGAGCAGGTTTCCAGTGGCCTATTGCAGACCTGAGAGCAGTTTGTTTTCCACCAGCTTATCTATCAGTTTGCTGCGTGCTGAAGATGCCAATAACACACTGACTTGGAAAATAATGATCCATCATCTTAAATTCCTATGGATTTATCAGGCTGGGGATGGCAGCCCCAGCTGAACTGGTTGCTTTAAAAAACAAAAGCAAGAAAAAGATTTATTGTGTTTCTAAATATCCTCTATTTCTTAATTCCATTTCTTAATGGAAAGATGAGATTTTCTTGTTTCCCCCTTCTCAAAATGCAGGGTTTTAGTAAATAATGTGTTAAGTACAGCAAACTCATTAAATGATAAGTGCCAGCTACACAAATTGATAAGGTGGGATTTGTTTCCTGTAAACAGCAAAATGCTGCTTTTGCAGATAAAAACAAAGCTTTTATCTTCAAGGCAAACTGTAGATGACTAGAAGGGTAATTTAACATTCACAGTTGTTTAAAAGGGATTAACTCCTGTGAAGATTTGTTATACACATGTAGGAATCCCAGAGAAGGCATTTCAGAAGTGAGAAATTTTTTTCTCCCCTGTGAAGTTCAGCATTTTAGTTAAAATTTGATATTCATTAGAATCAGAGATAGATGGAATTCATCAGTGTTTTGTGAGGGTCTTCCTACCATTTAATATTTTAATGTTCTCCATGTGGGGGGAAAAAACAAAGTCACCATGATCTCCAGCTTTGATGGCAAAAGGCACACAAGAAAGTTTAAAATACAAATTAGCTCTTCCAGAATCCAACTGTGTGGATCTAATTACATCTAATGCTAATTATCCTCTTGATCTTAGCATTTTACTGTATGCCAGCTATGACTATTGCCAGGCATGAATCACACTTTTAGGCTTATCCACATCAAACCCAAAACCAGGCAGGGGCTGCTGCTTTGCCTTGGGAATAGAACAGAGTGTTTAGATGGTTTTTGTATTTTTTTCCCTTCCCTCTCAGCTTTTCTGAAAAAAAGTTACCTGGGAATGCCCAGTGCTGTTTGCTCTGCAGGGAAGTTGTGTTTTCCCTGCTTTTTTGGATGGAGGGTTTTTGTTATGCTTAACCCTCAGTGAGCTGGGGAATGTTCCACTTGAGGTTTGCTGCTTCCATTCATATTGATTGGATGAGGGAATCGTGGCTTAGATGCCTTCCCTCCCTCCTTTCCCTTGGGGAGGGTATTTTGTAATAAATCTGAAATTATTCATGACAGAGTGGGGCTGTAATCATTTCTTTAAGAAAGGCTGAGTAGAAATGGTGGGCTCTGATACCCGTGATCTGCAGGGGGATTTGTATCAAATTAGGGTGCCCTGACGAGGGAGAAGGTGACATATCTGACTCTACTGATATCAGAAAGTTAATTAATATTGTATTTGTGGGGTTCCCAGACAAAGGGAGGAATGATGCATCTGACTCTGTGTTCTTAGAAGGTTAATTTCCACTCTGGAGCTGGACAGGGTTCCCAGGGCCCCACTCTGGAGCTGGGGATGGTTCCCAGGGCCCCACTCTGGAGCTGGGGATGGTTCCCAGGGCCCCACTCTCCACCTGCAGGGTTTGGGCACCTGAAATACACAACAATCCACCCCAGTGTGACTGATGCTGCTTGCCTTGCTTGATTGATGGAGTTCCTGTGAACAGACCAGGAGAGGGAGGCAAAGCACGCTGCAAAGCCGAGCTCCCAGCCAGCCTGACTCAAATGTTTCTGGAGTTTCTGGAGTTCCAGTGTCTGTGCTGGCAAAGCCCAGAGCAGGCAGGGCCAGCACGGGGGCCGGGTGCTCACTGCGGGCAGCGCTGCCAGCTGGTGCCTCTGCCTCCCCTGGGGTATCAAGGGAGGCTGTTCTGGGCTTCAGGTGACCCCTCCTTCCATCCCTGCATCCCTCCTTTCATCCCTCCATCCATCCCTCTATCCTTCCTTCCATCCCTCCTTCCCTTCCATCCCTCCTTCCCTACCTCCTTTCCTCCCTCCATCCCTCCTTTCCTTCCTCCATTCCTCCTTTCCCCTTTCCATCACTCCTTCCATCCCTCCCTCCATCCCTCCATCCCTCCTTTCCTCTCTCCATCCCTCCATCCCTCCTTCAATCCCTCCTTTCCTCCCTCCATCCATCCTTTCCTCCCTCCATCCATCCTTTCCTCCATCCCTCCCTCCCTCCTCACCCACCTGCAGCTCTCAGCCCAGCCCCTCACTGGCAGCTCCTGACATCCCAAAGCTGCCTGGGGCAGACCCTGGGCTGCAATCAAACTCTACGAGGTAGATGATAGCTGGTTCAGGTTAGCTAATCTGCACAGATTTGGGTTCATTTCAGGGTCATTTGGGCTGATTTCATGTGATTTGATGATTACAAGCAGCAGCATTTGGTTTATCAAATAGGCCAGATTAGATGTAAATCAAATTTGTCCAGAGAATTTGAGCCCAATAAATGTTCAGCTGTGAGGGTGATGCACTGGCGATCTCACCTGCAGGGGAAAAAAAAGGGAAATAAAAATTTGAAAATCAGAGCTTTTGTCTTTATGGTGTTTTCTGTTGTGAGAAGTGTTCTTAGTTCTATGAATTGAAGCCTCACAAAGTGAATAGTGAAATCCAGAGAGAAAAAGGATTCTTCTGTCAGCAATAGCTCTGCAATCTGCCTTTTAAAAAAAGGGGCATTTTAAGGAAATAAAAAGTATTTTGGGAAACTAGCTCTTACAAGAGTCACATCAAGGGCCTTCTGTGCTCCTGGCAATCAGTCCAAATTCATCAGTCGGTTTCTCTATAGCTGTGCCCTGTGTAAAAGTTTTATTTCATGTCCCAGGCAACCTTGAGAATTCTTCTGGGCTGCATCAATTTGATTTAATTCAGCTTCATGTTAGAGCAGATGATCTCAGATCAGCCTGGAGCACCCACACTGTGCTTACTGCAGGATTTTGGCTGGTGCATGTTTAGGATTTTTGCCAGGACAGTGTGACCAAGGCAATGACAAAAGTCTTTGTGCCAGGGGCAAGTGCAAGGAAAACAAAAATCCTGCTCAGTGCTGCTTGCAGCACCCCAAGAGAATGTGGAACTACCCAGGTCAGCAACAATTCACCCCAAAATAATTCTGCGAATGAAGGGTAGGGCAAGCTGTGCGTGGAAGTTCTTGCCAGAGGAGAGGTTTTGCTAAATAAAGTTCTGGTGAGCAATTACTCTCATAATTTAGTGGCAAATCCTGTTGGGGAATTGCTCTTGGTAACTCTTATTTTATTAATTAGCTCAACTACCACGAGGCATTAATAAATATTGCAATGCTCTTGATGAAGAGTTAATTGTTTATTCCACTTGTGCACATGGCACACCTGAGGATTGAAGGTTTTTTCTCATTTTTGGAAGGTACAGAGACACTGTTTCAGTTTCCAGACACAGGGAAAATGCGACTTGTGTGTGTGAGGAACCTTTGGTGTCTGCTGGGTCTGGGCCAGTGAGGAGCTACATTGCACAGCTTCAAAGACAGGACTTTTCCCAGAGGGGTGTTCCTTTGATTCACAGACTGCCTTGGGTTGGTAGGGACCTTAAAGACCTTCCTGTCCCACCCCTTCCACCATCCCAGGTTACTCCAAGCCTGTCCAACCTGGCTTTGGACGCTTCCAGGGATCCAGGAGCAGCCACAGCTGCTCTGGGCACCTGTGCCAGGGCCTGCCCACCCTCATGGGGAAGGATTCCTTCCCAATATCCCATCCAACCCTGCCCTCTGGCAGTTTGAAGCCATTTCCCCTTGTGTTGTATTTGTAGGGATGCCCCAACGAAGGCAGGAATGATGAATCTGGCTCCATATTCTCAGAAGGCTAATTTATTATTTTAAGATACTATATTTTATTAAAGAATACTATACTGTACTATACTATACTATACTATACTATACTATACTATACTATACTATACTATACTATACTATACTATACTATACTATACTATACTATACTATACTAATGAATACAGAAAGGATACAGACAGAATGCTAAAAAAATAATAATGAAATTTTTTGAATAATGACTTTCCAGAGTCCCGACACAGCTTGGCCCTGATTAGCCAATGAGTCAAAACAATTCACATGAAACCAATGAAGCCATCACCTGTGGGTAAACAATCTCCAAACACATTCCACATGTGAGCACAACGCAGGAGAAGCAAATGAAATAAGAGACTGTGAATGTGACACCCCTTGTGGTGTCCCTGCAGGCCCCTGCATCCCTCTCCTGCTCTCAGGGGGATCAGGTGGGATCCACAAACAGCCCAAGAATGAGTTATTTCATTTCTTACTAGGAAACAAGCTCCTTGTTCCATTTTCTGCTTATTGTCACCACTTTTTCCCCCTTTACAAGTCTAAACCTTCAGTAGGCCAAGGCATCATCTCAGGGATGATTTTTTTTGTGGCTTAATGGTTTACTCAGACCTGTCCCCATGCTGTGACAGCCCTGCCCTGGCTCCTGTGCCAGGAAGAGCCAGTCAGAGTTCAGGCAGCTGAAAGGTCACTGTGATAAGGTGCCACATGAGGTGATAAGGTGCCACATGAGATGATAAGGTGCCACATCCCCCTGGGAAAGGACCACAACACAGTGTGACCCTGCCCTGGAGACAGAGTGCAGAGAAAATGCAGGATTGGCATTTCCTGGAAATCCCTCTTGGTACAACCTCAGTCCCTGGAGGGGGTTGTTGGGCTGGTGAATGTCTCCTTCCATTTGTTTTCCTACATGGAAAGAGGGGTGTCCACTGTAAGATGCTGCCCTCAGGGTCTCTTTCTGTGAAATGGTTTTCAAGTATCACCCGTGGTGCCATAATTTCCTTTAATGAGCAGAAATAGGTCTGTGATGAGGAGAGAGTTGCCAGGGCTGTTGTGTTACAGTGGAGAGTAATGTGTTTGGGGAGAGGTGTTTGTCTTATTTTCTGGGGCTGTCATGGTTAATAAATGGATGAATAATTAAGTAAATTTATCCATATTTAACTCCACAGCCTGTGGGCATATGACCAATTTGGACAGTCCTTATGTCAAGGCACATATATCAGCCCTTGGAAGAAATCTCAATTCTTTATGGAAGAGCAAGTTTCTCTGAGCAAATTCATGGCTGAATTTCCAATTAACTTAATAAATAGGTTTTCTTCTGTTTGTATTTGTTTTACAAATGTCCTGTATTGTTTTACCACTGATACCTCAGTGCTACAGCTCATCCTGTGTGCCATGATTTATGTTTCTCTGTCCAATGCTTGAAGCTTCACTGGGTTCACTGTTATTATTCCATATAGAAAATTATGTAGAGAGTTGTGAAAGTTTTGATTGAATTCCATATGTAAAACACACCTTGATTCTGAGGAAATTAAGGGCTAAAAAAAAGATGGTTTTAGGTTTGGATATTTTTCAGCCTGGATTTTTTATTTCTTCAGCTTTGGACCCAAATTTTTTGTTAGGCTTTTATCTCCTTTTGTTTTCATCTGCATAAAAACCCATTCAGTGGATATTGGATGAAGATGGGCATTATTGCAGGTGTAAGACTGAGACTGAGTTTTTGGGTAAGACCTGGTCCTTGAATGTTCTGGAAGTATTTCAGCAGCTCTGGATCCCCTTTGCTGCTCGGGCTGTCTGTGAGCAGCGGGGTCAGTGGAGCATCTCCTCTGTTGTTATGGGAACACCACACTGGGGTGCCAGGGAAGGCAGCAGAGATGGTGTTTGTTGAATGACATGTAAAATCAGAGAGATTTCCACTCTTGCTTTTGCAGCAATGCTCTGGGTGCAGCATGTTTGGAGATGTAACCTATGCTGGGAACAAATACTCTTTATTTCCAGGTGGAATTGCCATCTGGGTGCTGTTAGTTGGGATGTGCATCTCCATCCTTTCCTGTGCTGTTGCAATAATTCACTAATTCATGTCAAGATGTGAGAAACCCACATTCACAGCTCCCCCAAACCTCCTGGAATTCACTGAATTATTGGGGGCTGAGGGTCCATTGAACCCTGAGGTTCAGTGTAGGGTCAGCAGTGCTACCCCAAACCTGTTTCACACTGCTCAGGTGTTTAATACAAACCAACTTGCATTTTGAGTGGCATCTCCTCTTTGAAGCGTGAATAAAAGCCAGGAGGTGAAATCCTGAGGGGTTTTAGGATGAGAGTGTGCAGACAAGGCGGCTCCAGCACAGCTGCACTTGGAGCCATAAATATTCAGAGGCTGGGGGTAAAACTGCTCAGCCGTGGGTGGAGAGGCACTCCCAGCACAGCACATCCAATCCTGCTTTTCCCAGCTCCTCCAGCCCAGCAGATGCTGCTCATCCTTTGCCATGCTCGTGCCTCCCATCCAAGGCGGGCACTGGAATATGTGGTGGTAAAACTTTCTGACCAGACAGCTCTGAGCCTTGTAACTTTTGAAAATTATTTCAGTATAAACTCATTTTCCTCTGTTTTGGGTGGAGCTGGCTAGTCCAAGACTTTATTTAAAAGACTTTTTCCTACTTTCAGACGAGACAAAGCCGTTGACATTTTGGAGCCTGTTAAAGCACTCAGCTCAGCGCTACAGCAAAGTATTTAATTTCATTATTTTCACTCCATCTTTCTCCCTAAAAACCTCTAAAGCACACATACCATTAGAGCTGCTTGAATGCTCCACAGTCAAACTGCAGGAACTTTGTCACTGCATCTGATTGGAAATTCAAATGGGATTTGCTGGTGGGGATCTGAATCCATCTGTCAGCACAGGGCACGTGAGGAGGAAGGTGGGGATGATGTTACCAGAGTCAGCAGTTGTGGGATCATTTCCTACATGATTTGCAGCACAGAGAGTTCTAAGCACTGCTAAACCTCATGTTTTAAAGAAAAGAGCCAGGAAAATTGGAGATAATATTTTTCTTTTCTGAGAGCAGTGAGTTGTAGCTATTTCCTGGGTGTTGTGTTCACAGGTGCTGAGAATTCTTAAGTCTAATGCTTCTGGAAATTTCCTGCTTCAGTTGTAGCACCTGGATCTCCCCAGGTCAGGGAGAGGTGATGCTGAACAAGGGATTTATGCTGTTCTGCACCTTCCCCCCAGACACACATTTTGCCTTCCAGATTTTTTGAGGGGCTTAATTAATTTGATTATTTCATATAACTGCAAGAAAAATCAATAAACAACTGGATGTCTCATTTTTTTCTTTAAAAATCAGTATTTCACGGTTGTTATAATTTGTTTTTTCACTCTCCCTTTTCCTGCTGTTGCCTAAGCAGGGAAGAAGCTGATGCTCATTAATACTGAATTTAAATTTGTTGATCAAGTTTGAGAGAGACCCATGGATGAAAGAGAAAATCCAACCCATCATTTTCAGTATTTCTAGCTGTTCCATATGGAAAAAAGAAATCTAAGTGTTGTGAGCAAGCAAGAAATGCAAATGTGTATTTTTCCAGCTGATAAACTGGAATTTTGCTGGTTTGAAATTTATTTTTTTGATCTGACCCAAGTGTTGACTTCTAGTTTAGTTTTTTTCCTAGTTCTGTGTATCACTAATAGAAACATATTGGGTTTGATGAAAGTCATAACCTTGTAATAGACATTGTTTTTAAAGCATGGAGCAGAACAGTCTGGAGAAAATCTGTGCTTTATTTTCCAATCAAAAACAAGCACTCTTCAGTCCAAGCTTCTGGTCCTCCTGGAGAGACTTCACAAATGTGCTCCTGCCTTGGATTTAGAAGGGAACAAATGAGACACCAGGTGACAAAATCAGCCATGCAGTATTTCAGATAACTCTGTTTGTCCTTTTTCTGTCAAAGACACAGATGCCCAGTACTCTGCTCAAAAGCTCATCAGAGGAAATCCTCTTTAAACCTGGGAAAAATTTCTCTATATGGTAATGTCATCACGCCATAGCAACAGTCTTCCATTGATTGTCCCCTGCAGGTATCCCAGTAATAGAACCATTATATAAAAATTTCAAGTCTTACAATTCCTTGTTGCAAATCTGATTGAGTTTTGTTTCTTTGGGAAGGTAGAATATTCTCTTTGGCTTTTTTCCTTCCCTTCTCTAAGAGGACTTCATTTTAGGGGCTGTTGAGTCACTGAGAATTGCAGAGGAGCAGGTGGGTGAAGTCTGAGTAACATCTGTGTGACTGAGAGAGGCTGTGGCCACTCTGGGCTAGCAGGCAGGGCTGTCCTGGGTGTGGAAGTGTTTTGGTTTGAAAGACAGGTGTGTGCTAAGGAAGGCAGGAGCCTCCCCTAAAATGGAAAATGGAAGCCCCCTCCCTCCAAATTGTTATAAATTTTAAATTAAGGGGCTCTCAGGCAAATATATGGGAGCAGGGAATAACAGTTCTTTATTAGGGAAGAAAATTAAAAGGTAAAATGAACAATGCAGTAAACCAAAACAACACTGACAGAGTCAGAGCACAACCTGACACCCTGTGGGTCAGGGTGCTGGCAGCAGTCCCATTGGAATTGTGGCTCAGCCCTCCTGCAGTGTCAGGGGTGGTTCTGCTGGAGCAGGGATCCTGGAGAAAGGTGCAGTCTTCCTCTGAAGATCCAGGGGAAGAAGAGGCAGCTGCTGCTCCTCTGGGAAATCCAGTGGAGAAGCCGTGCTGGTGTTCCAGAATCCCCAGATTATATCCAGGTAGGAATGCTTGGCTCCTCCTTCTGGGTGGAGCATCTCCTAATGGGATGCTGTAATTTTTATCAGTCATGCAGTGACACTCACTGGCCCATTAACAGCAGATATCTCCCTGGAGGGAAGATTGGTTTGTGGAAGAGAAAGGAAAACTGCCCAATTAACAGAAGACAACTGCCCCACCTGTAACAGATGGCAATAGAACACACCTTGCCTTGCAATCCAGGACAGGAAGGGTGGGCTCAGATCTCTGGGTGTGCCTGGGCTCACATCCCCCTCTCCCCCACAGCTGTCCTGGCAATTGCTGTGTTGGCTTCTTGAGGAGAGTGTGAATCACAAACCAGCCTGGGAAAAAGGCCCCTCCTTATTCCAGAGGCAGCTTTGACCCAGCTCTGATCTACCAGGTTTGCCAACAGAAGCTGCTTTTTTTCCTGTTGGCACAACAGTGACTGTGCAGCTGTGGTTGAGAGAGTTTGGACTCTGTAACCAGTGTGATGGATGAAACAGGGAAAAAATCCCAAACACCATCCTTGGCTGAGGAGCTTGGAGTGTTTGTGCCTTTCTTTCTGGTTTGAAAGCCAGGATAAAGCCAGAAATAAAGATTTTTAGCTTGGAAATTAGCAAGTTTTATCTGCAGGCTGGGAAAATATGTCTGGGGAAAAGAAGAACTCAGGGGGGACCTTCTTGCTCTGCAAATCCCTGTCAGGAGGGTGGAGCCAGGTGGGCTCAGGCTTATCCTGCAGGGAACAGGCGAGAGGAAACAGCCTCAGGTTGTGCCAGGGCAGGTTCAAGTTGGACACTGGAGAAAATTTCATTGCTGAGAGGGGTCCTGGTCTTGGACAGGCCCAGGGAAGTGGTGGAGTCACAACCCCTGGAAGGGACAGGGCTCAGGGGTGGATTGGTGGCTGGGCTTGTGAAAAACGCCAATCACTGTTTTTAAAATTTTAATTGTTTAATAGTAATAAAATGGTTATAAAAATACCAATATAACTAGAATAATGATTTTGGACAATTTGGATTAGGACAATATGAGACAATAAAAACAAAGAATTTCGGACGTCAGGGTGCTTCTTTCTGGGCAAAATAAGCCCGAAAAAGGACCCACGTTAACAGAGGATTAACCCTTAAAAGCAACAGCCTGTTGCATATTCATACACCTCATCCATGATGCATAAATTCCATTCAAACACAGGATTCTGTCTGGTCAGTGTCAGCTTCTTCCTCTGAATCCTGACGGAATCTTCAGAGCTGAGTGAGGCAGGAAGAAGTTCGCTTCTCCTGATAATGGGGCAATAAATTCTCCTTCTCTGAAAGATTCAGGTGTCCTGTGGCTGCTATCTCAATGCGAGTCCTTTCTTTAGGGAAAAAAAGTATCCTGCATAGCATAGTTTCTATTTTAACATTATGTTATAACCTAAACTATATTTAACATACTACTTAAGAAAATTAACACAGCATAACTTTCTAACATAACACATATAATATTAATTTTAATATTTGAGAAAAGCCAATCATAAAATACACATTTTTCACAGACTGGATGATCTTGGAGGTCTTTCCCAACCTAAATGATTCCATGTGCAAACATGGCCATGTCAATGCTGTTTTGATCTCCAGGTTTTTCTGTTCTTCTGCTCCGGCACAAGTATCTGCACTCCTGGAGCGATTCTATCATTTATCAGGTCCCTCTACAGCCAAGTTAACAAGCTGGCTGCAGAAGGAAAATATTTCAGATGATAAAAAGAGGTTTTCTAATCTTAGTCCTTGAAAAAAACCTCAATGTTTTCTCTATTTACCAGGTATATTTATTTCTAAACCCTCAATCCTCTCTCTATTTGCCAGGTAAATCTTTAGTGCTGAAGCTGACTGGTGTGTGTAGGAGGCATTTTTGTGTTTTACTCAATGCTTAGAGATCAGTGGAAATGAAAAGTTGTATAATTACCCTCTGGCCTTTTATCTTTCTGTGGTATCATCCCTAGGGAACCAACGATGGGGTAGAGAAGCCTCTGCACAGCAGATAATCACAGTCATTAGAGGAAACAATCCCAACTTAAAATCAGCTGTGTTTTGCTCAGTAAAACATTGATATATTGGAGTCTGTGTTGATCCATTCCTGAAACCAGGCAGCCAAGGAACAACCAATGCTCAAGGCAGCACCCACAAATTGAACTAATTGTTGAATATTCTGGTAAAATCTTAAAATACTCAGAGGATTGGTGTTATGAGATGGGGGGACACAAAGGATATGAACATTTGCTCTAAGTGAAAGATACAAGTCAGCCTTAATTACAAATTTGCAATCAATGCTGCTGTGTTTTGAAGGTCTTGGTAAATAATTAATGAGCGAGTGAAGCAGGAGGATGGAAATTTCCTCTAAAATCTGATTTTAAGGGAGTATCGGTGCTTTTTCAAGGAGGAGAAGGAAAGGAGCAGATTTGTGATGCAGCTGGAATATAGGAGCTGAAGCAGTGGTTTTATTCAGGAGCTAAATACGTGGAGTGGTTGAGCAGCTCCCTTTGCCATCATCGCTGATCAGTGCAGCAGCTGAGTGGCCACGATTGGTGATTGTGTGGGGAATATTCACTTGTCAATAAGATCCTGACAGAATGTCACATCCACTAAATGGCATTTAAAGGGGAGGAAAATCACTGTCTAACACCCCTGAGAAAGGGCAGAGCATCAATTTATCTCTAAAATTTTGTGTGAAACCAGTTGAAAGTACAACCCAATTTTGCCACTTAAGGATTTTTTTTTGTTCCAGTTCTGAGTTGAACTGGTTTAAAAGCTCATGTCAGAGAAGAACCAACTCCCATGGGGGGCAGTGGCTCAGGCAGCCCATGGACCTCCTGGATCTCTGTGAGCTTCTGCCCTTGGTCTTTCACCTCCTGCTCAAACTGGACAAGGTGTTCCAGGCTTGTGGGGCTCCATGCCCAGCCTGAACCCTGACACAGAACACAGCACCTGCCAGGGGCTTTATGACATCTACTTCTTCAGAAAATAATGATATGTGAGCTCAGGTATGCCAGGATTCCTCCATCTTTTTGAAACATCATTAGATATGACTCACTGATTAAAAAAATACAATTACAGCGCTGACTGACAGGTTTGGGGTGCCTTTTTGGCTCTTTCTAATTAATGAAGTAATTAAGGACCATCAAACCTCGACGTACAACACCAGAGCTGCCTTGTCTGTGTCTGCAGGGGTGGGGTGCCAGGATCTGCTGTGGCTGAGCTGTGCAGAGCCCACAGGGGCTGTGATCTGGTCCCAGTGCTGATGCAATGCAGTTCTTTTTGCAGCTCCCCACATCAGCACCGGCATCTCCAGATTTAGTTCAGGTCTCACTGCAATGCCCTCTCAGCTTAAAGAAAGAAAAAGAGTCTTCATAGCGATTCTTAAGTTTTGATCTCAATATTTTGAGCCCTGCTGGTGCAGTCCTCATCACTCAGATGGACTAAAACCAAAACCACACCATCCTAAGTATGTTTGTCTTGTTTCTAACAAATATGTTGCTATGGGAACTTGATGTTGCTCTGACTATTGCACCAGATGCACCAGCTATCTGTCTCTAGGCTGGCTTTTTTTCCCCTGTAAATTAATTGCATTTAAACTAAACATATTAAGTTATTTCATGTTAATTAATTTGAATGTTAAGCTGGGTGTTTGCAGTTTCCCCCTCCCTGCTCACCCCAAAACATTAATTAACTGCTCCAGACCCTGCAGTCCCTCACCCATCACTGTTGGTCTTCCCCAGCTCTCTGCAGTTACAGCACTCACTGCCTGCATGGGAAGTAATCAGTGTCCAAAATAATTGCTTTTCACAACTCTGCAGTCAGCTTCCTTGTCACATATTTAAGCTGTAATGAAACTGTTTCTGTTGCCAGGAAAAAATATTCAGCTGAAATGTACAGTAATTGCAGGTGGAAAGCAGAGCTGATAATGGAGCTGGTTTTATTTAGCACGTTGTGCTTTCATTTGTTGGAGGCATTTCCTCCAGCAGGGCTCTCCTCTCCTCATTCCTGCTGAGGGAGGAGGGCTGGGACCCTCCCAGTGCATCTGCTTTGCATTCAGGCAGGGAAAGGGGCAGGAGAACTCAGGGGTGGTGCAGGGGGCATGTGAAAAACGCCAGTCACTGTTTTTAAATTTTTAAAAGTTTAACAGTAATAAAATGGTTATAAAAATAGAGTAATAAAAATTTGGACAATTGGGGTTAGGACAATATGAGACAATAAAAACAAAGAGTTAGGGACAGTCTGGGTACCTCTTTCTGGGCAAAATAAGCCCGAAAAAGGACCCACGTTAACAGAGGATTAACCCTTAAAAGCAACAGCCTGTTGCATATTCATACACCTCATCCATGATGCATAAATTCCATTCAAACACAGGATTCTGTCTGGTCAGTGTCAGCTTCTTCCTCTGAATCCTGATGGTGTCTTCAGGGCTGAGCAAGCCAGGAAGAAGTTCGTTTCTCCTGATAAGAAAGCAATAAATTCTCTTTCTCTGAAAGATTCAGGTGTCCTGTGGCTGCTATCTCGGTGTGAGTACCTCATTACTTTCTTAAAAAATATCCCACATACATAGGTCCTATTTTAACATTATGCTATAACCTAAACTCTATTTAACACACCACTTAAAAAAATTAATACAGCATAACTTTCTAACATAACACATATAATATTTATTTGAATATTTGCGAAAAGCCAATCATAAAATACACATTTTTCACAGGGCATGAAGAGCATCTTTGGCCCAGAGGCAGACAGGGGATACAGGATAAATCTGATTGCTCTGTGCTTTGCTTGTGCCTTCAGCCAACAGTGGGGCTTTGGGAAAATACTTAAATCAGTGTTGGTTACCTAAAAATCTATAAATAAATTATCCAAGAGTTGTTTCTAAATGTAAACTTCCTGGGAGCTCAGCAGCAAACAAAACCATGGCTTAGGTTTGCAGCACAGCCCAGCAGACTTTCTCCTAGAATTCAGAATTCTTGGAGCAGAATCCTTGCTGTGGGAAAGGACAAGATGGTGAATGTGTGCAGCAGACTTAAACATTTCCTACATGGCTCTGTGATCTGTGGTCAGAAGCTGTAGAGAAACTGGCTAATGAATTAGTAAGCCCACAGGGAAATCTTATTTACAAGGAAGGCAACAGAAACATTAATGTATCTTTATTAGCCTTATTTAGGCCATCTGCTGTGTACATGGTGGGAGCTGCACAGTCCCTGCAGTCAAACAGCAGCCGGGATGTGCTGAGTTCCAAACTCTCCTCATTTAAATGCTTCCTTAGACCTCTCCAGCTCCTGGAACATTTTGCTGCAGTGAAAAGTCAGCTGATCATCATCGAGGCAGGGAGCGTGGAATTTTCTGTGTCTCACTTCAGATTCATTTTCTTTCTTATTGCTTATCTTTGACTTGGATTTTGATAGGTTTTGGGGGTCAAGTTGCTATTGAAATTACTATAAGCCAAAATTTAATAGCAAATTCTGTGCTTTGCAAGCCATTCATTGGGAAGATAGTTTTGGTTCAACTATAGTTACTTGCTTTTTAATGCACACACAGATTTTTCTGCATATGTTTAGATAATTTGAATGTAGCCCAAGGAAAAGGAATTAAAAAGTTGATTACCATAATTTTGAATTTTATTTCCTTTTGGCCTTTTCCTATTCCAAGTGTGTTTCACTTTGCAAATTGTTTTGCTTGGATCTTGCCAGCTCAATCCTTGCAATTTCTGACTGAATTCAGTGAACCCATGATACCAGCTGCTCTCAGTGGCCACGGTTTTGTTGCCAAGGTTCTCTTCACACCTTTGAAGCATTATTTATTTACTTTTTTAAAGGAATGAAAGTCCATGTGCCATGGTAATTCCTTGCTCTCCTGTTGAGCCTGAATTTTAACTGAAATGTAAGCCTAAGCAAGCAGCCTGTTAATTCCCAACTAACTTCTCACTGACTGATTGCAGCTGGGGAACAACAGCTTTCCCATTTTGTTGAAATAAATAAATTGGGAGGAATGTGTGGAGGAATCTTAGAGGCTTTATTAATGCCAAACACACAGAGGCTCCTGCTTAGATTGTACTTCTTTGATTACTCAACTGAGTTATTAGATACATGAAGAACAGCCATTTAAATGTAAATCCATTCTCCTTCTGTAATAGATAAATGGGCTTTGCCTTGAATTTGTAAGCAGAATATATCACTTTGATATAGCAACTGGAGCTGAATAAAGCCAGTCAGTAGACCAAGGGAAGGATGCAGATTCCTTTAAAGTGAATGGAACAGAGGAGACCATCAGTTAGTTAATTAACTTCAATTTCTATATTAATGAACTTTCTCTGGTGCTTGTTTAAGCATCCAGATGCTTGCAAAATATTTTTTCCCCAACAACAGGCGTTAGTTGGCATGTGATAATTACAAATGGGGGTGCCTCTCTTTTTTATCCCAGATGTAATTTTTTCATGTGCTCTGTGGCAGAGTCATAGTGTGGGTGGTCCAGAGCTGTGCTGGCTGGGCATGCAGGCTCTCAGCCCCAAGGCACCACAAGTTCAAAACCTGAAAGAGTGGGGAAAAAAGGATTTTTGCATGTTTTGTGTATTCCTCATGAGCCCTGTAGAAGGCAGGAGGTCAGAGCTGGATGTTCACCAAAGGTGGAAAGCAGAGCCAATAATGGAGCTGTATTTTAGAAAACCAGGCTGTGTTCTCAAAAGCCACTACAAAAGTACAGTCAAGAACCAGGAAAACAAATGGCAGAGTTTCACCTTGGTCATCTGTAGAAGTTTTCTATTTTCTTTATCCTGGACTCCTGGTGTTGTAGCTGCAAGTGTAGCTTGTTATCCACCTACTATTGGGTGCTATTAATGGGATGCTTAATTCTTCCTAACATCACAGCAGTCTGTGGAGTGGAACAGATTTAAATTCTAATAGCTAATAGCTGAATAAATACATCTGGCAGCCCTAGACCATCTCAAGTATTGCTCACTGTAACTGTAATTAAAATGTAATTAAAGCCAGTTAAAGCCATCAGACATCTGGGTGGCGAGAGGTTAGGTCCATCCTGCTGCTTTCACTACCTCAGTGAGAGCTGGGGGGTTAATGGAACAGTCCTCTCATCATGGGAGTGTATTTCAGTAATCATGGGGACCAGATTTGCAGTGATGGCTGCATTAGAAACACACTGGGGAAAAAATAAAGATATTAGAGATTAATCTATTGCTGTTAGTTCAGGTGGAGGGAATAGCTTCTGATTGTACTGTGTGTGAGGAGTCCTCTGTGGACATGAATTAAAAGTTTCAGAATCACAGAATGGTTTAGAGCTGGAAGGGAACATAAATTCCATCTTGTCCCAGCCCCTGCCAGGGCAGGAACACCTTCCACTAGATCAGGTTGCTCCAAGCCCCATCCAACCTGGCCTTGCAATGGACCTTTTTGCCATAATATTTTACAATACTTGTTGCTGTTGTTTTTGCAGGCTGGGAGCTAAAGGAGCAGAAATAAATGAAAAAGGAGGGTGCTGGTCATATATCCCAGAGACATCCTTGCAAAACCTTACAGTTGTTTTTGGAACCTGCCTGGTGCTGCTTTTATTACTTATAAATGCCATGGAAGAAATTAAATTGCTTTTCATACTGTATCCCTCCAACCTGGGGAGGTTTCTGCTGAAGTCTCTAGAGGAGAAAGCTTTACTTAATCCCCTTAAAATTGGTGTGAGTGCTCCAGCTTGTTTTGCTGTTCAAGCCCTGTTTGTCCTTGTGTCCTCCCTTGCTTTTCTGAGGATGGGGAGGTTTTGGAGCAGTTTATTTAATGCATTATTCTGAATCACTGTGGTGTTGGTTGTGAACTGACTCTGGTTGGAGTTCACCTTTTTAAACTCATTTTTGAGTTGTGGTACTGAAGACTGCTCTGTGAATTAGCTGCACTTGAACATCTTTCCTTACACTTCTGATGACTTATTTGCTAGAAGGGATAATTAAAAATTACAAGTCTGGAGATATGGCAGAGACAGTGAGATGTAGGAAGTTATTTTCTTTGCTGAGGCTGTGTTGTGAACAAAACCCTCGAAGCTTTTAGAAAAATTCTGTGGCAGAAAGAAAATAGGACAGTCTGACTTGATGAGGATTTATGTCTGTTGGGTTTCTCTGACTTTAAATACTGTCTACCACAGAACCTGAGTTATTAAACCTCGATGACTGATGTATCTATGTAGACCAAGGAGTGACCCTGAACCTTTGCTAAGCTTTTAAAACACAAAGTTCATTTGTTTAGATTTTCTTTCTCTGTCTCTAAAACTAGAATGGAGAAAAGGAATTGAGAGCTCACCAAGGAAAGTCAGAGAAGAGCAGGAGCCCTCAGAGGTGATAGAGTTGTTGTGAATATCACATTTCTGCAAATAAGATTTAACTTTCAGGCTACATTTTTTTGAAATCTGCTGGAATTAGAGACTGGGCTTTGCACATCCATCTGCCCTTGTCATAGATATTTATATGACCACTCCCCACTTGAGTTTTGGCAGCACTACTCAATATTTCATCTTGAATTGATGATGTGTACACTAAATACTCTCTGAATATGAGCTGTGGCTATAGAGATCCTTTAGGTACCCCAGGCACAGCTTTTGTGAGCTGAGCTTTACCTGCTTCAGGGCTGGGTTTTCCAATGCTGAGAGCCCAGGGGAGAGGAGGTTTTAAATAGTGCTGGACTTGCTTCCTCAGCTGTTGAAAACTCAAATTTTCCCAAGGCTTTGAGCTTTAAAGACAGAAGAGAGAACAGACCCTCTACAGCCACATGTTTTAGTCTTGAGACAGTAAAAACTGACTTTATCTGAGATGCCATGTGCCAGGCTTGCAGCCTCCCAGGACTTGAAGCAGTACCTTAATATTATGTTAATAGATAATTATTATATTTTAATATATTTAATATATCCTCCCTGATATCTCAGGATGCAGATTCACACACACAGACCTCCAAACACACACACACAACTTTTTTATTTTGCGCTTTTGCAGCGATCAAGCAGACACAAAGCAATGAAAGAAAGGAGTGAATTCCTCCCTTGTTCCCAATGAATTTTGCTTGGGAAGCAGCCATGTGCACTGGCATCACTCTGTGCTGGAGAGCAGGACACTGCTGGACCAGTGACTCCAGCTAAGCAGCCCCAAGACACCCTCTGAGGTTAATAATAGCCTCTAAATAGGAGCAGTCTTACAGACTACGTGGGGATCAGCCTGCCAGGCCAAAAGCTATTTATTGTCACTAAGTGTGGCATGCCAGGCTGCTTCCAGATCTGCCACCTCTCCAAACTGTTTCCAGACACAGCAAAGTGTGAGCTTGCTCAAACTGATAGTAACATTTAATTTTTAATGGACTAATTAAACTGACCACCACAAATCTCAGAGGTCAAGTGTAGTTTTGGTTTGTGTCAGTTAATTTCTGCTTTTTCAGTAGGACTCGGACAAAATGCTGAGAAAATCATGTCTTTGTGTCAGGGTTGTTCAATTCCCTTTGGTGTCTTTTGCATTTAAACTTCTGCTCAATACTATAAATACCATCTTGTCTCCCTGAATTTTCCAAGGGATAGAAAGCTTATTTAAGTTTTAAAACAGCTGGAGTAATAGGCAAACATGTCATTAAGATCCTAATCAAATACACACAATTATTTTATTGTGCAAGCTTGGAGTTTTAATAGAACTAAAATTACAATTGAATTCAAGGCCAAGGTAACATAATCCCTCTCTGTTGTTCTGCTGATTGGAATTTTAAATTCCACGCAAGAATAAATGGAAATAAGTCTCTTTTGTAAAGCACCATGGTGCCAAAATGTGACATCTGTAATGACATGCTCATCAGATTTGGTTGTATAATTTGTACCTTTAATTTATTGGGCAATGAGACTCCTAATATGTACTTCATGTGTCTCTGAAGGTTTTATTTGGCCGCCAGCCTGAAAAATATCAATATTGTAAGGATTAAGCAACCAAACAAAAAATCAAATAGTCCAACAGGGAGACTAAATCAATACAAAAGAAATGTTTGGGTTGCGTGAAGTCATTGGACAAGGCAGAGGGATAAAGCTGTGGAGAAATCGATGTGCCAAAGGACAGACAGACAGAAACACCTTCTCCAGCTCAGCCAGGTGCTGCAAGGCTTGGAAAAACAAAGGGAAGGTCTGAGGTGGTGAGATGGGTGTTGGGGGTGGGGTGGTTGTCTGTCACCGTCACATTTTCTGAAAAATCCCTTTGCCAGAATGTCTTCTCCTGGGAAGCTGAGAAGCCTCAGAGAAAAAGGAAAACAATATTATCTCATTTGCTTCTCCTGTGTTTTGCTGCTTTGGAATGTGGTTTGGAGATTGTTTATCCAACTGGTGATTGTTTCATTGGTTTTATGTGAATTGTTTTGACTTAATGACCAATCAGGGTCAGGCTGTGTCAAGGACTCTGGAAGGAGTCACGAGTTTTCATTATTTTCTTTTAGCCTTCTGTCTATCCTTTCTCTATCCTTTAGTAGAGTTTAGTATAGCATTCAGAATAGAATAGAATAGAATAGAATAGAATAGAATAGAATAGAATAGAATAGAATAGAATAGAATATAAATCAGCCTTATAAAAACATGGAGTCAGATTCATCATTTCCTCCTCCATCCTGGGGACCCAGCAAGTACCACAGTTGTCCAACCCACCACAGCAAACCCCCATTTCCTGCTGTTTCACCCCAAGAACTGATGGTCTCAGCCAAGCGTGCCTCTAGTGCCACACCAGGGAGTGATTGTTGTCATTGTGTAGATACAGAAAAATTCTGAAGTGTCTTGAGAAGGAGGAGGGTCATGGAAAACACATACATACATAATTTATTCACAGGATGGGTCAGAAATGGGTTTTGAGTACAAATCTGTAATTAACAGCTCTGTAATTGACTCATGGGCCTGTTGTCTGTACAATTAACTCCTTTCTGCTCATGTTGGACAAGCATTCCTTTGATCCAGAGTTTGTAATTTCAGATCTATAGTTTTTAACTGAAAATCCATGTGGCTGAAGAAGATTAAAGTCTCCTCAAGGAGGACCCTGCCAGCACTCACAATATTTCTGTCTGATTTAAGGGTTTTGAGGATCTTGCACTCTGAAGGTGACACGTTCCCTGTCAGATGTGAGGCAAATAAAAAGTTGAAGCTTTTTGAAAATTTGTCAGTGGATCTGTTGTGGATTTTTGTAATTAGCCAATAATCTCTGTGACCGTGTAGCTTTTGGAGATCTTCTGTTGTCACTGAGCTCCCTGAGGCTGCTGCAAAGGTGTGGATTTGATTTTTCTATGGACTCATGGAGTTGATTCCATCAGGGAAAGCCCTGGATGTTGTAAATCAGGCAAAGAAAAATGCATAATTATTTCCTATGATACATTCTCATGCCTTTCACAGAGAGACTGTTAGAGATGCAGCTCTGGCTGCTTCATTTTTACATTTTTAACTCCTTTGCCTTTCAAAGACCCGTCTTGCCATGAAAATTTATGGTGGGTGCAAAATTCCTCATCTCCCAAACAAACCAAGTAGCTGGAAAGGAGCAGCCAATTAAGATGCACGATGCCTTGCCCTAAGTGACAGCCCATAAATCAGAGCCCATGGAATATTACATTTTAATGCACTGTGGAAGCCTCGTGCTCGGTGCATCCACAGCCCCCAGATTGCTTAGGGATGAAGTCACTCCTTGGGGGAAGTGAGGGAGGTCACACTGATGCTATAAAAAGGTGTCAGGCCTTTGGTATGTTGTTTGTAAAAGTAAAAGAAACAAGATTCTGGGCGTCTGCTTGCTCTCACTGTTACAGGAGGTGTTTAGGAACCTAAAGTGGGTTCCTTTCTTACTGCTATTTAATAAATGTGATTTATTAGGAGGCTGAAGAATGCTGTTAGCAGAAAGGCTTGTGAGAAAAATTAACAGAAAGCATGACTTGGAGGGGTGAAGTTCAGAGCAAACTCACTCAGTTTGGCAAGGAACACATTAGCAAAACAATGCACTTGGGCATGAAGAAATCCCAACCATCAAGAAATGGGGTCAAGAAAAACACTCTTCTGAAAATGGGTGTTACAGATACACACAGAGCCAGATCTATAGTTTTCACAAAAATAAGAATGTGCAGAGTAGCAGCACAAAATTTCCCTAAACTTTATTTTATTATTCTTTGCTTTGATTTTTATTGTACGGTCCTACCCCGCCATGAGATCAGAATGCAGGGGAAGGGGCTGTCTGGAGCAGTCCACACTGATTCCTCTGAATTTTGAGGTGATTCATGGAGGAATGTCACTGCTCCTCTTTTGGGGGTGATCCCCAGCTGAACCCACCCTGAATGTGGGGCATCCTCCTCCCAGGAGCTGCTGGGCAATTCTGGTGGGGGGAACCTGCCTTGCATCCCTGAACTTCTATCAGGCTGGTTCCTGCTTTGAGAAGATGCTCATCTCTGTCAATTCCTGCTCTTCCCCATTCCTCAGAGCTCTGTTATCTCCATGTCTGAATGTGGTGGCTTTGTTTCTTTTATTTCCAAGGGGTCAAGTGCTTACAAGGAGAGAAATCAAACAGATGGGGAAAAAAAAATCCCACCCAACCCCCAGAGCCCAACAATGCAGAAAAAAAGAAGAGACACTGCTGTGAGTGCCAGCACTTCTTTCCTTGCAGTAAATGAATTCTGTGTCAGGGGCAGGGAGATGGAGGAGACTGTTCCTGGTGTCTCACTCCAAAGGGCAGCACATCCTTTGTAGAAAGGGGACCCAGCAGGCTCTGACCTCTGGAGTGGCTTCAATCCACCACAGGCTCAGCCACAAATATCTCCACTGATGCCTCAGGTTTTAGCTTTTATATTTTTCAGATTCTGTTCTGCTTTAGTGGAATTAGGGAATGGTGAGCTCTGCAGAGCAGAGCAGGAAGAAAAAGCAATTCCTTCTCTAGCTGGGGACCAAGGACAAATGATCCAAACCTCAGGCCCAAGAGCATAAACAACGTGGAATGAAGAGAGAAAAACAAGAAGGATGGGACTTCATAACCTAGAGATGTAATTGGACAATTAACTCCAATATACAAATGGACCAAACCTTATAAAAGTGTGAAACCTCATGACTGGTCGTCCATTTTGTGGCTATTTTAAGTTGTACTGCCCAAGGTGTATCCACTGAGGCCTCTTAATAAATCCCTACTTTATTCTTTAGCTTTGTCTAGTCTCTGTTCTAGCTCAGCCTTCACAGGGCATCACCACAGGCACCAAGTGCAGCTCAAATAATTTAAAAGAGAAATTTTGAGCTCCTCCTCTTGGTGCTGGGGACAGCTGATGTACCTAAGCACAGGCTGATACACTCCTATGGACTCTGGAGTGATGGTGGAGTGACTGGGTTTGTGGGTCAGGAGAGCAGTGGTGTGGGCACTGTGTGTGCACTAATTTAATATTCACAGATAGATTCACACATTGATTCACACATAGAATCACCGGGTTGGAAGAGACCTTCAAGATCATCGAGTCTAGCCCAGCCCCAACACCTCAACTAAACCCTGGCACCCAGTGCCACATCCAGGCTTTGTTAAACACACCCAGGGATGGGGACTCCACCACCTCCCTGGGCAGCCATCCCAGAACTTTATCACCTTTCTGTGAAAAACTTTTTCCTAATACCCAAGCTATATTTCCCTCTGGATGTATCACCGACCTCTAAATGCTACACACAGGGTGAAATAGTTGGTAATGAATCAGATTTGCTCTCAACACCTGTGCTGTCCTGAGTCCCAAATTTGGCTGGAGCCAGTCCAGTAAAGCCCTGCCCAGCTGAATTTCCAGGAGGAACCTTGCCCTTCTCTTTGGAAAACAGCAGCACAGTCTGCCCTGCTGCTGCTGGTGAACTCTGGTCTGAACAGGTCCTCTCCACTTCTTTCCAGATGCAAAACTGTGTCCTGCCTTCCAGCTTCCCCCCAGAACTTCTGCTCAGCTCCACCTGTGCTCATTTATTCATTTTTTTTTTGAAATTCAATGAGCAAAGCATGAAGTTATAAGAAAGTCCCTCTCCCCCCTTAAAGATCCTTTCATGAATAATTCCTGTGTGCCTGTTCCTTGCTCATTGTTGCACACAGCAGCCTTGGCAGAGGAAGAGGTCAGTCCTTGGCCTATGCAAATGTTAATTCAGATCTGAATTTCTTTTTTTTTTCTTCCAGGTTGGCAGCCCTTTGTTTAAAATGAAAATACCTCCAATTACCTTTAATTTCTTGGGCACAAAAAAGCATTAATGATAAGGCAATTTTAGGCCACTTGAGCTTGTTTGACCTCAAAAGGTGTAGGAGTTAGTATGGGTTGTATTGCCTGAAAGTATAATATAATATAATGTAATGTAATGTAATGTAATATAATATAATGTAATATAATATAATATAATATAATATAATATAATATAATATAATATAATATAATATAATATAATATAATATAATATAATATAACATAACATAACATAACATAACATAACATAACATAACATAACATAACATAACATAACATAACATAACATAACATAATATCCCCCACCTTGCACTCTGCTATGTATCCTGGAAAATCATAACCCATCAAGCAAGAAATAATGTCTGGGTTTGCACCAGTTTAACCAGAGGAGAATATTTCACCTATTTTGTTTTCCTATCTCAATGCCACAAGGAGGTCCCATAATTAATTAAGCCATATGAGAATTTATGAAAGCAACTTAGGGAAAATATCAGAAATTGTTGATACCCAGTATAAAAGGAACCTGAATTTGGATTAAGCCCATTGTAGAGCTTTTTATTAATTCCTAGCTGCTCCTGCCTTTCTTTTTTTCATTTGAGGCAACTTCAGAAGATAAAGTTGGAAGAACAATGAAGCTGCATTCTCAGATTTCCAGCCAAAAGGGTGTCCTTCTCCTTTTTCATCTCATGTTTATTATTTTACCCCTTCAAATAAAAAAATATCAGATACTTCTATTAGAGTAAAAGCAATGTGTAGGAGGAACCAGAGGAAAACAGGCTGGAGGCTTCCTCAAGAAAGGCAAAATCTTATTGTTTGCTCCTTATCAACAAAAGAAAGCAACAGCCACATTAAATGGAGCTGGATAACAGAGTAATTAATTCCCCTGTCTGAAACTTTGTGTCATCTCTACGTGTGATTAGGGAAGGGCTGGGATGAAAAGCTTTGTCCCTGGAGCTGCTGCTCTGTTTTATTTCTGGAGGTTATTTTGACAACATCCTCCTCCAGCCTGTGCTTGGGTCTATGCAAAGCTCTTCCCAACCCTGCTGTCCCTCAGTGGGAGTCAGACGTGGGGGCTGCCACATCTGGGCTTTGTGTGCAGCCAGAAAGGGCCCTCAGCCATCAGGCTGTTAGGGAAATTAATCCACAAACACCAGGGGTTTATGTCCAAAAAGGAGGACATAAACAGAGGAGTCCTTTGACTTTATTCCACTAAAGGGAGAGGCCATGGGGCATTCCCCTGGGATCTCTCCCATTTTTGGAGGATGCAGCCTCCCTTTTTATCCCAATTTCCTGGGTGCATTTCCCTTCTCTCTTTCCCCATTGGCTGAGGTACTTGAGAGGTTCAGACTTCCCAGAATGCCTGATCCCAAAGATTTCCCTCTAATGTACAACCCTCCCTTTTAATTTTTAATTCTTATGGAATTTAGGGGTTTTTCTTCCCCATTGTTTCTTTCATTTTGCCATGTCTAATTTCATTTATTTGCAAACATAAAGTTTCTTTGTAAAGGCAAATATCTTTTTCCATTCATCAATCAGTGGAATCCTTCCCATGGTTTCTTTTATCTCCCAGTGCTGGTTTTATCTACCAGCCGACCCACAGCTGGTTTGTAAAGACAAATCCACCGTTCCTCTCAATGGCAGATGTCAAACCCAAAGGTGGGCAGCCAGGATGATGCTTTTCCCTCTTGCTTTCCCTTTCTGAGTGAAGCAGGATTGCCTTGGCCTGGGATCTGAGCAGGGAGGGTATGGAAACCCAGGGCACAGGGAATATTTCTCTGTCTGCTCTGGGGTGCCCTGACCCCCAGGGGAGCACTGACTCTGACCCTCATTCATGGAGAAAGTTTCCCAGACTTCAAGATAGACTGGAATCCACAAAAGTGTGAAATAGATTACAGAGAGCAGTGCAGGTGTATCACTTGGTGAGAAATTGAGGTTATGGGGATTTTTAGTGTGTTGTGGATGGCAGCAAGATGGAGGGCACAGGGTGTTGTCCTGGGTTTCTTCTTCATGCTTCTTCTTCCTCCTTCTTCATGGGTTTGGGTGGCATTTTGTAATTGGGCAGAAAAGTCCTCATTGTGGATGCTCTGTAGTGTTCCTTGGCTGAAAACCAGCCAAAATGGAAGTTTGCCAGGAGTCAGGGAGATTTCAGTGCAGGAGCAGAGCAGAGTTGTCCTGTCTGGTATCACAGAGCCATGGGTGGCCAAACCCATGGGCAATGAGGGGAGCTGCAGTGTGGACTATCCTGCAGCTGATAGAAAAGGTGGATCATTTTTTCATGAAAAGCCTCATTTGAATGGCCTCCTCTTTTCCTCAAGGTAATTTTGCTTATGGGAATAACTGGCATAAGGAGCACCTGCACTGCTGTTCCATGTTCTTACCTTTTGTTTCCCTCATGCTGGGCACCTTAAAGCAGCACAGGACAGGGAATCCTCCCCTGGAGCTCAAGCGCTGAGCAAGGAGTGTTTGTTTTTATTGTAATCATTATTATTGATTACAATAAAATCTGTCCCTGTTCCCACCTCCCTGCCCCTCTCTCCCAAAGCCAAAGCCCTGGTGGTGTTTCCTGGGACATTCCCAGCCAGGCTGCTGTTCCCCAATTATTCTGCCCATTTCATGCCAAGCACACACACACTTTGCAAAATGGGGATCAGTAATCTTTGTTTTTCCTAGATTTCCTCAAACCATTTGAGGACCCATTCGAGGTCAGGGAGACCTGTGAACTCTTCAAATTATATTCTGAATAGCTTCACATTTGCCCTTTGTGTTCATTTGCACTAATCAGTCTCTTCCCTGTTATCATGGGTGAGTCACTCACTTCCCCACTCCACTTCTGGAGTTTGCATAGTGTGGTCGATTATGACCCAGTTCTGGTAATTTGTCCTCGTAATGATTCATTTATCACTATCCAGATCCCACTTCAGCAAAACACTTAAATGTGCTTTCAAATGCTGCACTTACAAAGAATTAAAATAAGCACTTGCTTGAATGGTCTGGAGGTGGGGAAATTGTGTGTAATCACACTTCTCCCTCACTGATAGTACTGACAAATGTTCCACCTTACAGCATTTTGCAAAAAGTAACAATTGCAGATAAATAATTTTGATAAGCAGAATCAAATAACAGCAGCGTGTCATTCCTGATTAGATTTGACATTGTGCTAACATCCATCTTCCCCAAACAGCTGCATTGATGCAAGGCTTTCCTGCTGGAATCTGCCTCTAAATTATAAAACTGTCCAAAATGTACAAAAAGATTTATTTCAATTCTGAGATCATTGATTTGCTGGAGAACGACAGAGCAAACTGCAGTATTTGCTGGATACCTTAGCAGCACATTTATCTAATTGATTCTTTTTGCAAGCAGATGCAGAAGAAATATGAAATAGAGTTGCTTCAATTTGAATGCTGTTCCACATGGCCAGTAGTTCTGAAGCTGGTAGAGCTGTTTTTATTTTATATATATATTTATACACACACACACATATATATATATATATATATATATATATCAGAAATTGGTGATACTCAGTATAAAAGGAACCTTATTTTGGATTAAGCCCATTGTAGTCCTTATTATGAATTCATAACTTCTCCCTCTTTTTATTAATTCATAACTTCTCTTTTTTTTTTATTTGAGGCAACTTCAGAAGATGAAGTTGGAAGAACAATAAAGCTACATTCTCAGATTTCTGTGCTTACACAGAAAGCATGAAAATATATATATATATATATATATATATATATATATATATATATATTTATATATAACCTTTACCAGCTGAGTTGTGGCAGTAAAAACTACCTGGATACAAGCAAAGTTCTTACTGAAATTCACCTCTACATTTTTATTTAAACTACATTGAAAGTTAAATCTTGACTAAATAGGTTGGGGAACGTTTTAATGTGAGAACATGTTGACTCTGAGTAGCACTAAATACTTTGCTTGATTTGCATTTGTTAGAAAATTTTGCCATTAAAACTGCAGCAGAGCGTGAGCTGTGGTGGCGTGAATGGTTTCAGGACAGGACTTTTACACCTTATTAGCACTGCAGTAAGGGAAAAATACTTTAAAAGGCATTAAGGGGGAAAAAATGTCATTAAGAACATATTTGTCAGCTTCCAGAGATGCTAATGAATAGGAACATAATGGCATTAACAGCTGGAGATCATCTCCTTTTCCAGGGAAAACTTTAACCTCACACACTTCTTTCATCTTGGTATGGAAATGTGTGCTAATGAAAGCTCTTCCCAGGACAGGAGCTATTGAGGTGTTTAAGATGTGGCAAAAAAAAAAAAGAGCCTTATGTGTGCAGTTCTCCTTTATACTTATTTATATTTAAATTATAATTATTTATTTTGAACAGATAAATAAAAGTCATTACAAAGAGTAACAAGAGGAGGCTGTGAAAGAAGCCAAAAGATTGAGGTCTTACATCTCAGAGTTAATTTGTGGTGGTGGTGGCAGTGCTGTGCTTGTCACACAAGGAGGAAAACCCATGAGAAGATGTCTGATGTTCTCACTGCAAACATTTCTGAGGCTGAGGAGCAATCCTGGGGGCAGGGAGGCTGGTTTTGCTTTTCATTAGCCTAATCTCGTCAGAGTTTAATAGCAAAAACATGATGAACCTCATGTTCTTTTCATTAAAGAAACCTGTATCTCCTCTAGTTCCATGCCTGCTATCTGCTGGCATTATTAAGGAGTTTATCATCCTGACTTCTCATGCAAATTACAAAGGGATTGGGAGGATTTGCTCCTCAGCTGAGGAAAGAATCAGGTGGATCCAGAGGTCCTGAGCACCATAATTGGCACCTAAATATGCTTTAGGCAGATGGTGCTGTAGATTGTGCCAGCAAATTACTTCTTGACCATGGCTACTTCTGTGCTGTGTGTTATTTTGTGGATTTAAATCTATCCATGTCAAAATACCAGCGGCAGTGTTTTGAAGTGTAATTTTAAGCTGCTTTCTTCAAAAGGTATTAATACAGAGACGTGAATCAAAATCACAGCAAAATTTTGGAAGGTGTCTTTGTCTCAGGATAAAAGTAACACCTGTGTGTCACAGGCTGAATGAAAACGGCATCTGGGACAGGTTTCCCTTTTGTCCCAGAGGAAGAGCAAGAGCTGAGCCCTAAAAATTAGTACAGACGACCCAAAATGAGCTGAACTTTTAAAGGAAGGGAACTTTCCAGTGCACTGAGAGACCCTACAAATGTACTTATCTTGCCTTTTCCTTCACATCAACTTCATAACCTCTGATGATAACTCAGTGATCAGCAGCAAAAGGGCCCTTTTAATGAGAAACATGAAGGATATGTGTAGTCTGACTAGACTGTGAAAATGTGATGTTCAAAACACTGCAGAGAGATACCCTGTGTGTGTTTGTGCTTTCTGTGTGAGCACAGTGCCACCAGCTCCACACATTCCAACTCTGGAACACTTCAAACAGACTCTGTCTCCCACCTCCCCGGGAGTGTCTTAAAAATTGTCTTTGAAATGTGGTAAAAGTACACACTTTGATTCTCAAATGGTGTTTTCAGTCTGAGCTCAGCTGCATTTAAGCTGCAGCTTTCCCAAAACCAAATCAGAGCTGTTCAGGCAGTTGGGCTGTGAGAAAATAAAGAGCTACTTAGGGGTGAAATAAAGTCACCGTTGCTTTCTGCTACAATCAGAATGGAAATATTGCAAATGGTGCTGAAAAGGGAACAGGAGGAGCCTGCTGGTCACCTGCTCTGGTCTGGCTGTTGTTTGAGCTGCTGTGCCACCAGTAAATCAGGAGTAGTGGCAACAAAATGAGTCAGGGGAGCCCACAAATATGAAGCACTTTGCCAGAGAAAATCAAACTGCTGTGATACATGAATCACTGCTTGCCCTCTGAGTCTCTGACTGTGTTGGGTTTTTTGTGTCTGTTTTATGAGCTGCTTTTTAGTTGCCTTCTTGGCCGAACCGATCCTCCAGCAGAACACAAGAGCTGCTCCAGCTGAGCAGTTGTAGACCTGCCTCAGCATCTATCCATAGCCTAATTACAAACCAGGTGCAGGTCCAGCACCTCTGGGATATCCAGAGAAACCTCCCCAAAATGCAGTCATTTATAGTCTTTGCTTTTAAGTGGCTACCTTTGGTTTCCCTTTTTATCAGACTGAACAAAACACAGCTCAACTCCAGCTACCACTAAGGGTCTGAAGGTTTCTCCAGCTCAGGCTTTAGCAGGAGGAATTTAGCAGGAGTTAATGGCCCTGTATTCGATGCTGTTGCTAAGAAACCCTGGCTTGGCTCACGATGTCCTTTTGCAGTTTGGCATCCTCCCTCCCTGATGGAAACGCTCGTGCTGCAGCCTCTTGGCTTGTCCAGAGCAGGGTGTGCTCTGCTCTCAGCCTGCCTGGCTCAGCCCTTGGCAAAATGACGTGGGAATCCAATTTCCCCTGTTTTTTACCCACTTTAGCCCTCATTTTACTGAAGTCAAGACCCCCCTCCTGCCCTGGGCAGGGGCCTGCAGCCCATTACGTATTTGCAGTCTGGGACTGGCTGTGCTGCAGAGTATTCCTGCTTCTAAATGCCTGGTATCCAGGAGATATCATCACCTGGCTAGAGACACAGAGACAATTTAAAAGCACAACCCATCTGTTTTACACTGGTAATACGCAGTTCTCTCGTTGCCATGGCAAACCTGGAAAGAAGAGAGATGTTCAGGTGAGGGAACTGTGCCTCACTGGGGAGGCAGGAAACAGCTTTGGGGTTGTTTTCTTTTTAATGAGGTGCAGAAATCCATAGGGATGAAACCAAATGCCTCTGTTGTTGTAGGAATTTCCTTGGGCCTCTTTTGGTGTGGTATTTGTAGGGGGGAGCCAAGGAACCCTGCACTGACTCCTTACAGGCTTAATGAGACTTGGTTTGCAAGGATGGGTTTTGTCCAGTGTTTGCTCTGGATCTGACACCAGGCAAACAATGCAGTTCCTCTTCTTTATTTCTGATGTGTGGGTGGAAGGAAAATGCTGGACACCTCCATGAAGATGGGGTTTCTAAAGACCAGGGGTCCTCCTTATGCTCAGGTTTCCCTGTGCTTTTCCATTCCCCAAGCTGGCAGAGAAGTCCCTTGGGTGCCTGGAGCCCAGCATTTCACCCACGTGCTGCTGATGCAGCCCCATGTCAGGCTGGACTTCTGAAATCATGGTGAGAAATTGAGAAAAAGCAATTTAGAGGAAAGACACATCATTCTGATGTGTCAGCACTGATGAGGATGAAGTCCACCAAAGACCCTGAAGCTCCACTGGAGAGAGCAGAGGTGGCCTCTTATGCAGCTGGAGCTATTCAGGGCTTGCTTCTTATTTACACAACACAACATTATGCACTGGTATTGAAGTTGAACAGACTTAGTGCTGATCTCACCCTGACTTTATAGGAAATAGAGTAAATAAATCTCTTGCACTGTGTGGTCTCCAGACACCCTCAATATGACACCAAAATCAGTTGATGGAACTGTATTATCACTTTCCTCTCTCCTGTCTTTTGGCCATAATTAGCAGGGACACTTTCTGTCAATCAAGTGTCAAGATTAAATGCTTTCCCTTCATCCATCAGAATTCTGTGCCAAAGAGAATGGTTGTTCCCTTGGGCAGCTGCTGGGGAGCAGAGCGATGGGCTGGGTTAGTAACAGGAGAATTAACTTCAAATGCTAATGTTGAGCTTTACACAGGTTCAGGAGGCTCAGAAAGATGAAAAGCTCTCAGAAACTGTGTCATTCTCATTGCCCCCAAGGGAAGGAAGTTGGAGCTCCTGAGGATGGAGCAGTGAGGCTGGAGGATGTGTTCAGCCCCTGTGTTTGTCAGCTGCAGGGCAGGGTGAGCGTGGCAGCAGGTCAGTGTGCTTCCACATGACTCATTTTGGGGCATGTCCCACCCATCACAGGCTAGACACCCAGGGCTGGATCACTGCCTTGACTTGTCCCTTTGAGTACTTAAGCTCCATCCTGAAAAGCAAGTTAGACACTGAAATGCCTCAGTGACGTCAGGAGCCCAAGAACTCGGGGCATATTTCAAAACAGAACAAGTCCCTGAGTTGCTTCAGGGGGTTTTGAATGTTTTTATCAAAACCTTTTCTATTTACCTAATAATCCATGTCACAGAGAAGAGGGAGGCTTTTAAATATCTCCTGCTCTGCTGCTGCTGTGGTTGGACCTGCCAGGGCACTGCAGTGATCTCACCTCTCCCTGGGCTGGCTGCAGCCCGAGCTCTGCACTTGGACTTGGCACAGGGACACAACTGCTGGAAAACCCCAACCCTCCCAAGTGCTGCCTGCAAAATGCTGCTGCCCTGTGGAAACCCAGGGCACTGGGAATATTTCTGTGTCTGCTCTGGGAGCAGCTCACCCCCAGGGCAGCACCGACTCTGACCCTCATCCATGGAGAAAGTTTCCCAGAGTTCAATATAGACCAGAACCCACAAAAGTGTGAAATAGATTATAGAGAGCAGTGTAGGTGTATCACTTGGTGAGAAATTGAGGTTTTGGGGTTTTTAGTATGTTGTGGATGGGAGCAAGATGGAGGGCACAGGGTGTTGTCCTGGGTTTCTTCTTCATGCTTCTTCTTCCTCCTTCTTCATGGGTTTGGGTGGCATTTTGTAACTGGGCAGAAAAGTCTGCATTGGGGTCTTTTTGGGATCAGTTATTGGGTTAAAAGGGGAAATAATCCAGGTATCAGTTCTTAATTGGACAGTTCAGTCTTAAAAGCCCTTGTACCAAGAGATTGTTGGCCATTTTGTGCCTTCTAATGAAAAGCTGCAGAACTCACAGTAGTGAGACTGTTTCACTGATAAGAAATAATAAACACCTGAGTGTGAACATGAACTACTGTCTCAGTGCCTTCAATCCAGACCCAGAGAAACTGATGCTGCCCCAGTCCCACACTGGTGACAGTTACTCCTCTTGTCCTTTATTAATTTCATTGCTTTGCCGAACAATCCCGCTGCAAAGGCTACAGATGAAAGTGAGGAAAGGAGGTTAATGCAATATATGTCATCCCTGTCTACAGGGATATTTGGGATTTGCACTGCTTTCAAATTCCTGAAATGAATGCCACAAGCAAAGTTTACAAATGCAGAGTGAGTAATTTAAATATGAAATTGCTCAGCCATGAAGTCAAGGTTCAAAGCTAAATCACAGAACCCAGGGAACCCAAAACAAAGAAGACATGTTTTCTGCAGGTAGGGAAATTTAGAAACAAATTATTTGCCCCTGGTCATCAGGAAGAAAAATCCACTTAGTGTCACATGAGGCTTTCCTACATGAAAAAAAGTGAGGAGGTGCTGCCTCCCCACTGCACATCCCATGGGATACAAGAGAGCTGAAAGCACCTTCACAGGAACATCCAGAAAACCTAATAGATAAGAAATAATGATTCCAACTGAGACAAACATTTGAATACTCTGTAATTACTATTGAATTCACTGCTTGTTGGGATTTTTTTGCTGTCATAATTTTGATGGATGATCATGCTCGGGTAGAATGAAAACAAAATGACTGAAAAGAAATGGGAAGTGCCCACTGAGTCCTGTTCAAGTGCTGTCCCTAACACTCGAGGAGGATGTGCTTAAACATCATCAGGACTTACATGTTTTCTAAAGGAAACCTTCTCATTGACAGGCCCTCAAAAACTTGTGTGTTTTTCAGTGGGGAAAAAAAAATTGCAGAAGAGTTTGACACTTTTCCTGTGTGGGCACCTCCCCAAGTGCCACATCCACATTGAATATTTCCAGGGATGATGATCCCACCACTTTCCAGCCTATTCCAGTGCCTGAGCACCCTTTATGTGAAGAAATTTTTCCTATTATTCCCTGGCACAACTTCTAAGCCTGCTGCTTGCATGATTTGTTCTTACTTACAGAGAACATTAAGTCTGAAGCTGTGGATACAGAAAAAACTGATCACAGGGTAATAGTATTTAGGAAAAAAAAATACTCTTTTGCTGCATTTTATAGATGTAGTTTACAGAAATAACAAGTTCTAACAGTGATCTGAAAAAAATCTGCTTTATTTTAGGAGGAGATTCTTCACTTCGGAGCCCATAAAAATAAATGACACACTGAAGAAGTGTGAATGTGAAGATTTTTCTCCAAAGATATAATCATGTCAGGGTTATTAAATGCTGAATATAGTCTCATTTTATCTTTATTTTCTAGATAGTTATTTTTATTCCACATAAATAGGACTGGGGATATTGGCTACAATGATACAAGTGAAAATCAAGTAGTAATGGACACTGGAACTACAAAACTGCACAAATTGCAACTAATCCAAAATATCCAGGGTACTGTACATCCATAGGTGACATCATCCCACAAGTTAAATGGTTTAAATGAATAAAAAAAGGTGTGGATTTCTCCATCTTCAAAAAGAATTGATGCTGTTTCATTCATCTGTGGATGAATGGGAATGGATGAGAAGGAAATGGGAATAAAACAATTATCAGCCAGAAGCTGCTTGGAGGCTCTGCCAGCAGGGCCAGTGCAGATGGAGCATCTGGTGTGGTCCTCAGCATCACCTTTATCTGCAGCAGGAACTAAATCCCCCTCCCAGGCTCCCTGACACAGCTGGGTTTGTGTGAGTGCTTGATAAAACTTGACCCTCTGATCCGCTGTACTCAGCCGAGGTTTATCAACCTGTGTTTCCACTGTTTGAATTTCAGCTTTTTCTAATGCTCTGCCAATAAAGGGGTTTTTCCTAAGATAGAATTGCTAAGCCCGGCGTTTTGTTAGTGTCACATCCAAGGTTTTAAGCAGCAGAGCTGCTCAAGGCAGCTCCCAAGGAAATTTAAATACTTCAACAGTATTCTCCATCCCTTCTTTTATCTATGAACAAATACAGACACACACAGGGAGAGATTTGCAGGTTGCCAGTTTTCATGACTTCATTGAAGTCTCAGAATCATTGACATTTTTCTGCTGTGACAAATCTGGTGCTTTTTTTTTTGGTTTGGTTTTTCTTTTGTTTCTAACATTTCTGGTTGAAAGAAGTGCCATCCTAAGGGTGAAACAAAGATCTCAGGAGCTGATGAGAACAAACACAGCATGTTTGAATTTTACATCTTGTTTTTCAAGCTCCTTTCAGGATTGCTGGTGACCCTCTCTCATTATTGCAACCTGAGCAGATTACCAAGACAATACCAATTGGTTTCTCAACACTCACAACAACACATAAAACTTTAGTCTCTTCCATATGTTTAGTGGGAAATAAACCAAGCTCAGTTGTCTTCTAACACATTCAGTTCATTCAAACCCCAGAAAAGCCAGGGTTTGTTTAGTTTAGTTTAGTTTACTATTCTTTAATATAATGTAGTATCTTAAAATAATAAATTAGCCTTCTGAGAACATGGAGTCAGGTTCATCATTCCTCCCTGCCACAGGGGATCCCTGCAAATACAATAGTGGTGTGTGATATTTCCACAGGCTGCAGAATGTGTGTTTACAGATGGGAACTGATGTGTTGAGGGTTTAGCTGACCCATCCAAGACCCTGGAGCTCATTTTGTGTGAAGTGGAAGCCAGTCCTACACCCTATCCAAGACTGTTAATGTGAGCACAGATGGGCATCGCTCCTCCAGAGCCAGCTCACAGCAGCTGCATGTCTGACCCTGCTACTGGCACCCAGAATTTCTGCTGTTCTCTTCCTTGTTATCTAAATAAAGCAGCTATTGTTTCTGGAATACAACAGTTGCACCATCAGCCGTGGAGGTGACAAATAAATGATTACCCAACAGCAAGGAGCAAGCAGCAGCTGTGTGTCCTATTGTATTCACAGGGTGCCCAGACAAAGGAAGGAATGATGAATCTGACTCCATGTTCTCAGAAGGCTAATTTATTATTTTATTATACTATATACTATTAAAGAATACTATACTATACTAAAGAATACAGAGAGGATACTTACAGAATATTAAAAGGTTAATAATTAAAACTCCTGACTCTTTCCAGAGTCCCGACACAGCTTGGCCCCAATTGGCCAAAGAGTGAAAACAACTCACACCAGAATCCAATGAAACAATCACCTGTGGGTAAACAATCTCCAAACACATTCCACATGAGCACAACACAGGAGAAGCAAATCAGATAATTATTGTTTTCCTTTTTCACTGAGGCTTCTCAGCTTCCCAGGAGAGAAATCCTGGGCGAAGAGATTTTTCAGAAAATGTGAATGCCACAGTGTCTGCCTTTGGAAAGGTAGTTTTGGTTCCTGGCAAGTTTGATTGGAGTTTCTCTTGCAGGAGTTGGATTTGCTGGTTTGGCGCCACGCCTGCCACATTTCTCAAAGTTTGACATTGCTCTTGGCCTGGCAGTTTGCAGCTCTCTGGGGAATTCAGCATCTTGAATATTTCTGCAAACAACAGCCCAGCCATGAGGTTTGCAGTCTGGTTTGCTGGTGGAGTCGTGGGCTCTCTCAGCTCAAGGCACTGCCCAAAGCAGCAGGACCCCGTCCCAGCTGCTTCAGCCTCTTCTCCAACTTCATTTTCCCATCATAATCATAAGCATAACACAGCAATTTATATGAATTTGGGTTTTTTTTTCCCCTAGAGTGAGTAGAATTTTTTTATTATAATGTTTAGCAGTTTAACTAATACAGCTGTGGTGAATAAGTGACTTTTTAGGGGCAGGATCACTTCTTCACCTGGATGATGTTCTTGTAGCTCTAGTGAGATTTTACCCAAAGAGGAAAATATTGTTTATTTTCTAAATGATCCTGGCAGTGTTTTAGTGAGAGGAAACACTGAGCCTTTCCATTTTTTAAATTTTGGCCAAATTCTAGTGAACTTCATCTCACTATCATCATTAGCTGTGACTTACAGCTGAAGAAACTGAGGCAAAGAAGAAAAGCCCTTTCCAGAGGAATGATTGAAAAAAAACTCAGAAAGACACAGCAAAATACAACAGCTCTTCTTTCCCTTTCAGATATGTCTTGGATACATTAACAGGAATTTTTTTAACAACAGGGGGTTTCCTCCAAGGAGAATATGGACATCTGTCCTTGCAGACAGGTCTGAAACTCACATCCTTTTCCCACTCAAATATGAGCTTTTTAATGGAGAGGGAGTGTAAGGAGAAATTACAAAATTTATTTCTGTGTTGCTAGATTCAAAACATAGCAAAACAATGCAAATTTTTGTTGAAGTGATTTAAAGTCCAACTTTGAAAGAAGCTTCTGCACCATAAAGGAGATGTCAGTGAAAAACTTTGATTATTAAAAAGCTGCTACCACCCTGCAGAGCTCCACTTGATGTTATTTTCATTTCCAAAAAGGTCGGATTTGTAAAGAGAAACTAATAAGCTGAAAAAATGACCACCTTTATTGCTGAGCTTGTTTTCCTCTGGAACTCTAGTGCCATTTACTGGTCTGATGGGTTTCTTTTGCATCTGGGAAGCTCTGAATGCAGCTCTTTGCCAGTTACACACCAACCATTCAGAACCCAGAGAGACCAGCTCGTCAGTAATTACTGTAATGGGTTATTTGCAGTGTTTCTTGAAAGGTGATTGAGCCCCTAATGCAGACACCAGAAATTTTTTTTCTTCACTTAATGGTGTGGTAAATTATTCCTACAAGGGGGCTCATTGAATGCCTCCTTTGAAACAAGTTAAAGGCCACAAAGGAAGAAAGAAGCTGTAGGTCTCTTCTTAGCAATAACAGGAGAAAATATTCCTGGAGTGGTTCAGATTGAGATCTTCCCAGCGTTTCTGTGAGGCTGTGGCTGTCAACAACGTCTGGCACAAGCACATGGATGGGGCAGATGGCTCAGGGTGGATTTTCCAGCTGCAGAGATGCAGGATATTTTCCTGGGTAGAGAAAAATGGGCTCTGTTTGCTCAGAGCTTCTGCCTTGTGATCCTGATGTTGCAGCTTTGCAGATCAGCTTCTCATCTGGGTGGGAGTGAGAGGTGTTAAAAGAGTGCTAGAATGGCTCAAGAGAGGGGAACAGGTTGGATATTAGGAAGGATTTCTTCACTGTAGGAGTGGAAAACATTGGAACAACTCCCCAGGGAAGTGGTAGAGTCACCATCCATAAAATTGTTCAAAAACCAAGCAGAAATGGCATTTGTTGATGTGAATTAATGGGCACAGGGGTATCTGGTTGAAGGTTGGACTTGTTGATCTTGGAGGCCTTTTCCAACCTTGAGGATTCCATGATTCTATGACTCTGTGACTTCATGAGCTTGGCTTTTACAAAGGGAGGTTTCTTCTACTGCTAACTGAATAAATTAATTGATCTGTCCAAATGCAATTAGCAAATGCTACAGCAGGAAAGGCTTCCTAATCAGAATCATTAATCTGGCAAAAATGAACTGTTGCATGTCTTGCATGTCCTTTTTTTGGACACAGCAAAAAACAACCTCAATAATATAAATAACACTGGACTTTATTTATAATTTAGCTGTATAAATATCTTATTTTTACACATAATTACACACATTACTATCTCCACGCCATAACCCAAACTGCCTTGAATTTCCAGGGCTGCAGAGCTGGCTATTTTTTGGTTCCAAAGGCAGGATTTTGAGCTTTCACAAGAACATTCTTAATTTCTGCCCAAACCTGTGCAGATAAAAGGTTTTGCAGGTGCGGATGAGGAGGTATTTGAGAGCTGGCTGTGATTTAGAGAAAGCAGAACACACTGCTGATCCTTGTGCAGTCTGTCTCTCTGTGCTTTCAATGCCCCAAACCTGAGGGTTGCTCAGGCATCAGGGGGGAAACTTTCCCTTCTCATCTCCTTCAAGGGAATGACAGCATCCATCGTTATTCATGGGGCTGAAGTCACACAGAAGGCTATAATTTGACAACAAAAGAGTTCAAGAAATTTAGTCAATCACCAGAGCAAATCAGTTTTACCTACTCTTCAAAAAGAGGTTTCAAATGGTAAAAATATACATCCATAAAATATAAATAAATAATTAAATAAATTATTTCATTAAATAAATTTAATTATAAAATAATTATTTGGTTTATTATTTAATGAAAAAATTATTAATCCATAAAATATAAATAAACAATTCAATTGGGGTTGTGCAGTCTGGAGAAAAGAAGGCTCTGGGGAGACCTTTGAGACCCTTCCAGTACATAAAGGGGCTCCAGGAGAGCTGGAGAGGGACTGGGGACAAGGGATGGAGTGACAGAGCACAGGGAATGGCTCCCACTGCCAGAGGGCAGGGATGGGTGGGTTATTGGGGAGGAATTGTTCCCTGTGAAGGTGCTCAGGTCCTGGCACAGGTGCCCAGAGCAGCTGTGGATGCCCCTGGATCCCTGGAGGTGCCCAAGGCCAGGCTGGAGCGCCCTGTGGGAGGTGTCCCTGCCCATGGCAGCAGGGGTAGAATGGGATGATCTGTAAGATCTCTTCCAACCCAACCCATTCCATAATTCCATGCTGTGGGAGATGCTGGAAGGCATTTGGACACTCTGGAGCCCCTCATGCTACCGAACCCCCAGTCTGGCTCTGGAGTGACCCTGCAGAAAACACGGGGAGAGCTCAGACAGGGAGGCCTGAAGTGCTCTGAGTATTTTCTTTTCCCTCACTGCAAAAACAACCCCTGTGGCTGTTGCTCAAGGAGTTCTTTGGTAAAATGAAACACTAATGAACTGCACAGTTTGCCCACACACACCCCAGTCTGTGTAGACACTCTGAGGGCCTGGTTAGCCCGTGAGGTTTGCCTGGCAGAGCTGTGAGCGCTGCTCCCTTGGGATGGGTTTGCAAAGGATCCATCCAGCAGTGCACCTCTCTGGCTTCTCTCTCCACAGGAGCAGATCCCCAGTGGTGAGAGCTGACTTTGGGTTGTTTGTTGGCCCTCTGGGAATTCATTAAGGAAAACAGACCTTTCCACTGATATTCTGAGTACCCTGCTCCAGCACCCAGCTTGGGCTGCAGACACTGCTGGAAACTCTCTGCCAGAAATAATTGTCCCTTGCAAAAGCCACTGGACCATTTCATGGAATAAATGCTAAATTTTCTCTGTTTTACAATATCCAGATGGATTCATCCAGATGGATGTAAGGACTGGATGCCACTTGGCAAAGACTCATTCCTTTTGACTCTTGGAGAGCTGGCTGTACCCAGCATCCACATCAGACCTGAGGTTTTGGGGGATCCAGGCTGCTCTTGTTGATGTTTTCCAGCAGACTGACACAGCAGATTTTCCCCATTTCTGTCCCCAGAAGCTGCCTGGGGACTCTGCACAGCAGAGAGCTCCTGCAGAGCCCCATCCACAGTCCCTGGGTGTGTGGGATGGTGATGTGCTCCTGCTTTTCCTCAGGTCCAGCCTCTCCTGGAGCCATCCCTGCAGCTCTCAAGAGCAGGAGCCCTTTTCTATCCTTTTTATTGCGTTTTGAATCAACACACCAAAGTCAGACTCAAACATCTTCTCTATTCCATGTGGCAGAGTCAGCCCAGGAATCCTTACGCAGCCTCCCTTGATAAAATTATGATTGTGTCCGTCCTCTTTCATTTACTCACTCCTGCTGCCGAGAATTAATTTTAGACTCTGCTGGTTTTTGTCAGTAGATCTCAGGATATATAATCTATGCTTTATTTTATTTTGTGCTCATCTGGGCAGTAGCTGGAGTGTATAAAATGGGGTCTCCTGGAACAACTTTATTGCTTCAGTCTCTTCCTTGAATGAGTTTTTGGCGCAAGTATAATTTTTCCCTCGTCTCCGACAGAAAGCAATTTCCTTTTTCCCCTGCACGTCCTTCAGGCTCTGGTGATTCTGCCCTGCAGAAAACCAACTTTGTCAACCCATTCTTGCTTCTGGGGGTGGCAAATTGTCCTCACCTGAGCACCTCAGCACAGCACATCCTCTCTGCTAGCAGCAGGCAGAACCTCTGCCCCCCTAAGGGATTATTTGATCTCTTTTTGGGGTGACACCAAAGAGCTAGCAGAGATTGTTATGGTTCCTTCACCTCTTGAAATTGATCCTTGCAGTGGGGAAATGATGGAATTGGAATGGGGAAAGCTGGGATGCTGACAGGACTTTGACAGCTGTAACTTTTATTCAGCCTGTTGTCTCATTTGCAGCGTTACTGATGTGTTACCAACCTCGAGCCAAGGGGAATGACACGGCAAGGGAAAGGTGCTGTCTTCATTTTTTTCTCTTTTTTTTTTCATTTTAAGGGACCAAGAAGTATCTTTTAATCTCCACTGGACATACCTGTGTTTATATCTGAGGTTCATACTTTTTTCCTTTAAGAATTTGATGCTTTCACAAAGAACTGTTGGGGTTAGTGGAAGTGTTGTTCAGCAGAAATGTCTGAGCCATAACATTGTGAGAGATGAAGGGTTTGCCTCATTATCTCTGTCCTTTAGATTTTTAGTGGGCAAAAGGCAGGAAGTTTCTCTTGATTTAAATGAGAAATATCCAATTTCTTCTGCTTTGGAAGCTGTGTTGCAGATTGACACAGGACTTCCAGAAAAATAGTGTCAGGAATGGTTTGGTCTTTTCAGCTTTGTTTTCACTGTGTGTGTAGGCTGGAGGTTTGGAAATGCCTCTTTTACTTTCATGAGGAAGCCTCAGAGGATTTTATTTTCCAATACAGTTTCCATTGTGTTCATGGGAAAAGATTTGTTTTGCTAAGCAGAGTATAAACACATCACTGTGGCAGATCCCTCTAAAAATTGGTTCAAGTCAATACTGATCTGCTTTCCTCACATTCTTGCTGGAAAATATTTTTTCTGATTCCTCTGGCATCTCTCTAAACCTAAAGAATTACAAATGAGAGAAGCATTTGCCCCCCTGAGCTTCATGTGCCACATACTGCTCCAGCAGCACTAAACTTCCCAAACAGAAAGGGAAGAAATATCAGAGAATGGAGAGCTCTAGATTCAGATGAAGAGGTTGGAATAATATAGGATAACATAATTTAGTTTGTTTTGAATTACTTTAAAGTCAGAAAGCCTGGGACAAATTCTCCATGTACCAGTTTCTGGTCACAGTCTATGTAAATCTGGAAGGGAGCCATCAGCTCGAGGAGAACTCTGGTGCACATTTGTATTACTGAAAGCAGATGTGGGCTTAGGGCTCCAGCCAAAACTTCAGAGTAGGAAAAAAATGATCTGTCCTCAATTCCAGACTGGTCAGAAAGGATGGGATGAATCAATACTGGTGCATTAGTGTTGGGGAGATGGCTTTCAGGCCTGACATGTCTGATAGAGATGCTAGCTCAGTCTAGAAGTGATAAGAAAATCAAACTGCTGCTGCCTGTGTGCTGCCATGTGCCTGCTGCTCTCCTGCATGGAAAACCTGCAGCTCCCTGGGCTCACAAGTGTTGCTTGGTGCGAGGACAAATGATTGCAAGATGATTTGTTGGTGGTGATGTTAGGGAAATTAATCCACAAACACCAGAGGTCTATGCCCAAAAGGAGGCAGAGGAGTCCTTTCTGGCTTTATTCCAATAAAGGGAGAGGCCATGGGGCATTCCCCTAGGATCTCTCCCGTTTTTGGAGGATGCAGCCTCCATTTTATCCCAATTTCCCAGCCACATTTCCCTTCTCTCTTTCCCCATTGGCTGAGGTACTTGAGAGGTTCAGACTTCCCAGAATGCCTGATACCAAAGATTCCCTTCTAATGTATAACCCTCCCTTTTCATTTTTAATTCTTACAGAATTTAGATGTTTTTCTTCCCCATTGTTTCTTTCATCTTTCAGTGTCTAATTTTGTTTATCAAATAAAGCAAGTATCTTTTTCCATTCATCAATCAGTGGAATCCTTCCCACTGTTTCTTTCATCTGCCAGTGCTGGTTTTATCTACCAGCAGACCCACAGCTGGTTTGTAAAGACAAATCCACTCAGTGATCAGAATCTGATTTTATTGTGGGATACAAACACTTATATACTGGTTCAGGGAGACCAGTATTGTGTACTACCATGATTAGTTAAAATCACATACACAAACTTATGCAAATAACAACATTTCTTGCTTGCAGAGTTTAATGGGATTTTCTTTTTCCGGTAAACCCGTTTGATTGAATCTTCTTGCAATCCAGGTCTAATTTTCAAAGTGCTGTTTGCTTTTGCCAAGGCATCCTGTTATTAAATCTCTTATGTTAACCAGGTCCAAAGTGCATCATCTGCCTGCTGTCCCCCAACATTCCAACAGACATTGCCCTGGGAGCCTCCACGGGCCAGGCCCACGAGCGGGAGGAGTTTGGGACCCAGGATGAGGCTGGGCTGTGTCACACTGATTTTTAAAGTTTTCCTAAGCCTTCTGATGTTTATATTCTTGTGACAAACTTTCTCACACACTTTATGCAAATAACTTATTGTTTTGCATTCTTTTATAGAGGAGGAGAAATTTGGTGGACTGTTGGTTTGTCCAGTGTCATTGGAGAGGTGGCACTGTCACCCTCCAATCCACTGTCACTTTTGGAAATCTATAAATGTTGGAGTCAGAAAATAAACTTCTCTCCTTTTTGCCTCAGAAAATCCAGTGTCCATGTCTTTCTGTTTTGTGTCCTAAAGTGACAGGGCTGCCTTGTGACAACATGTGGGGTGCACATGAGCCCCACCCAGCAGTGCAGTTGTTACACAGCCAAGATTGGCCCTGGCACAGCATTCCCACAGCAGCTGTGGCTGCCCCTGGATCCCTGGCAGTGCCCAAGGCCAGGCTGGACAGGGCTTGGAGCAGCCTGGGACAGTGGAAGGTGTCCCTGCCCATGGCAGGGCTGGAATGGGATGATCTTTAAGATCCCCTCCAATCCAAACCATTCCATGGTTCATTCTATGATTTATGGTGTGGCTTATAAATGGACCCTCCACCACAGTGAGCCTCAAACCCCTTTTCTATTAGCAGGAGGTGCAGGAACACCCTGAGTGCTGGGAATCCTCCCAGCCCCCTCTCCAAGGCATTTCCAGGCACAGATTTTGTTTTATTATTTTAATGAAAAATAAACCCTCTCAGCAAGGAAGATTCTGCTCTTTCCCTCCTGCATTTTGGAGACACAAGTGTGCTTTGTTATGGCCCTTTTGTCTGGGGAAGATTTGCTCCTCAATGAGTGGTTTCTGACTAATCTTTACTACTTCCAATTTTGTGGGAAGATCCTCTTTAGACAGAAGTAGGTCGAGTATATTTCAATTGCCTTGTGTTCTTAAGATCAGTTTGTCAGAGAGCCCTAAATAACACATTGCTTTATTCATAAACAGCCTGAGCAGGCCAGGGTGTGCAGCACGTTCAGGGTGTGACAGTGATGTGTTACTCTGAGCTTATCAAAGGGCTCCACTGCCTCAGCCACCAGCACAAAGAAAATACACTGAAGAATTATTTGGGTCTCATTTATTTAATGAGCCAGCAGTAAAAATGAAACCTCCAAACTCACCACGGTTGAGGAGAAAATCGCAGCGCAGATTTTTCAAATCTGTAGAAGTCCAGAGCTTTTCATTGGGTGGAAATAAATGTGGCCATTGGTTCATATATAAATTGCAGCTTCATAAAGTGTATGAAATTGCTGGGGGATTTCTGTGAGCTGTGGAGGAGGTGATTTCTGACTGGGAGCAGAATCTCACATATAATACCTGGGGTTTGAGCCCACGAAGGAGAATTTAAGAGATTAACAGTGATTCAAAGACCAATAATCACCAAGAAAGAAAATGAGCAATGTTTTAGTTGTTGGTCTGACTCACTCCTACTCTAACTAATAAAAAGCCAATTTTTCCAGCTTCTCTCCTCTGTGTTGTCTGGAATTCTGGTTCCCTGCACATCAGAGGGAACAGGTCTCTGGGCTGCGAGTCAAGAGACTGACTACTGCTTTTCTTATTTTCACTTTAGCCATGACTTGTTACTTGAGATTAGAAACATAATCATAGAATCCTGGAACGATTTGGGTTGGAAGAGTCCTTCAACACAACCTCATTCCCAGGCATCCTGCCACCAGCAGGACCAGGTTGTTCTGGGTCTTGTATGTCTGTATGATGCCTTTGCTGGTCCTCTCAGGAGAGTCCAGGGGAGGAAATGGGGATCAATTATTTCCAGCTACTCTTTTCCAGAGCAAACCACACTCATCTCAAACTGAAAAAAATTACATTGTCCTCCTCCAGCATGGTTTCATTCCTGTTTCTTGCTTTCCCTCTGTGTCTCCACAGCTGTTGAATCGCTGCATTCCCTGAATGACCAGATCTCCCATTTCATTGTCAGCAAGTCAAAAACCCTGGATGAGGATGAAGATGCCTTTTTGCCCAGTGAGAAGGAATCTCTGAAAAGTGCCATGAGGCTGATGAGGCACCTCCTGATGGATGCACAGGTAGGAAATCAATACACAAATGTGTGTTAGGATGTGAGGAAGGCACATTGCACACATCTGGAGGGATATGTCATTTTTATGTGCAGTTTTAGCAGTGGAGAACATTAATTGCTGATTCTTTAAAACTGATTTTGGCTTCTGAAATCTGCAGCTGTGGGAAGAACATCTCAGTGTGCAGCTTGTGCTGGGGCTGAGCCTCAGATTCAGGGTTGAAAATGGCTCTTAATTTCAGGAGAAAATACAGCAATGTACCCATTGATGGGAATACAGCAATGTACCCATTGATGGGAATCCAGCATCAGCACTACCAAAAGAAAATCATCTGTCCACTAAGCATCTGTGCTCAATGCCAGATTTAGAAGTGCCAGACAACTGAGCTGTTGGTTTAGCCAACCTCTAAAATGCCAGTTAAAAGTCATGAAATTATGTGCAGATGTTTCTTTGTGCCTTTGCTGCTTCAACAAAAAAATCTCTTTCTCTGTAGCTTTGCTGTGTTGCAGTCGTTCCTTCAACCTACAAAAACACCCTTTGAAATATTAATTATATTTATCTTTTTATATTGCCTTTTGGTCTTTATTTGCAAAGCCTGGATGGAAAATGACAGCTTCTGTCAAAGGGCTCTTTTGAAACAGGGTGGTCTCCTCTCTCTTCTACTGTAAAATCAGGCAAAGGAGGCCTGAGGCTGTCCTGAGATCTTCTGAGATCTCCAGGGCCTGTTCTGCTTCATGTTCTCCCACATGGAGTCTGGTGGTTCTCTTCTCTTCTCTTCTCTTCTCTTCTCTTCTCTTCTCTTCTCTTCTCTTCTCTTCTCTTCTCTTCTCTTCTCTTCTCTTCTCTTCTCTTCTCTTCTCTTCTCTTCTCTTCTCTTCTCTTCTCTTCTCTTCTCTTCTCTTCTCTTCTCTTCTCTTCTCTTCTCTTCTCTTCTCTTCTCTTCTCTTCTCTTCTCTTCTCTTCTCTTCTCTTCTCTTCTCTTCTCTTCTCTTCTCTTCTCTTCTCTCCTCTCCTCTCCTCTCCTCTCCTCTCCTCTCCTCTCCTCTCCTCTCCTCTCCTCTCCTCTCCTCTCCTCTCCTCTCCTCTCCTCTCCTCTCCTCTCCTCTCCTCTCCTCTCCTCCTCTCTCCTCTCCTCTCCTCTCCTCTCCTCTCCTCTCCTCTCCTCTCCTCTCCCTCTCCTCTCCTCCTCCTCTCCTCCCCTCCCCTCCTCTCCTCTCCTCTCCCTCTCCTCTCCCTCCCCTCCCTCCTCCTCCCCTCCCTCCCTCCCCTCCCCTCCCTCTCCCTCCCCTCCCCTCCCCTCCCCCCTCCCCTCCCTCCCTCCCCTCCCCTCCCCTCCCTCCCCTCCCCTCCCCTCCCCTCCCCTCCCCCCTCCCCTCCCCTCCCCTCCCCCTCCCTCCCCTCCCCTCCCCTCCCCTCCCTCCCCCCCCTCCCTCCCCTCCCCCTCCCCTCCCCTCCCCTCCTTCCCCCTCCCCTCCCCCTCCCCCTCCCTTTCAAAGCCTCTGGTCCTGGTGGCTTTGGCTGGCAGGGATCCTGTTGCCCATGGAGAGTGGCCTGGGGATCCCTGCTGTTAACAGCACATGTATTATTAGTAGTAGTAGTATTTTAATATTGTGTGTTTGCACCAGGAGTCAGTCCAGGTTTGGAGGCTGTGGAGTGCACAGGGAGCAAACCCTCCCTGTTGTGCTCAGGGTTTCATTTCTGTGAGGATGGTGCTGATCTCACTTTGGCACATCTGTAACCAAGTCCCCTCCATTTCCCCCAAACCACCAGAGTTAATGCTGTTGGAGTGTCATGGGGAACACAAGGGGTTAGACTGTGCTTTGGATCTGCTACCATAGTGGGGATAGATCCCATAGATTCCCCTTCAGGTGGGAATAAAATCACAGAATCCACGGAAATCCATGAAATCCTCCCAGTGTGAGGCTCTGTACAGAGATTAGTTGAAATCCAGTGCTTGGCCCTTTTACTCCTCTCTGGCATGGACCTGATTTTGACTGGTGGATAATTTGAGGAAAGAACATCCAACTTGACATTTTGGGCAGAAAATTTGGGTTAAAAGAGACCTTAAATCTCATCCCATTTCACCCCCTACCCTGGGCAGGGACACTTCCCACTAGACCAGGTTGCTCCAAGCCCCATCCACTCCTGTCCCACTCCCAGATATTTGGAATACCTCTGGGCAGTCAGGCATGAGGGCAGGCAGATAAAAATAAATATGGGGCAAAAAGGTACCTATTGATAATCCCCTTGTGCAGGAATTCTATTTTTAGCACCCAAGAATTGCTTTCCTACTTATCAGCTGTCCTGAATGCATATTAATTGGTGCCTGTGATAGAGAGACTGATTAGGAAATGCTAAGAACAATAGGGAAATGTCAAGTGCTCCTGTATCCTCATGATGTGCCTGGATCCCTTCCCAGAAAGGACAGGATGTTTTCTTGCCTGGGATTTTCAAGTTGGAAGAATGACAAGGTGGGAAGTGGTAGTGGTGAGTAGAAGGATGGAAGTAAACAGGTGATAACATCCAGTAAAAAAATCCAATAAAATAAATCCTCTGAGGAATGAAAGAAACATGAGTCTGGCAGGAATATCAGCAGGAATATCCCTGCCAGTGTGTGAATATAAATATGTGCTAACCCTGACTGCAGAGTGCCCTGTGGCTCTAATCATACAGAAGGAAAAAATATCACCAATGCAATTATCTCCCTTCCCTTCCCTTCCCTTCCCTTCCCTTCCCTTCCCTTCCCTTCCCTTCCCTTCCCTTCCCTTCCCTTCCCTTCCCTTCCTTCCCTTCCCTTCCCTTCCCTTCCCTTCCCTTCCCTTCCCTTCCCTTCCCTTCCCTTCCCTTCCCTTCCCTTCCCTTCCCTTCCCTTCCCTTCCCTTCCCTTCCCTTCCCTTCCCTTCCCTTCCCTGTTAGTTATTTTATGGAAAGATCGGTTGTGCAAGGCTCTGTACAAAGATAAACTAAAATCCTTGCTTGGCACTTTGACTCTTGCCATGGACCTGATTTTGACTGCTGGATAATTTGAGGAGAAAACATCCAGTTTGATATTTTGGCTAGAAATCAGCTGGACTGCTAAACCAGCAGGAGTGGCTGCTCAGAGGGGACAGTTAATGGGAATTTCTCTCTTCTCTGCCACTATTAATCTGCTTGGAAAAGGCAGGGATGATGTGGGAGTGATGCCTTGTGCCTGCTGCCCTTCTGCCTTGCAGAGAAACTGGACACATTTTTGGAACTCTGCTTGGACACACACCAGGAGATGTTGCTGAAACAAAGATTTCGGGTCCACCATGGATCTGACTTTGATCTTGAGTCATTTTTTTGGCTTAAGATGAATCACTGAACCAACACACAGAGCTTTCCACTCTGGAGAACACTGTGAGGAGCCTGTGCTGGGGCCCATGTGCATCTGCCTGTGAAGGGGCAGGTCCCTGCCCTCCCAGTGAGGTGTCACTGGGAGCACAAAGGACAAGGATGCTCATCAGAGTGGAGCAGAGGCACCAGGGAGCCGGCCTGGGGCTTCACAGCTGGATTTTCTGACAGTTAAAATGTGCACTCAGTGCCCCTAAGCATCAGCCCAGTCCCTACATTTTTATTTCTCCCTTGGCTGCTTGGAAGAACCTATTTTGCCCATCTGTTTTCTCAATTTACTCCACTTTTCACTGATTTTAATGCCTCAGTTTTGTGGTAGTCATGTACAAGCAACTGTGACAGTAGTGACTGTGGCTTTATAGGGGAAATGAGAGGTCACTTATTGGTAAACACAGCATGGAGAAACAGCTGTTGAGTGGGGGAAAAAATTCTTCTCATCTCCCATGTGCAAATGGGTTTTCTCCATGGAAAATGGGGCATATTTTGCACTCCTGATAGAGAAATGGCATGGGTGGCAGATGAGGTGGCACTGGGGGGAGAAATGGCATAGGTGGCAGGTGAGGTGGCACTGGGGCAAGAAATGAGATGGGTGCCAGAGGAGGTGGCACTGCGGGGAGAAATTACATGGGTGATAGACAAGGTGGCACTAGTAGGAGAAATGGCACAGGTGGCAGACAAGGTGGCACTGGTGGGAGAAATGGCATAGGTGGCAGATGAGGTGGCACTGGTGGGAGAAATGGCACAGGTGGCAGATGAGGTGGCGCTGGGGGGAGGATGGTGCTGGCAGCCGTGGTGTGGGCTGGCTGAGGGGCTGCTGATCCATCAGCCCTGTCAGCAATGTTAAACTGCATGCAGGGAGAGGTAATAAGCTGTGTGGAGTCTCTCAGCAATAGGCTGTCAGCTCAAATTCAGCCCAGGGAAGACAGTGATTTAATGGAAGTCATTACAATCTGCAGGATCTCTTGACCCCGGTGTTCTCCATCCCTTCCACACCCTGGATAGGATTTCCCAGGTCACAGAGCTGGCTGACAGCTCTGGGAAAAAAGCAGCATCTCCCTACCTGCTGGTGAGGGCTGGGGCTCTGTGCCCAGAGGCTGCTGGTGGTGTCCCAGGAGTGCAGCACATTCCTGACACCTCCTTCCCTCCGTGGGTCACCCTGTCTGTGCCCACCTGGCAGGGGGAGGGCTCCAAGCATGGGAATTGTGCTGCCTGAAGGAGAAGGTGTGTGGGGTTTGTGGGGTTCCCAGACAAAGGGAGGAAATGATGAATCTGACTCCATGTTCTCAGAAGGGCAACTTATCATTTTATGATACTATATTATATTAAGGGATACTATACTAAACTGTACTAAAGAATACAGAAACGATACTTACAGAAGGCTAAAAAGACAATAATGAAAACTCATTACTCTTTCCAGAGCCTTGACACAGCTTGGCCCTGATTGGCCAAAGAGTGAAAACAACTCACAGCAGAATCCATTGGAACAATCACCTGTGGGTAAACAATCTCCAAACACGTTCCACGTGTGAGCACAACACAGGAGAAGCAAATGAGATAAGAATTGTTTTCCTTTTCTCTGAGGCTTCTCAGCTTCCCATGAGAAGAATCCTGGGCAAAGAGGATTTTCAGAAAATGTGATGGTGACAAAGGTGTGCTGAGATAATGCTGGGGTGTTGCAACATGACACAAAATGAATGACACTCACATACTGAGATATCCAAGGCAAAAAAGGGCTAGTTTATTTCTGGACTTCAATATTTATAGAATTCCAAAAGTGACCATGGATTGGAGGATGAAATTGCCACTTCTCCAACCACACTGGTTAAACTAACAGTCTGTTTAATTCTTTTTTCTTCTAGAAAAGATTGCAAAACATCATTATTTACATGAAAAGTGTGTGAGAAACTCCATTACAAAAATGTAAAAATCAGAAGGTTTAGAAGAACTTTAGAACAGGGCAATATTGGGGCATACAAGCAGGTGGAGAGGAAAGGTGCATTTATTCCCCTGACATGTCCCATCCTCTGCCTGGTGTTGGAGTGAATAAACAATTCCCCTGCTGCCAGCCAGCCCCGTGCACAGCGCTGTGGCAGGGACACGGCAGCCTGTGATAGATTGTCACTGCTGTCAATCATTTCTGACACTCCTATTATGCTCAGAAAGGATGTTTGCTCTGTGCCTGTTGTTTTATAATCCTCCGAGGTGGAATTTTATAGCCTAGCAGTGTTTTTTCCTCCGACATTTCCCTAAGCAGGATTTATTGCTTCTGAGACACACGTGACGTGAATCCATTACACCTTCAAACTTTAAATCACCCCCCCAGCTTTGCCTAAATTGCTTTTTGATTTGTTTTACTTGAGTTTCTGTTTCTAATTGCAATTGTGAGAGACTGGACTGGTGTGGAACAGAAGGTATACACCATACAAGGACTGAGTCATGTGCACCAGCTCTAATCCAGCTGTTTCCAGAGGAATTTGTCTAATGAGCAGAAAAGGTGCACTCAGGCACCAGCCCTAGATGAAGAGTAATGGTCTCTTATAGGAAGGAGCACATGACATTTTGCTGGATGCCTGCCCTCAAAAGCCAAGCTTTCAGGAAGTTCAGTCCATTTAGCTCCTTCCATGAAGTGCTTAATTGACTTCAAGTAGATTTGAAGTTCTTTGGGAGAAATACCATCTCTTCTTCTCTCTACCTTTCCAAGCAGTGCTGTGATTATCCTCAGGTGTTGTTCTGGAGGGAATGAAAAGACATCAAAGCCATCTTTGGGTTTGCACTGGACTTTTTGAATGAGATCATAGCACAAATGATGACTTAAGAACAAGATCAGCTTTTGTGGGACATCTGGCTTAGATTCACTTGGATTTCAGTTGCTGCCTAGGCATGGGAGTGTGAGGGCACTGAGATATTCAGCTGCTTCTCTGCTGGGGAGTTCATTTATTTCTTAGGCAAAGACAGAAAATCAGCCTGGTGGTGCTTCTAACCTAAATTGTTAACACAGTGTTCTCATTGCCCAAAAATCATAGAGGAAAGAACACTTTCATTTACATTTAGAAGTATTTTTTCTTTAAAATCTGGTGTTGTAGCATATTTTTTGGTGTGGTTTTTTGGTTGGTTGGTTTTCTCCTTTACTCTGAATCAAACAGCTCCAGTCCTCACTGACTTGTGGGACAAGCCTTAGCAGGTGTCTGCCAGCACAGGTCTGCAGATGAAGTTAATGCCAGTTTGGACAGAGGATATTGCCTTGTTTTCCTTTGGAAAATATCTGAGTATTTGAGTTGTCACCACCTTAAGCCTTTTAAGCCTGACACTGATACCCTGTAAATAAATCATTTAAGGTGAGAGATTTTGGAAAAAAGGAAAACCAGCTTGGCATGACTTACATTTAGCCATTCAACATGCCACCAGCTGTTGGGCTTTGTTTTTTTGCATTACCCTCCATTTCTAACCAGACAAGATAATAATTTCTCAGCCCTTTTACATTACAGTCTTTTCTGCAGTGGTCCCTGTTGCCTTCCTGAGCAGGCTGGTGTGGAGACAGCCACAATAATTGCTGCAGAACTGGTAGCAGAGCAGTGCTATTTCCCCAGCTGACCTTTAAAAATAGTTCTCATTTTCTACAGAGGGCTGTTGTATAAAACCAGCCATGTTGTTGCAATATTTTGTTTGTTGCTTAAATGCTTCTCACCATCTGTTTTTCAGACTTTTAGCAGAGCTTCAGGAGCAATGCCCCATGACCTTTATTTTCACACGAGTGGGTCCTATCAGTATCAACAGGAAGAACAGGGGAAGGAGGATTTCCTCCGGGTTTCAATAAACTGAAATTATTGGAGTTCTGAAGGCGTCCTTGCCACACCAATGTGTTTCTAGGGCTGCAGAAAGGGAAATGATGCAAATTCTGTTATGAAATAATATAAAAATGCAGCTGTAAATAGGTGTTCACATATCTTGGTGTTCATTTATCTCAGCCTGCACAACCCATGAGCTGGTTTGGCTTGGAGAACAGCTTCAGTTCAAGTCACGGTGTATCTATAAGAAAGCCCCAAAAACAAACTTTCTGCTTTGTATGCTGTATTTTTTTACATTAATCTTGCCATCCCATTTCCATAAGAAGGAATCTTCTTGGCTGCCTCAAGGCAGTAGCACACCTTCTAATGATCCCTCGAGGTCTAAAAGGGAGCACAAAGCACTGACTCGTGTTGAAGGAGAAGATAAAAGGCAGAACTTCTGAAGCTTCATCAAGGACCTCATTGTGTCTAATGGCATTATTAACATGTGTTACACAGCCTGGCTTGTGATGCCTGTCCCTAAATAGGTACCTGACAACCTGCTGCCTCTTTCATGGCCTGAGACAGCCTGGGTGGGTGTCACATTCATATTTTCTGGAAAAATGCCTTTGCCCAGGATTTTCTCCTAGGAAGCTGAGAAGCCTCAGAGAAAAAGGGAAACAATAATTATCTGATTTGCTTCTCCTGTGTTTTGCTGCTTTGGAATGTGTTTGGACATTGTTTATCCAACATGTGATTGTTTCATTGGTTTCATGTGAATTGTTTTCTCTTATTGGCCAATCAGGGCCAAGCTGTGTTGGGGCTCTGGAAAGAGTCACGAGTTTTCATTATTATCTTTTTAGCATTGTGCAAGTATCCTTTCTGTATTCTTTAGTATAGTATTCTTTAATATAATATAGTACCATAAAATAATAAATTAGCCTTCTGAGAACATGGAGTCAGGTTCATCATTCCCTCCTGTCACGAGGGTCCCAGCAAATACAATAGGTGGGCTGTCTCTATTAATACAATTTATTTGGAGAATGATGTGCTCTGTGATGAGGAATCAGAGGCACCTCCCACTCAGGTGAGCTGTAATGTGCTGCTCTCTCCACCAGCCCAGCTCTGCACATCCTAATGACCCACAGAGGTGGGTCCCATCCTGCCTGGTGGTCATGCCTGACTCAAAACCCATGAACTTTCTGAGCCAAGACTCAGGATAAGGAAGTTTACAAAATGACTGTAAAAATGAGAGTTGAAGCCTTGGAGAAAGATACGTTTTTTATTTTCTTGAGAGAGATTCAGGATGAATTTATGAAGCTTTTTTGTCCTCTGGGACAGTCTGTGCTTTTCCCACCCCTCAGGGGTTCAAACCTGAGCTGGAACCATGCAAAGGATGGATTCTGCTGCCTATCATCACTGCAAAGAAATATTTATATCACTAAATAATGGTGCTGAATCCCCAAATTACCTTTGCTGTAAGGCCAAGCTGGTGGTAATTCACTGGCTGCAAGGTGGTTCAGCACAGTGACATCGGGTCGGTTCTGATTTCATTCACATTCTTTCTTATTTTGCTCTCCTTTGGAACTGGAAAAAAGCTTGTTATTCAGAATTAGGTTTGATATTGCTGTTGAAAGCTCAGAAGTGCTTTCAATATTTGCAACCCTGCAAGAGTAGAAGACTAACCAAAAAAACAAAATAAATCACATGTACAAAGAGGAGAGCATAACACTGCCTTTAAAGGGTGCAGAAGCAAGACTCTCAGCAGTTTTGTTGTTTGTTTAGTTGCTTATAAGTTAGTGTTGACTTTTATGTTTTTATGAGGTGTGGAGGTCACTAGGAGAGGAGGGCCATGGCAGTGGAGAGGTCGAGCTTGGGGTAGTACAGCAGCAACTCAGCAGTCAGAGAGAGAGAACGAAAGATATACATCTATATGTGTGTGTGTGTATAGACAAGGGTATAGCACCTGAGAAATCCTGATGGACACCTTTCCTTGATTCAGAGGAGAACCAGAACTAAATAAAAGAGAAAATGCATAAAGCAACCAAGATTTCTGCAGGCAGATCTCTGCAGATCCTGGATATTGACAACTGAATTCATATCCAGGTAATTCCAAAATTCCAGTTTCTGTGATGCCTTCACAGAAGGCCCTCACACCTCTTAGCAGGTGGCCCAGGACAGAGTGTTTTATTTGCAGAGTCCTATTGAGCACTGAAGGAAAGGTGACAATTTTTTCTCACTTAGAACTCAATGTGTATTCATGAGCAGCGTGTGTGTGCAAAGCTTTAATTGAAGTTCGTGAGAGAGAAACGATGAGTATCTTCATAAATGTAGAAGAAGCAATTAGGGGAGACCAGAAAGGATTTGCTATCACAGCAGTTTATCAGCAATGCAGATTTTTCAGTTAATAACAGGAAAAAACCCCAATTGTGCAGCCAGCAAATGAGACAGAAAATCCCAGTTAGCCTCACTCAGCGTTTGAAAAGCACAAGATGTGAAGACTCAGGAAAACGTGTCCTCTTCCCTCAATGTGTTTTCTCCTGCCTGGAGAGCCTCCCGCTCCATTTCTAGTTAACAAAGGAGCTGAAGCCCCTCACCTCAGCCCAAAGTGAGCTGCAGCTGCACCGTGGGGCTGGACCAAGCCACTGGGAAGCCCGAGAGCTCCATCCTGAAGCAAATCCTCCTCCTGACTCAGCTGCAAACTTCCTCTCCAACCTGTGAGCTCAGAGGTCACCAGGCTGAGCCCAGCAGGAGGTGGGAGCCAGCCAAGTACATTTGTATTTTTGTCTCAGAAAAACCAATAAATATTTAATGGCTCTGCGAGACACAGCGAGTGTTTGCGTTCTCTCCCCATATATCAACAGTTGCTTTAAGCACTTGCTTGATAAAAATTAAGCTGTTTCTCCAGATCCCTGCCTCAGATGCTGGGTAGGGAGCTAATTTTGTAAGCAAAAGCTGTCTTGTTTTGGAAAACAAATTCAAATGGAAGAGCTGGTTTTTGAAAGCGAATGCTGGGCTGCTATTCCTGCAGAAATATTCCAAACAGCCCTGTGAGTTAACCCTGGCAACAGATCTTGTCCAGATGTAGTAATCCTTTATACTTTAACTCCTTCTAGGCTGTAGGCTTGGCCCCTTCCTAGGAAGGCATCCATGCCAAATGCATTCCATTCGATTTCATTTGCACTGAGTTTTGGCAAGCCATGGATTTTCTCTGGACTCCAATTTTTCCCAGCAAGGAGATGAATTCACTGGTTGCAAGACCCTGACACCACTTCAGATCTGCTCTTCCTTCAGAGAAAAGGTGTCTTTTATCCACTGCACAAATTTAAGGATGTAATTTAATTCCCATCTTCCTCATTTATCTGTGAGCTGGGAATAATATTTGTCTACTTCACAGTGATCGTGTGAGGCTTTTCATTCATTAATGTGAAAAAGCTTTGAGATCTTTAGGATGAAAATTGCTTTAAAAGATGCTGTTAATAATAAATATCAAGTAATGCACCTTGGTACCTCTTAGCAATAATTGGTGCTATCATTCCTGCCCAACTCTTCCATGAATTAAAAGGCTTTGAATGGGACTAGAACTACGAATGGGATTGGGACCAATTAACAAGTAATCATATGTCAGTTTTTATATCCTCAGCATTCCTGTCATGGGTCTCTTGGGAAAATCTCCATGGATTTTAATGGTGCAATGTCAGAATTCAGCCCCAGACGTGTTTGTGGGATAACTGCTGGATAACCTGCATTCTTCTGGTAACTTGGTTGCTTGGTGATTAAGCTAAAAGCAAAAGTATGCTGGTTTAATATTAACATAAATGGAATTAGCCACCCTTTCTCTGAGTTAATGTTACAGGAAAATTCTCATCATAAGGAAACCGTGATTTTTTTTTTCTTTTGATATATAGATTTAATTATTTTGTTGATAGTTTTTGAGCTGTTCTCTGTATTTAACCTCCACTCCAGCATGTGGAGACTGGCTTTTATGGCAAATCCAATAATTTGCTGCTCGTTTGCCCAACTTATACTTTTATTAGATTTCAAGCACACAGCACTCACCCTCCTAAATGGAGAGAGGCTCTAAATATACATCCCAAGTAAATAAAGACTTCACATAAAGAAATTGCCTGATCTTTTAAAGATATCAACATTATTTCTGTGGAGGCGGAAAGCACTGAACTTTGGAATGATGCGTGGGATGGAGCCAGGACAAAGGACTATGTGGATCAACACCATGAGAAAGCTGGTGGCCAGTGAGGTGTGGATTTACAGCAAAATGTTCCCCACTCAGGAGCAGCCTCTTTTTCCTGGCTGGAAGAGAATCGAGTGCTGTGAACGTTGCTGGTGCCACATGGGGGAGATGTTGAAGAAGAGCTGGATCACTCCACGACGACTTCCCAGGGAAGAGCAGCCTGAGGGCTTTAGGAGCCTGATTCCTTTCAGTTCCCCTCCCCTATGATAAGTATATAAATATCCTGTATAAAAGGGATCTGTGCAAGCCACTTGAAAAATTATTCCTCTTGGCTTCAGGGTGCATCCAACATCCTCCAGTTGCCGAAGGTGCTTTTATAAGCAAGACCATGACGGGATCAAGGAAGATAAAATAAGAAATGATGCAGTCCCTTGTGTTACCACCACTGCAGCTCTTGCCCTCTTCCCTCACCTCAGCTGGGTTTGGGAAGGGATGGTTTGGAGGAGCTGAGGGAGTCTGGAGCACTCAGCAAGATTTTTTGCTGCTGTTCCCTAATACCCAAAAAATAAGGATAAGCTCATACAAGTAGCGTGTGATTTACTCAGGCCCACTGGCCATCTTCCTTGTTTCTTCTTAGAATAATACTTTTCACACTGCAAATTAGTGGTTAATGCTTTCTTATGCCTGAGAAATCTGCACAGAAATGGCTATAGGGAGAGTATCTGTACTGTGTGAAAGCCAAAAAAGTAAGATTGACTTTTTGAATTACTTTTCCAATATATTTTTTTTTTCTGCAATGGTTTAAAAAGATATTTATTCTAGGACCCTGATATGTTTTATAATATTCTAGCAGCCAGGTTAACAGGTAGAACCAGTACTTTTGTATCAGGAGTGAGCTGTGAAGCCAGGTTAGGTAGCCTGGGGGAAGTCAAGACATCTTCATTTTTCAGCTTAAAAAAAAAAAAATAATAAAGAAAGAAAAAGCTACAAGCACACAGCACATACCCCAAAAGCTGAAGTGCTGTCCCCGTTGAACACAGGCTCCAGCTGACTCCAGGGGAACTCTGGCTCCTCTTTCAAGCACAACCTTCCCTTTCTGCCCACAGACAGCCAGGGGCTGTAAGAATACAGCAACTTTTTCCTCTCTGTCTTTCTGCATAGAGGAATTCAGAATCACTGCATGATGTGTGCCTCAATTAATATTCCCTGATTGTTTCCCTTTCCCTTCCAAATGATGTCAGTCTCCATCATTTTTGCAATAACGGCACTGAGAGGAATGTCTGTTTTTCAGTAATATTTTATCTCTCATTTTTGTGCTTGCAACCATCTCTACTCATCTCAGGCTTTTTATTTTTCTTTTTGTCCTCTTGCTTTTGACTTATATTGTAGAAGACCTACAGTAAAACAATGAAAACTGTCTCAATCTATCACTACTCAGTTTGTACATTATTAATAATGAAGGCAGTGTAATTAGGCTGCAGAATGCACAGTGAACACAACACTAAGATGTCCTTAACTAACATCTGTGGCTACTGCTTGGCTTATATTGGCACAAGCCACCAAGATTTTACATGAAAACAGTGATTTGTGTCTGGCATTGCTTTTACAGAGTACAGGGGCTTCATTTTGTACTGGCTGCCTGTTGAAAGACAGCGTGAAATCCATGGCAATGAATGCTCAGCTCTATTTGAGTCACATTTAAGGTGCAGACCCTGCCCTCAGTGTCATTGCTTTGCTGAAAACTTCTTTCTCTTGTGCCCTTGGTGTTTGAGCTGATGGGGTGCCGTGGACAGAAACTCATCTTTAGGAGGCTCTTCTTCTCTTCTGCCCCTTGCTGTCCCTTTTCCATGTCAAACCCTCGTGATGCCCATCCTCACACCCCGTTACAAGGAGACCAGGAAGGAACAAGGTGATTTTCCAGGCTGTCATCAGCACAAGGTGATGGTTTGATCCTCTGCCTGTGCTGTCCTGACCTGTGACATGCTGGATCTCCAGTGTCAAAGGCATCAAAGGTGTCTCTGTTTCAGCTTGTTCCCAAAATGGTGGGGGGAAATCTCATCCTTAACACATATGTAGGGCTGCAAGGCCATCACTGCCACAGGCCTGGCCATGTCCATCACAGAATTATGGAATCATTCAGGCTGGAAAAAAATCTTTAAGATCAACATGTCCCATCCCTCCCTCTTTGACAGCTTTCAGCTGCTGGCAGGGCACTGGAAAGAGATGTTTAGAACAAGAGGGATGTTTAGATCAGATATAAGGAAGAAATTCTTCCCTATGAGAGAGGTCAGGCCCTGACACGGGCTGGGGAGATAAAGGATCTTAAAGACCATCATGTTTCAATCCTTCTGCCCTTCCACCATCCCAGGTTGTTCCAAGCCCCATCCAAACTGGCCTTAGACACTTCCAGGGATGGGGCAGCCACAGCTTCTCTGGGCAACCTCTCCCAGGGCCTCTCCACCCTCACAGGGAATGATTTCTTCCTTATTTTTAATCCAAACCTATTCTCTAGCAGTTTACAGCCATTACCCCTTGCCTGTCAAACTGGGATGGACTGAGGTGCTCCTCCCCTGGTAACTTTCAAGCCCTTTTCCCCATCTTGCCAAGCCTCCAGCTGCTGTGAGCAAAATCCCTCCTGTCACAGCCAGAGTTATGATCCACCCCAAATCTTCCTGCTGTGCTTACATGGTGTACATGATCAGTGATGACTCTGCACAAAGCAGAAAATAAACCAGCCCTACAGCTGTATAAATGCATCAGCTCCACAGAAAACACAGGGAAATGCAACGTCTGCAGAAGGAGGGAGGGGAATTGAGAGTGCCAGGGGTTTTATTGCGGCACATTTGAGAGCAGAGTCCACAATAGAGAGTGAATAAAGACCTTATAAAAATACTTGGCAGCAACTCCTCTAAATCTTTCAAGGTATGAGTTTCTTATTTTAGTTGATTTACTGAGCTGACAAAGAGGCAATCATCGTTAATCAAAATAACTCACTCCTGCTTTGAGTATGAGAGCTGAAGTTAGATGAAGGTCATGGAAAAGAGATGATAAACTAGCCCAGGATCTTTAGTGGCTGGAGTTTATTAGGGAGCCTATTCTAGAGGGGAAACAGATTTTGGCAAATGCTGATGGTTTTTAAAATGGATTTTTTTCAAGAAGTAAGGATTGCATCTCTCACAGATTGACAGATGGGATACACTCGAGTATGCATGAAGGGATGATTTCCTGATGGCTTTTAGTAGCAAGAGGTGCTGTATTGGAAAGCATTTGGTATTTTCCTGGAGGCAGGGGGGGAAGCAAAGATTTGGATAAGATATGTAGGAGATGGGAAGTGACAGGGGCCTGTGAGTGCCAAACCACATTTTCTGGGGAAGCTTCAGGAGACCGAGCCACTGACACTTCTGAGAAATTTCTCTCTTGGACATCATGGGGATTTCTGTCCATGCCTAAATCCATTTTTACTTAAGGAAGTATCTTCCCTCAACCTTTGACAGTGCAATATCACCCTGCTACGTTCCTCACCCTGGTCAGGTGTGCACCAGCCTGTGCAGGACTCACTGAGGAGGACGTTTGTGAACACCTTGTTCAGCAGTTTGCTGATGGCTGAGCCCCAAATAATGCAAAACTGAACAGGCAGGAGCCCAAGAATCCTTCAAAATTATGCTAATGATTCTTAACAAGTTCCATGTTTTGCCTTGAAACTCACTTCTTTAGCTAAAATGTTCTCTGCATTCTGTCTAGAGTTAAGGGAAAATATCTAAATTGAAGCAAAAGTGGTTGCCCGAAGCAGTGAGGACTGCCAGTGCCTGCAAGCAATATCAATTAGTGTTCTGGTGCCAGAATTATCAATAGCTCTCTTGCCAGTAGCTTTTATTATAAAAAAAATGGGTTGATAACTGTGTATTTCACTTGGCAACATAATGTGTGACCTCAGCACGATAAAGGGACACGAAATCCCACAGAAATTTTGTTTAAAGCTAAATTATTTGTGCTTGAGATTTGCTTTCTATTCCCTCTCCTTCTTGCCCTGTGGACACATCTGATGAGTCTAAACATTGTCATTTAAAAGCTTTTGTGAGGTATTTGAAATTTCTAAACAATATGCTTATACATTTTGTTTTGTTTGCACCAAACAGTCCTGGGGGCTGTAACCATTAATGGAAAGCCAACAAAAGAGCAACTCCCAAATACAGGGGACCACTCCAATACTAAGGAAGCTGTAAGTTATAATACAAACAGCATACACCTATGTCAGCTGATGAATTAAATTCTATTTCCAAAAGCTCTCTTGTGGCAGCCTACTAAAATAATATATTACATGCTTAGAGGCAGCATTGGACTGATACAATGAAAGGGGGATAATTAAAGGCTTTGCAAATCCCAAATGTGCCAGCAGCTGCAGGTCAGCTCAGGAAGCAGCTCTGGGAGCCACACGTGTCCCTCCTGCAAGGATGGAAACCCATTACATGACACTTGTGGAGAATAAACCTGGAGGGGGAACAGCTTCTCTGCCCTGGATAAATATGTAGAAGAAATCCACCGGGAATGATGAAAAAAAAAAAAAAAAGGAGTGGTAGCAGGTGGTAGCACTTCTTTTCACCCTACAAAATGCATATTTAGAAGCAAAATGGAGAGGAGGAGCCAATTAGTGGGATTACTGTGCTTCAAGAGGCAGGTGCTTGCATTACAGCTAGGAAACTGCTGCTTCCAATGAGATGAAATGCAGGTGCTTTGTACACAGCAGAGGCTTTGGCAACAAAGTTTTGCTAATTACAGAAGTAGAGGACAAAGAGGTAAAGCTCGACAGCAGCTTGTTTGACAATGAACAAAGGACCCATAAGGCAGCATTAAAACTCAAGGAAAAAATGAATTTTCAGAGCTGAGCAATTCTGCAGGTTCATTGTGGAAGCCATAAAGAGAAGGTGACGTGGTCCTTTGAATGGCAGGGAATAGGGAGGTGGGGATAGTTTGGATTGCTTTGGGATGTGAGGAATAAAATGGCTTTGAGCAGAATAATAACCATGGCCACACATTCCTACTTAACCATAGAAAAAATGAACATCAGAGAAAAAACTATGGGTGAGCACCAGAGAAAGGGCTAAACCAGAAATCCTTTTGCTTGTCTGGATGCAGCTGTGGCTCCATCTGAGCTGAGAGTGCCTTTTCCTGGCTACAGAGCAGATGGTCCCTGTCAGCAGAGCCGGGAGCCACAGCCGGCACGGGCAGGGCACAGCGCCCACGGCCTGGGGAGGCACGGGGGGCACAGGGTCCACCAAAGCTGATCTGAAGAGCCAGGGAGGGCTGCATGGAGACTCAAATCATCATTGTCTCAGCACAATTCAGAGCTGTACAGGATCAATAAAAAAAGTGGGGGGGTCCAGTTGTGGCTCCTCAGTTTGGGAAGGACGTTGAGATGTTTGAGTGCGTCCACAGGAGGCAACGAGGCTGGAGAGGGACTGGGACCACAAACCCTGTGAGGAACCACTGAGGGAGCTGGGGGTGCTCAGCCTGGAGAAGAGGAGACTCAGAAGTGACCTTATCACTCTCTACAACTCCCTGAGTGGCTGTGCTCAGGTGGGGTTGGGCTCTTTCTCCAGGCAGCACTGACAGAACCAGAGCACACAGCCTCAAGCTGCACCAAGGGAAATATAGGTTGGATATTAGGAAAAAGATTTTACAGAAAGAGTGATAAAGTTCTGGAATGGTCTGCCCAGGGAAGTGGTGGAGTGACCATCCCTGGGTGTGTTTAACAAAGCCTGGATGTGGCACTGGGTGCCAGGGTTTAGTTGAGGTGTTGGGGCTGGGTTGGACTCCATGATCTTGAAGGTCTTTTCCAACCTGGTCATTCTGTGAATTCTCTGAACTTTTCTGAGGTGTATTTTGGGGCGTTCAGATTATTTTTCTCTTAGAGAGGTGCCAGTGCTTAATAATTTGGGGTGTTTCAGCTGCCTGAGCCCTGAGCTCCTGGCTGTGTGCTGTGCCCACCCCTCAGCATGCGTGAAGAAAAATCCCTTGGTCCTGCCAAGGATCCTCTTCAGCAGGTGACCTTCCTCCAGGACAGCAGAGCTCTTGAGTGCTCATTATTATTGTTGGATGCAAAGGATTGTTTCTTGCCATTTTTAAAATACAGTCACTTGGAACTCAGTAGGATTGGTGCTCAAATGTGGTTGCAATATACAAATAACAATTCCTGCCATGTCTGGATCAAAGCTGGAGTCAAGAGTTTTGAAATGGTCAGAGTATTTCTAAGAAGATATGTGAGATCAGATGGTTGCCAGAAGTGGATGTAATTATTTTTGTAGAAACACTCATTTTAGTACTATTTACATACAGACATAGAGATACCAAAGACCCAGGTCCCACTTGCCATTCCAGATGTTGAAGGCTGATGAAGACACGGTGAAGGAAGGTTTTGTTATGAGCTTGGAAAGAAGAGAGCGGGACTTGGGCGGGTGAAGACAAACTTCTGAAGCTTTGGGTGACCCTCTAAAATAAGTGGCCTCTTGGGCTCATTATCATCATACAACCACTCACATTATTAAAGGTGAACAGTGTGGATACAGAAAAACCTGCTGACAGGCTGAGAGAGTTGGGACTGTTGAGCCTGGAGAAAAGAAGGCTCCAAGGAGACCTTAGAGCCCTTTGCAGTACCTAAAAGGGGATACAGGAGGGGCTTGGGACAAGGGCCTGAAGTGACAGGACAAGGAGTATTGGCTCAAAGCTGAAGGAGGATAAATTTGGATAAGGTCTAGGGAAGGAATCCTTCCCTGGGAGGGTGATGAGGCCCTGGCACAGGTTGCCCAGAGAAGCTGTGGCTGCCCCATCCCTGGAAGTGTCCAGGAACAGACTGGAGGGGTTTGAAGCACCCTGGGAAGGTGGAATAGCAGGAGGTGGAAAGAAATGAGTCTTCCAACCCAAACCACTCTGTGGTTTTTCCAGCTCCTTGGCTTTCTGTGACTGCCAACAGTGCATAACCAGGATTTACCAGCCAAGTCCACGAGGAGAAGAATAGATGGGTAAAAAGCTGCATCAGAAAGAAACCTCCTGGGTGCACCAGGGACAACAACCGAGGTTTTAAACAATGCATCTCTGCAGGAGTCACGAGAGAGGGCAGCCAGGAGGCAGCCGGGCTCTGGCAGGGGCTGGGGAAGCGCTTGGCTGCCTCGGGCAAGGGAGGATGAGGGTGAATCCCGGGATAGAAACCTCAGCCTTGCACTCCTTAGAAAAAACAGAGACCTGAGTAATGCCCTGTAAACAAAACCTCCAGGCAAGGGAACAGCTGAAGGTATTGGTCAGGGATCCAGGCTGGAAATATCTCCGTGGGTTTCGGAGGCTCTTGAGGAAAGCTGGGTCTGGGGTGCAACAGCCCAGAGAGCAGAGTTGTGAAAGAGCTGTAATTAGTGTCTGACAAAGCAATTAAAACCTGACAAGCAAAGGCAGCAGAATGAAGCTGATGGAAGTGGACAGGGCTCCAAATGTGAGTTTGATAATGAATCCAAAACACCACAGGGGGAAAAGGTGCCCGGGGCAGAAACCTGGGTGACAGTGAGAGCTGTACCCCATGGAGCCGCTCCTAACTCTCCAAAAACCCCATGGAGCCACACCCAGCTCCCAAAATACCCCAATACCCCATGGAGCCACCCCTAGCTCCCCAAATACCCCATGGAGCCAACCCCCTAGCTTCCCAAATACCCAAATACCCCATGGAGCCACACCCAGCTCCACAAATACCCCATGGAGTCACCCCTATCTCCCCAAATACCCCAATACCCCATGGAGCCGCCCCTAGCTCCCCAAATACCCCCACACAGGGAATTGCCTCCTGCCCGTGCCTTTCCCCAGGGATTTGGTGATTTTTCCCTTCTTGGTTGTCTAATCCTCCAAACTGATTTAATTGAGACCTAAGGCAGGCTGGGTGTCTGTGTGTTCAGCCAGGTGTGCTGGTGGATTATTTCAAAGAACTGGCCTTATATAAATTTAGTTGTAATATGAAATTGTTTATTTGCTCCCTTCTACCTGAATTTTGCAATTTGCTACTATTTTAACTAAGCCTTGTTAGAGAAAATGGCTCTAATTTGCTTTTGTCTCTCAGATGTGACAAGAGCAATGCACACGTTTGTGCCTGGCTATGTTTTCTCTGTGGCTGAGACTCACCAGTCAGATAAACTATGAACATTTTAGAATACCCTAAAAGCTGAGGACTGGCACCATGTCTGACATGGACTTGTGTGAGAGCTCCAGGTTTTCTCACATTTGAGAAAACTGGCACAAGAACTCGCAGATCTGGAAGAAACGTCCATGCAGGTTGACTGCACAAATGAATTTAATTGTTTGCACAGGATCTGTTTTGCTGCTTCACACTGTAACAACACTGATCTGATTATTTTTCTTTGCTTTAACCAGCAAAATGTCTCTCATTGGTGTTTGCATAATTAATGCTATAGGATTGGGCTGTGATCCAGCGCCATGCCAGGAATTGCTGTGCTCTCCAATCTGCTGCAAAACAGCATTTTCTAGCACATTATTTTTATTCTAATGCTGTAATATGGAAAGCCCTGCAGTGCCCTGGCTAATGTGGCTTCTTCTGTCTCTGCATCACAGTAGTTGGCTCTTCCCTGACCTGGGAGAGCTACAAATCCCATTAGTTTAAAAGCAGCATCATCCTGAATGTGTTCCTGCTTGTGAACTCCAAGCTGCATTTGTCTGTTAGATAGATCTACACAGTCTGGCTGTAATTGGGGTGTTTTAAAACCTGCTGGAGCAGCAAAGCACTGCGAGGGGGGATGTCAGAAGGACTTACCCAAGCTTTGTGTAGCAGATTTTGTGATGCAGTTTCCCATTTTGACTGAGGGTATTTCAGGAAAACCCATAAGGGCTGAAGCTGTCCTGTCAGAGGTCACATTTTTTTGTGTGTGGGATGGACAGGTTTAACTGGGAAAAACCTTGGAGATTCCTTTATTATTGCTTCTCTGAATGATCCACGGACTGTTGATCAAAAGGGAAATCTTTGTTTTGTTTTCAAGAAAAGGGAGTATTAATAATGATAGCACAACCTTCTGGTTACTGTGTGATGACAGAGCAAGCAGGAAACACAAGGGATGAAATTAAATAATACAATCCCAATAATGAAGCAGTATAATCAATACTGCAATCAAACAGATGATTATACCCTAATAATGAGCACACCCCCTCCTTCCCAGTGAATTCTGCAGCTTGGCTATCTGTGCTGCTCACAAGGCACACAGCCCTTTGTGCCAAGTGGATTGAGAAGAACTTTCCCTACCCCCCTTCCATTTCATTTTCGCTCTCCAGCTTCCCCTTGCACACTCCAACTCCCAAAGCCCTTCCCTTCAATATGATCCTTCACCAAATGTGCATTATCTGGTAGGATGATGCATCAAAAATACTCCTGACCCTTCCTCTCTGCTTTGGTACCATCTGGCAGAGACGTCTTGGACCAGCTCCTTAACCCCTCGCTGCCTGGTTTGCACCTGTAAAGCACAAAGATTGCTGTTCTTGGCCTTGTGGGTGTGTTTGCCTTGGGATGAGAAGGGTGGGAATTGATACAGATCTCTCTTTATTGCTCTAAGGCAATAGTGGCAAAAAATCATGGCTTAAATGACTTAACACACCTGGCCCAATATCAGTGAACATCCAGCTGTACCAGGTGTGAAGGAGAGTTCTGGCCTGCCTAAAAACTTCTTTGTTTTCTCTTTTTCACTTCCAAAAATGACTTGCAGGGGTGGGGGAGAAGGAAGGTGGGTGAGATTGTGCTGAACAACTCTTGGTAAATTTGGGAAGTCTCCTCTTTATCTGGCAGCTGCACTGCTTTGCTGATAAGCCCTGCAGCCAGCTCGATTTGACAGGATAAACCACGGCAAGCAGCAAACTTAATCTCCTTGAGGCAAATGGAAATGATGTCTTCCTGCAGATCTGCCTGTGCAGATCCCACAGGCTGCTGCCAGCAGCAAAGTTTGCTCCCAGGGGCTGCCCTGTGGAAACCCAGGGCACTGGGAATATTTCTGTGTCTGCTCTGGGGTGCCCTGACCCCCAGGGCAGCACTGACTCTGACCCTCATCCATGGAGAAAGTTTCCCAGACTTCAAGATAGACCAGAACCCACAAAAGTGTGAAACAGATTACAGAGAGCAGTGTAGGTGCATCACTTGGTGAGAAATTGAGGTTTTGGGATTTTTACTGTGTTGTGGATGGGAGCAAGATGGAGGGCACAGGGTGTTGTCCTGGGTTTCTTCTTCATGCTTCTTCTTCCTCCTGGAAGAGGAAGAAGAAGCATGAAGAAGAAACCGAGGACAACACCCATGGGTTTGGGTGGCATTTTGTAATTAGGCAGTAAAGTCCCCATTGCAGCTCTTTGGGATCAGTTATTGGGTTAAAAGGGAAATAATCTAGGTGTCAGTTCTTAATTGGACAATTTAGTCTGAAAAGCCCTTGTACCAAGAGATTGTTGGCCATTTTGTGCCTTCTAATGAAAAGCTGCAGAACTCACAGCAGTGAGACTGTTTCACTGATAAGAAATAATAAACACCTGAGTGTGAACATGAACTACTGTCTCAGTGCCTTCAATCCAGACCCAGAGAAACTGATACTGCCCCTTCCAGCCCCAAAGGGTTCAGGCTGGAGAAGCAGGTGGGATACACCTCAGTGTCCCAGATTCCCATGAGCTACAGGCAGTGGAGGCTGCTGTTACACCCTGTTACCCCGTGGGCAGGATTTCCCAGAGAGTTCTTGCATGAGCAGGACACAGCAATAGATTGCTCCATTTGAGGTCTATTTCCATAGATGTGATGAGAAAAGAGATCATGGTGTGAAATGACCATCCAAACAGGACCTCTGAAATAAAGGAAGAAGAGGCAGAGAGTGAGCAGCAGAGTTTTATTGCTGGAAATCTGATGGGGTTTATAAATCCAGGATAAAAGGAGGAAGAGATTAAACAAGAGCTCTAGAGGGAATTTTGAAAAAAAAAAAAAATCCAACCCCAAAAAACTTCCCCAAAATCCTCAAAACCCCAGAGTGTGTTTAAGACCATCAGCAGAGTGAAGCTGGTGGTGGTACCCCCAGGCCATGCCCCAAGCCAGGAGAAGAGCAGAGAGGAGCATTAGTGCTAAAAGCCTCTACAGGTGGTCCAGCAACACCTGCAGAAAGGCACATAAAAGCAAAGTGCACTTCTGGGTAATTTTCTGAGCTAAAAATACAAGTAAAATAGAGATAAACTTTCCAATATCATTGTCAATCCCCTCAACACAAGGACAAGTGCAACTGGGAGGTTTGTGCTGGAGGCAGGGGAGTTGTGAGCACAGTCTGGCAAGAAATGGGGGATTTCTACTTGAGCAGATACTGCTTATAACTGGGGATAACTTGTGAGTGGAAAACACATTAAAAGCATTGTTTTTACTACAGTCCCACAATGAAAGTTGTTCTACTTGAGGCTCTTGGTCTCTTCCTTGCCATTACTGATAGGGTCACTCAACGCACAGCCTCCAGTTTGGGTTTGGCTCCCATCAGAGCTGGCTGCAGGTTTCTGCTCATGGTTTCCAGGGATCCCACCATGTATCTCCCATTTCCTCTCTTCCATCATTTCATTGCTCAAGCAACTCCTATCCTTGTCTCCTACAGAGTAGTTACAGAGCTTTACCACTTGGCCCAAAGAAAATCAATTTGATTTAGCACACCAACAGTTAATTTTTAAAGGCATAATTCAGCAAAGAAACTTACACTCTAAATCAGACAAACTAAATAAGAATGGGATCTCTTCTGCAAATTTATAGGTGGCAAACTGAAATGTCAGGGGGTCCATATATTCATCTGTCAATGTGTAATGCAATTAGACAAGATAATTGGGCAAACTTAAGTTTTTACAGAGATCTGGAAAATGTATTAACTTTCCTTCACTAGCTTTGATAGCAGGGCAGAGCCATTGGGGGTCGGTGTAAGGTGCAGAAGTGAGTCTGGATTTAGGATTAAGGTGGGAAATATTCCAATGGGGAGCATACACCCAGTCTGCTTTCTCAATGTCTCAGGCACAGCTTACAGGAGGAACAGTTTGCTGTGGTCCCTTGTGTTGACTGAGGAGGGCTCAATAATGGAAATGGCAGGGGCAGATGTAAATATGAAGCCAGTAATATGTCTTAATTTAATCAACACTTGACAAAAATCCCAAGGAAGTAAATAATCTGTTCACTTAGCAGATTTTACTGGGGTATCTCCAAATCTTTTGTGGCAATGAAGCCCCAGGCTGAAGTGTAAACAGCAAAAATGATCAGAATTAGAAATACTGAGCTCTGCCTCTATTTTTTGGGGTTTTTTCCTAAGAAGGGCTATGAAAGACATGTTAAACAGCATCACAAGCAACAAGGAGCCACACAGACTGGGGCAAGGAGTGCATCCTTCCTCATGTTTAACTGCCCATCCATTTTTAGTCCTTGTGCATGTTTATGTGTTTATATCTGCCCTGCCATCAGTTTATTTCTGCCCTGCTATCACTTTAATAGCTGGCATATTTTAAGCATCGAGTCTGAAATAGCCTCAAGAAAAAGCAAAAGTAAACTCCAAGAGGCAGGTTTAGAATTACCTCTGAATTAAAAAGCAGGCTTCAATATTTAATGATGAGGTACTAAATGATGTCCTGACAATTTTATTAAACTAAAGTGAGGCAGCACATTTGATTTAGGCCATCTAAGCTTTCTATTCCCCTGCCTAGGAAGGCTTGTGGTAGTAATCAACTCCCTATATTCAGAGGAAATTGTTTCTTTATGGTTTAAAGTGTGAAGACTCTTCTAGATAACCATATATTGCATCCAGCAGGACCCTCTTTCAGCCCATTCAGCATCAGGAGAAAGGAGCAAATAGCGACAAAATTAAGGGAGAAATTGCAGAGCAATGGCCTCGAACTGATGCAGGGCCCTAATTCAGCAGAGCACTCAAGCAAACGTAGAACTTGTAATCTCTGTCAGTTTTGAGGAGGGGGTTGTGAACCCAAAAGCTTTTCTACCTTTTTCTCAGATCCATCAGCAGTTCTAATGAAATCAGGCTACAACTTTTGGGTTTTATGTTCTCTAGATCTCTATTGCTGCTGCCTTGCACCATTCAACCTGGCCATGGATGGATATTGATGGATATTGATGCCAGCAGCACAGGCTCCTCTCAGCCCTGATTTGCAGCCCCAGGACTAGGGAGCCTTTAAATACATTTTTATATCATAGTATTTTTATATCATACATTTTTATATCATATCAAAGTATTTTTATATCATAGCTGGAGGTTTGGAGTTACTTCCTGTGGTGTTTGTGAGGGTCCCCAAGACGAGGTGAGAGATGAGAATCTGACTCCAAGTTCTCAGAAGGCTGATATATTATATTAATTATATTATATTATATTATATTATATTATATTATATTATATTATATTATATTATATTATATTATATTATATTATATTATATTATATTATATTATATTATATTATGTCATGTCATGTCATGTCATGTCATATGATATGAGTCCTATACTAAAACTATACTAAAGAAAGAGAAAGGATATATCAGAAAGTTTAACAAGAATGATCATGAAAGCGTGTGACTGACTCAGAGAGTCCAACACAGCTGGCTGTGATTGGTCGTTAATTAAAAACAATTCACATGGAACCAATCAAACATTCACCTGTTGGTAAACAATGTCCAAGCCACATTCCAAAGCAGCAAACACAGGAGCAGCAATCAGATAATTATTGTTTCCATTCCTCTCTGAGGCTTCTCAGCTTCCCAGGAGAAAATCCTGGGCAAAGAGGATTTTTCAGGAAATGTCATGGTGACAAATTCCCACAGCCACGAGCCCCTGAGTTGATCAAACAACAGGGTGTAGCATGGTGAGAGGTTCATTACTGCAATTTAAGCTCCACCTAGAAACAGCCACCAGTGAGGGGAATGATGATCTGTTTGTATGAGCCTGAATTCCCCCAAGATTTAGCATTTAAGGCAATTACTGCACTCTTCCTTCATGCCTCATATGCAGGAAGTCCTTGGGCAATTATCAAGTTCAGGGGGGAAAACACACAGATAGAAATGTGGATTTTTAAGCTGGGTTAGAGTCCTTCCCAGGAAAGCCCATGGCTCGAGCAGAGCTCCCAGGGCACATTGGGAGGGTTAAAAAGGATTTGTGTGCTGGGACCCCATCCCAGGTTAGCCTGTCAGCTGATCTCCAGCACCACTGACAATGTGAATGTTCATCAGACAGATATCACCAGTGCTTGCCGATTTCTCCCTGAGGATGCAGGAATTTCTGGAAATCACCACTTTAGCAAAGCTCTCCAGTAGGAATGGTTGGCTGATGCACAGCGCTGTGAAACCTAGAATTTGAGCATGCAAGGTTAATAAACAGCAGCAAGTCACCATAACTCACAAATTAAAGGCCCCAATTTTCACAGTTGGGCTGCGAGATCTAATTAAGGCCGGTGGTGCAATTCAGTGTTTGGAGAGTAACTGCCTTGTTTAATTTATCCACAGATTTTGCTGCCTTCATTTTTTTTTTAAGTAGCAAAGGAAGACAAAGCAAGACAGAGACCTTTCCCTCAGGACTGAGTCCATCTGCAGCAGAAAGCCTCAGTTCCTCTGTGCTTTGCAGTCTATTATTACTTCTCACTGGTTATTTTCTGGGTAATAGAGGAAGCTGCTGGGTTTATTTTATCTCCTTTATCACTTTAAACAATGTCAAAGACAGCTAATGCCCACGATGGATGGTTTGCTATTAGAAATATGAATATTATTCTGTATAATTGGTGCATCACTGTTATCTCAGTGGTGTGTGCCTCGGGCTGGATCCTCTGATGGATCTGCAGGCCATTGTGTTATATCTGACAGAAGGACTAAACAACCCTAAAGTCACCCTTTGTTTCCAAATAAATGAGCAGCTAATCACAAAGCCCACAAGGGGTGAGGCTTTTGGGTATTCCCACTCAGCCAGGTTATGGGATATCCCTGGTACACCACGGGCTACTCCTGGAAATAGAGAAACAACAAAGAAAGGGAATTATTAAGGCTAATTCATGTTTGATGCTTCCACCCTGGGAAACTAAACTTCTGTATCATGGCAGTTTTGAGTACCAGGACCCATTGGATTGGAACATGCCAAGAAATGTTCTTCATTGGGAAGGAATTCTCCCCTGGGAGGGTGGGGTGGCCCTGGCAGAGGGTGCCCAGAGAATTTGTGGCTGCTTCATCCCTGGAAGTGTCTAAGGCCAGGCTGGATGGGGCTTGGAGCCACCTGGGGTAGTGGAAGGTCTCCCTGCCATGGCAGGGGTTAAGAACAAGATGAGCTTTAAGGTCCCTTCCAACCCAGACCATTCCATGATTCAATGACTCCATCATTTGTGCAGAATTATATCCACAATAAACTATTTTTTAGCCTTCAGGTAATCAAATACCAGCTGTTAAGTCAAAACAGAGTATCTTGAGTGTGGCCTTAATTTGTATGTAACTATTTGTTCTTAATTGGTAGGGAACAGGTTCCTATAGAAGGATTGGGGTTTGGGAGCCCCTTTTTCTGATATTCAATGCTGTGCTCTGCTGTGGTGCTGGATTTGTTCTGCACTGGGAGTAGAGAATAGGAACAGGGAGAGGTCTTCTGGATGTTTTCCAAAGATTTCATTCCCAGGAGAGTAAGGGACAAAAAACCACAGAATTACACACATACACCCATTTATAAATGGGTGTATGTTTGTATCCAGGGGAGGATACAATCTTTAGCCAATTGGGAGAAACTGGGGGTGGGACACAAGGCGGGGAATACAATGTTTAAACCAATAGGGGATTACAGGGGAGGAGAACAACTTAAACCAATGGGGCCTCGAAGGATACAAAATGGATAGGGAAGTTTCTAGAGAAAGGGGCAGGCTTGGGGAGGGATTGACATTCAGTGGGAGGAGGAACAGGGAACAAAAGGGCAGATCATTGGGGACATGGAGAGCTAGGGCAAAACCAACAACACAAGGGGAAAGGAACAATCTATTGGTAATAAAATAGGCTATTACAATAGAAAATAGGGGAGGGGTTATAAAACCCCTGACTACTAGGACCAAATTGCAATCAAAAACACACACAGCAACAGTGTTTAACCTGCCTTGTTCACTGATCACACAGACCACTCTGGTATCTGCTGTGCTGGAGCCACAGAGAGCCCTGCAAAGGCCAGAAAAGACCACATTTGGCAGAAAAGCAGAGTGTCAAGTTGTGCTTCATCCAAAGAGCCAAAGTGTGAGTGATGAGAGGAGTCACTGCTCAGGGAGCGTCTGTAGCCCCATTTCTCTTCACAGAGAAAAGCAAGGCACAATTCTTCTCAAGAATATTCTTATCGCATTTGCTGTGCCCGTGTTTGTGCCAAAGTAGAATGCAATGGAGATTGTTCACCCAAAGTGATTTTGGGTGTTTTGTTTCCTTGGCCTATCAGGGCCAGGTGTGTGTGTGTGTTGGGACTCTGGGCTGAGAGTCACGAGATTGAGTGCAGTGGAGTGCTTGGCAGATTCAGTTTAGATGTAATATAATCTAGAATAATATAGTATAATAAAGTAATTAATTAGCCTTCTGATATCAATGGAGTCCTCCTCATGATTCCCCCCTGCCATGGGGGTTGCCTGTGAATTCGATAAGCATCTGCTCCAGGGGCTGCTCTGCCCACCTAGGCCTGGCAGCTCCTGCTGGGGGCACAGTCCCTCCTCTCCTGCTTTCCTCAGCCACTTTTGCTCAAAACCCCAGTTTCAAGTGGTTTCCTGCTTCGTTGCTTTCCTGGTTTGGCTCAGCATCTGCTGCAGGAGCCGGGGGATTCCTCAGTGGGGTTTGCGTTTGATGGGAGACCCTCGGGCCCTCGCTGTTGCTGAAGGAACTAAATAGCTTACATCAGGTTTTTGAGCACCCACTGCTCCAGATGAAATCAGTGGGGAGCTGCATCCACTTCAAGTTTCAGAGCCCATTTAGCTTTGATTTGCATCTGGTATCTGGGGCAAATTCTGGGAAGTGTCTTATTTCATCCAGTCTTGCCGATGTCTGTGATTTTATCAGGAAGTCTCAGGGTATTTGGTGTGTTTTTTCCTTAACATCCCAACTTTAACCATCAATTGATCACATCAGAACTGAGTCACTCAGTTAAAAATAAAAGCTTGTGTCCCCTGAAACATTGGGTTACAGTCAGGAACACACAGAAACTGCAAGAAAAAGGGAAGGAAAAGTGCAAGAACGCAGAATTTTCTATTGTGGATGTCTTGTAAGGGATCCCTTGGCCAAAAAACAGGATTTTGGGAGGTCTGGGTTTGGTAAACCTGCAGAAGAGCAGATGATGTGAGGTGCTGTAGGCATTTCTGGGTGTTTCCATCTGATTTGGAAAGGAAGGCTGTTCAACCCTACCTTGTTTTATCCCAGGTGAACAATAAAAATATTGAGTTTATAAGAGGTAAATTATGTTGTGTGAAATCAGGGACAAAGTGGTAGAGTGATGCCAGTGACACATTCCAGAGCAAATATGGGAAGAGCTCTCCTGGTCCAGCCCTTCTGGGTGATGCTCCTGGGTGCTGTGTTTGTGGGAGTTCTGTGCCATTCCCTGGAGAAAAAGCTTTAAATGGAAAAATATTGAACATATAACTGAGCTCAAGCATTTCTCACTCCAGTTATGGAGCAGCTGCCCTGGGATGGAACTTGCTGGCAATGCAGACAGGACAGGCGGGGTGGGAACGCCTCTTCAGCATCTTTTCCCATGGGAGGGGATAACAGAGCAGAGGGCTCCAAGGGGTTTGGAGCAGGGAGCAGGAGCCAGGGCTGGGGTGGGCACCCCAGGCATATCCCATCCCATCCCATCCCATCCCATCCCATCCCATCCCATCCCATCCCATCCCATCCCATCCCATCCCATCCCATCCCATCCCATCCGAGTCACTGGAGCAGAGAGTGTTGCTCATTTTCCACCTTTGCAAAGCTGGAATTTGTCCCCATCAGCATCAATGTTCCCTCAGGCTCCCAAGGCTGCCATATCCACAGCTCCCTCTGTACTCTTTGGGAAAGCCAGGCACCTGATAAATGTTTGACCTAAGCTGCCATTCCCATTTTTTACATCTTTTCTTTCCTCTTTCTGCACAGCCAACACTGTGTGTCACATCCCAGGTGAGGGGAAGGAGAGAGGCAGCTCCTGCTCTGTGGCTCTCCCATCCCTGTTCCCTGCTCATCCCATGCAAAAAGGAAAATTTCCTTTAAAAACACAGGGTCAGGGAGCTTTCCTGCATGGACACTGCCCTTTTCTCCACAGCCAGGACTCCTTCCTGGGCAGCTGGTTCTAATTACAGCAGTGTAATTGCAGAGCTGTGCTTGGCCAGCCCAGCTCTGGGCTCCCAGTGCCAGAGGGAATGCTTGGGAATATTCCTCTTCCCTCTCTCCCTGCCCCAGCATTCCCCAGGCTCCACAAATTCTAACTTTCACACACCATGGGGGGAACAGTCATTGTTATCTCAGGACTGTGAGCCAAGGAGAGAAATAAGAGGACAAAAGAGGAACTTGTTTTGTTGGGGCTTTTTGTTTCGCCTCCCCAGCTCCATCATTCTTACATTCCCAGCTCTGTCTGCAATTCCAGCCTGCTTCAGGATATCTCTTGCCAGCCACGGATGCCCTGTGGGATTTCCCTTTCTTCTCCATTGTCTTTGCCTGCTTTCCTGCAGATAATGGGGAATACAGCATCTTGCAGCACAGTTATTCCTGGGAAAACACTGTGCTGGGTGCCTGTGCTGGCTGACAAGGGGTGGGATGGCAGGAGAGAAATGTCTGGGGTAGAATTGGTGGGTTTGGTGCAGTAAAAACCTTGTCATTGGTGTTGGGATTCCACTGGTTCCCCCTCAGTGAGACATCACAGATATTGAGTTTGTGAGGGTCCCCAGGATGAGATGAGAGATGAGAATTTGATTCTATGTTCTTAGAAGTATTCTATTCTATTCTATTCTATTCTATTCTATTCTATTCTATTCTATATGTTATATTATATATGTTATATTATATATGTTATATTATATTATATGTTATATTAAGTTATACTAAAACTATACCAAAGAAAGAGAAAGGATAAGATGGTTTAAAAAGAATGATAATGAAAGTTTGTGACTGACTCCTCAGAGTCCGACACAGCTGATGGTGATTGGTCATTAAGTAAAAACAATTCACATGAAACCAATCAAACATGCACCTGTTGGTAAACAATCTCCAGACCACATTCTAAAGCAGCCAAACACAGGAGAAGCAAATCAGATAATTATTATTTACATTTTTCTATGAGGCTTCTCAATTTCCCAGCAGAAGAAATCCTGGTGAAGGGATTTTTCCAGAAAATATGACCGTGACACACAGACACCACAGCAGCAGAAATAAAGGGGGAATTTTCATTTCCTATTAAAGCAGGTGTATCTGGGCTATGCTTGGGGTCTGAACCCCAAAAATTTGGGGAATGAGCTGCAGGGCTGCAAGGTTTCATTTAGAATGGGCTGGGCTGTGCCTTTGTAATGGATAATCATCAAGGAATGCTCATTCTTTCTCCTAAGACACCCAGTATGTGTGATTTGGGCTGCTTTCACCCATGACCTTGCCCAGCTGTGCCACAAGAGTCATCCCATCTGTCAGAAGGTGCCACAGGGACCTGCTCACCCTGGTTTCCCACTGTCCTGGTCCCTGGCAGCCTTTCTTGCCCCCTCAGAGGATGCCAGGAATGGTGAGTGGTGTGTGCCAGGCTTCTGTTTGCCTCCTTTTACAATCACTGATTCTAAAGCCAGTGATTAGAAGTCATTAAAAGCAACAGATTCCTTATTAACAAAGGCTTTGTGCCATCACTTGGGGCATTGGGTGACATTTCCAAGCCTGCCTTGGCTCTCCAGCACAATCCCTGGCATTTGCCCATGGCTCCAAGGGCTCACCTGTGGCACAGGGACAACTCCAGGAAGTGTTTAATTCAGCAACAGTTCTCTTTAACTTCATACAGCTATTTATTCCTCATCCTTTATTTATTTTGATTGCAATGAAACTGCTCAGGAGGAGATTTGGAGTTTTTTCCCCCAAAATTTTTCATCTACATCTAGTGCCTCTGCTGGACCTGGGCTTGTGCTTTGCCTCGTGCTTTGTGACAGGGGCAGAAGTCAGGGAGGTATGAAGAGGTCACAGAATAATTTACTTAATAAGATGTGTCTTCCTACCTACAAGCTGTTAATGTTATGCTTAGTCCCTGAACCATGAAAGGTTATAAATTACTTGTTTATCTACCTCATTTCTGGATTTTTCCATTCTCTGCATGACATTCAGATCCCTTTTTCTGAATCATTCTGCTTTGGAGCACTTCAAATCACACAGCACTGGTTTTAATAGATCATTTTGAAAGGAAATTCAGTGGCTTATTTTTCCCCCAGCTGTATCAATTTCTGAGGGTTTTTTTCTCTTTTTTTGGGATGGTGTGTTGTCTAGTAAAATGCCAACTAAAACTGGCATTCAGTTGGCAACAAAACTAAATTAAAAGTTTAGTTAATAAACTAAATAATAAAAATCTGGGAGGATATTTAGGGGGAAATCTCTGTCCAAGGTGCATCCTAGATGTGAGGGCTCCAGGGAGACCCAGCTGGGTTATCTCCTGTGCATTCCCATGCCACTTTTATTCCCCAATCACTGATACTTGGACAGTGTCTAATTATCCAAGTGGGTAAGGAGAGGGAAAAAAATGGAGAAGTCTGGAGGACTGTGTGAAATTCAGAGCAAGAAGAACAGAGAAGGAGGAACAAAGTGCCCCAAAGCAAGGGAACAGACTCCAGGCAGAGAAGAGGATGCAGAGACATTTCAATTTATCATTTCTTTCCTCTTTAAAATCTTATTTCTCAAAACCCACCTGACAAGTTCAGCAGTTTCACTCGAAAAAAAAAATCCTAAAACTGTGAGAGACAAGTGGTAAAATTGGCACTGGAGATTGTGAGACTGTTGGTCAGATCATGTCCTGGGAAATCAAGATTAGAAAAAAACATGGATTTTTAAAGGCTGTCCTGAACTGATTAAATGTCACAAAATCACCCCAGAACTGTTCTAAAATTTTAATAGAAATAGTCTAAATTTTTTAAGTTCATCTGAACATCCCTTAGGATGTAGAAACCATATGAACAGAGGGTGATGGGCAAAAAGGGACAAAATGACTCATTTAATAAAATCAGGGACATTTTTCAGTGTCTGGTTTTAATAGATGGGTCATGCAAAAAGATTCCGCAAATTTCCTAACCCTAAACTAATGTGAGACATACCAAAATAACCTGTTCTTCAAACTGAAACCAGAGAATTAAGCAAAACTTATAAAAGAATATTCCATTTTCCTCTGGGCCAGGCTACATCAGCACAATCAAACCACCTAGTTGTTTCAGAGAATGCAGAAGAATTTGCTACGTACATTTTTTTTGCCAAAACATTTCAAAGCAAAGTTTATTTGTTCACATTCTGTTGCTAATTCCTCCTGTAAATATTGTGTGAAGTGTTTGTTGTTCTTTGAAACTGTGAGCAGCTGTAGTGGTCTGGGAGACAGCACTAATGAACAGATGTGTATGGCAGAAAAAAAGCTATTATCTTCCTTTTGTTCACCAAAACTTGTTAATTTGGGACTGTTTGCATTTCAAGCTGCAATTTTATTATCCACCAAAGGTGTAATAGTGGGCTTTAGAAGCTGAGATCATTTTTTTGCCTTCAGTTTTTCTTTTCCCTTATTTACCTATCTGTAAAATGAAAATCCATGAATTACCTGTTCCAACCCAGCTTCCTACTGGTTCCTTATGGTCTGCAAGAAGCTCATATAAAATAGATTGGGGAGAAGTCAGCTGTAATCAGTGGAAAATGAGAGTTCCCAAAGCCCTAAACAGTTTACATGAGCATCACTTATATAAGAAAACATAATAAAGGAAGAATTGGGCATCCTTGAACTTCCATTTTCATGCCTTTAACTGACTGTGGTCTAATTGTGGCCTTACCAAATTCAGAGGAATTTTTCTAATGTTTCAGTAGGAGCAGACTTAGGGATTGTTTGGATGGTTGTGGTTGTTGCTGTTCTCCATGAGATGTTTGGAAGTTTAGGGAGAGCACAGGAGAGACCTGCAACTGGCAGAATTCAATCAGGCTGGCCTTGCTGGGGTGATTTATGTCTTTAAACCACCATCAAAAGCTGGAAATCTACTGAAAAGCTGTGTACTAGTGGTGTTGGCCATCTTAGGCCTTCAGCTGTGCTCCTGGGAAACTGAGTTTTTGGGGGGTTAAAGTGCTTGGGTGGAGATCAGGGGGCTCAGTTTGGGAATGGTCTGTTAATGGATTCATGACTGGAGATTATGGAAAAGAAAATCAAATAATCTCCCTGATAATCCAGGAAAACTTCCTGTAGATCCCTTTGTACTGCCACTGCATGGAAGTGTGGAAATGCAGCTGAGCACCGTGGATCTAGAGAAATCTAAACTAGGGAATTTTCACTCCTTTCCTCAGATTCTTCTTGAAAACACAATACACATACCCTTATAACCATATATATGTGTGTATGTATGTGTACACACACATATACATATATGTGTGTGTTTGTGTATATGTAAAAAATAAATATATGTGTCACTTCGAGGTGTATTTGCCCAGCCTGAATCTCTCTTAATTTCATCCTTTTTTATTTCTGGCTCTGTCCCTTTTCAAACTATTAATTTCCTGCCTGCCTTTGGCACTGACATGTTGTCACCACATCCAGCCCTGTGTGTCACCCACTGCACCCCAGCACCCGGGGTCCCTTGTAACCTCTGCTGTAATTGAGGATTCCACTTACAGGGCATTGGGGTGACTCTGCTCTGCCACCAAGTGAAGGTGAGAGGATTTTAGGGTCACCCAAGACCAGGTGATGCCCCCTTTGCAATGGGAACCTGTTATTATGCAGCTTGAAAACCTACAGGCAGCTCAGGCATCTACCTCATGCTGCAAACTCATATCTTATTTATTGTCCACCACTTAAATTAAGTCACATTTACTGTGGCTCCAAGGCATCTTTTCCCCCTTGAATCTCTGTTTCCAATTATTTTCCCCCAGATGTCATTAGCTGGTATTTGCCAGGTTGCATCTCATTTTGTTTTCTGTCTTTTTGCTCAATAACAAAAAAACATGAGGGGTCACTTTGAGGCAGTGGAACTAATGGGCAATCATGGATATTACAGAAGCTTGAAAAATTATTAAGGTGATGAAATCTTTCTAGTGCTACATGCTAATGAGAACCCAGCATGGGGCTGTTTCTGAGATAATCCTATTTCCAGGCTGATTGAAATATCATTGTGAGTGTTTCCTTCTAAATCTGTATGTTCCTAAGGATCCATACGTTTGGCTTTCCATGAAATTGGAGTTTGCTTTTCATGAACTCATGTATGGAAATACATTAGGTGGATGCTTGTAAAATCTTATTAAGCTGCTGTTGTTGGACATTTTGTGATGGAGGGACAGTCTGGGGTAGGCAGTAGGGCTTGGTGTGCTGCTCCTCCTGCCCACAGCCACCAGAGCCTCCCTCCCAGGGCTTTGCTCACAGCACCAGATGGGAGCTGAGTTTTAACCTCCTTGGATTTTTAAAGGAGGGATTTTTACACAAGTCTTGGGAAATGGCCATATTGATGGCCCCATAAGAGAGTTTCTGTTGTGGTGTTGTGAGGTCCCCAGGATGAGGTGAGAGATGAGAATTGACTCCCAAGTTTTCAGAAGGCTGATTTATTATTCTATTCTATTCTATTCTATTCTATTCTATTCTATTCTATTCTATTCTATGGAATTATATGGAATTCTATTATATTCTATGGAATTATAAGATATTCTATGGAATTATATTATATGGAATTATATACTAAAACTATACTAAAGAAAGAGAAAGGAGACATCAGAAGGCTAGACAAGAAAGAATAATAAAAACCTGTGACTGACCAGAGTCCTGACACAGCTGGACTGGGATTGATCATTAAATTAAAACAAATCACATGCTGGGTAAACAATTCTCCAAATCACATTCCAAAGCAGCAAAACAGGGAGAAGCTGAAGCTTCCCAGGAGAAAAGATCCTGGTAAAGGGATTTTTCATAAAACATCACAGTGACAAGTTTCCTCTTGCTAGGACACGGTGATAATGTGGGCACAGCTGGGGGGGGAATATCTGCTGTGTGAGCCCCAGCTAACACTCAGTGCAGTTCCCAGCAATCACTGAGTGATTGCTAAATGTAACTGGGGTGGTTTTGTGGCACTTTGGTGGTTAACAGGTTATCCCTGCCATGAGGCTCAGGGAGCTGTCACGAGTGCCAGGCACTCAGGCTCCTCAGCCCTTGGCTCACGGGATCACCACGGGCTCCTCATGGGCAGGGGAGGATGAAATGAAACACAAGGGAAGAGCTTTTCTCTGCATGACCCCCTCTCTGTGCTTTGGGTGACTTTTATTCACTCCAGGGGCTGAGTAAAGCCCCAGTCTGGGCTCGGCTGGAATAAACATCTGTGGCTGAAAAAGTGCACTAATGCAGGGAACACATGATGAAAAGTGGGGATTGTGAGCAGGGATTTTTTATTCAGTACAAGGAAAATTCTCTCCCCAGAATGAATGGCAGCTATTCATGTCAATGAAAGGAGAGATAAGGAGTCAGGACAATTTTACTAACCCTTAATAAGACTCCTGATCTATTTATAAATGGCCATGGATGTGTGGCTCTGCTTTCAGCTGAAGACTGATGGCAATAGTTCAGTTCAACCTCTTCTTTTTTTTCCTTAGTGCTGTAAAACCATTATGGACTTTGTTACTGGTTTTCTTTCAATCAGATGCTGCTGTTGCTGCAGCTTGGTCCCTCCTCACCCAGGGATGGCTGCAGGGCTCTTGGGAATGCCTTCTCCACAAGACCAAGACCTCTCCTCCTTCTCCTCTTCCTCCCTCTCCTGAGGAACCCTTGTTGTCCCATCAGAGATCCCCCTTTGATCCTCACTAACCCTTTCACCTGCACTGCTGTCCTTCAGCTTCATCTTTCCAGATAGAGATCACCCTCCCTTATCTACTGAGTTTGAGTTGCATTTGAGTGACCTGGAATTGCATTTGATCAGCCCCTGGAAGGATGAATCCTGTGGGATTTACACCTCCAAGAACTGCCCCAGCACAGGAGGAGATGGTGGCTCCCTCCTATGTCACTTTCTTTCCAGCTTCAGGGAATTGTGAGCTTGAAACAGTCTCTGAAAATCCAGGACAATTCCTGTTTGTTCCCCCCTTGATGCTGCTTTGACTCCCTTGAACAGCAGCTTTAAATTACTAAGTAATCTATAAAATGATAATTTTATAGATTATATAATTTTATAATTCTATTAATAATTCTTTAAATTTTATAATTCTATTAATGTTGTGTCAAAAAGTGCCTGTTCAGAAATCCCAGTACCATCCCAGTTTTGTCCAGTGTTGGATGGAGGCAGTTCAGGATCAGCATGGCTGGGGTGGGAATTGATGCCATTAGCTGTGGTTTATTGACTTTGAGGGAAATCTTTCATTCTAGACTTCATATGAATTGTTGCTGGTTTGTTGTTTTTCGGGGGTTTTTTGTTTTTAATATATTGAGCTGCATTCTCAGAAATCACCAGATGAAATCTCTGCCTGTTCCCTGTTTCAGGCACCCATAATGATAAATTTGGGCTCTAAACCTGCAATGCTGTTATCATGTGCATTCCTGTACTGCAGTTTATTGGCTTCAATTGTATATTTCTTTTTTTTTTCTCTTTTTTTCCATGTCTATTCACACTCTTTCAAGAGCAGAAAATGAGATTTGTACACCCAGTGAATAATCCCATGCACCAAACCCCAGCTGGAGGGAAAGGACACCACTGTTGTACCTTGCACAGACCCTTCTCAGATGTTTTTGTACCAGGCTGCAGTTTGAAATATTGTGGGGAAATTTAGGAGGAGGAAAGGTTTCTCCTTGGCTGCTAAGATAATTTTCTCTGGAATCACATTCCAGAAGGCTTCCCTTGATATTTTACATCACATGAAGCTGTGACCCCTTTGGCTTTTGTGGCATATGTGTCTTAAAAACACATTCTTTGCATAAAAGCCTTGGAAATGCTCTGAAGCCCGAGACTGCAGCAAGGACCAAATCCATGTGATGTTGTCATAACAACAAACAATAATTTGAAATGCAGATTTTTCATCTCTCCTCTTTGGTTGTGATTGAAAGCTGTGGAAAATGGGGGATTTGCTGCACTGAGATTGTTCCTATTAGAATAAGAAGGTGATAATGGGAGTTGGTAGGATGCCTGAGGGATCAGGAGGATGATTTATGAATACTCCTAAACTGTAACACAGCTAAACCAAGAGCTAGTTGTGTTTCTGTGGTGGTCTATCCAGATATTTCAGCTGAGCCTGTAAGACTGGTGTGACCTGGGGGTATCTCTGGAACAAACAGCTTTCCTGCAGGTAAAGCCTGAACTCCCAGCCCTCTGATCAACCTGTGGAAATTGCAGCATCTTTGGTGTTTGTTTCCAAACAGCTGTTACATCCCTTGGAGCAGCTGAAGGGAGTTTGCTGGGTTATTTACAAATAGCTTTTGCTGCTTCAAAAATAAAGTTTTCTTTTTGTGAGGAAAGAGCTGTGTGATTCCCCTACTGTTGTATTTGTGGGGTGTCCTGATGAAGGAAGGAATGATGAATCTAACCCCATGTTCTCAGAAGGCTAATTTATTATTTTATGATACTATATTGTAATAAAGAGTACAGAAAGGATACTTACAGAATGCTAAAAAGATAATAATGAAAACTCGTGATTGTTTCCAGAGTCCTGACACAGCTTGGCCCTGATTGGCCAATAAGTCAAAATAATTCACAGTAGAAACCAATGAAACAATCACCAAACACATTCCACATGAGCACAACACAGGAGAAGCAAATGAGAGAAGAATTGTTTTCCTTTTCTCTGAGGCTTCTCAGCTTCCCAGGAGGAAACTCCTGGGTGAAGGAATTTTTCAGAAAATGTGAATGCCACACCCCAAATCTGTCACTTCATCAGCCACTGCTGCTGTCACCTGCTCTTGTGCTGCTGCTGGAGGTCAGGCTCAGCTCCCATCCCATCCCATCCCATCCCATCCCATCCCATCCCATCCCATCCCATCCCATCCCATCCCATCCCATCCCATCCCATCCCACAGGTGCTCTCCACATCCCCTCTGTAAATCCTCAGCTATTCCTGTGCTGCCACTCTGATTCCATGGGGTGCAGCCCTTCTTCCTGATGGGGATGAAGCACTTTTATCTAAATTATTCCAGTTTTTGTGAGTTCCTCTCCACTGTTCAATGCAGGGTGCAGGAACAAGCCGTGGCACTGCCTGGGGAGGGAGGGGTGACAGTACAGCCCAGGGCTGGCCACTGCCTCACTTCAATATTTTATATCCAGGTAAGAAAAAATCACACTCTGCACATGAACTCCAGCCTGTTTTCTCTGCCCTTTCTGGCTTCATTCGTGCTCCTTTTGTTACTTTTCATGTTTCATGATGCCTCAAATGTCAGAAACCTTCTTATTTTCCTTGATAGGTTTTGTGATTTCCTTAGTCATCCATATCTGTCCTCGCTCTTTTCTTGTTCTAATATCTGTGAGAAGCCAACTCATTTCCTGAGCTTTACACAAGGGCTTTTTCTTTTCCTTTTTTATTTCTAATCTTCATTTCCTTTCCCTGTCCCTGTCCATCCTCTTTTCACTGCCTCATTTCTGCTTTTCCTGTTACAGCAGCACTTTCCTCACAGCCTGGGTAAAACCAGTTAGATTTTTATAAAAGAATAATCATAAAGTGAATACACCTGGTGTATCAACAGAGGCAAGATTTGTTCTGAGCAGTGTAAATATTCTCAAGATCTCAGCACCCTTGAAATGAATCTTCCACCCTTTGGAAAAGGTGCCAGTGGCATTTGTTGGTGCTCTGGAGATGTTGGGCCAAGCAGGAGAAGCGCATCAGTAGCCTGCAGCTATTTCAGACATATCTTACCACATCATCTATAGAAACAGCTGTTAGACAGAAAAAAGACGGGGAAAAACCAGACACAAGCCTTAACTGCAATTATTTCTAGTGGCAGGTGCAATCTCCAAAGCTGCAGAGATTTCTGCTTGCCTCAGATAAGTCTCTTAGCTTTGGATGTCTTTTTTGGAGCCTCTTTCAGAGTTGCTTTGCTGCAGAGTGGTGGGACAGACTGGTGGCTCTGGCCAGCTGGCCCAGTCTGAGATCCAGGCTCCTGCCACCACCCCTCTGCTTCCCCTCCAATGCCCCAGTCTTGATTTGCACCCCACAAATTCAATTTATTAACTGCCTTGTCTTTCTTAATAATAATTCTGAAATAAACAACCCTTACTCAATAATAATTTGACGTTTAGGACAAATCACTGCTATGGCTGCTGCAGCAAGAGCAGTGGTTTCATTGAGAGATTTTGATATGTAAAATTATACTCTGTGTTTTATTCCTCATGGTGGAATTTATTCCTTCTCCCCTCCCTTGCCTGCAGGGTCACAGTTGCAGCCTCTCTCCCTCCCATCTTTCTCAGCAAATACCAAAGCAACACATTCTTAATATTTCAGCAACATCTATTTCCTCTGTCAGCAATCCAATCCCACCGTGTCTCCAGAGGCCACTTGAGTCTCTTTCAATGATCCTTTTTTGTATTCCACACTTGGAAAGAAAGGAAAAAAAAAAAGGGGGAAAAACCAGTATTTGTATTTGTCTTCAGCCTCGGTGCAATTCCCATTTTCTGGCTGATGCTGCTGCTCTAAACCCCCTGCCCAGCTCTCCCTGCACCCTGTGCCCCATTTGCTCTGCCTCTGATGGGTCAGGGCCTTCTTTCCCCCTTGATTATTCCAACACTTCCCCATTCCTGCACCATCACACATTTATTTATTTATTGCTACCTAACCCCGGGGCTTAACTAATTTTTTTTGCACTGTTTTCACCCCTTCTGTGGCCTCAGTTGTTTCCTCCAGTAATTCCATCCTAAGGCTTTTTGTGGTGGCATTTTGCCCATCAGGAGGAAGTCACAGACCTTGGCTAATGAGAAGTGCTGGGTTTGTGCTACACCAGGTGATGGCTGGATCAGGGGGCTGTGAGCACAGGCCACTGTGTGTTAACCAGTGTAATTCTGTATTTCATCAGAGAGGTGGATAGGGATGAATAAAACCAGCCCCAGAGACAGAAAAACTTGGCAGCTTTCAGGTTATGAAATACCTGAAATGCACTTATTCATCAGGCTGCATTCACAGGCAGCTCCCATCCAGCCATGAATTTGTACTCAAAAAGCAAATTGTCTCCTCCTGCCAGTGAATAAAGCATGTGAACTTCTGCAGCCCTTCTCCCAAGGCTTGAACACACATGGCAGAGTTGGTGCTCTCTCAGTTTTACCCATCTGTGATGGGAAAATTGGTGTATTTTTCAATGGAAAAAAACCAACATAAAATCCCAACACAGACAACACAAGTCAAGATGAATACATTCCTGTTAGTGGATCAAAGTAAGCACTAGATTTCCCATTAAGGCTTGTTTTAAACTCAAAGTGTGCATTAAGAGCCCTAACAGGTTTATTTACTAATAGTTTGATAACACATTTTAAACCACATTCCTCTTATTCCAGATAGGATCAGGGTTTTACAACTGGCCCTGTGCTGCTCTAGCATTTCACCCAGCAGGATCAGACCAGCCAGGCAGCAGAAATTCCCTTCCTGTGAGTTCCTGGGGAGGGTGGGAGCTGTGCATTCCCTGTGGGACACCCTGGAGGAGCCCACACCTCATCTGAATGCTCTGCATGGGCACCAGGAGTAGGAGAAACAGTGCTTGGAAAAACAGTATTATCTTCTGATAGGTCCCAGGAATGTATCTGAGTTGTGGTGCTTTGTCCTCAACCAGAATTTTCATTTATGTCTGCCCAGGATGTGTTTGATCCCAGTGTGAAGGGAGCTTTTTTATCCTGTGTTAACAATCTCTCTTTCAGCATTTTGCCCTTTTCCTTGTAACCAAGCAGCCTCTCCAGAGCCTCCTTGGAGTTTGTGGGAGAGTCCAGGTTAAAGCTGTTAAAACTGATGGGTTTTTTAACCTGGAGCAGCAGAATTCTTGTGTTTCCTTGTGCCAGCAGAGCGAGGCATTTGGACAGGCAGCGCTCCACAGAGAGAGGCAGCAGCTGGTCCAGGCCTTGCTGAGTCCTTCTGATATTCCCTTGAAGTGGAGAGATGTGGAGAGCCATCCACAGGGATCACAGGCTGCCTTTCCACGTCTGAGACAGCCATGGATAATCCTGGCTGCATCAAAACCATGGCCAGATCTGCAGCTCCTCCAGATGCTGGCTGCTGCCACGGCTAATCTGCTTCTGGGCAGTAGCTGCCCTTTCAGCTCCTTGCCGTGGGCTGTGTGCTGCACATGTGGGGCTGTGCTGGCCCAGGAGGACACAGAGAATTCCATAATCCCCTCGGAGCAGCCTCAGAAGTCACTGACAGCCACTTCACTGGGAGCTGTGACGAGAATTTTTAATTCCCCTCTTTGCAGCATGAGATCTTTTCAGCCTGGATGGCTCTATTATGATGCTAAGGAGTCTCAAATAGCACTTTTTTCTTTCTGCTGATGTCATTTTACATCACATACAGGGTGTCATTGCTTTGGTGGCAGAGCAGGGAGTGGGTATGAAAGCCCTGATGTCCCGTGCAGCCACAGAGTGCTGTGCACTTACTGGGACTTTGTGGAATCTCTTGAGCTTCTGCAGTTCAAATAATTTGTTCATCATTTGAAAAGAGAGTAAAATTAGGTAAGATGTGAGGAAGAAATTCTTGGTTGTGAGGGTGGTGAGGCCCTGGCACGGGGTCCAAGAGAAGCTGTGGATGCCTCTGGATCCCTGGAAGTGTCCAAGGCCAGGCTGGATGGGGCTTGGACTCACCTGGGATGGTGGAAAGTGTCCCTGCCCATGGCAGGGTGGAACTGGATGAGCTTTAATATCCCTTCCAACCCAAACCATTCTATGATTCAATGATATTTCCATCCAGCCCAAGAGAAAAACACTATTTTTAGGCTCTTTTGTTCTCACAGGTGTAGCTGAGCTGCTGATAGAAAATCCTTGGTGAGGTTGGCAGAGCTGCTGTCGTTGCCGGCGGCTCTCGCGCGTTTCCCTCGGGCGGCCCTCAACACCACGCTGGAGACAAGTGTCCATTTGTCTGTCAGTAATTTTGGCAGCATCACAGCTCCTTTTAATCAGCTCTTTAAAGACTTCACAGCTGGTGGCCAAACTCCTGCTGCAGATTCAATGGAGCAATTTACTCCTCAGCTTCTCACGGCGCCTGCATCCATCGCACGGTGGCACGGTGTGCACTGAGGGGTGGGACAGAGCTGAGCTGTCCCTGCACCTCTGTCCCTGCATCTCTGACACCCCTGCACTGGCACAGGGGCATGAAAAGCTTTGGGGAACATCTGCTGGAGATTGGCCCATGCAAGCAGCAGGAGACAGCAAAGCACAGGGAGCATCTCCTTTGCTTTCTCATGGAGATGGTCGGCCCACCACAGGAGTGAGATAATCTTATCCATCCCTCTCCCATGCACCAGGGACACGTTTTCTATGTGAAACATAGAAATTCTAGAACATTTTCATGTTCTAACAGGGAGCATCTCCTTTGGTTTCTCATGGAGATGGTCAGCCCACCACAGGAGTGAGATAATCTTATCCATCCCTCTCCCATGCACCAGGGGACACGTTTTCTATGTGAAACATAGAAATTCTAGAACATTTTCATGTTCTAACTTGTCATTGCACTGGCACAGGGGCATGCAAAGCTTTGGAGAACATCTGCTGAGGATTAGGCCAATGCAAGCAGCAGGGAGACAGCAAAACACAGGGAGCATCTCCTTTGGTTTCTCATGGAGATGGTCAGCCCTCTGATAGCTCAGGGGCTGCCCAAAACCAGCACCACTTCTCTGTTCTTCTGCTGTAGAGCAAGGGAAGGTGGCAGAGTCAGGCACAGCTCCTTTCCCCTTCTCCTCCTTCCTTCCCAAAAAACCATAATTCCCTGCCAAGGTAAGTAAGCAGCTTGTGCCCCCTAAATAATGTCGATATGGAATGCAGCTAGTCAGAACAACAAAATCCAGAGACAGGAATCTTATCCATCCCCCTCCCATGCACATTTTGTTCTAGCTTGTCACTGTCAGCAGCAGCACTGCTCCCTACAAGCTCCTGAAAGGACTGAGGTGGGATCAGTCTCTTCTGCCATGTCTCAAATGAAAGGACAAGAGGAAATGGCCTTAAGTTGTACCAAGGGAGGTTCAGATTAGATATTAGAAAATTTTTTTTCCCTAAAAGAGTGGTCAGACATTGGAATAAGTTGCCCAGGGAAGTGGTGGGGTTGCCATCTCTGGAAATATTCAATAAGCACCTGGGATGCCATGAAATATTCAGGGGCACCTTGGGATGTGGGGCTATGTTGTAATCCAGGCAACATTTAATCAAGGTCCAGACCCAACTGTGGCATTTAAATAACTCTTACTCCATCCTAAAGGTATGTTTGAATTATCTTTACATTTTTTAGGCACCAGCCCTAATATTTCATTTTGAATTTTCTATGTTAAGCAGAACAACAGCATTTTCCCTGCAGCTGAAAAGCTTAATTTCTCTGCCTAAAACAAACCCCAAGTCCTGTTTCTCTGATCCTGGGCTATTTGGCAGCGTGCTGGATATCACTCTATTCACAGGAGACATTATTACCAGGAATACAAGCAGGTTATTATTACTCATGCTCAGCCTGGGTTTTGATGGGTCTCTCCAGGATCTGTTTCTATTCACTGTTTATTTTCATTAGTGGTTTGAATGATAGAAGTGATGATATGGTTACAGAACCTGCAGCTGATAAGGGTGGGAGCTTTTTTCAGCCCTCTGGAGCTCAGGATTGTGACTCAGGTTGACCTTGGCTCGTGGAACTTCTGCTCTGCACAAGATGAAATTCAGTATCAGGGGGAGCAAAGTCTTTTTCTAAGTAGGGCAAAATCAGCTCTGAAAAGTGGGGAAAAGTGACCTTGGCAGAAATGTTTGCTAAAAGGATTTGGGGTTTACTCTGGGTCACAGTAAATCCACCTGGACTTTAGTAACTCTCACTAGGTGGTTTCAGCCTGTGTCAGTCTCTCCTGGGAGCCTTGGAGCTCCTTTGTGGGATCTTTAGCACTTGAATAAAAAGAGTTCAATGGAAATTGTGAAGGTCCATACACTGAAAAATGGCTGCAAGCTTTTGGTTTGGATTTTAAAGGTGTATTTGGATTTTAAAGGTGTATTTAGCGTTTTTATTTATTATTTAACTGCATTGTTGAGGTATGAAGGCTATTTTCACGAGGTGCACTGTGGGCCATTGCTTCTCTCAGAATAAGACAGGTTTTTGCTGCATTTCTTAGCTTCAGCCTGTTAGGCAAGGTTTCATTCAATCATGGCAGGACTGACCCTATTATTAGGCAAGTCCATCTTTGTTAGGTTTTCACTGGAATAAAATAATATCTGACCCCATAACAGATTCCCTTTCAATGAACTACTGGCAAAGCTCCTTGTGAAGGCTCTTGTTCGAATAAATTCTTGGCAGAGCTCTGGATAATGAGATTTCCATTGAATAAGCTGTTAGCAGAGCACCTTTTAACTCAATTCAGAGGGTTAGAGAGCAGCCCTGAGAGCCAGGACTGTCCAGTTTGGTCTCTGACAGAGTCACTGGAGGAGCAATGTCCCTGTTCCCAGGAGCAGGACACTGCCACCTCCATGGTCTGGCCCATGTGAGGCTTGGAAATTCCTCAAAAATCATCAACATATTTTATTGACATGGCTGTTGAGGCCAAACATTCCTGTCCCCATGAGCTGAAGATGGTTCCAGGTTTACTGTCTGAAGAGGGGTGACCTTGAGTATAAATTTTTGGGTAGCATCTCTCTGTATAATTTCTTTAAAACTCTTCTTTCCTGTATTTCTGGAGATACTCAGGATTATTCCCTCATTTGTGTCACATCTGTAATGGTAGTAACAAGTGTCCAGGCACTGTGAACAGAAAACACCTTTTTCTCTTCCCAAATATCGTTTGTTATTCCAGTTTTCCATCTGAGGTTGGGATTATGAGTGGTCAGCTTTCATGCTGCAAATCTTTGTAATGGGATTAAGCAGATAAGGACATGTAGAAAATGATTAGTGCTCTCCTGGGAGCCATTAATGGTTTGTAAAGTTCCTCACAGCAGTAACACCTACTGAGTTGGGTTGTGCAGGAAGAAACTTGCACTTCCTTTAATACTAATTTTAGAGAGGCTGTGGCTCTCTGGGTAATGAGTATTGATTCCTTGGAGATCTGCTGAGAATTGTTAAGCAGATAGATTTAATCAGAAGTGGGATTCTGGTTGTAGTGCAGATAATACAAAGAAAATCACACATTTCATTAAGATTTTTGGGGATGAAGATAGGCAGGGAAGATGAAAAACCTCAATTCCCTTCCTTTGGATCCTGTGCTGCCTGCTGCTCTGCAGGGCCAGAAGCAGCCTCTTCCAGATAACAGATTTTTGGGATAAAATGGACTCCAATTCCCTTATTTGAGGTCACAAGCACCTTTTCAGCCACACTGAGACAACCTGTGGGGGCTGCACTGGGGCACTGGCACTGCAGAGCATCATCTGACAGGTTCAGGGCTCCCAGTGCAAACCCAGGGATGTGATGGGGGAAAGGAGCTCCTCCCAAAGACCTTGTTGAACATCCCAGACACTGCAGCAGAGCCCTTTCTCTGCAGGTGCCAGCCATCCTGCTCTGCTGTAGATAAGAGCTGCAGGATTGGCTTCCCCCAAGGCAAACCCTCCTCTTGCTCTGAGGTTTTGGTGTTTGGCACCAGCTGCCCTGTGAGGGGTGAGATCTGTGCTCAATCCTGTTTGTGCTGCAGCCAGCAGGGGTTTGGGATGCTCATGGAATGTGGCAGGAGTCTGTGTCTGGCTGAGTTATGGCTGTGCTGGCTGGGAATTATTTTTTATATATATCTTTTAATATATTTATATTTATATATATTTATATACAGCTGAGCTCAGGGACCCCTCTCTCCCTCCCCATCCTGACAATTTCATCAGGCCTGGTGGTGTGTGAGCTTTTAACTGAGATACCATGTGGGGCTCTGTCATATTCTGGAGGGAAGTCTGATCATCCAAATTGAATTTGGACATCTCACAGTTTAAAACTGAATTTGGTTATCTCAAACTTTACACTTTTTATACTCTCTGCTTTATGGTGAAGGATGGGTGCACAGTATCTCCTAGAACATCCTGAGTTGGAAGGGACACAATGAGGACCATCTAGTCCATGTGACTTGGTGAAGCAGGAAATGCTTTAGAACTCTGAAAAGTTCCCAGTTTGAGAACACTAAATTCAAGTGCAAGGCATGAGAAGAGCAATAATGGCCAATGGTTAACAGAAAAAATAAACATCAGCCCTCCAGGATGGGTCCCTGATGCTGAAAGTAGAGGCTCCTTGAGGAATTACATGGCTGGCAGCCAAAGGAGCTCTTGCTTCTTCAAATGCTTCCTAATTAAGTTCTGGCTATTAATCTGTATTCCTGGGTCAAAGTTCTTCTATGAAATAACAAATTAATATGAATCATCTTGAGGGAAGAGGCAGGAGGTTGGTTTGATTTGAAATCAGGTGTCATCAGCCCACGTGAAGGGGAAACGGGCTGGTTTGTGGCTGAGGCAGAATGAAGGCTTTGGATCTTTTTTTAATTGTGGGCTGTATGGGCTGCCCTGTTCTCCAATGATTAAGGGTGACTATAGAATTATCTGGAAAAAAAAATACAGTTGGAAGTCATTGCCATGCAGAGATGCTCCTGTGCTCCTCAGTGCCAAGCTCTAATCCTCAGAACGCCTCATCCCCTCTCATATTTTTCATGGCATTGTTATTTACCCACAGAACCCTGCTCATGGCAGAGGAGAACATCTTCTCTACCACCAGCTGTGCCCAGGCAGCAGAACTTTGGTGAATGTTGGGCTCATCCTGTGGGTAATCATCATGGCAAAGCTGATGGATGAAACTCAAGCTTGAAATTAGAGACTTGCTGGAGCTGAGGGGTGTTTGGGACCAGGTCTTTCATCTCCTTTGGTACAGAGTGGAGCAGGAGCAGGATCTTGGAGGTGCCTCCTAGTCACAACCATAATTTGTAAGGGTGTAACGTGACTCCTACATAATTTGGAGTGAGGGAGGTGGTTAGGAGGAAGTGATTCAGATATCCCACCCTTTCATGGCACAACTGATGCTCTCTGCTCTGCTCCAGCACAGCAGCCACGGCTCATGCCTGTGTGCCCATCCTCACCTCCCCTGTATCCTGCTGCATGAAAAAAACACCTCCCACACTTAAGGAGGACCTGTGTGAGTGCAATTTTCTCTAAACACCTAATTTCTGAGCAGGCCAATTGCACCTCTCCTCTAATATGCAGCTGGGACACTGTAATGACTCGTAAAGCACATTCTGGGTGCCCTCCTGTCTCCATGGGAGCAGCCACAGCAGCTCACCACTCTGCTCTGCCTCCTCTTCCCTGACCCAAACGTCTCACAAAGTCCTGCTCTATTAGGCAAGAGAACCTCACAGCGACTTGGTTTTTGAGTCAGGTGGTTGTTGTCCATTATCAACAGCCCCACAGCTGAGCTCTGCCTTGCAGAGTGGCTGATCCTTCTGAAAAGTCACTTTTATTAGTCTGAGATTTGACTTGGGAGACTCAGGAGCACAAAAATGGACTTCTTTTCTTAGGGTTGAAAGTATGGATGGAATTTAAAGCAAGTGAGGAAAGAGGCTGTGAAAGACCTTGCTGTTATTCACCTCGATGGGGCAACACACGTGATGAAAATCAGTGAGGAGGAAAATAAATCACTGGTAATTGAGACAAGCTGTGTGAAGAGAGGAACAGACAGAGGCCAAGAGAGATTCTCATGCTGGATTCAAAAAGCAAGATAAAAAACACCAGCAGAGAAATGAAATTAGAAGAATGGAGGGTAGAGATTTATACATGTCTCATTAGAAAAATGAGCATTAAATAAGATATTCTGGGCAAGTAAGCATTGGTGCATTTAACAGCAGCTTTGTGGAGTGGTTCATGGAGCTCATGGATCCAGTGACTGTCCAGACTGTGGGACAGAAGGGTGGCCCTGTGGGTTCACCAAGTGGAGTTACAAAGGGAATCACAGCTAATAACTGAAGAGCTGCCTCTGAAAATCCTGCTTTTGTCTCCTCATCCCCCCAGCCCAGCCCCTAGAAGAGAGGGAACCAGTCCACTTCTCCTCAGCCTCAGAGGTCAGTTCACACCAGGGTAATCTCATCTTTCTGGGCTTGGCTGCCCACTGGCACAGCCCCCCATTTCTCCTCCTTTTTCATGGATAGGAGTGAGAATATGTGTCTCCAGGCCAGTGACAATGCCTGAGTGCCACCCCCTGTGCAAGGCTGGGTGTGCAGGGAAAGCAAACCTGGTTTCCCTTTTTCTCCATCTCCTGCTGCTGTCCTCATCCCGCAGCTGGGGACATGTGGATGTTCATGATCATTCCCTTCTGCTGGAATTTTATTTTGCAGGATATACCCCAGGAATATATTGTTGCAGTAAAGGCAAAGGCTTGGGAGCCAAGAGAAGGATGGGAGTAGTCCAGAAATTCCCTTTATGGCCCCCTGATTTTGGAGTGGAAGGAAAAAGCAGAGAAGGTGGGTGGTGAACCCATGCCCAGTGCACTGCTCCTTCTGCTGCCTTGATGTGTAAATAACAGCTAAAGATACTGGATAGAGTTTTCCTGAGTAAAAGGAACTTTCAAAGTCTCTGGTGTTTGCCTTTGATAACCATTCTTTAGCCTATGCCCAGAGTGTCCAGCACCACAGCATCTCGTCAGCTTTAGCCCAAGGTGTGATTCTGTGATCAAAGTGCAGCCTTTAACCAGCCTGTAGCAGCAAGTTGTTTCTCAGCATCTCATTCCAGGAATTCTGCTCTCTCTCAGTGCAGGTTTGTGATTCCATCCATCCTTGCAGCAGGAAACAACCCAGGTCAAATGAAGTCATGCCTTTGCCCCCCTGCATCCTCACCAGCAAAACTCCTGTAAATCTCTTATAAGTAGAGTTTCCTCCTTTTCATTAATCCTATAGTTTAAAATGACTTTGTAATGAAATTTTTAGGACATCAGCTCATCATGATCTTTTGTTAAAGAACCAAACAAAAGCCCTTCTAATTGCCCCAGACTTGAACCACAGGGGGTTCAATCCAATGTGTAAAAATAATGATTAAAAAATATCCCCAAAGGTGTGTGTGTGTTAGAGCTCACTTGTGGGTCCATTCCAGCTCAGAATATTCTGGAAATAAAGACTAAACATTTCAAGTTTGGAGCTGTAATTATTTTCCCCAAGTAAATCATTTGACCAAGCACGTGTTTCTGGATCTGCTCTGGCACGGAAAGCACGTGGGAAGATGCTGCTTCACAGAGGCTCACGTGGATGGAGAAGGGTTTGTATCATGAAATCCCACTCTCCTTCAGATACTGCTCAAATGCCATTACAGACAGCACACAATTAGTGCTCTGACTCTGAGCTGTTTGGGTGTAGCAGGATAATTCCCAGTTGCCAACTTTCTTCTCCAGTCCCAGGCTGACTTTCAACATCTCTTTGTTTCGTGCAGCACGACTTTCTGAGTAATAGGAGATGATTTACTGGATGTCACATCTAAGCTTTGATGAGCTCTAAGGTGAATCTTCAATAAATTAAATGTTTTTCAAGAGCACAAAGCTGCATGCACAACTAAACAACCAAAACCACCCCGGGTTTGCTGCCTGCCAAGCTGTTGACTTCCAGAATGTCAGTCCCTCAGCAAAATGATTTGCGCTGCACAGTAATGAGCTTTGTTGTTGTTTAGATATCCAGAAATGTTTATTATAGCTAAAATGTTTCTTTTTAATAGTTATAATTATGCAATTTTTATTATACATTGTTCTATATATAAATTATTGTCGTTATTTAATAAAATAATATTAAATATTATTTGATTAAATATATAAATATATTTATATTTATTAATATATAATTAAATAAAAATACTATTAAATATTATTTGATTAAATATATAAATATATTTATATTTATTAATATATAATTGAATAAAAATAATATTAAATATTATTTTTCAGGGTTTCCTGTCCCTCTTGGAGTGACATTTTGCTCCTTACAGCCAGTGTGGCTTCAGCATCTGCCCACTGGTTTTTCATGTCTCTCTTTTCCTGTGAAAGTCCCTGTATTCCAGTCACTTCTTGGTCTTCCTGGCATAAACTGAACAAATTAAGTAATTTGATTAAGATTTGCAGGATCAGGCCTGAAATATCCTCTCTCTTCCTTCCCAACATACTGGGAAGGGCATTGTGTGTGTGAGATATTCATGGAATCACAGAACAGCTTGTGTTGAAAGGGACTTTCAGCATCTGTATTTCCAATCCCCAGCTCTGGGTGGGTTAACAGGGTGGCAAATTAAAATAAAGGGATCGATGTGCTGCGTCCATGTGGAAGGATCAGCCTCTTCCTCTCTGTGCTTGCACATACAGATGAGGTGTGTTACAATAAATCAATGGCCTCGATTCCTACAGAGGCACTGGAGGAATGGCAGGACTGCAGGGATGGACAAAGCTGGGGTTTTATCACTCTTTCATCAGTAAACATTGCAAGTGATCGATTAGACAGGGAAATGTTCAGGACAGCTTTTGATTATGGGCTTGTCAGGTTCCTCAGCCTCCCTGAACTGCACTGGGGCTGCCAGGGATGCTCCAGCTGGGAGCATCTCATCCTTTGGCACAGACCAAGGGTTTCCATGCCTCACCATCCCCTGGGCCAAGGGTGGGGTGTTCCTCTCCTCCTGTTAGTGTTCAGGAACACTTAAGCACAGAAAAATCATTTGCAGGTGCTTTTATTGGAGAGTTCTGGGTGTCAGGGGTGCACAGACCCAAATCTGACCCACCATGGGTTCGGGATGAACATGTTTTATATTCTATCATTATATAACTTACATCTTAATTCACATCATTAACAACACATAATCACAGAATTATTACATGCAGGTGCTTTTGTTGAAGAGCTCTGGGTGTCAGGGTTGCACAGACCCAAATCTGACCCACCATGGGTTCGGGATGAACATGTTTTATATTCTATCATTATATAACTTACATATTAATTTACACAGTTAATTATTAATGTGTTCAGGAACACATAAGCACAGAATGATTACATGCAGGTGCTTTTATTGAAGAGTTCTGGGTGTCAGGGGTGCACAGACCCAAATCTGACCCACCATGGGTTCGGGATGAACATGTTTTATATTCTATCATTATATAACTTACATGTTAATTATTAAACTTACATTGAAAGAATGTATACAATTCTATTGTATATATTGATTCCATCTAAGCATGGATTTCTTGTGATCCCCCCTCACACCCCTAACATAGTTTCTCATGATTCTTTAAACAATAATTATATCTAATCACGTAACAATTATATCATTTATCATATACCAACACATGATCTAGCAAACACAAGGCCTAACATTTCCCAGGGCCTACCTTTAACATTTCCCCAGGGCCCACTAAGCCTAACTTTCTTTCTAACCCCCCAAATTTTTTATGATTTTAAAATCTTTTACCATCACTCCCATCCATCCTGGGGCACGCTGCAATTATTGAAATCAAACAAACTCACCGATATCTCAGCAAACAGCCCTGATTTGGAATTAATCACGGCTTTAATTTGACAGCAAACGATCCCACTCTGCTCTGCCACGTCTCCTCTCCCCTCCCACCCACGGAGCCGCTGCAGGGTGTCTGAGGGAAATGAGACGTGCAGCCTGCCCTGCCTGGTAAAAGCCTCTTTAAGTGATCAGCCATAGGCTTGGCTGGAATATTAGGCAGTAAAACAGGTTTTCTAGAAAATGAGATTGCCCCTGGCACTGGTAAATCCATTCAGGGATTCACGGGAGTCGGGTGGATACGGTGACATTTGGGAGGCAAGAGGTATTTTTCTTTCTTAATAATTCTGATATGGAAGGATTATAAATTAAGTAGTTTTCAAAGGCAGGATCTGATCCTGCTTTGCTGTTGCTTCCTACCTGTTTTGGTCTCACTGATTCCATAGATTTTAATACAGGAAAAGCAAGCTGGGGTGTCATTTCTGAAGTAACACTAAAATCCAAGCATCTTTCCTGCTTTCTGGTAGGGTCCAGGTACATGGAGAGTGACTGGCTCTGCTCTATCAAAACCCTGATGTTTTTATGGGAGGAAAAAGAACAAATGAGTGTTTTACCCAGGCCAGGGAGTGACAAGGGGGATGCTTTTGGCCTCAGACATCTTTTGGGAAGGATCCTTATCCTGGCAGCACATTTAAGACCCCAGGGATGGGTCTCTATCCAGGCTAGCTGGTTTACCCAACACTTATTTCTCTGAATGAAGTGAGATGGGAGATCTGTGCAATGTGTCTTTTTAGTAAATTAAGCGTTACAAATGCTGCTGCCACCCTTCCCCCCTCACATATGTTCTCTCTTTCCCCAGTATTAAAAAAAAACAAATAGTCTGCAGAGCAAAACTGAATCTTATTGCCTCATCCTCTGCTTCCCAGCCCAGGAGAAGTCTTGTGTTGGAGATACCAACTCTTGGTCCTGGTGGAACAGAATGGGTCCATAACAACAAGATTCTGCATGTTTGCTCCTCATCCTTGCTGGATTTGCTTTTACATGTTGTTGTGTTCCAAGAGGAAGAAACAAATAAATGCAGAGCTTTTCCCCAGGGCTTCAACAACAGTTGGGAGGATTTAGATTATTGTTGGCTGGGATTAAGTGTCTGGTGTGGGCTTGAAGAGATGAAGCCCAGCAGTGGCAGAGCACATGGCTCTGGCAGCCTCCTGGCCCTTGAGTGTAGAAGGGGGTGAGTCTGGGAAAAGCAGGGTGTTTCTGTTTCTAACATGCAATATTTCATTCAGAATTGGGAATGAAGAAAGGTGAAGGGGTTCTTCAGACTGGAGAAGGCTCCAGTGAGGCCTTAGAGCCTCTTTCAGTGCCTAAAGGGGCTCCAGGAGAGCTGGAGAGACAGGACAACAGGGAGTGGCTTCCCAGGGCCAGAGGGCAGGGTTAGAATGGAGATGAGGAAGAAATTCTTGGCTGGGAGGGTGGGCAGGCCCTGACACAGGTGCCCAGAGCAGCTGTGGCTTCCCCTGGAAATGTCCAGGGCCAGGCTGGAGAGGGCTTGGAGCACCTGGGACACAGTGGAAGGTGTCCCTGCCATGGCAGGGGTGGAAGGAGATGAGCTTTAAGCTCCCTTCCAGCCCAAAGCATTCGGTGACTCTGTGACTATCCAAGGGTGCCAAGCCAGGCCCTGGGCAGGGAGGAGAGGAGATGGTGCTTGGCTGGCAGGAGCAGGGCACAGGAGCTCTCTGGGCACAAGGTGGATGCAGAGAAGGTGTGAAAGGCAGCTCAAGGCTCCAGCCTTGCACAGGGGAATGCAATTCCTTCAGGCATTCCCCCCAGCTTGCTCTGCATTACCCACTGGCAAGCCCAGAGCAGCTTCAGCAGAGAGCAGACGTGGCAGCCCCGATCTCCCAGGGAGGATTGATGCTCCAACAAAGCTGTCACAGCACATGACCTGACTTTTGGGAAGTGCTGAAGTGTCTCTGGCTCCCAGAGCAATCCCTGGGTGTTTGCATCCCTGGGTCTGACACAGGGAGATGTGCTGGCCCCCTGTGCTTCCAGAGAGATTAAAAGGCTGCTGTTAAACAAAATGCTCCAGCATCTTCCTTGGGATGTGTGCCAAGGTTCAGCCTGGTGCAGTCTGCAAAGGGAAGATAGAGAACCTGGGCAATGGAGATCCATCACGGAAGCACTGACAGTTGCTTAACTGAAATATTTTCAAGCCCTGATGGCAGGATAATTTTGTATATCTGACTTTATTTTTAGAGTTTGATTGATAGTCACAGAGAGGGAAGAGGAGAGCTGGAATTTTCTTCCGAAGGAGTCTGCAAGCCCAGGTTTCCTGTTGTGCCACGTTACAGTCACTTTCAACACGATTCTTGCTCCTGATTAAAATAATTCACCATGTTGCTGCAGCCAGCAGGAGGTTGGAGCAGTTTGTGCAATGCAAAATGTAATAAATGTTTCGGAAGGCAGGGAAAAATATTTAGCAAATCTGGAGTCGAGTCCCATCTCTCTTAATTTGGCTAAACAAGGCAGTAGATAAGGCTTTTGCTTTTGCAGAGCAAGAATTTCAATTACTTGCAGGAAGTTTGCAAATTAAGAAGAAGGAGGTTAACAATGAAAATAATTTCCTTAGGTTTGGAGCTCTGCAACGTGATTTAGAAGTGATTAAAATGATAAGCAGCTCTGTAGTCCTTGCCAGTGCCTGTGCACTCCAGTTATTTATGGCAGGGAGTGCTGGGAGCAGGACTCTGTCCCATCCCAGCAGCTGCTGGCTGCTGTTTTGGTGCCTCATGTAGCATGAAGGGGTGTGGAAACCCAGGGCACAGGAATATTTCTGTGTCTGCTCTGGGGTGCCCTGACCCCCAGGGCAGCACTGACTTTGACCCTCATTCATGGAGAAAGTTTCCCAGACTTCAAGATAGACTGGAACCCACAAAAGTGTGAAATAGATTATAGAGAGTAGTGTAGGTGCATCACTTGGTGAGAAATTGAGGTTTTGGGATTTTTAGTGTGTTGTGGATGGGAGCAAGATGGAGGGCACAGGGTGTCGTCCTGGGTTTCTTCTTCATGGGTTTGGGTGGCATTTTGTAACTGGGCAGAAAAGTCTGCATTGGGGTCTTTTTGGGATCAGTTATTGGGTTAAAAGGGAAAATAATCCAGGTGTCAGCTCTTAATTGGATAGTTCAGTCTTAAAAGCCCTTGTACCAAGAGATTGTTGGGCATTTTGTGCCTTCTAATGAAAAGCTGCACAACTCACAGCAGTGAGACTGTTTCACTGCTAAGAAATAATAAACACCTGAGTGTGAACATGAACTACTGTCTCAGTGCCTTCAATCCAGACCCAGAGAAACCCACAGCTGGGACCCCCACAAAGGAGCTGTTGGCTCCCATTTGGATTTGGGCCAGAGCTGGGCAAGCAGAGAGAGAATATTTTAAAAGCAGAATATTTAGAGATAAAGGCAGCAGGAGTAAGATGTGAACGTGTGGGAGCAGGGCTGACCTTCTGCCAACTCCTGCAGGGGCAGGAGCAGCACAGGGCAGCTCTGGGTTGGGGACAGGATTATGGGGAGACAAAGATTAGAAGGCAGGAGGCAGATAATGCTGGAGTTACTTTTCCTCCATCACATCTTCATTCTTCCTGACCTCTCACCATCCCTGATGCTCTGCCCTGGGTTGTCCCCATTTCCTTGCAGATTCCTTATGTCCAGTGGCAGAAGTGGGTGGTGCAGATCAAGCCAAGAGAAGCAGGGATCTAACTTCCAGCTGTGTATCTAAAAACAGGTTTATTTACTTTTTCTGGGGTACCATGGAACACAAGGACCCACCTCTGCCTGTGGAGTTACCCAGGCACTGGAGGGAGGCAGTCAACACCAGGCTCATGCCCTTCCAGGTTCTGGGGAGATGTCATCTCCAACTCTTCTGGAGCCTCCTGGACTCACCTGGCCATGTCCAACACTTTGGTCTTTCCAGGGAAAAACCAAGAGCATGAGATGTCAGAGGTGACTGTGTTACCAACCTTGCTTTAGCGCAAGCTCAGCCCAGGTAGAGCTGCTGAGACCAAAGAGAATCTGGGGGAGCTTGATCCAAGTCTAGATCCAACCAGAGAGCTCATATTCGATTTGATCTGGTAAAGAGGCTAAAATAAGTATTGTTCCAAAAAACTAAACATGAGCCATCCTAGTTAAGAAAAAAAAAATCTGTATTGATTTCCATTGAAATGGAAATGAGGTGATGATATAAATCAGGGATGGGGTACTTGGTCAAAGTGGTTTGTTAGAACCCAAAGGCCAGGTTAGTCTACATTTGATTCCTCTGGGTGCTCCCAGCTTTTTACAGGGATAAGGCAGCCCAAAGGGGGCTGGGGGTCCAAGAGCTGCCCTTGACCCACTGTAGTGACATCTCCAGCAGCAGCAGCAGGATTTTTAGGCATCAGGTTTGTGCATGAAGCTCAGGGATAGAAAGCTCACTGCCAAATTAAATAAAGTTACAGGTGTTTTCAGTGTTGTTTTATTTATTTTCTGTTCTGTTTTTTCTCCCTCTCTCATTAGGCAGCAGCTATTCTGTGGCCACTTTTATTCTCTCCCCATCAGTTGGTTGCATTGATAATCAATCTTTTGAAGCACAGGGTCTTTTCCAGTTTTGAATTCTTTGGATTTTATTAAATAAATGTGCATTTGTGTAGAATGGAAACTTTGCTCCTTATCAGGATCATCTGTCTTGGTGAAATGACTTGGAACAGCTGTTCCATGAAGCAAAATCTGATAGAAACACAGGGACTGGATATAAACACAAACATTAGTCACTATGGAAACTAAAGTTACTGCAAGATGCCTCCAAAAAGCTGTGTTTCTATATGTTTCTCATCCTAACCAAATATTCCCAGGGGATTTTGCCAGCCACTTCATTGAAAGCCGTCTGGGAATGTTCTGCTTGCTTGCATATGGATCACTTGGGAGCAGCACCACAGCTTTGGGTACCACAGAGCTCTGCAGTCAAAATTGATGGCTTATTGATTTATCCCAATTCCTGGAGGCTGGCAAAGGACAAAGCAGCATTTAAAAACATCAAAGAGCAAAGCTGAATCTAGGGACTTGTGGAAATGAGAGCTCGAGCTTCAGGCTGTGGGTTTAACCCACTTCCAGCCCCACATCCCATCCCAGCAGGTATCTCTGGTATGGAGGGTCTGTAATCTGGGTAATCAGGGGGCTTTGCTCGTCCATCTGCCAGTCCTGGGACTTCTCCATGCATTTAAAAGATATATTGATGAAGGAAGAAGTTCTATCCCCTGCCAGAAGGGCTGTAATTAAAAACCAGTTTCTCTGTTGACAGAGGAGCTGCATCTTTAGACAACCCTTGGAGACTGTAAAAATAAATGGGATTGCTGGATGAGACTGGCACCTTGCAGAGATGAGCCAGCACAGGCAGAAAACAAAGTTTGCAAGGTACAGAAATCACCACCACAGGGCAAAACCAGCTCTGCTTGAAGGGAACAACTTGCACAGCCATGGGTGATGTGACAGCCCTGGGGTCTGAACACAGCCCTAAACCCCCCCAAAGGAGACATTTCCCCTCTTTCTTGGGCCTTCTTCTCCTTTTTGCAGGAGTTTTAAGAAAATCCTTGGTCTCCATGGCAACTGCTGGCTCCGTGGCGCGTGTGGCTGCACGTGGGGACCTTCAAACCCAGGTGTGGGCTCAGCTCCCGGACAGAAACAGTGCCTGGGGCCCTGCCTGCTCCCTCCCCTCCAGCCCTGCACTTTGGGCACCCAGCTGGCTCCTCTCCTCCCTTCTGTTGACAGCAGGGTGAAGGTTTGGGAGCAGAGAAGCAATTTCTCATTATTAACACACTTTAGCCACCCAATCCCCATCCTCAGGCCATTGCCATCCTTCCTAATTGTCTGTCCTGGGCAAGGTGGGGAAATTTCAGCTCTGAAAGGATGGTCAGGCATGAGAACAGGCTGCCCAGGGAAGTGGTGGATTCACCATCCCTTAAAGTGATCAAAAATGAGTGGATGTCACACTTGGGGACAGGGTTTAGAGGTGCTCAAGACACTGCTGGGTCAGGGGTGGAACTGGATGATCTCAGAGGGCTTTCCCAACCTGAATGATTCCATGATGAATTGGATGAATTGGTTGCTGAATTTCTCCAGTGGAGCTGGGAACACTCCCCAGCAGAGCAGTGGCTCGGGCACTGTGTGTGAGGGTCCTGTCTCTCCCTTGGCCAGCAGTGGCTGCCAAAATGCAATTCCCATTGGAAATTAAGATGGTGGGGGTTTTTCTCCCCCTGTAATTCTTCATAATTATCTTATCACTCATTAGCTTTACCCCAAATCCCCTTTTACACTGAGCCCCTCCTCCACTGATCACCCACACGATTTAGTGAACAGAAAACCCGAGAAGGAAAACAATCCCAAGCTGGCTGAATAGCCAGTTCCTGCTGAATCCAGAGAGATTTGGGTGTCTGATTCACTCAGACTCCTCCTCCACTCTGCAAATCCCAGCCTGGCAGTTCCTCTAAGCCTATCCCATGCCAGGCTGAGCCGACTTGGCAGGCACTGGGCTCAGCAGAATAAATTATCCTGGTTCTCAGCTCCTTCCCCCTGTCCTTGCAGGGATTCATCATTACTGGGGAGAGGAGGGTGCTGGGCTGGTGTAACCACGGTGGGGCATCGTGTCATGATCCCCACACATTCTGGAATAAATAATAAATGTGCCACAAAGTTAGCAGCAGCACAAACCAGGAGTGGCTCCAACCCTGGGTGGAAGGGGAGGAGGTTTGGGCCATCCAGCCCTTCCAAGGAGCCATTCGCAGAGTCCCAATGGCTTTGCTTGGAAGGGACCTCAGAGATCATCTGGTTCCAGCCCAGTGCCAGCCTGGGGAGATGCCTCCTGCATAACCAAACGTGTTCTCTGTGCCTTTGGGATGCAGGAGCTGCAGGGACACCGTGTCCAGCTCCCCTCCATGCAGCAGCAGCCGCAGCGTGGGATGGGCTGGGAATTCTGCTCCTTTTGCTTTGCCTTCTGTCTCCATTTACTGGCCCTTGGTACCCCCAAAGAACTTCCTAAGCAAAACAAAACAACAAAACAAAACAAAGCAAAAAAACCAAAACAAACAAACAAACAAAACAAACAAAAAACAAAACAAAAAACCAGCCAAACAAAAAAAAAAACAACCAAAAAAAACCCCAAAGAACAAAAAACACCAAAACCCAAACAAACAAAAACCAACCAAACAAAAACAAAAAAACCCTCCAAAAAAACAAAAACCCAAACAAACAAAGAAAAACAAAAAAAAAAACCCAAAAAACCAAAACAAACAAAAAACCCCACAAAAAAACCCAAACAACAAAAAAACCCATCACAAAAGAAAATTAAGCTTGACAGTGTAATGATAATTAGAATATTATCAAAAATAAGGGTATTTATGTTTTAAAAAATGGGGTCTTATTCATTTAGCTCCCTTTTTTTGGAGCTGTATTAAATCCTCAAGCACGGCAGGGCCTATTTCAGTGCCTCCCTAAGGGCATGTGCCTGCAGTGAGCTTCCAGGTGGGATCTCAGGTAATGAGGCAGAGGTGAGAAACATCCCCTGGTACCTCAGGGTAGAAGAAAACCCCATGGGAGAAAGGAATTACTTCCAAGAAAATGGTTTCATAGTTGTGGCTGGTGACCAGCACAGTGGTTGAGCTGTCTGGGGGCTCTGTGTTTAATCCCAGGGTTTGTGATGATGAATTCAGGTTGGACAGGAGGCAACTTCCCCAAATCCAGCACAATTGGATCTTTAATCTGCTCATGAGATTCCTGAGCTGGATACAGACATTATCTCCTCCTTTGGTTGAGGGATGGCACAAAAGGAGGAAAAAAGAGGCACATGATGTGAATTTATTTGCATCTTCCAACAATAATCCAGTCATTCTACCCTGGAAATGCTTGTCCTGCTTAATGCCCCTTTATGCAATTTTTTTTCATGGTGCCCAAGAATTTGTTTATTTATTTATTCACCATTTTCTTTCACTGGGGTGGAAAATGAGGGGCAGAAAATGCCATTCCAATTTTTTCTTCGATTTTATTGTGATTTATTTTTGTAAGCAGTGCCTTGGCTGGGAGGTGGGAAAATTCCAGGTCCTTCTGTCCCAGCTCTGCTGCTGCAGAGATCCATTGGAGCAGTTCCCAACAGCTCCAAAGCAATTTCATTTCCTATAGCAAGACATGGCAGTTGTTGGGGTGGTCACTAAATAAAAAAATACATACATACATATATAAAAATTGTATTAAAAATTAATAAAATTAATAATAATAAATAATAAATTAATTAATAACTAATAAATTTGATGGGGTGGTCACTTCCATCCCACCTTTATATCAGCCAAGACTCCATCCTGAAATGCCCCCAAATCCCAGGCAGAAAACTGCATGTAACACTTTGCCTTTTTTGCATAAATTTCATCTGGGAAATGCAGAATTGTGAGGATTTTGGAATGGGAACCTTATTTCAGCTTGGCTTAGAAACCATCCTGTTGCTCCAGGTAATTACACAATCAGTTTGTGAGATGTGGTCACTAAATAAATTTTTAAAATAAATAAAGAAATAAAAATAATGATAATAAATACTAAAATAATAAATAATGAATAAAATAATTAATAACTAGTAAATTTGTTGGGGTGGTCACTTCCATCCCACCTTTATATCAGCCAAGACTCCAGCTCCATCCTCAACTGCCCCCAAATCCCAGGCAGAAAACTGCATGTAACACTTTGCCTTTTTTGCATAAATTTCATCTGGGAAAGGCAGAATTGTGAGGATTTTGGAATGGGAGCCTTATTTCAGCTTGGCTTAGAAACCATCCTGTTGCTCCAGGTAATTACACAATAAATTTGTGAGATGTGGTCACTAAATAAATTTTTAAAATAAATAAAGAAATAAGAATAATGATAATAAATACTACAATAATAACAATAATAATAAATAGTGAATAAAATAATTAATTACTAATAAATTTGTTGGAGTGGTCACTTCCATCCCACCTTTATATCAGCCAAGACTCCATCCTGAAATGCCCCCAAATCCCAGGCAGAAAACTGCATGTAACACTTTGCCTTTTTTGCATAAATTTCATCTGGAAAAGGCAGAATTGTGAGGATTTTGGAATTGGGAGCCTTATTTCAGCTTGGCTTGCTAGAAACCATCCTGTTGCTCCGAGTAATTACACAATAAATTTGTGAGAGGGATATAAAGCCATAAAAGCAGTGGTAATGGTTTGCAATTTAATAGCTGAATTGTAAATGAATTTTCCTATAGCAGCTTTAATGCAGCGGGCTGCTACAATTAAGAGAACATTCTTTGGGGTGCCTTTAATTTTTTGTTGTTGTTGTGAAGTTCAGTGCCATTAATTCCCCGGTTTAAAGAAACCAAATCGTTAACCACTTCAAATTCTACAAGCCAGCTTTGAACTCCTCTGCAGCCAACAGAATTTTGTCTTGGAAAAGGTATTTTTACCCCATTTGGCTTTGGTTTTTACCCCATTTTACCCCATTTGGCTCCTGCATTTTCTTACAGTAGTGAGTGTGGGGTTGCACCATGTATTGTGTTTATGCCCTTCATCCTCTCTTCATCATCACCCATCTTGTTCCTGTGACATTTGACATCTCCTGCCATTAGAGTGGAAAGATTTGGCCGTGCAGGGACATCCTCCTCACAGCATTTAGCATCTCTTCTTAATTTATTATTTGATAAAGGATTGTTTAAATGGGGTATGTGTGTATTGCAGTGCTGTGTGTGCCCCCCTCTCCAGCTTTGGGGCTCTCAGGGCACAGGGGTCTCTATATCTCTATTTATATCTCTATTTATATCTCTATTTATATCTCTATTTATATCTCTGCCCCCACTGTGAGGATGCTCTGTGCAGCAACAGAGCCCTCTTATCCCCCCATACAAGAGCTCATCCCCATCCACAGCTCCCATTCCTTCCTCTTTCCCTTTCCAACCCTCTGGATTTCAAATATCATTCCCAAGCAGCTCAAGATCTTGGAAATGATCTCCCTGGAGCAGCACTGTCCCTTCCCACAGCAGTGCCAGTGACAATTCTTGGTTTGCCTCATCCTCTTCTCCTTCTCACACTCCCCTAATTCCATCTTTCCACTTCCATGTGTTTCCTGTGTTTGAGGGAAATGCCATGAAATTCAGAATCTAATCTTGGAAGCATCTTTGGGGCAACTGAAATTGCTGCTAATTATTGATGGTGTGTAATTATTGCTGGTGTGTAATTACCTCGCCAGTGTCACCTGCTGTCCCCACAGAGGAGCAGAGCTGGTGCACCAGGGTGTGTTAGCAGTGCAAACTGACACAGGCAACCCTCCTCTGACTGTGGGGGTGATAATTAAAAGGCACAGTTGTGTGTAAGAAGCTGGTGGAGACCTGAACCTGCTCTGAGGGGTGACTTAAATCCCCTCCTCCCATCACTGAATCCAGATTAAGGGCAATGTGTAAAAACAGTGCATGTCCTCATGCAATTTTCCCTCCTGTGCATCATTATTGTCATAACTTGAGTCTCAATTTCAGAATTTCAGGGTCTTTTTCATTCCCCAGCCCTTGGCTATTTGTGCTACAGCCCATGGTGCAAGGTGGAAACTCCTGCCCCACTCCCAGCAGGGGTTTGACCTTGAATTATTCCTCCATATCCATAAACAGCCTGCTCCCTCATTGTGTTCCAGGCAGAGAAAAATGATTTAGTGAGGACTGGTCTGGAAGTGCTGGATCAAGCAGGGGTAGCCTGGCCTTGCTGTGGGGCACAGATTTGTGGGATGTTGAGACACCCCAAGCAAAACAGGGTGTCCCTATTGCAGAAACTGCTGCTCACTTCTCCCAAAAAACCCCAGAGGTGCCTTTGGATGAGCTGGGAGCTGCAGTGCCCTGCCCAGCTGCCATGGAGGGTGGGAAGGTGTTAAGTGGGGAGCAGGGATGGGATTCCTGCTCAGGAATGGAATCTGCTGGGGGAGGCAGGGCCGTGGGTGCAGCTCCTGGAGCATTCAGAGATGCAGAGGGGGAGCAGGGCAAGGGAAGGAGGGAATGAAGGATCCATTGTGAGGCCCAAAGGCACTGCTGGAATCCCAACCCTGAGCAGAGCGAGGGATGCAGCCTGTGCCAGAGGGCTGCAGGCAGTGAAAAAGCTTAAAATGATGTTCCTGATGAACTTTAATTTCTGAACTTTAATTTATGAACTTTAATTCCTGAACTTTTATTTCTGATTCCATTCCAAGCACCCTGTGTGAGCACACCCATGGGAGGTGCTGCCGTTCACTGGGTCCACTCAACATGCTAAGAAAAATTAGGAGAAACTCCTTGTTTCTGTGCCAGAGGACTGCAGGCAGTGAAAAAGCTCAAAATGATGTTCTTTAAAATGATGAACTTTAATTTCTGAACTTTAATTTCTGACTCCATTCCAAGCACCCTGTGTGAGCACACCCATGGGAGGTGCTGCCGTTCAGTGGATCCTCTCAACGTGCTAAGAAAAATTAAGAGAAATTTTTTGATTTTCACCCAATGCTTGTTGATGACCTTGAAATTTGCCACCTGCCACATCATCCAGCCTGGAGAAACCTGTCCCACCTGTGTGTTTGCTGGGGATGGAGGTGATTCCTGTAGCCTGGGACAGTGTTTGAACATCACCCAGCAGAGGAGCATCACAGCCTTTTTATCTAACGAGTGCTTCAACAATATAAATATTTAAGTACAATAAACAATTATGATCAAGTTTCTTGGGTGACTGCACACAGCAAGTGAATTTTAAAATCATTTCCCATGGGTATTGAGTCTTCACATTCACTTTCTGTGGATGTTCATGCTAATAAAACTTCATTGCACAGAAAGAGAACACAAGAGGGATGCAAATATGACAAGGGCAAATTTGCTTAAGAGTTCAAATGAATATTCACCAACTTTTTATTATTTTTAAGTATTCATTCCTATTTGCTATAAAAAGATTATTTTATCTTTATTCTCCAAGCTCAGTGAAGCGTGTTTGAGGTGTAATATGTATTTTCTTGTACTAATGGAAAGATTTGTTACCAGCAAGTACAAAGTGCATCTAAAATGTGCTTTATCTTCAGGAAATGTCACTACTGAACCCACATGAGTTACCACTGTCCTGATTTACATCTCTATTTCAACACATCTTGCACCCTAAGGCTGGGATCTCCCTGGTTTTTCCTTCCTTTAAAGCTGCAGAAATCAGATCCAGATCCTGACACCATTCTTTTCCTCTGATTTTCCCTGCTAAACTTTCATCTCGTGCTGCCCTCAGTTAGGAGGATGCTGGGGATGTTTTTCCTTCACACAAACTCAGATCCCCTTTGGAAGGACTTGGGGGTCACCGTGGCTCAGTTTTGCCTGAGGCAGAGGGAGCAGAGTTTTGACATCTTCATTTGATTTCTGTCCTGGAATTGAAAGAGATGCAAATTAGCAATAATGAATATTTTCATTAAAAGTGTCTAGACAGTACATCTGAGAACAGGATAATGATACTTCTGCTTTATAGAAAAAATTCTGAAGTAGACCCAGGATGATTTTTTTTTTTTTTTTTGGGTCAGAAAAGATAACATTTATTTTTTAAAAAATGTAATTTAGTGTAAGTGAAATTAGGGTAATTGCTAATTATGTAAGTGCAAATGAGGCAGATCTTTATCTTGAGTCAAGCTGCACTGGTGCACATTATGAACCGTTGCTTTCATGAGGTGGCAAAAAATATCAGCAAAACAGTCCTAAGTAATTTCTCATGTTTATCAAGAGCTTTTGGATAGTGGGGGGTATGAGGCATGAGGGATGGAGCATCACCCCCTCTCATTGCAGGGGTTTTATCACAGAATGGTTTGGGCTAAAAGGGACCTTAAAGCTCATCCCATCCCACCCCTGCCATGGGCAGAAACACTTTTCACTGTCCCAGGATGCTCCAACCTGGCCTTGGGCACTGCCAGGGGTCCAGGGGCAGCCACAGCTGCTCTGGGCACCCTGTGCCAGGGTTTCACCACCCTCACAGCCAGAATTTCTCCTTAATACCTTCCATATAGATTAGTATCTTTTCCTCTTTTCCATTTGTCTTCTGCTGTGTCAGAGAAGCTCCCCCCTCCAGCCCTGCATTCCCCACACCTCAGCTCCCATCTCCATCAGGTTTGAGGTTTTTCCAGGCTTATTGTCCCACCCTGGGCCTCCAGCACCAGGACAAACTGCACTTAACACCCAACAAAGCTTCATCCCAGGGTGTTCAATGGGAACAGGTTTTATTTTCCACGTGTACTGGAAGGAAGTTAATAATACAAAACCCACCCTGGAGTCAAGTACTGCAGAATGAAGTCAGGAACCTCACAGGATAAACACATTATCCTCATACAAGCTGCAGTAAGTAGGTATTGGAAAAATTAAATGCACTTGAATGGCTTTGCAGATAGATCTCTGTCCTCATAAAACCCACTGACAGTGAGCAAACACAAGAGCTTGGCAGTTGTCCTGCTTGGTTTAATTGCCTTTGGTGGGTTTTATATCCATCACCTTCTTAAAATCCCTATGTCAACAACCCTGGAAGCTTCTTGTCCTGAAGACTTTGGGGGTGATGGAGATGCTGGTACCCACAGAACCTCCTGCATCCACTGGAGCCTCCCAACATGCTTAGATTTTTCTAAGGAATCCATTCAGCTGTGCTTTAAAAAAAATAATATTAATTTAGCCCTTGGGAGAGGCTGAGGGGGGCATTTCATATCTGCCCTGGCTTTGTCTGAGATGTCTCAGAGTGATCCCTCTCTCCATCCTTCCCTGGGGTTGTGGACAGGCCCTGGCACAACTGTGGCTGCCCCTGGATCCCTGGAGGTGCCCAAGGCCGGGTTGGATGGGGCTTGGAGCACCCTGGGACAGTGAAAGATGTCCCTGCCATGGCAAATAAGCTTTAAGATGCCTTTAAAGGACTTTAAGGTCCCTCCAGTCCAAACCACTCTAATTCTACGATAAGAAAATCAGCTTTCCCCTGACTCCCTCCTGCTCCACCAAGCAATCATTTGAAGGCATCTCCATGTTCCCTGGAGAAAACTTCCCCACTTTCATGAAAAGCTATTAATATAAATAATATTAATAAGCCTCACCTGCATTAGCAGAAGATAATGCTCCAAGCCTTCTCTCTGAGAGGACTGAGCTCCTCCTGGCATTGCAGCTGGTGACCAGTGCAACCCTCTGGGAGCACAGATTGCTCCCAGCAGCAGCTGGAGGGACCTGGGGCTGCCTGTGGCAGCTCCCAGCTGATCAGTTCTACCATTTTTCTATCTACCATTATTCCCCAAAGTGGAGGAAGTGATCAGGGAGCTGTGGCAGCCCGGATTCCCCTCCAGCCACGTTTGGGGAGCGCTGCTGCAGGCTGGGAGGTGGCTGGGATGGAGCCTGGCTCTGCATGGCCCTTCCCTGGGGCAAAAAAAGCAGAAAATGCAGCAGTAATGGGAACTATCTGAGATTATTTTAACTGTCAGATATCAGAAGCAAAGTAAAATGCCCAAATGAGTTGACAGCAGCTCAATTTGATCCCTGCCACGAACTGACTTAGAGCCCAAATTTTTCAGAGGCTGATAATCACCTTGGAATTGATTTTGTACCGAGATACTTTATCACATGTATTTGGTGTGGTTTGATGGGGTTTTTTTGGAAGTAATCTATGTCAAAGTTAAACAGACTTTATTAGAAGACACATGTTCCCTGCCCTTCCCTGGCTGGGTGTTCCTTTGGGCTGAATCATGGTGAGATGAAGGAACTGCTGGGTGTTCCTTTAGGGTAAATCATGGTGAGATGAAGGAACTGCTGGGTGTTCCTTTAGGGTAAAACACGGTGAGATGAAGGAATTGCTCCTGATTTAAGTGGAAAGCCTCACTCTGTTTCAGGGTTGCAGGTGCCCTCTGCCTTGGTCACACCCTGCTCCAGCCCAGCTGCTCCTCAGTTTCCCCATCTCAGAAATGACACCTGCAGTGTCCTCCTGCCTAACCCAAAAAGAAGAACTCTTGTGAATTATCTGATGTAGGGGGATTTCTCTCACTGCTGGAAAAGTGCTATTTTTCTCAGGGTAGCCAACCTGTGGTACAAACCCTTAAAGAAATGCACATCAGTACACTCCAAGCCCCAAATTCACAGAATCAAGGGATCCATACTGACACCTTAAGACATGACTCTAATTAAAGTAACATGTAGATGTAGAAATCTAATGCCAAAATTTCAGCTGCCTTCTCAATGCTGAAATTTTATCTGGGTGTATTTTTAGGTCTTTCACAGGTTAGTGGGGAATGTAATTATAGGTTTGTATGCAATACAGGATTAGTCCACCCTGCTGGTTGCATTTTGGATAAAACCAGGGAAAATGGAGGGGGGGGGGGGCAGGGGAGGGGAAGGCCATTTTTATTGTTCCACACTCCCAGCACATTCTTGTGAAAATATTGTGAAAGAGAGTGGTCCCCAAACCAGGTGTGACCCAGGGATGGTGCCACTGACACAACAAGGGAGTGTGATGGCACTTAGAGCAGAACCTGTGTTCTTTCACCTGAAAGAAAAGGGAAGGACTAAATTAAATTTCACTTTTGTCTGGATTGGGCTGGTTTGTCCCTGAAACGCCCGTGGGAATTTTGTGGATGCTCATGTGCTCCCTGCCTGCTGGGTGCCAATGGGGGACAGTGTGCTGTGCATGGTAAAACCCCTCTCTGTTACAATCTGGAGTTCTCCATTCCTGAATTAATTCTAGGATTATTTCAGACGCTGAACCACCCTTGAGGTCTTGTCTTTCAGTTACTTGACAAATATTGCAATTTAAAAAAATTACATTTTCTCTGATGCTATTGTATTTGCAGGGTGCCCCACCAATGGAAGGAATGATAGATCTGACTCCATGTTCTCAGAAGGCTAATTTATTATTTTAAGATACTACATTATATTAAAGAATACTATACTAAACTATACTAAAGAATACAGAAAGGATACTTACAGAAGGCTAAAAAGATAATAATGAAAACTTGTGACTCTTTCCAGAGTCCTGACACAGCTTGGCCCTGATTGGCCAATGAGTGAAAACAACTCACCCAATGAAACAATCACCCGTGGGTAAACAATGTCCAAACACATTCCACATGAGCAAAACAGAGGAGAAGCAAAGGAGACAATATTTGGTTTCCTTTTTCTCTGAGGTTTCTCAGTTTCCCAGGAGAAAAATCCTGGGTGAAGGGATTTTTCAGAAAATGTGAATGTGACATGATGCTCCAGCTGACCCTTCCCACCGGCTCTGCCCTGTGGCCCCTGTTCCCAGTTTTGTTTCCTGGGAAGGGAGCAAAGGGCTGCCCTTCCACTGCTTCTGCCCATGGTGTTTATTGCCACAGCTGAAACAGATGAGTACAAATATTTATTTCTGCCTCCTGCCCAAATAAGGACAGTGATTTTACCTGTAATCCATCAGGCTAAAGCATTTGGAGGGTCGTGAAAATGCAAAGGCTCTGAGTTTCAGCGTGTCTCTGCTAATGTCAAATCTTCATGGGAATTGACTTCCCAGGACAAAGGAGCTGTCAGATGAGTGCTGATGCTCCATTAATGGCAGGGTAGGGTGACCCACCCCAGCGTGTCAGCATTGTTGCTGAGGGAAACACGGAGGCAAACCCATAATCACCTTTCCTGCATCTCTGCCACTAACACCTCATTTAAGTGTATATTTGTCTGCTGATTGATCGCAGGATTTTTTTCACGGCACACATTATCCTGCTGAGCGCTTCACATTCTCCCTGCTCGTTGAAGTTTCCACACAATGCTCATCACAGAACAGGAGGTAAATTGGGGCTGCAAAGATAATTCTCCACAGAGTCCCCATTTCCACCTCCCCAGAGAAGTCTTGGGGGATCAGCAGGACCTGATCTCCCAAATCACCCTGGCAGTTCTGAAAAAGCCCAACCAAAGCTCCCTAATTTGTGATGGGGAAAAGAGGGGGAAATGGCATTTCATTCAGATTTCACCTGAAATGACAGGACAAGGGGGAATGGCTTCCCACTGGCAGAGGGCAGGGTTACACTGGATATAAGGAAGAAATTCTTAACTGGGAGGGTGGAGAGGTCCTGGCACAGAGAAGCTGTGCCTGCCCCTGGATCCCTGGAAGTGCCCAAGGCCAGGTTGGACAGGGCTTGGAGCAACCTGGGACAGTGGAAGGTGTCCCTGCCCATGGCAGAGGGGGGAATGAGATGGTCCTTAGGGTCTCTTCCAGCCCAAAGGACTCTAAAACTGCTCCCGGGTGGGGATTTCTGGAGCAGAGACCACCATAAATCAGAGGTATTTTGCAGGACAGCAAAATGATCACAGCACATCATCACCACTGTCTCTATCTGCCATGAAAGGGAGCACTTCACACATAGTTTGCAGTGGAGAATGTGTTAAAAGAGGAGGGTGAACCCGAGTTAATTTTTTGTCAAGCTTTATAGATTGATTGGTGAGGTGAGAGCAGGGTCATCTTGGAGACGGCTGCAGCACATCAACCTTGCTTGAACGTGTGAGTTTTAATGGCTTAATCCACCCTTCAGTCACAGGGACCAAGCCCAGGCAGGTGGGAGATGCACAACAGTTCATCAGCAAGGAGAAAACACCCCAAACTGGCACTGAACCCAAAAGGTTTCATGTTTAGCAGAGACCCTGAACCTCCTGGGTAATCTGTCTTGGATAAGAAAGCAGAACCCAAAAGCACGTTCAAAGTTTTGTGTCCATTGCAGAGAGAGCTCATCACTGAGGCTGATACCTGCTCATGCAGAGCTGGCTGCTGACAATAAACATTTAAACACAGGCTGAGCACACCCAGATCCATGGACTGCTGTAATTCATTAAATAAATGTTGGGTTTAATAGCCCCGTGTCCAAAGCTGGTGCCATGGATGTGCTCAGCTGTGAAATATGCTGTGGAAGTCATTGGTTTGCAAAGGGGTCTAGAAATCTGCTTTCTATTAACATAAAATGGGTTTACAGCAGAAAAATCTCTGGGATCACATTTTTCTCTCAATTATCCCTTCTCAGTGGGATTCCTTGAGGTTTGTGCAGGGTAACTGAGATGTGTCTAAGCTGGGGGGTTTGGAGCTGGGGTTTGTTTTGATCCATTAAGCTTGTATCTCGCCACAGTGATGTAATTCCCCCAGTCTGAGACACTTTATAAACATTAATGGGTTTGTTTTCACGGTCCCCAGGGATGTGCAGCACAGGAAGGTCGCCAAGCCCATTTTACCCTCACAGAAAGAGAGATGGGGAAATGTGGCAAGGGGAGAAACAGAATACTCACTCAAATTTTAAACCTGTCCATCCTTAGCCCTGTTTAATTCAGTTTTAATAACTTATAAGTTAGTAACTATAACTTAGTTATAAGTTTTAATAACTTATATGTTCTTAGTTTTAATAACTAATAAGTAATTACAGCAGTACCACATCAGCAAGGTTTGCATGAAGATGCTGCTGAGGAAAGAAAGAGTTGGTGCTCTGTATTTTATGAGTGAGAGGGGTGTAAAGTGCAGTTATAAATACACCTTTGCAGAGGGGAAAAAAATAGTGTTTATTAACAACTGCTGTAGCTTTGACGGGAATTATTTAATGGAGATGTGCTGGAAGAGACTGTGGAATGTGGGCCAGGCTCTGCTTTTCCTGGGGATTGCTGCTGAAGTTGCTGCTCTCTCGGACTGGATTTTCTTGGTGATAAACAGCCATAGAGATGCCTCTGGTGATATTTGGAAAGGGCCAATTGGAAGCTGGCCCTACAGCATGCCAGGGCACAACAAACCTGAGGCACAGATCAAAAATCCCACTTTGGAGATCTTTTTCCCCATCACGGAGGGTCCATTTTTGAGGGTGTACTGAAAGAAGCTGGTGATAGTCACATCTCTTTCAGCTGGGAATTGTTCCTGCAAACAGAGATACATGGAGCAGATGAGAAATTAATGTAAATATACAGACAGAAGGCAATTTTTTTTGGAGGAAGTGAGGCAGAGGCAGATAAAAAGCGATCAGCAGAATTTACATAAGCCTTCCCCATCACAGAGGTCATCATTCTGCAGAATGACACATGGAAATTCATTTTTATTAAATTCTGGATGATTATTTAATTGGAAAAAGAAGGATTTAATTGAATCAAGTCAAAGGGCCCTATTAGATTACGTTCAACCTTAACACAGAAGGCTTTTCCCATTTAGTTAAACTGGTTCCTTTGCATATTGTACATATTAAACTATAAAAAGTGGTAATCTGAATAGCAAATTAAAGGGTTTGGAAGGCCTGAATGGTACTCATGTGCTTCTCAACCCTTTTTCATCTTCTAAATCTTCTCATATTCCCTTTACTGCGCTCCATAGGTTGTAACAAGAGCAAAGATGAGGGTGGAACTCTCAAATCTTCCTCTATCTCTGTTTATTCCATTTACACACTCTTGAGGAATGGCCTGCCTGGATGTGATGGCACTGCCAGAACACACTGCCCAAAACTGAGGGTGTTTTCCAGATTTTCAAGGCTCCCCTTGCAGCACCTGAACAGATGCTGAGTGTAGGAAGGTTGAATGAAGATTTGTGACTTACTGGCATTGACTCAGGTTTCCCTTGTGTCCTCAGGAAATATTCCCAATCTCTTCATGCCTCATCTACAAAGCCAGGGACTCCCGTTCCTCTGGGACACAGACTCCTTGCAGAGCTGTCAAGTTCCTGGTAAAAGCTGGAATAAAAAAAAAAAAAATAAAAAAGCATCATCAAAGCAATTTTGGGAAATGTTTCTAATTTTATGTCTTTAATTAGCTTTTCATTTCAAATTTTTTCTTAATTTAAAACTAAAAGGAGTAAGGGATGGAGGCACAATTAATTTCCTAAAGTTTCATTTCATCCTAATTTTGAGGTTTCCAGCAAAGGCTTGGCCTTCTGACTGGGAGCTGGCACAACCCAGCTGGGTTGGGAACTCCCCATCCTTGTGCCTTTCCTCTGGCTGATATTGCTGGATTGCTGGGACACTCTGTGCTCCTTCCAGGAGGAAGCTCAGAGAAATCAAATTCTGCTCTGAGAGACTGAAATCAATTTTAATGGATCCAGCTGTTCCCCAGTAAGGACAGGAGGAGGCATGGGAAAGGGGAGAAAATCTTCCAAGGTCTCTTCAGGGGATTTCAGGAAGGCTTGAAAGTAGTAAGGAAAGTTTTTAAAGTGAGGTTTTTAACTTCCCATGAGGCCACAGCCAGCTTTAGGACACATTTTTTAAATAACCACGTGCTAATGTAGAAATTCTCTTTGTCAGTAAATTTAAAAAATCCCAGTTCTGACAGTGCAGCAACTCAAGCAGTCTATTATTAAAGTTAGATTGAGTAAGAAACATCATTTGGAATTTGCCTTAGCAGCTAAATGGGTTCTTGGAAGGTTCAAATCAGCTTTAACCTGATTTTTTTATGATAAAAAAAAATGTGCTGGTACTTTAAAGCCAAGTTCCTTTTTGCTGAAGCTTTACTTTTGTTCAAGTGCAATGAGGAAGTTTTGCATATACAGTACTGGGATTGCACACTCAGGTTATCTGGTTACATACATAATTCTCCCGTTTGCAAACACAGTTTGCAGCACATGCTCATGCAAATTAGGTATGAAACTGGGCATTTATCTTGATTAGAATTCAGTTGCTTTATATACTTGCAGAACTTTATCTCACTCAGGGATGGCTGTAGAGATGATGGAGAAAGAATTCCAAAAATTGCATTTATTCTCCTTGTGGGTCATTTGTTGGCCCTCTGGGAATTCATTAAGGAAAACAGACCTTTCCACTGATATTCTGAGTGCCCTGCTCCAGCACCCAGCTTGGGCTGCAGACACTGCTGGAAACTCTCTGCCAGAAATAATCGTCCCTTGCAAAAGCCACTGGACCATTTAAATGGAATAAATGCTAAATTTTCTCTGTTTTACAATACCCAGATGGATTCATCCAGATGGATGTAAGGACTGGATGCCACTTGGCAAGGACTCATTCCTTTTGACTCTTGGAGAGCTGGCTGTACCCAGCATCCACATCAGACCTGAGGTTTTGGGGGATCCAGGCTGCTCTTGTTGATGTATTCCAGCAGACTGACACAGCAGATTTTCCCCATTTCTGTCCCCAGAAGCTGCCTGGGGACTCTGCACAGCAGAGAGCTCCTGCAGAGCCCCATCCACAGTCCCTGGGTGTGTGGGATGGTGATGTGCTCCTGCTTTTCCTTAGGTCCAGCCTCTTCTGGAGCCATCCCTGCAGCTCTCAAGAGCAGCAGCCCTTTTCTATCCTTTTTACTGCGTTTTGAATCAGGGTTCTGCAGTGCCAGTGCTGCACAAGGACGCCCTGAAGTTCAAAGAACTGCCCCAAATTCTCAGCTTGTTCAGCCAAAAGCCTGAATTGAGGCAAATATCAGAGGGTTTAGCAAATTGTGCTGGGCTTTACTCACAGGTCATGATTTTCTCTGAATTCCCCCTTAACAAGAGTCCTGGCTCCTCGCTGTGCATCCCACACCACTCCTGCTCCTGTGAGGCTCCCACCCCACTGCCATGGGGGCTCCTGCCCAGTTCCTAAACCCATTTGTGAACTTTTCCAGGTACAGGTGGCTCAGGTGACAACTCCCAGCACAGCTGCCTGCAGATTTGGGGCGCAGGGATGGAGTGGGGAGGTACAGCCACGTGGGCCATGGTCTCCAAAGCATCCCTGTCCATGGGGCTAGGGTGGAAGGTGCTGGAATGAGACAATCTTTAAGGTCTTTTCCAACAGAAATCACTCGGTGATTTTACAATTTCACTTCAGTGAGGATGAAGCCATCTGCAGGGCTGCCAGGGGCAGGGTGGCAGCTCTGCAGGCTTGCTGCAGCCCTGGCAAACACACAAGTGGATCCCTCTGAGGGATGGATAAGGCACAGGGAAACATCCGCGCTCCCTCTAGCAGTCGCCAGCGAATGGATGATACCAATAATTCTCGATTTTTCACCCTGGGTTCGTGCCACGTGAACCGCCACTGTCAGAGCTCCTGCACTAGCGCTGCTGCAGTGGTGACAGCGCTCAGGTGGCTCTTTCCCCCCGCCCCAAAATCCTTCCAGGGCGATTTTTGGAGCCCGTTTTCCTCCACCTGCTGCAGGCAGCTGCCGGGCACGGCCACGCTCGGGGTGAACCCTGAGCGCAGTCAGCAGAGCGGTTCTTCGCTGGTGCCATTGTGAGCTCACCGCGGGCACTGCAGCATCCCCGCAGCACCCCTGAACTTCCCGGGGGGCTGCGGGGGGGTCTCGCTCCCGGCGCGGCGCGGGCACCGCGGGCTCCCCGCGCTCCTCACGGGAGGGACCCGCACGGGAGGGACCCGCCCGCCGCAGCCGCGCTCCCTCCGCGGATGCCCTCGGCCGAGCTGCCATCGCCCCGGCCCTGCCCGGGCTGCCGGGGGGGGCAACAGGTAGGGGGTACCCCCACCCCCCGCACAACCTGTTTCTCCTGTACCCCCTCTGCACAGCTCCCCCGCTCTTTCCTCTGCACACCCCCTCGCAGAGCCCCTCTCCCCTCTGCGCTCCCCTTGCACAGCCCCCTCCCTTTGTCCCCCTTCGCAAAGCCCCCTCCCCTCGCACAGATCCCCTCTCCACCTTCCCCTCCCCTGGCACGGAGCCCCCTCCCCTTTGTCCCCCCGGCAGAGCCCCCCTCGCACCCTCCCAGCCCCCTCCCCTGGCGCCGCCCCCTCGCACCGCCCACTCCCCTCTCGCTGCTCCCCTCCAGCAGCCCCTGCCCCCCTGCCCAGCCCAGCACAGCCCCCTGCCCGCCCCCCCCGCCGCTCCCTCTCTCACCTCTCTCTCTCTCTCTCTCTCTCCTCCTCTTCCTCCCTCCCCCCAGGCCAAAATCCTGCACATGATGGACGACAACAAGCAGCTGGCGCTGCGCATCGACGGGGCGCTGCAGGCGGCGGGCCAGGAGGTGACGGCGCTGCGCGCCGAGCTGGCGGCCACCGGCCGGCGCCTGGCCGAGCTGGGCAGCGACCCGGCCATGGAGCACGGCCCGCACGGCGCTCAAGGTGGGTCCCGCCGCGGGCAGGGGGCGAGGGGGCTGCGGGCAGCCGCGGGGGGACACTCCCGGCCGCCGCCTCCGCTCGGTGTTATTGTCCATTGTTTATTTTTGGGGGTGCCCGGCGCGTCCCGTTGCGGGTTCCCCGCTGGGCTCGGAGCAGGGTCCCTTCCCTGCCGCGCTCGGCTCCAGCAGCCCCGGCATGAGGAGGGACCCCCCGCCCCAAATGCTCACAGCCCCCCGCATCCTCCCGCCACCACCACCGCCCCCTCTGTTCCCATCCCCTCGCCGCACCCCGCCCCGAGGTTCCCCCTGGCCGGCTCTCCCCGGTAATCCCGCGCCCTCAGCCGGTTTCGTAATTCGGTAGGAAAGCAGCCATGTTACCGCCGCGATCCGCGATCGCGCTCCGGCCCCGCACGGAGCCCCGGCCCCGGGGCTCGGACCGGCCCGGGGCTTGAACCGGCTTGGAGCTTGAACCGGGCTGCGGGGTTCGGGCTGCGGGGCTCGGGCTGCGGGGCTCGGGCTGCGGGGCTCGGTCCTCGCACGGCGCCCGGAGCCCACCCCGAGCCCCGGCACCCCCGGCACGGGTGGGGGTAGGCTCGGACAGCCCCTGTGCCAGGCACACAACCCCTGTGCCCCCCGCATCCCTGCAAAGTTGTCTCCGGAAAGCGGGGTGCAGGGGGAGCGGGAAGAGACTTTGTGTGGTGCTTAAGGAACTGAGCCCGAATCGCTCCTGTAGTACTCGTGGTGCTCTCGCCAGGCTGAAATTCAGTTTCCTGCTAATCAAAGCGTGTTGCCATCGCTGATACGTTTTTATTTGAATGCTTTTGTGTTTTAAGGTTTAAATTTCCCCAATAATAACAGGCTTGCATGACAGTTTACCCCGAGCAGCCTTGATGTCAGAACAAAAATAGTGCGAGCCCTCCCCTTTCCCGATAACTGAATTTACACCTGTGTGATAAAAACGTCAGTAGCTGTTATTTACTCGTTACTTATTTACTGTATCCCTTGGTAGGGTGGTTCGGCGCTATTTTAAATAACAGTTGCATTTTGGTGAAGCCCTTTAAGGGTTAGCATAGGGTTTGGCGGGGCATAGCTGCTGCCGGCAGGGTGTAATCATGGAATTACAGAATCGTAGAACACTTTGGGTTGTAAAGGATCATAAAGATCATCTTGTTTCAACCCCCCTGCCATGGCTGGAACTGATTGGATTGCGTTGCCGGTGTGTTGTTGTTCGTGGCAAACTGACTTAGAGGGATTAATTAGTGGTTTTATTCCATCCAGTTTGTGTTTCACTGTTTTGGTAGTGTGGGTGTGGGGTGTGAATTCCACTCACCCGGCTGAGCTTCCTGGTGGCTGTGGGGATGTAGGAAGTGAAGTTACCTGTGTGGCCAGGGATTTTCTGAAGTGCTATGCAGAGGTTGGGATAATCTCAGCCACCCTCTGCTGTACACCACAGCCAGGCTACTGAGGCTCTTTTGCTTTTATAAAAATCTGCTGAAAGGGCAGAAGGAGATGCCAGCCTCCATCCTCCCCTGCGGAGCAGGGGCATCAGGAATGCAGATGGTGACACGATGTACAGGGCATGCATGTGGAAATGCAGGCTTGCAGCCAGGAAAGCAGGTAAAACCCTTCAGCTGCTCGTGCTCACACTGATTTCTCTGTGTGTTCAGTGTTTGCTTTCGTTTCCTCTCCAGGACACTTCTGGGGAGATGCACGTTTCTGCAGCGTGTCCTGGCAGGGGACAGGGGGGTGTGTTCTCTGAGGTTAGGGCTTTTTTTGTTTTCCTCAGAGGTTTTCTAATCTGTTGAGTGATGAAAAAACCTCCTCTTTGTGTTCCTTTACTATCAGCATGCTGGAAAACAGTTGGTGCCCTGTAAAGGTGCCAAAGAAATGTGCTCCGTTCCCCAAAGCCGGCATGTTTCTGCTTATAACTCTGATTACACCTGCCTGGGAGTTGTGGGGTCTCTGTGATGGGGAAGGGGAAGAGTGGCCCTGGAGAAGCTGGGTGGGAGAGTGGTACCTGCAGCTGAAGCTGCTGGAGGGTTTGGTCCATCTTCCCACTCTGTAAGCTGAGAAATTTGGCTCAGCACGCCGATGACTCGGAGTGAGGAGAAAGGACGCTGCCACAGCAAGGTGTGACTCCATGGCCTCGTGGCTGTGAAGGAGTCTTTGTCTTTCCCCATGAATTTAATAAGCTGTTATTAAAACTGTGATGTATCCAGCCCTGTGCCACTGGTGTTGTAACAGAAGTCAATCAGTTCAGTGTGAAATTATATCTAAAGAGTGTTTTGTCTGTCATGCTTAGGAAGGAAAAGGGGGAGAGTACTTGATCTCTGCAAAACCCACCGAGGAGATTCACTCTGCTTTGTGTTTCCTCCCTGAGTTTGGTACTATTGTTTATATGCTGCCATAAATGCTCTCCTACATCACTCTGTGTTTGTGTAGACAGGCCCAAGATATCTATAGTGAGCCATATGCTTTTCCTCAAGGATTTTGAGACGACGTTCAGAAGGATGGGGTGAAAACAAGAATCTCTGAATAGCTCTGCTGTTGTGTGTCTCCTAAGTAGGAGGGCTGCCAAGCTGTTTGATTTATGCAAATATATTAAAGGCAGGCAGGAGGATGGGGAATAGGGTGGCAGCCTGCAAGTGCAGATTTGGGGTGTGCTGGTGGTGCTCAGTGGCAGGTGGGTGTGTGCTGGAGTCTGCTTTGGTCCAGGAGGAAAAGCCTGTGGTGGAATCATCAGGTCCCTTTGCTTACAGAATCCCAGAATGGTTTGGCTTGGAAGGAACTTGAAAGATCATCCAGTTCCAACCAGCCACAGGCAGGGGCATCTTCCACTATCCCAGGGTGTTCCAGTCCCCATCCAGCCTGGCCTTGGATGCTTCCAGGGGTCATGGAGCAGCCACAGCTGCTCTGGGCACCCTGTGCCAGGCCCTGCCAACCCTCCCAGGGGAGAATTCCTTCTGTGTGGTGGGCAGGAGCTCACAATCACAGTGCTGCAGGCAGCTGCTCCAGGTCAGTCCCAAGCTGTATGGAAGGAGGTGAATGTGTGTCTCTGTGCCATGCTCAGCCAGTAATTAATACTGAGTATGTCAGATGTGTTATTAGTGTAATTATGGTGCAGCTTGAGACAGTTGGAGGTAATAACTCTGCCCCTTTTGTGCACTCTGAGACTTCTTTTCTGCTACAAAGTGCTACTTTTGCCATGGCAAGGTATGTTTTGAGGGCCTCTTTTCCATAATTTTAATCAACACGGAAAGAATTCTGCGAAGAGGGAGAGGAGGATGGTGGGTGTGCGTAGGTAGGCAGGAATGGAACTTGTACATTGTTACAGTCCTTAGCCTGAGTGTTAATCATTCAAACCTCTCAGCCCTGACAATCTGTTTTAACCAGTGAGTTAGCTGGGAGAAGTATTTTGGCCGCAGCCTCTGTCTAAACTTGGATGCAGATCAGGGTGGAAATCAATACTTCATGTCCCCAGCTTTTAGCATAGCAATTACAGGCAGCACTGGTAACGTCTCTGCAGCTGCATGTCAGCACCCTCGTGTTGGAATCCCTGCTTGAATTTGTATTGCTTGAATTGATTGTGAGCAGAGATGTGCCCAGTGCTCCGGGGTGGGATGCTGGTAATGAGAGGGGATACAGCAGAGCATTGCTGTGGTGGGTCCACGCTGAGCTGTGACCCCTGCCCATGCTGGCTGCACCTCTGGGCTTTTGGCTTCAGAACCTACAGAATCACCAGGTTGGAAGAGACCTTCAAGATCATCGAGTCCAACCCAGCCTGAACACCTCAACTAAACCCTGGCAGCCAGTGCCACATCCAGGGATGGTGACTCCACCACCTCCCTGATTCCTGGAAATTCCCCAAATTCACAGAATTCCCCCAAATTCTCAGAATCACAAGGTTGGAAGAGACCTTCAAAACCACTGAGTCCAACCCAGCCCCGACAGCTCAACTCAACCCTGGCACCCAGTGCCACATCCAGGCTTTGTTAAACGCACCCAGGGATGGTGACTCCACCACCTCCCTGGGCAGCCATTCCAGAACTTTATCACCTTTCTGTAAAAAAACTTGTCCTACTATCCAACCTATAAATTCACCTGTGTTTTCAGCAGTTTGGTTTAAAGCAATATCTGTGTGGAAAACTGAGGTCTGGTGATGCCTTGCCACGCTGCATCAGGTGTTTGGTCCGTTCAGCCTCGTGTTTTTGCTTTAGTCTCCTTCCCACATTAAATGGAAAACACCTTAATTAATTAATGTTGGTAAAGTGCTTGAAGATGTAACACGCAATCAATGGCTAAGTGTTGTTAATAACACCTCACTCAGCGTTTGGTTTATCTCATTTCTGATTTCAGAGTGGTGCTGGCACACTGTGATCACTGTCTCCTGGCCTGTGGCAGTGAGGATTGCTGGGGTTTGCCATGGATGCTGCCAAAATCCAGCTGGGGATGGGGCAGGAGCTGCACCCTGCTCCTGCACAAATAAAGGGTTGCTCCTTGCTGTGCTGGTATCTCAGCACGTGCAGCATAAGAAAGATTTCAGTTGTATCTTGGTATGTGGTGATGCCAAGGGGCTAGGAGGACCTTTCTGCTCATGACAGCCTAAAATAGAGTTTTTTTCTTTTTCTCTTTGATCTCAGTATCCTTTCATAGCTACAATACAAGGACTTTGACTTTTGCCCGGGAGGCAATCAGTTACCTCTGTGCTGTTGCTATTTTGTGAGTAATCATCTCTGGCTGTTGAAAATGTACCATTTTCATCTCTTCAGAAATCTTCCCTGCTATTTGTTCTTCCAGAGCTGGAGAGCTGATACTGTAAAGAAGCCTGAGGAATTTGGAGACTGCTGCCCAGTTGGGTATTGGGAGCATTTTTGTACCATGCTTATCAGCAGATCAAGGTCTTGCTGTACTGTTACTCTTTCTAATAATTTCCTACTTTGTTTCCCTTTGTCCTGCGTAGTTCAGGGAGCAACTTGTTTCATGCTCTAAAACAATTGCCTGTTCTGAGAAATAAATCTGTGCTTAGCAATGTTCCCATGGCTGCTTTAGACACAGGGAACTGCCTGCTGATAACACTCCAGGTCCCTGCTATATCTTAGTCTTTTAAGATGTTAATTTAAGTATCTTTTTTGGAGCTTTCCTATTCAAAAGCCTCATCTGGCATGGTTAACATAATATTTAGATTATCATTGCTTTAGGCTTTGTCCAGGGGAGTTAAAATGAAGCTTGTAAGGATGAGTAAGCTCAAATAAACTGAAGTTGAAGGAGGACTTAATCCAGGGCTTTTGACTCACCAGTTTGAAATATAACCATGAAAATGGTGTTAAATTTGCAGGTGGGCAGAGGGACATAGAAATAAGTCCCAGTCTTAAGTTGGGGAGGATTAGATATGATTCTGTGGGCTGTGTTCAGGCACTCTCAGATACTCACTGGTGGGGCTGGGTGTCATCCAAGAGGACAGTCTGTCCTCTCGTTACTTATTCTTTTTCCTCCAGATACATCGGTGGACTTGGTGTTCTCTGTCCCTGGGGCTGAATATGGAATTGTCTGAGATGCCAAAAGAGCTCCTGGCCCAGCCTTGGGCTGCAAACTCCTTTCCTTGAGTGGTGCCTTCTCCTCTCTGTGCCTCAGGTACCTCACTGTACACCAGGCACTGAGCACTAACACCATGTAGAGCAAAACTTCAGCCTCCAGCTTGTTAAAATTCAATCCTCAGGGTTTGTCATGCCAGCAAAGCATGAGATCAGTGCTCTGCTCCTGACACTGCATCTGCAGAACCCTGTGCTCATAACACAGGGCAGCAGCTACACAGAAAACCCCAGGCAATCAGACACCCAGAGGGCTCATTTTTCAGGATACATCCTCACCCTTGGGATGCTGAAGGCTCGGGGGGTTGCTTCTTGTTGCTTTGCAGTCTCTTCCTGTTTTTCATCTCTGTGTTGTTTTACGTGAGCCTTTATGGGGGATGTTTTTGGGTATTGAGATGGATTTTATGGCACCTCCAGCTTGATTATTTTGGTGTTTGGAAATGTGTCCTGTGGTAACAGGAGGTGGGATGGGTTTAGCTTTTTTTTTAAGGAAAAAGAAGCAGTCCTACCAGAATATGGAAGTGGAATAAATGCTTTTGAAAGCTTTGAAGCCTTTTCTGTTGTCAGTTTGTCTGCAGGAGTTGCAAGGTGAGGAAAATCTCTTCCTGAGGTTTTCCTTCTGCACCCACAGCCAAGGGGGGAATTGGAGGCTTGGGGAGGTGATGGTGAGGGTTTGGAGGAGCAAGAGGCTGAGTGATGAGAATGGGTTGAGATCTGAGGGGAGCTGAGGAAGCAGAGGCTCTCCAGGAGGATAATCCATCCCTGCAGAACAGCTTTGCAGCGCTATTGGCCATGATTGAGCGTGACACTGGCTCCCAGGGGTATTCTATCCCCTCAGCCACCTCTAGCTTCCATAATCTGATAAATTACTGATTCCCTAATCTTGTTAGTGCTCTCCTTGCCCAGATCCCTGCAGGGAGCTCTGGGATGGGGACAGAGCTGACCACAGGTGATTCTGGCTGCTGTTTCTCACCCAGACTCAGTGTGGGTGGCTTTTGGGTCAGGTTTCTGGTTTTCAGCTGGGCTTGATAAAGTGATGTGTCTGTGTCTGAAAATTGCTGAACTGCAGAGACCTCTGCCTTGGAGTGCAGGAGATGAGCTGCAGCAGAGAAATGTTTTTGCACAGAGCAATTAGTGAGAAATGGGTTTTTGTCAGGAGGATTTCTGACACTTGCTTGGTGGGAGAACTGCAGTGGGCAGGGCTGTGTTTGCACAGAGAAATGGAAAAAGCTCTTTGCTGTTGCTCAGATATGTGGTCAGGCACAGATTTGAAGTATATGAGGCTGGAATTTGCTTTCAGATCACTTGGACAATGGGAAAGGAGCAGAGGTGCCTACAAAAAGGTGAAGGGGAGTGTGGTGGCATCCTGGATCTCCTGTGGGCTCAGAGACTCAGGAGTTTGGGAGAGGATCAGCCTTACCATTGCAGAAGGCAGAATGAGTGATGCTCTGCTATCATGTGGTCCAGGTCTGGGCTCATCTTGCCTTGGAGAATCATCCTCATCCCTTTGTTTTTCCTGGAAGAAGCATCTCTTCTGAGGGCATCCATAAATCCATTTCTCATACTTTTTGGTCCTTACAGAGTCATTCTGGCTCACGTCTTTTCATGCCACTTCTTCATCTAAATTAAGATTTCACAGATTTTAGAGGCTGTATCTGGGAACTGAGCCTTTGGGTTTATCTGACAGGGAGCTGATATGTCACAGCCTTTCCTGCTGCTGTCCTGTGCCATCTCTTCTTTGTTGTCTCACTTTGCTGGGTGGCACCTGGGGGAGAATCCCAAAACTTTCCATCACCACCTTTCTCATAGAAAGCGTGTTCTCCCTCAGTGGGGAGTTAAATCACCTTTCTGCAGAAAGCAGGATCTATTGGAGGTGGGAGAAGCTGTTGTTTGGTGTGAATATGTGGGATGTAAAGAGAATAAGGGAGTACAATGATGTCCTGATGCCTATCTGCAGGTTTTTCTCTGACTCTTTTTTTGCAGCAGCAATGAAACCATGAGAGCTGACATGGCTGGGAAATGGTTTTTTGTAGGAAAGGTGAAACAGAGCTTGTTCCTCTGCTCCAGCAGATTGAGGCCATTGCCCGTGTTTGAAACTGAGAACCTGAAACTTGAACCTTTTGAGTTTCCTTTGCCTTTTAATTCTTATCAAATCATGGTGTTTGCAGAAGTGGACTCTCATTACTGTTTAATTTCAGCCAGAACATGAACTTGCTACCTACTCCCTCAGTCACTGGACAGCTGGGGAGTTTTCCAGTGGTGAGTGCCTGTGAGAGAGCACATGATGGAGATGATGGAGGATGAAGGCTGGCAGAGCACCCACACTGCTCCAGCCTGTTGCTTTTAACTAAACTGTGCACCATCCTCCTTGGAAATTCACTGGGAAAAGCAGCACAGGATCACTGTTGGTCATCATCAGCTGAGTGGGGACCCAGTGCTGGGACTGGGCAGCAGCCATGCCATGGCTAACCCCCCAAAATCACCTTCCTTGCTTTCTTTTAGCAGTAGAATATCCCAAAATGCTTAGCTTTGGCCTTGTCTGCTTTTTCAGATGTGCACAGGAGTATCTCATAAACTTAAGGGCTGAGTTAAAAAGTATTTTTAAGATTCTGCTTTTGGTCCTTGAGTGGTTTGAGTGGTCTCTGCCCTCCCACCATAAAATGTTTTTTTTTTCAGGATATTTCCAAGTGTTGTAAGATGTGGTTGTGGGTCGAAATTTGCTGCAGGCACACAAGCACAGGAAGTGTTTGCCTGTTTTCCAGGGAGATTTGCTCTATTAGGGGTGGAAAGCAAAGTAAATTGATTTGAGGAATAGATTTGAGGAACTTACTTTTGATGCTAAAGATTTAGATGGTCTAGACACTCTCTTAAGCTGCAGAAAGGGAAAAATACCATGTTAGAAGAAAGCTGGAGGGCTGCTGTAAAGGTTTTAGTGGACCATACTGAGATTTTCAGTAGGAAAATCTCCAAATGCAGCTGTGTGGTGAAGAGCAGCTGTGATGTGGGGGGCAGGAGGGCACAGCAGTGATGCTGGAGGAGACCCTGAGGGATCTGTTCCCATCCTGGAGCCCTGTCCTTCTCCTCAGTGAGGGTGTGAGGATGAGCAGAGCCCAGTTTGGGGTTACTTGCTGGGCTTTTGATTCTTCCTTGGAGATGAAAAGGTCTTGGTGTGATTTGCTATAACAGCAGCACATTCAGAAAACAGATTCCTCATCCTGTGATGGTAAAATATTCTCTCTCTCTCTGTGTTCATCATTGTTTGTTCTAACCTTAAATGCACCCAATTATTTGCTTTTGTGTTCAGCAATTATTGCATTATCTGCTCCAGCAGAACCTGTTGTTTTATCCACTGCAGATTCTTAACATTAATTCCTTGACCTTTTATATCCCCCCTAGTATATCCAGAGCTGCTAAATGGCTTTGCCCAAATCTGGTTTTTTTTCTGCTGAAGTGATGGCTCAGGCAGGAGCAGAGAAACCATTTCAGGTGTGCTCCCACCACATTTGCATTGTGTAATTGAATCTGCAAAGATCGTTTTTGTCATCCTTGGGAAGGGAGCTTGTTTTAAAGCCACACAGGGTTTGCTCAAATGAGCTTTAGTTTCCTGCATGATCTCGTTTCGTGGTCAAGAGAGGTCCAGAACTGACAGCTCAGGGTGAAAGGGCTGATTAATAGGGTTCTTAAATTTCCATGAAAAGCAGAGGGAGGTGGTGAGGCCAAAGCTGTGCAGCTCCTGTTGTGGGGGAGCTTTGAAAAAAATAATGGTCATAGTGAAACCACAGAAAGGCCACATATTTAGTGAAAAACCTGTATTTAATATCAAAACCTTCTGGTTTGGGGTAGAACATTGTAATATAAGCAGAAACTTTGTGAGATTTTTATTAACTAGAAGGTGCCCAGGCAGTTGTGCTGGCTTGAGGATGGATTCCTGCAAGGTGTCCTGATGCTGCTGTGCATGGATGCTTTGGGTGGGTGAGGCAGAACTGGGCCTGGGAACAGAGGAGCTGGGTGGATTGTCACCAGCTTGTCCCTAGGGTCCCCTTGTGGGATGTCCCCAGCTCTCTGCCCAGCACTGTCTGCCCCAGCTCAGGAGGTGCTGAGTGCATCCAAGGGAGGGACTGGGGTGAGCAGGGCGTGCTGGAACAGGGCTGAGGAGCTGCCGCCTTGCCCTGCTCGCCCATGTTCTCATGCCCCTGTCATTGCCTGGCTTGGCTCCAGCTCTGGGACTCACTCACACTCCCAGAAGTTGCTCACAAGTTGTTTGAGCCTTGCTGGAGTTGTGGGAAGGTCTGCAGTGGCCCCAGGCAGCTGCCACAGGTGCTCCAAGAGTGGCACTGACAACAATCTGCTGTTCCTTTTCAAAGAAAGCACTTTGCATTTTGCCACCTTTGCAGAAGTCCTTTTTATGTGCTTCTCCTCCTTGGACATGCATCATTTCCAGGGGATTTGGGTAACTGATGTAATTTAACACATCTCCTGTGCCCTGCTTATCGCTGTCATTCCTGAGTGCACTCATTAGGGAGCGGTTTGATTTTGGGTGTAATTCCTCTGACAGGCACATTTACTGAACATCTTTGATTCAGCATTTCACGTGTGGCAGGATTAATGGAAAGCACTTTACTAAAGAGGTTTGAATACCTTGTTGGTTCCTTGAAGATTTTTTTTTTCCATTTAAATGGAGCTGTATAATGGGGTTTTTTGGGGGGGCTGGGTTTTTTTTTTTGATGCTGTTGTGGTTTGTGGACTGAAGTGTTTCTTCTGCTGCCGTGGACTGGGGTGACTGTAGGTCCTGGAAACAGGATGCAAAATCTGGATGTATGATTACAATTATATTTGTTTTATTTTGGTTGGGGAAACATGAATAAAAAAGCCTTGAGAGCTCTACCTGTTAATTAGCATGACAATACCGTGGTAAGGACCACTTTGCAGGATTAAAACCCCATATTCAGATAAGCATTAACTGTGCATGCTGGCAGATGAACAATGCAGATAATAGCCAGGAGCAGAGCTGGCTGGGCTGGCAGTGACAGCCTGTCCATACTGAGATGTCAGCACAGGTGCCTTTGCCCTCATCACGATGTTCAGTCAAACCTGGCTCTGCACAGACACGTTTCCCAATGGATTGGAATATTGTGCAGGGAGGAATCAAGTAAATCCTTCATGGTGAGACCCTTTATGGGTAGCCTTGGGAGCAGTAAAAGCAATATTTACACCCTTGAGATGTAAATTTGCGGGGCTGTGCCTATTTTAGAGCCCTTATCAACCTGCTGATACACCTGGTTCTTGGGCACGTGGGACTTGGTGCTGCTGGCAAGATTTCCATAATTCTGAAGGGTTGTTTCCACCCTTTGGTACCACCTTTACACCAGGAGGTGGCTCAGGGTTAGGATGAAGAGAATTTGGTGCGAGGAACCAGTTCTTTCCTGCAGTGGGTCCAGCTCGTGAGGCTGGAGAGGCCCCTTTGTGGCTGCAGGGACCTGTCCCTTGCCAAGACACAATTTTGGCTTTGGCTGTTGGGTTGGGGTTCCTGCTGCAAGAGGCTGCCCAGTGTCACCTCAGCTGGGTGCTGGAAGTCACCCAGATACTTTCAAAACTGCTGGTGTTGGATCCTCCAGTGCGTTCTGAGCTGGGAGCAGCTGAACTTCTGGATTCTCTCAAAGGAAGAAAATTATCCAGGCCTTGAAGACTTGCTGTGATTTATTCCGGTTCCTTTTAGTTGCAGCTGTGCATAAGGGCTCCAAATTGAGGGATATTTTGCTGAACTGCAGCTTTTTGTGAGGTAGCTCTCATTTGCTAATTCTTTTTTGGTTGTTTCTGCCGATGTAAGTACAAGCTCATTCTGCAGAGATGTTTTTCATCTTTCCTGGACTTGAATCAGCAAATGAGTGTTGATATCCTTGTGGCAATCTGGTGAGTAGAGGGGAAGCAGAAAAGTGAAGTGATGCTCTGATGATCATTTTGCTTTTTTATATCAATGGCCAAAGCCACTTTCCAAACGATGTATCTTGAGTAAGAGGAGGGATGGATATTGTTGGCTTCAAGTAGATGGATGTTACTGGTAGGAAGTTATTAGATATACCCTGGTAGCTCTGCAGCACTTTTTCAGCTTATCTTAACTTTCTTTAAGTGTGTGTGCACAGTTTAGAGGGTAATACCATTAATTAGAACAACAGGAAAGACTAATGTAAGAGTATAACCCTCTTTAGTACACTGGGTTTATCCCTGATTAGCAGAGCTGCTCTGATCTTATGGAAATCTGTGTACATGTCATTAAGAAAGTAGGATTAAGTGGGTAATTAATGACACCAAAAAGTTTTCATCGTTGAAAATGAGTAAAAAATTATAAGGAAAATAAACTTTGATTATAGATAAAAACATGAAGTTTTTTCTTTATTCCAGTCTGCCAGGGAACAAGGGTGGGAAGAGGAGGCATAAGTTACCACGTGTGAAAAATGCCAATCACTTGTCTTTAAAATTTTAAATGTTTAATAGTATAAAAATAGCAATATAATTAGAGTAATAATAATTTTGGACAATTTGGATTAGGACAATATGAGACAATAAAAACAAAGAGTTAGGGACAGTCTGGGTACCTTTTTCTGGGCAAAATAAACCTGAAAAATTACCCACATTAACAGAGGATTAACCTTTAAAAACAATAACCTGTTGCATATTCAAACATCTCATACATGATGCATAAATTCCATTCAAACACAGGATTCTGTCTGGGCAATGTCAGCTTCTTCCTCTGAATCCTGACGGAATCTTCAGGGCTGAGCGAGGCAGGAAGAAATTTGTTTCTTCTAATAAGAGAGCAATAAATTCTCTTTCTCTGAAAGATTCAAGTGTCCTGTGGCTGCTATCTCACTGTCAGTCCTCTCTTAAAAAGAGTATCTTACACAGCATAGTTTCTACTTTAACATTTTGTTAAAATGTAAAACTATATTTAACACACTACTTAAGAAAATTAATACAGCATAACTTTCTAACACAACACATATAATATTCATTTTCATATTTGCAAAAAGCCAATCATAAAATCCGCATTTTTCACACACAGATGCTGTGGCTGAGGCTCAGAGTAAGCCATGGAGGATGCCAGAGTATTGTCCTGGGCAGTATACAGCCAATTCTTTCTGAATTTGGCCCAGAATTGTTCTGGGTAGAGCTGTGTGTGCTGCAGCAGCTCCAGGCTCCCGGGGAGAGGAGGGGTGTGCTGGAGATGGTGTTACCACAGCAGAGTTGTTCTGGGTGTTATTAAAAGTATTCTCACGATGAGGTGCTGGTCAGGCACTGAACTCTGCAGGCACAAGCACGGTGTCTGTCTGTCTGTCTGTCTGTGTGACAAGTGCTGCTGCCAGCAGAGAATCCTGATGAGGATCCTGCTGGGCTGGGAGCTGCGCACAGCAATTTCCTTCCTGCCTGTTTATTCAGGCAAGCCCGGGCTTGTTTTGGGACTTATTTCACCTCTTGTAGCTGATGGCTGGCAGGGAGGATCTTGTGATGAAATCTTTAATGTACACACGTATTTAATAGTTTTAGGGAGTTTTTTAAAATTTATTTTTTATGATGGAGAACAGCACAACCAGGGCTTGTCTTGGTAGTTATTTCACCTCTTGTAACTGATGGCTGGCAGGGAGGATCAGCTACTTTGTGATGAAATCTTGAATGTACACATGTGTTTTATAGGTTTTGGTTTTTTTTAATTTATTTTTTATGATGGAGAACAGCACGACCAGGTTTTTTCAGAGGGTGGTACCTGTGCAGGAATTTTAATCTTTGCTCTTCAGCGTTTCTTTGAAGCTTATTTGTACAAACTTGGCACTTTTAACCTGTTGCACAGCTACCCTGTGCCTTTCCCTGCTCTCCTGCTGTGGAAATGAAGGTGGATAACCTGGAGTGAGCTCCTGCGGAAATGAAGGTGTGCGAAAAACGCCAATCACTTGTTTTTAAAAATTTTAAAAGTTTAATAGTAATAAAATGGTTATAAAAATAGTAATATAATTAGAGTAATAAAAATTTGGACAGTTTGAATTAGGACAATATGAGACAATAGAAACAAAGAGTTAGGGACAGTCTGGGTACCTCTTTCTGGGCAAAATGAGCCTGAAAAAGGACCCACGTTAACAGAGGATTAACCTTTAAAAACAATAACCTGTTGCATATTCATACACCTCATACATGATGCATAAATTCCATTCAAACACAGGATTCTCTCTGGTCAGTGTCAACTTCTTCCTCTGAATCCTGACAGCATCATCCTTTCTGAGCGAGGTGGGAAGAGCTCGAAATCATAAATAAATAGCAATAGTTTGCTACAGATCGAATAGAGAGCAATAAATTCTTTTTCTCTGAAAGATTTAGGTGTTCTGTGGCTGCTATCTCACTGTGAATCCTCTCTTAAAAAAAGTATCTTACATAGCATAGTTTCTATTTTAACATTATGTTATAATCTAAAACTATATTTAACACACTACTTAAAGAAAATTAATACAGCATAACTTTCTGACATAACACATATAACATTCATTTTCATATTTGTGAAAAGCCAATATAAAACAGGCATTTTTCACAGACACAAAGCAGCAAGGTCCTTATCAGCGCCTCGCCGATAAACCCGGGCACAAAAGCCTTGGCGGGCACCCACATCTCCTACTTATTTGGAGATTAAAAGCTCTTGAGGCTTTTGGTTTGTTGTGAAAGTTCATTGCCAAGCCCTCGAAGCTTGGCAGGGCTCCCACGGGAGGCGAGACTCGTCACGCCAGAGCCCCGGGCAGGTGCGGGGCGGGTCCGGGCGGGCTGGGCAGGGACCGGCTCCTCCCCAGGGCTGTTCCCCCGGAGCTACAGACCCGGCAGAGGAGATGAACGGGGCTGGGGGGCTGGAATCTCCCGAGCAGCAGCAGGAGATGCACGGGACTCAGAAGTGCTGGAATCTGCTGCTGGTGGGGAGATGCTCGGTACCGGGGGTGCTGGAATCTCCCCAGAGGCAGCAGGTGATGCTCAGTACTCAGGGGCTCTGCTCTCTCCCCAGGGGCTGTAGGTGATGCTCAGTACTCAGGGGTGCTGGAATCTCCCCAGGGGCTGTAGGGGATGCTCAGGACTCAGGGGCTCTGCTCTCTCCCCAGGGGCTGTAGGTGATGCTCAGGACTCAGGGGCTCTGCTCTCTCCCCAGGGGCTGTAGGGGATGCTCAGGACTCAGGGGCTCTGCTCTCTCCCCAGGGGCTGTAGGTGATGCTCAGTACTCAGGGGTGCTGCTCTCCCCCAGGGGCTGTAGGTGATGCTCAGTACTCAGGGGCTCTGCTCTCTCCCCAGGGGCTGTAGGTGATGCTCAGTACTCAGGGGCTCTGCTCTCTCCCCAGGGGCTGTAGGTGACCCCGGGCTGTGATCCCACCCCATCACTGCCCTCACCCCCGCTGGCAGCATCACCTCTTCAGGGCCATTCCAGCTGGGTTTGGGAAAGGCTGCCCTGCTGTGCTGGCATCAAATCCCAGCTGGAGGTGCCTCCAAGCAGGCTTGGTTCCTCTGGGGTGTTCCCAGCGCTGCTCTTTGCCCAGTGCCCCTCCCTGGCATGCTCAGGGAGCCTCTGCTGCCAAGAAATCCTCCAATTCCAATCCCCTGCTGTGGGCAGGGATACAGCTTCCACTAGAGCAGGGTGCTCCAAGCTCCATCCAGCCAATTCTCATAAGGGGGGCTAAAAGATCCCAAACAGTCTCAAGGACAACAAACAGAGCATTCCCTATTTTAATCCCCATTCTTCATTTAAAATTAATAACAATACTGCCCTGGTGGTATTTTTCTACTCAAGCTCTGGTGAAACAAAAGTAAATATTACTGACCTGCCAGCAGAAATGAAAGGAGAATGAGAAGCAATGTATGAAATGATTTGTCAGCCAGTTTTTGGTTTTCTGTATTGGTCTTGTGGCATTTCTGTGGAAGACGCCAGAGACAAAGTTCTCTTGCATAATGCTCACATCACTGAGTCTGATTGTATCCGACTGTCGCAGATGAGGATGCTATATTTATGTCTCAGTGAATTTCATCCCTCAGTTTGTGTGTCCTCTGACCTCTGGGGAATATCACAAATCCACTGTTATGGAGTACAATGGCACATTTGATTTATCAACTCCATTAATGATCTGGTTGAAGGGAGAAACAACACATTAATTAAATTCACAACTGGTGATAAACGTGGTGTGGCAAACATCAGGCAGGACAGTGATTTAGGGTAGAAAGGTGGGCAGGGGATGGCAAACTGGGAAAAAAATGCCACCATGCTTGTGGCAGCTGGCAAAAATGTGGAGTATTGTATTTGTGGGGTGCTTTGATGAAGGAAGGAATGATGAATCTGATTCTGTGTTCTCAGAAGGTTAATTTTTTATTGATGATACTATATTATATTAAAGAATATTAAACTATATTATACTAAAGAATACAGAAAATATACTTAAAGAAGGCTAGAAAGATAATAATGAAAACTTGTAACTTTTTCCAGAGCCCTGACACAGCTTGACCTTGATTGGCCAAAGAGTCAAAATAATTCACAGTAGAAACCAATGAAACAATCTCCAACTACATTCTAAAGCAGCAAAACACAGGAGAAGTAAATGAGATAATTATTGTTTTCCTTTTTCTCTGAGGCTTCTCAGCTTCCCAAGAGAAAAATCCTGGGCAAAGGGATTTTTCAGAGAATGTGAATGCCTCAGCAAAAAGGTGGAGATTGGGGATTTAGTGAGAAAATAATTCTTAGACTAAATGAGGGTGTTGGGTTGTCTGCAGTCTCCACAGGTTTGTGGCCAAATTCAGTGTTACTGTAGGTGCTGCAGGCTTTGCCCTGGTGTGCAGTGAAAGGGGCAGTGCTGGTTCAGGACAAATTAATAGCTGTAAAAAACCCCTAACCTGCAGGTTGTCAGGCACTGAGTATTTTGGCACTGCTCTGTTGATGGTATTAACATAAATTCAAGCTGACCTAAGTGCACTGGGATAAAAACAAACATTTACCCTTAGAAAATCCTCCGGCTGAATGTGAATTTCACCGTTGGCTTTGGGCTGTTTTGTGTTTTGCATTTCTTTTCTGTGGCTTTTAGTAATGAAAACAAACCTCTTGGCTTCACCTTGGCTTGGAGCTAACTTCTTCTGCAGTCATTTTCTCTTTCCCATGCATTGACACACTCGGTGGTAGAGCTGCAAGGAGGCAAGAAGTTGTTCATTTTCAGCTTGGATTGAAAATGCTTGCTTTCTACTATAGTGCAAAATGCCTGAATTAAAGGCTGACTCATTTCTCTGGAAGGATCCACACATCCAGGCATTCCCACGTGAGATTCTAAGTGCACCACCAGTTCCAGAGCTGTCACATGTTCCAAATTAAATTAATGTATAGTGGGGTCTCAACCCCTGCCCATGCATAGTCCTCTCCCCTCTGCTCTTTGGGTTGTGTTCCTGACCTTCTGAATTGTCTCCAGCTGAAACTCTCCCTTCAAAGTGAGCTCAGATGAAAAATATCTTTGTGTGAAGTGTTAACACATTCTTTTGAGGGAAAACCTCTTTTGAAAGGTGGAGCAAGCTAGGACATTAAATAAAAAATGCTTTATTTTAATAAAGGTACCTGTTGATTACCTGTGAGGAGAAAAATACCGTAAACCCAGCTGTGAGTTACAGTGTATTGACCACTACAAGGGACAATTTAACCAAAAGCCTCTTTTTCTTCACTGAAGTTGGTGCAGGTTATTGGAGGGACACATTTGGGGATGTTTTTACAAGGAATGGCATTAGTTATTGAGGGCTGAGCTAAATAAAATTAATTTTGAACAGGAAGTGAGTTACTCTGTCCTTGTCATAACCTCTAGTCCACATGAACAGCACTCAAGTTATTAAAAGGCTGTTTTAAACTGAAGAAGAATTTCATCATCTTTGGAGGATGTTATTTTAAAGATCAATGATCTTTGTTCAGGTGCTGTTATACATCTCAAAGACATGTAGAGTTTGGGATTTCTTTTATTTATTTAAAAAATATTTTGCCATCAACAATTTGGGGTTCTTTTTTCTCTAAAGCTTTTTTTGGTTTCTTTTTGTGCTACATCTTTTCTCCTGTGCTATACCTTGGGGTACAATTAGGAGAGTGTTCTGCAGCTGAGTGGTGTCAGGACTGCAGCAAGCATTAAAGCCATAGAAAGGTAAATACTGCAGAGGATGGAACAGCAGTAGTCCTGGTGAAAAGAAGAAAGCCAACAGCATTTTTGGGATTTATTCACCCCTTGGTGTTTGAGGACTGCGGAGGGAGGTTGAGGACTTGGAGAATCTTGCAGACTATGGATATCTGTTGTAGAATCTCTGCAAAGATCACAGAATCTCAGAGTGGTTTGGGTTGGAAGGGACCTTAAAGCTCACCCCATTCCACCCCTACCATGGCAGGGACAACTTCCCCTAGTCCTGGTTATTCCAACCTGGCCTTGGACACTTCCAGGATCCAGGGTGCTCTGGGCACCCTGTGCCAGGGCCTGCCCACCCTGCCAGCCAAGAATTCCTTCCCCATACCCCATCTAACCCTGTCCTCTGTCAGGTTGGAGCCCAAGATCCATGTGTGGTGTTGGTAATGATGGCAGGGTCAGTCAACAAAGTGCTAAACAAGGTACCAGGGTGTGTTTCACCAAAATCACAGGCTGGAGCAGCCTTGGGCTGGGGAAATGCCTCCTTGTCCATGGGATGGAGAGCTGGACCCCACAAGCACTGAGGGATGGATTTAATGAGTGTCCCTCACCCCCCTCCCCACCTTGTGCTGTTTTATAGGGCAGGGCTGAGGCTGGGTAATGTGCAGCACCAAGGGGCCTGGTGATATTAAAGGAGAGCTGATAATGCTTCCTGTGTTGAGTGCTTGGAGGCATCCCTCGTTCCCCTGGCTGTTATCTGTGCAGCATCCCTGTCCCCCACCCCTCCTCCTCCTCCTCTTCACAAAGCAATTACATGCACTGAGGTGCAGTAATGTCCACGATGTGACCTGGACAAAGCAACTCTCAGCAGCAAAATAATGTATTAATATGAATTTTCAGCATTTTTAAGGTGAATTGCATTCACTGGCTTGTGAAAGGCTTCAAGAGTTCCTGTTGTTTGATGAGTTGAAGGAGATCAGTCGCTATTTTGGAACATTAATTTATACAATTCAGATCACACTTGTAGGTTTTTTTTGTTTCCCAGCGTTTCTTGTTTTACTAATTGCAATTGTTTCACGTCCTCTAATCTATTATACTTTTTAATAAGGCATATAATTCATTATTTAGGTGGTAGTGTTCTGATAATTAGATGGGTTATTTTTGTCAGTGCTGATTAGTTGGTAAGTACAGATTAATATTTGAAGACTTGATGTGGTCTCTTGCTATTTGAGTTTCAAAGAGGTGATGTGCCACTTGTTTCATGATATTCCCAACAACTTCATCCCTTCCAGCCTGAGGAAAGTGCTGACAAATTGTAAAGAGGTTCTGAAAGCCTTTGGATCTTGTTTCCCCTGTAAAACTCATATTAGAAAAATATGAGAGACACCCCAGAGAGTGCCAGCTGGGGGTGAGACACTGAAAGTGCAGCTCCCTGAGCAGACAGCAGCACCAGGTGCCACTGGGGTCTGTGCCCTAAATGATTTTTGGGGTACACAACTAATATCCTGCACATTGCAGGGCAGGGACCTGCTCTTTGCTGGGTATGTCCTAGAAAAGCCTTGCTCCTTCACAAATAGAAAGCCTTGGCCTTTTTTTCTTTGCCTGCAGTTAATTGCAGAGTGGGACAATGTGGCCTTTGTGTGACTGTCCCTGTGCTGGGGACGGTTTCTCCTCTCCCCCACCCCTGCAGAGCTGGCAGTGATTCCAGTCTCTCACACAGAGGCTCTTTGCAGGATTAAGGATTTTTTAGCTCATTTGCAGACTGGTTAGTGAAGGGCTGTGGTGGCTGGGGGGACAGAGGGGGCACCTGCAGGCTGTGAGGGGTTGGGTGGGGATGTCTGGGGGGTGAAACACCCCAGGATTCCTGCACCCCTGCAGACCAGACTGCGGGAGGCACTGGGTGTGCTGCAGCTTAATTGTGTGTTCCTGGAGCTGCAGCCTTCTGCCTTGGCCAAGATTATGGGAACCATGCTGCTGGAAGGAGAGATGATGTTGTTGGAGCTGGGTGTGGGTGTCTGGGGGGTGAAACACTCCAGGATTGCTGCACCCTTGCACACCAGACCAAGGGAAGCACTGCAGCTCCAGCTTGATTAAGAATTTGTTCCTGGAGCTGCAGCTTTCTGCCTTGGCCAAGAATGCCAAGATAACATGAACCATGCTGCTGGAAGTGATGATGCTGCTGGAGCTGTGAGGAGTTGGGTGTGGGTGTCTGGGGGGTGAAACACTCCAATATTCCTGCACCCCTGCAGACCAGACCAAGGGAGGCACTGGGTATGCTGCAGTTTAATTAAGCATTTATTCCTGGAGTTGTAGCCTTCTGCCTTGGCCAAGAATGCCAAGATAACATGAAGCATGCTGCTGGAAGTGATGATGTTGTTGCAGCTGGGTGTGGATGTTTGGGGGGTGAAACACCCTGGGATTCCTGCACCCCTGCAGACCAGACTGAGGGAGGCACTGGGTGTGCTGCAGGGTAATTAAATGTGTGTTCCTGGAGCTGCAGCCTTCTGCCTTGGCCAAGATTATGTGAACCATGCTGCTGGAAGAGATGATGTTGCTGGAGCTGAGCCATTGCATTATCTGATACCAGATCTCTGGGAAGAGGGAATAAACTAAATGCTTTTTAGTCACTTGGTCACCCCTAGCAAGGGAAGCACAGCGCTCTTTGGTGGCTCCTTCAGCCCTCCCTGCTTTGGCAGATGGCTGCAAACACAAAAAAGCCTCAGGGATGCCTCAGTCACTGCCTGTGACCCTGGGGAAAGCAGAAACCACATCGGAAATGAGCAGGGATAAGGAGATGCCAAACATTTTTCTTGAGCAAATAAATGTGGCAGAGGGAATGTCGGGATAAGCTCTGTGCATTTATCAGTGCTGTGAGCACACCTCAGGCAATCCCTCTGCACCACCCCACCCTGCAAGGAGGGCTCCTGCTCCTTGGTGGCTCAAGGACACTTGTGTTGATGGATGATCCCTGCATCCACAGAGATGTTGTGGGGTCTGTGTGCATTTCCAGAGCCCCTCTGCCTGAGGGGGGGAGCTGAAGTGATGGAGATGGAAGTGCTGGGGGTGAACTTGGCGCTCCCCGTGCCTTTCACATGGACATCTGTGGGCATTGGTTGTATGGATTTGGTGATGAGTTCACAGCCTAGTGGAAAAGCAGGGCGAGGAGAGGATTTACTGAAGTAGAAACAGAGGAGGGATGCTGAGAGCTTCCACTCTTCCCCTGGTTTCAAGTCTGTCAGGCTGTGGAAATAAATGAGGGGCTCAGCAAACAGCAGGGTCTGCCAGGAGGGCAGAGCTGGGGCAGAGAACCCTGATGATGCCTCCATTGCCCCACTGCAGCTCTGGCAGCCTGGGAATTCCAGCCCCAATTCTCTGGGGCTGTGCTGCTGGAATTGGCACATCCCAGGAGAAATAAATGCCTTGAGTTTATGCAAGACCTCACTGCTGCTGGGGAGGGGGTCAGAGTGTCAGTTGGTTAAGCAGCTGGATTGCCCTGGTGTGTTTGCCACAGGATAATGGAAAATTCCTGTGAGGAGCTTGTGCTTGATCTGGGGCCAGAGGGAACAGGATGAAGTCTATTCCACCAGAGAAATGATAGAAGGCTACACTGAGCATCTTCCGGCGCCTGCTGCCAAGGTTTTTATAGGCTCGAGATTTTGTTTTGGAGAAGAAAAGTATCTGCATGCAAGGCCAATGTGCAGCCATGCCAGCTTCTTGCTGTGTGTCCCCTCACACTGCCTGGGAGCCATTCCCCTGGACAATTTTGGAGATCCACGTGCAAGGAGCCTGTGACAGTTTCATTTTCTGCTCCCCAGGAGGAATTCAGAGCTGTGGGGTCCCTGTGGTCCTGACACAGCCCAGGAGCTCTGCCAACACACACAAGAGCCTCTCGAGGGCTGCAATAGCCTTCACACCCTCCTGCTTTCCCTCTGTGGGTTTGGGTCTGTCCTGCTGCATGAATGTTACTAATTACCATCAGAATTTGTGGAGTTAAAGGGAATCTTAGAAAATTAGTATCTGGTAAAAGCCTGTGCAAGGAAATTTTAACATCTCTTAGGACTTAGTGGCATCTTTGTGTTACAAACCCATTTGTGCTGCCAGGCTTTGGACTGAAGGATTCAACTTGCTGTTCTTAGACTGTTATCACTAATAAAATGACTTTGCACTTTGATATCCTTTCACTCCAGGATCTAAAAGTACTTTAAAAATGCTAATGAATTAAGCTTCTTGATAGCTCTTGAGTGCAGCTCTTTGTACAGGCATTTGGTCCAAAGCCTAGTGAAGTCAGTGGAAAGTTGTCTGTGTCATTAGCTCTGGCAAACCCCTGAATTTTTCTGTCCCTGCTTGTCCCATCCTCATCCAGAGCTGATGGCACAGAGTCTTCTCATGCCAGGAGCCCTCATCCTTTCCTCATTGTGATTTTTTTCTTGTTTTTCTGCCTGGTTCCACTGCTGAGGAGCACGTGGGGTAGCAGCACTTTGAAGGTAAGGGAGGGTGGCATCCAGATTTAGGGTTACCTGCAGTGCCTGATGTTGTGCTCTGACAACATCAGAGTTTTAGGAGGAATCCGGGTTGGAAATAACATAAAATAATTCTGTAAGAGAAAGTCTGTTATCCCAGCAACAAGGCAGTGCAAAGCCACAGCTCTGTGCTCTTCATTTCCATTGTGGGGCTGCCCAAGGAGTGGTGCTTTCATGCAGTGAGAAGATTTCCATCCAAGACCATCCAGAGGGCTTCATCCATTCACCCATTTTCAGTTTGTTGGGGGTTTGCCATTGGTTTAAACTTGGGGGATCCTGCTTTGGAGGAGATGCTCCTGCTGCTGTGGGACAGAGCTGGTGACAGGAGCAGGGCTGGGCTGTGGGCAGGAGTGGAGTGGTGCTGCTGGAAGCTCTTTTGATCCCATTCATGGCTGTCAACTGATCTAGCAGGGGAATTCTTCTTATTGCTGTATTAAAGAAGATAAAAGCAGTTCTGCCCCTGGCAAAGCCATAGACACAAGGCACTGGGAACATCTTGGCTCCCTTTCCTCTTCCAGACGTGTGATGGGTCGTGTAATGTCCTTATGTCTGATCAGCCATGACAATCTGTATTTTATGGATTTTTCACTCCTTGTCACCCTGTTACAATCTCCCCTCTCCCCTACCTTTCATTAATTGTCTCTCAAAACTATCTTGTCGCTGCTCTGATGATTTTTTCCAGTGGATAAGCCTGTTAGAGATAATCTGGTTTGCTGAATTTCCTTTCTGCTGGGCAATCTCCTTAATAGCTGCCTCAGAGGATTTCATCCTGTTTGGTTTAAGGATGTGGTTTCAGATAAATATTCTGTTTCTCCATGGTTCTTCTGCTGATTAAGGTCTGTTCTTTCTCCTAAAATACTTCTGAGCAAGAAGAGTTTCATGGAGACTTAGTGTGTGTTTGACACTTCTGAGCAAACTGTGTTGGCCAAGAGGGTCAAAATTCACTGTTGATTTTGGATGTGTCAGCTTGGACAGTTCAGGGGCCAAAACAAAGGGAAGAAGAAAGATGAGGGAGAGAAAAGAGTCTTAATCCTTAAATGTGGCATTGCTTGTGATTGTTGGGGTTTCTCCCTGGGGCAGCCCAGAGGGGATAAGAAAGTGGTCAAAATGCACATTGCATCCTCTGCTTATCCATTCCCCACCTACACAATAATTAACAGCGTCATTTAATCTCTTTCAGAATTTTGTCATGCTTCAGACATTTGCTATGACTGCTCCTTTTGGAAAAGCTCATTTTCCAAAAGCAAACCCTTTTCATGCATGCTTCAAGGGTGCTTTTTCTTTTCCCTGTCCAAATCAGCTCTGGATGGAGGGTCAGGAGATTACGGTTCTTTTCCCAGAGTTGCTGAATGATCTTCAGCAATTCGTTTGATCTTTCTGCACCTCATTCTCACAAATAAGGATGCTGGTAATAACTTTCTATTGTTAAAGCTCTGGTAATAACTTCCCATTGTTAAAGCTCTTAAAGCTCTCCTATGGAAAATGCTATATGGGGACTTAGAGTAATTATTGTCATAATTTGCAAGTGAAGGTGCTGGAAATAATAGTTTTTGCAGTAGAGGACCTTGGTTCTTGTTAGAGAGAATTATTGGAATAATTTTGGCTGGAATGACCAATGAAATGTGAATCAGGCAACTGCCTTTATTGATTTAATGGCTGAGCTGCTGGGGAGTGTGTGGGTTTCCATTTGAGGCATACTGGGAAGAAAGGAAAGCCTGTGCTGACCCCAGCTGAATTTGGTCCTGTCTACCACCTAAACAGTGCATGAGTTCCTTGTACATAATGGCACTGTGCCATTATGGCCATTATTAATGGAAACAAGCCAAACACAACTCCAACAACAGCACAACACCAAAACCCCAGCAAACAAACCCAAACCCAGGGGTGTTTCTCCCACCACTTCTCCTTTGTGCTCTGTGTGACCTCATGTGTGAAGGGACTTGCAGGAGAGGCAGTTATAACCCTGCCTGTCCCTGTGGTTTTCAGCAGTCAAAGGTGCATTAGGAAAATGAAGATGTAGGTGAGTTTGCTCTGTACATTTCTCAATGCCTGGCTCCCCACCCTGTCCCTCATTGCCTCTAATTTTTACAGCTTGCTAAAAATAGGTCTTGGAGAAGACTTGGAGCTGTTGAGATGGAGACAAAGCAAGACCATAAATCACTTGACAGCTCATTTCCTTACAGCAAATGTCCCACTCTTACAACTTTATGTTTAGATTAAAGAAGGAATAAAATGTAGGGAGAACCTGGTTTGGTTTCACTTGTGTTTATTTTTCCTTTAATGACAGCAAAAGAAGATACTAGTGGCACAAATCTTACTGGAAAGGGCTGAATTGTCATGTTTTTCTATTTTAAAAATGTCAGAGCAGGGTGTTTTGGGTGCTGGTGTGGGGTTGGGTTTGTGCATGGCTCTGTGTGAGGAGCAGATGCCACACTGTGTGCCACAAACAGGACTGGATGGATGTGCCTCATCTCGTGTCTGCCAAGTCTTTTACCCTTTGTTGTCACTGACTCTCTGCCCTACAACCTTTTCAGTCCCATTCCTGCTGGCAGTGGGAGCTTTGCCAGTAATTCCAGTAAGGAGAGGATGGAGGCTCTGAGGGTCATTTCCCGTCCTTGTGCACACGAGGCTTTCCCCAGCTCTCTGGAGGCAGGTCAGAGCATTATCCCGTGGCCAGGTTGGGTTTATTCCCTTGGGATATTTGCTTTGCACTCTGGCTGGGGATGAGAAAGCAGCAGCCACAGCTGGGGCTGTAATTTTGGGAGGTGTGGGCAGCTGTTTCACAAGACCTACACCTCTACCTCAGCCCTCTGCAAAAGCCATATTCCAGAGGGATCTGGTGGAGGTTATCCCTGTTTTTCCCTAGCACTGCCCTCTGCTGTTCCCATTCTCCATCCCCACAGCCTCCAAGGGCCCAGCCAGACAAGCACAGATTGTGCCAAAGCTCCATCCTGCAAACACAAGTCAGGGGATCAAGGCTGTAATGAAAGACTGCATCTTCTGCTGTGGCAATATGTGGTTCAGATCTGTGAAATCAGAGCCCCGTCTTGCTGGATGCAGCTCTGGATTATCAGATCCATTATCCAAAGGTTGTGCTCGTTGATCACAGCAAATATTTTGGTGATGTTATGCAGGGCTGGGTATTAACAATGTTTAATGGCAGCTTGGGAGGGATGAGTCCTGACAGGAGCATGGACAATGCTCTTCTTTCACCTGAGCTGCTGTTTCCCAACCTCAACACCTTTGCACGAAAAAATGCTCTGTGGCAGCCAGGGGTTAGAACGTTGCCTTAGAGTTGCTCTATCTATTTGGCACAACAAAAAGCAAAAGGAGTTATCATTGTCCCAGGAGGCAGAGAACAAATTTAGGTCCTGGTCTTGCATATGCTTATCCAGCTAATTAGCTTTACTCAATGGAGCCCATTCAGCCTGTAGCACTTGTCCTTCATCTGTTCAGGACCATGTGTGTGAATGCTCATTGAAACACACGGTCAATCGTGCCATTGTTGCACGTACATTATTGCTTATGTTCTTGTTGGGAGCCAGGAACAGTCTCTCCATTGTAGAAACCTTTTTTTTTTTTTTCCATGTAATACAGCAATTGCTGTGAAATGATGGGCTCAGGTAAATTTATTCTTTTCAATTCCTGGGTCTGAAATTGCTGAGCTCTGCTGTTTAAACAGGAAACAATATTTGTCATCGCTTTGGGTTGATGTGGCTCCAGATTTGGGTGATGTGCCAGTTCCAGGACTTTGAGTAATGCACACATAACGAGTGATTACCTGATTGTTGTCAGGTGGTTGTGTATCTGGACCTTTCTGTCTTGGCAATTAATCTGCTCGTTGATGAACACTCGCCCAGCCCCTGCCGGGGTCTCTTGTCATTTCAGTCACTTGGCAGCAAAAATTGCAATGAGACTTGTGTCACATCTTGCGCTGGATTTTTGATGATGCTGTTTAAGGATATAGGAGCACATAAAAACGAGCAAATCTTCTGTTCAGTGGGAGAAAATGAGTGCTGAGTGTGCCGAGCCCAGGTCAGTGCACCAGCTGCTTTTAGTTTGCTTCCAGATTAAAACTAACTTGTGATAGTGACAACTGAGCTTAAAAACCAGAATTTACATAATGATTCTGTGTTAATGATATTAAACATAATGGCACTAACAACAGCCTGTTAAAGGCAAATCCACAGAGATTTCTTTTTCCATTTGACCTTGAGTGCTGACGTTGGACTGGCTCGGCATCGCATTTTTTTCCCCCATGTTTGAACTTGAAAGGTTCTTTAATACTCAGCTCAACGTTCCTGTTTTGCTTTTTAAATTTCTTATTATTTCCCATGGCTGCAGTGCAAACTGATACCCCGTGCCAGGTCATTTCCAGGACTTGGACCTGAATTAGATTCAGTAGCTGGAAGGAGCTGGGCCTCAGAAATGTTTGTACAGGATTCAGTTCCTGGAGGACAAAGACTCATCCTTGGCCGTGGAGCATCCTCCACTCCTTGTGCTTCCAGGCACTGTGAGAAGAGAATTGTGGAGGCAGGCTGTTCCCAGGATAGTCCTGCTTAAAATTTCCCGCCTGCATGGCTAATTTTGAGTTTTGTCTCCTTTCCCAGCCAGTTTCTCTCTCTGAATCTTTATCAGATGCTAATTAGCATTCGTTCCCACCCAGCCCCGGGATGTTTATTAAGGTTTTGGGGAAAGCTTTGCTCCTGGCGCTGTTGCAACCCTGTCAGTGAAATCTCCCATAACCTCCTCACACCTCAGCTCCACCCCTTGTGTCCACTCACCCTGAATTATTGAATTTCAGCCTTGCTTAGCTCAGGCTGTGATGAGTAAGGCTTCAGGATCAATAGGGGCATGGCAGGATCTGCAGCACTGGCAGAACTTCCAGCTGGAGATGCTGCAGGTCCTGCAGAGCCCAGGAGCCACCAGTGATGGTTGCAGACCAATTTCATCCTACAGTTTGAAACTCCACCACAAGCTGCTGCCTGCAGGGTCTGTGCTGTGTGTTACCCAAGCCAGCAGAAGCCAACAGGCACTTACTGGCTGTTGCTCCCCAACTATTTTTTATTTGCATGCCTGGAATTCCTGCTTTCAGCTCAGCAGCAATAAATGAGCCATTTGCATAATGAATGGTTTTAAAATCTGCATCCCTGCAGTGGCTTGAGCCTTGCCCTTCAGAAGGGCTTGTTTGCTGGGAGAAAGGGCTAATTTAAAAAGCTAAACTCCTCTGGGAAATGGATGTTTGGATGGGAAATGGGTTATTTTCAGCTAATTTCTTTAGTGGCTGCATAGTTTGAAGGAGCAGAGAAAAGGCAGCGTGTTGCCCTCTGATACTGGAGCAGTTGGGTGGTGTGCTCAGAGACAGGTGAATGTGAAAGAGGCAGGTGGGAAGGAGATTTGGGCTAAAAAGGTGCAAATAGTGAGTAGTGCAACTGCAGAATAGCGGGGGAACACCAGGGGCACATGTGCTTTACTGGGGCCTCCTTGGCAACTGTTTCATCTGGTCTGGCAGTGTCCAGGAGCACAGTAATGCTCTGATCTTCAGTGTTTGGGAGGTGTCAGAGCCTTCTGATCCCAAAAGGAGGAACACAGCTTGCTCTGAAATAATCCAGATGAGGTGTGAGCTCTCCTGTGTCCTGTGGATCATTTTGGGATGACCTCACTTGAGACCACGAGGCCACCAAGTGTCCAAGACCTCCATGTCCTCCACCTGAAACTGGGGCATCTCCCAAACATAGTGAGGGATTCACTCCTCCCCTTCACTGGGATTATGGAGCAGGAGATTGGGATTAGGAAACCCAGCACCCCCAAAGAAGTAGGAGCCCTTGGGCACAAGGAGTTTTCTGCTGTGTCAGTGCTGCCAAGAAGCCCTGCAGCTCTCTGGATGATGGGTTTCCTAATAATTCCTGATAAATACAAAGCAGGAGGATGAATAATGCACAGCAATAACTCTCCTGCAAACATTAGCATCCCACTCCTGGTGATAAGACGTTGCTCTCTTTCAACTCCCTTAAAATGCTTTGCATGTTTCCAGGACTCTTGTTGCAAAAATTCTGCAAGGCATCAGTTTCTGTTTGTTTTCCTTTAAACTGCTTTCAAATTCCTATTTGCCGAGTTTGCCGAGCTTCACGGGAGGAGGAAGAGGAGACGAGTGGAGCCGAGTCCTTAATGGAAAATAAATGTGAATCAAAATCCAGCCCAAACCCTGTAATCTCTGCCCCACACAAGAAAGCTCCACTTCAAGGAATAGAAGTAGGAAAAAATAGGTTGGATTTAATTGCTTTGGGTGCTGTGGAACAGCAGAAGTGCGAGAAGGCGATAAAAGCTGCAATTTAGAACTCGGCAGCGGCGGCTTGGAAACGCTGGAGCTGGTGTGCAGGGAGATGGATACTTTATCCCTGGCACATCTCTGCTGAGTTAAGATAAATGTTGAGCTATTAAGTTCCTGAGAGCATTAAGAGGCTGGGAGAAGGTCACGTTCTGCTTCCTCTGGTTTGGCTTTGCCTCGGCGCCGCTTCCGTTGCTGAGCTTTAAGGAGGATTCCGTTCTCTGAGATTCTCCCAAATGAGCCCCCCAAAAATGCAGGGGAGCTCAGACAGCCCAGATCAGGGCTCAGGGGGTTGATTCCTCCCATAAAAGCTCACAAAATCCCAGCTGGAGCCAGCTGTGCCATGTGGGCAAAAGTGGGGTACCAGCTGGGATCTGTCTGTCCTTGGTGGATGCTTTTGAAGGGTTCAAAACTCCTGTTCACCTTCTCTGAACAACTCCTGGTAGAGTCATGATGGTCAATATGGTCCAGCCAGGTGGAAACAGAGTGTGAAGTGCCAACAGCATCCAAAAAACCTTTGGGTATCCCCATGTCCTTGCTGTCTTGTCCCCTGAGGTGAAAAGAGGCAGAACAGTGCAGAAGTAGGACAAGAGGGAATGATAGGATGTGAGGAAATGGCCTCACGTTGCACTGGGCAGGTTTAGGCTAAATGTTATTTAAAATCTCTTCACCAAAAGGGTTTTTCAGCCCTGGCACAGCTGCCCAGGGTAGTGGTGGAGTCCCCATCTCCAGAGAGACATGTACATGTGGCACCTGGGGACGTGGGCTAGTGGTGACCATGGCAGGGCTGGGTTCAGAGCTGGACTTGAGGATTTTGGAGGGCTTTTCCAACTAAAGTGATTCTGTGACTCTAAGAGTCCATGGAAAATGCATAGAGGCCAAAAGCACCGCTCTGTCTTCCTGCTCAAATCCTGATTTCTCTGTCCTTGGGAGGTCGGGCCAGATAAAAGACTGAAGTGAGGGAGGACAGAGGAGAGGAAGAAGATGAATCTCCTGCATTCATTATTCTGTGTGCAAAGAACATCAAAAGCACTAATGGAAAAGCCTTTTTATATTTTTCATCAAAGCAGTGGTTCAGATTTGGCAGGCTGAGTTGGGATTGGTGAAATATTTATGAATGGAGCAGCTGCTGGGCACTGCTTTAGGAGGACAGTCCCTCCCTCCTTCACTCCCTCTTCCCTAAATATGTTTTTCCACTTGGTCCTTTTTTCTCCCCCTCTCCTTTAGCTGTGTTACTCCTATTAGAGGAACTTGTAGATGAGTCAGGACTGAGTTTGCACACTGCAGGTGTGTTTATTTTTTGCTTCACTTAAGTCAGGAGAAAAGAGGCGAAAGGGATAAACCAAACCTTAGGGGTGGATGGGGAGCAGCAGTGGAGGTTGTTCTCTGGTTTCCCTTTGCTGCTGATTGCATGGTAAACCTGAAAACCTTTTGAGTTATTTCTATAGCTAATAATTCATCATGGTTTGTTGTTTTGTCCTGCTAAGAAAGACAATTGCACTGACCCAAATGAGTTTTATTTTTTCTTCTTCCCTAGTAATTACCCCCATCCACATGTAAGGAGCGTGACATTATTTATGAAGGTGTTTTAATCGCAGTTTATTAACTCCTAATCTAGATTTATTATTATTCTTTCTAATTTTGCATCATCACTTGGTGAGTCAGGTGGTTCAGGAATCACAGAAGAAGAGCTAATACTCAGTTTGTATTGAAATATCAGGTAGTTAGAGGTTCACAGAGGGAAACCTGGAGCAGTCCTGTTCATCTGAGGGGGTGGGAGAGCAGCAGTTGGGATTGGTGTGCACCCGTGTGTCCATCTCACAGGCAGTGAAACCCTCCGTTTATTTTAATAAAAATAGTTTATTTAAATAAACTATTTAAAAGTTTATTTTAATAAAAATAAACTGCTTCTCCTTCTGGCTTTGTCCAGAAGATGATAAACCCAGTGCTGTTGTAAATCTGGGTTTTTCACTGCCCTTCCTTCCTGGAGATGGTGGGCAGGTGTCACCAAGGATGCTCAATTTGGGATGCAGGGTGGCAAGGAGCTGCTGTGGCTTTGAGGAGAATATGGGAATTCTGGAGCACCTCCAGTGACTCTGTGTGTGTGTGTGTAATGTGTGGTAAGAACACAGCTATTTAAAATTTAAAGTTGCATTTCCATCAGGGCATTGTGTTCTTTAAATATAGATCCTTTGAAATGTGATAACTTTGGTCATTGAAGGATAGTAGCAGTAATTGTATAAATATTTATGTCATGTAAAACAGCACAAATCAGTGGTGCAGAACTGGGATAGCTCTTTGCAATTTTGAAAAGTTGGCTTGAAATCTCACGTTGTGACCAGATGTGTAGGTGGATCAGCCCATATAAATAGGAACCATTGTCTGAGCTCACTTCTATGTAAAAAAGTGCATTAATGCCCTTGAAGAGTGTGAAGTTCCAAGCCACAGTTTATGAAGCAGAGTTGCAGACTGAGGTTCACATGGGGACAGTGCTCCCCAGTATTCAGAGTGGGCACCTGAGGTGTTCTGTGTGTGGGTGGGAAGCCCTGTGTGGTGTCCTGAGGCGCCATGAAGCCCCATCTCTGCATGGCAAACAGGGGAAACATAATGGCACTTTCTGTTTGCTTGCTCTTTTAAGGTTTCTTTTTCCTTTTCTGTTGTATCCTAATATTGCAAAGCCTCCTAGCAGACTTTCTTATTCTGTCCTCACGTTGATTTGTCACCTGGTCAAACACCCTGTAATTGTCGGGGTCTTTAGCTGCTCAGAGTGACCCTGAGAAAAGTTCAAAAGTCTCTTTTCCCAGCCCGGTGCTTGAAGAAGGAGTCAGAGCTCTTCATTTCTCAGTCTCAAGGTTGTTTATTGTATCTTATCTATAAAATTCTTTTCTCCTGCCTGCCGAGGTCCGTCCAGCAGGACAGTTCCAGGAACCCTGCCTGCCCCCAGGGCAGTGTTATGTCTTTATACTAAAAACTACATGTACAATATTTACAATTACTTTCCAATACCTATCACCTATGTTAGACACTGAGCTTCTACTCTAAACCAATCTGTAAGTGCCAACATCACAGCAGAAGATGGAGGCCAAGAAGAAGAAGGAGAAAGGCTGGACACACGCAGTTCCCTCCATCTTGCACCCTGAACCCCCATACCAAAAACCCTAAAATCTACTTTTCCACCCCATGATAACTTCACTATCATTCTACTTAATTTGTCACGGCTTGCAGATCCTCATACAAGGTTGGTAATTTGCTCCATGGGTCATAATCAAACCCACAGGTGTTTTGGGCTCTGTGCCGGGGTCTCTGAACCCCCTGGCAGGGTCCTGGCTGCTCAGGACAGCCAGAGGGATGTCCTGGGTCCTCACATGTAATCACTTGCCTCTGTCCAAATCTGCTTTGTTAGGATGAGTTCTCCATTGAGGGGCTCTTGCTGACCATCAGACCTGTTTGGTTCCCTCTGTTATGGTAAAAATTATTCTCGGTGATCCTTTCCCAAGAGGGAACACAGGTGATCATCCCATTCCCAGCCTCTCCTGGTGTCAGCAATGCTGAGTGGGAGCCACCCCTGGTGTCACCACCGTGGTCATGGAGAGGAGAAATCCTTCCCCCAGCAGCCCAGCAGTGGCTGGTGCTTAATGAAGATGTAAAACCTCACCCCGTGAGCACTCTGAGCATCGACTCTCCAGTCCCAGCACAGCTTGAGCAGGGCTGTTAATCCTCCTGACATCCCCTTTGAATACCATCATATTTCAGCCCTGTTAAGCTGTTGGGCCATTGTTTATGGGCTTCGTGCTGAAAGGAAGAGCTGGGCTGAGCCTGCAAAATGCTGCTTTGCTTCTGGAATGCTCATCCTTACCACAGCAACCCAATCCCAAATCCTGCCCCATGCCAATCCTCGCATGGTCAAGCTTGGAAATAACCACAGCTTCACACAGATCTGCTTGCTTGAGGGAAATACCAGTTTGAAGGGGGTATTTCCCTGTTTCCCCTTCCTTTTGGGGGTGAAAAAGCCAAGCCAAAGTGTTCTCTGCTTTCTTTCTCCCAGCCATTGTCTCGCTGCGTGTCCTTCACAGAGAGATTGATTGAATTTGATTTTCTGTGGAGCCGTGGGTTGGTGTGTTCATTAACCTGCACGCTGCTCTTCTCCCTGCCCTTGCACCCTTTGCATCCAGAACATCTTCCACAGCCTGTGCTTTATTAGTCAAGTTTTATTTCTTCCAGTTGGCATTCCAAACCCCAGGGCTTTCCCATCTTGCTTGCACATGTTTTCCTTAGCCTGTGGGGAGGAAAAATACCTGTCTGCTGGTCTCTGCCCTGTCTCAGTGCCAGCTTGGACATCTGTGCCAGGGAAACCAGGGCATGGTGGGGCTGGAACAGGGGTAGGTGCTGCAGGGACAGTTGTGTTACCAGAACAAAAGTTGCATTTAGCACAAAACCAGATTTTTCAGCTGGGACCCAATGACCCAACTGGCAGGGTCTGGAGTCCCCAAGGTGCAGGCACATTGAAATCATATTTTTGTCAAGGGTTTAGCAGTGAGTTTGAGATATTGCCCACCTGAAAGGTGGGAGAGGTGAATCCCAGTCGTGGCAATGTCCTGCCTGGTGAATTTGCAGGTGCCTCCTCAGGCTGCAGCTCGAGCTGCTGACAGGAGCTGCTGGCAGTGATTTGTGGGGCAGGGAGTTTTCCTCCTTCCCCCTGCACAGTCTGTAATTCCCTGGTATTATAACATGTCATTTTCCTAGCATACCTGAGGAGCCAGGAAATAATATCTGAGCCTGGAGGGACAGCAAAGATGGAACCTCCAAAGACGGAGAGATTAGAGCAAGAAACAAAGCTTGTAATTTATTTCCCTTCTCCATCCTTCTTAGCCTGAAAAAGTGGCCACATTCCTGGCGATCCCTTTATTTTACAGCTTTGAGCTTGTGGTTTTTGTTGTTTTTTTTTCAAAAGCCAGCGGATGCTGCCAGTTCCCATCACCTAATCAAAGCTGCTGTGTGGAGGGGCTGCCTCGTTATTCCATCCCATTATAGCCTCAGGCAGTGGCTGTGCTTCATAACAGCCCAGGAAAGCTGACAGGTAACCAATGAGATGCATATTCCAGTGACAACCTCCTGCCCCAGGGAGCCAGGACCCTCTTCTGCACCAGAGCTGGGCTCTTTGTGCCTGGGTGCTTCCCTGGAGCAGCTGGGACCATTGTCTGCCAGGCCATGGAGCAGCCAGGTTTGCTCTTTTGTTCCTTCTAATTTCATTGTCCTTGGGGTAGGGAATGCCATGAAATTCCTCTGTGTGTGTTGGGAAGGGGAAGACTTGCCTGGAAAAGTGGGAATGGCTGAGCCAGAGAGGTGGAGAAGGAGGTGGGGGGAACTGGGAGTCTGGGGAGGGATTGTGGGGGGGGGAAACTGGCAAAATAATTTTATCATTGTAGGTTGGTTGGTACTATTGTAGTGTAGGTAATGCTAGAATTTAAACACCTTTAATCAACAAAAGACAAATCAGGTGTTATCAATATCTGGACTTAAGAATTTCACTATTAATTGGAAAATACTTGTGGTGGATCACAACATATCGCTCTCAATCATTTATTTCTTATACCATTCTCTCTCTCTGCTATTCCCATATAATTACATATATAATATTTAAGGTCATAATACATAATACAATATTTAAGGTCAATTTGTTTTGATTTTTAAGGTGTACTTTCATATATGTATTCCTTAATGTATTCATGTAAGGATTCATCATCTCTTGTAAAATACAAGGATGGGGTTGTTGGTGTGGGTGTCCTCCAAGCCCCACTATTTGCACCCCAGCATGGGTAGATAGAATATTAATTCCTACTTCATTTCACTGATGGGATCCTTCCTGCAGCATAATGAGCCCACCTTTAAATCAGTGTAACCCAGTGCATGCCAGGCCTTGGGCACCAAAGGAAAAGGAATTGTGCTGATTTGGAATCAGTATCTTCCCTCTATAGCTCCCTATAGTGTTTGTTTGTTGTGTTCTATTGCTTGTCATGAATTATGGAGAAACTGAAATATTTGGGTGTTTTTTATTTTTGGGGCTCATGTCAGGGGCAGGGTGAGAGTGTAGTCTGGATGTAGACGGATGAGGGATAAACTGGGATTGGAAGGGATTTTGGAGTTGGCTGGAGTGGACTGTGGCATCTGTGATAACTCTGTGGATTTGAATCATTTTTTGATTTATTACTGAGTTACTTATAAGTTTGTTTTTCTACTTATATTTTTCTATTGCAAAAATCCAAGCAATGCTGAGCATGGCTGGCTCTGGTCTGGAGGAAGGTGCTGGTGCATCCAAGGATGGTGCTGCAGCAGAGAGCTGTGAGCAGTGTGTCCCTGCCTGGGGGCAATATTGGCTCTGGCACCTCATTCTGCCAGAATTACAGCAGCCCAAATAACTGTTGGTGAGCACAGGGCAGCCTCAGATGAGAGCTGTGCATCTCTCTTGGGTGGTTTTGGGCATCCTTTGGTCTGTGTGGATAAGTGGAGTCCTTCTGCCACAGAAGTGAATTTTGCCTTCTCTGTCATCCTCTGTCTCTGGTGGATGTGGCAGCCAGAGGGATTCCAGGAGCACATTTTACTCAGCAGAGTTTGCCTTCAAATCCTCCAGCTCCTGAATGTGACAGCTGCTAAATCACCTGTTATTATGCAGAGAACAAAGCTGTCCTCCAGGAACAAAGAAAGGAGAATGGTCTGTGACTGGGGGGAAGGCAGAGCAGGCTGTGGGAAGGAGATGAAGCCAAGAGACACCAGCAAAGCTGCCAGGACCCAACGGGCAGGCAAACCTCCCAGTGTGGTAAATAAAACCCCAGCTGATGGTGGAAACAATGGCTGGATCCATCAGCACTGCTCCAAACAGTGCCTGGCCATGTGCTGCAGCATCTAAGGACCAAGGAAGAGCCACAGCCAGGCTTGGCTGCAATTGCTCATTTTCTTCAAGACCATCCTGTGTGGTAGGGAGGAAAAATGGGGCTTAGACCTGGATTTCCAGCTGTTGTGCCTGGCTTTGCTGACCTGCCAGTGCAGTGCCAGGCTTTGCTCACAGCCTCAGCTCTGGGCAGAGTGATGCAGACAAAACCCAGCGCTGATTTTCCCCAGCAGCATGGTTAGTACCAGAGGCTCCCCTGCCAGCTCAGCAGCAAACAGGAGATGCCTTTTGATGCTGGGAGGTGAATTCCTGCTCCCAGGCTGGCATGGACAGAGCACAGAGCCCAGCAGCAGCGCAGGAGCTGCTCCAGGCCACGGTGCACAGCAGGGCTCAAGGCTTTCTCTGTCACTTCTGCACGTGCTGTCTAAATATTATTAATAATTTAGGGCTGGATTTGCTTCCTGGGGGCTGCCACTGTGCACTTAAGCAGCTGCACCCAGGCTGGCAGGTGCCACCTGCTCTGCCTGATGGCCTTGGCTGTCCCCAGCAGTGGCACCTGGGCTGAGAGGAGCACTGGTGGCAGCAGGAGCCCTCCTCAATATTTAAAGATTATTGATGGGTAGGTCGGGCTGGGGTGGTACAAACACAAGTGTCTAGACAGAGCAGAAAGCACAGAGGCTGCTTTTCTTTGGTGCAGAAGTCCAGCAGGAGTAAACAAGCTGCTTTATTAATTCTTCCTTTCTTTTTCAATGAAAAGTGTTGTGGGCTTGCTGTTGATGCTGAGGGAAGAGCAGAAAAGAAGGGGTTTTTTTGCAAGAAAACCTGGCTGGTAACTCCAGATACCTTCAAATCCCCATCTTCCCCCAGCCCAGCAGCAGTGGGACATCTACCCAAAGATAGAGAGAGCAGCACTTCACATTCTGCTGTTTTGTCAGTAGTAATTAACTGAGGTGTAGGAGGAAGACTTGCAAAATAGTTCTGGAAACTGAGCTCTTCAAGGAATTAAATGCATTGATGGAAAGGGAGAATCATTAGTCTGGAATAAAAATAAATGTCTCTTCCTGTAAATCTGCATTTCAGGGGCAAAGGCAGATTGTAAATTCTTCTGCCACTACTGGAGCAGACAGTGTTCTGAAATAAAGCTCTTGCAAGGGAAATACTGTTTGTGACCACTGTAATTTAGATTATATATGTTAGGAAAGAGAGGGAGGCAGCTGCTGAAAGCCTGGTCTAAAAGTCACTGCTGAGCATTCTCTGAAGAAGAGGCTTTTTAAAGTTGCTGTAAAACATAAGGATAAAAGCAATTGAGCTCATTTTTCTCCAAGGACCATAACATCCTTTAAAGCTTAATTCTGCTTAATATTTTGTCTGTCCTCTCTGGGCTGTGTTGTTATGGTTTAATCTGTTGCAGTGCAGTTTGGTGAATTCAGAGACATTTTGAGATAAATTCCCTTTCTTGTTGCTGGGGTTTTGTTTTGTTTTTTTTTTTTTTTTTGGTGCAGCAGCAAGAGGCAGGATTTTAGTGTAAATATTAAATGACGAGTGGTGTCCTGCTTCGGTGACTCTGCCTGCCCTGAGTGGCCCTTGCCTTTGATTACCTGCTCAGTTATCCTGTTTTATTCCTTTCTCCTCTCCCCCTGTTCAGATGGTGCTTGACTCTCCCTGCTATCAGGGCAGGGAAATGAATAAATTTTCTGTATCTGTCTCTGCTGTCAATATTTGTGTCAGGAAAGCACTTGTGGCATTTCTGAGAGGAGTCACTGTCTCTCTTCACTGACCTTTTATTTCTCCTGTCGATGGAGAGTTTCTTCTCAAATATCCTCTGCAATCTCTGATTCAATCCCTGCTTGCTCTCTTATCACTTTTAATACACTCACTGTTCATCTCCCCACTTTGCATCCACAAGAGCCTCCCTGCTCTTTAACCCTCGAGGGGCTGCCCGTGGTTCCTCTTGGGGATGCTAATAACCCACTCCTGCTGGAGGGCATCATTAACAGCTGAGAATATTCATTTATTTTAAATCTGTTTTACTGCCTAATTGCCCTTGTCTTGGAGCAAAGTGTGTCCTGCCTGAGAGCACCTCACAGCCTGGAGAGGAGGACATTCCTGCTTTCCATTGGTGCAGAATTTTGCCCATCTCTGAGTCACTTGGAGCTACTGAAGTGACATGAAATTGCCAGGCTGGGGTGGTGGAGTGGCTGGGGCAGGACCACGTTGTGCCCACAGCACTGCAGACCCAGTGGCACTGCTGCCCTGGAGCCTGGTGGGCCACACTGAGCTGTGTCCTTAACCCTCAGAGCAGAAATTTCCTAGCAGATGTTTTTATTTCCTTCTGTCTTTTTTCTCGATTATTTTATTCAGTTTATCCCTGCCCTTCAGTACCAAGTTGGTAGGTTTTTTTGTAAACACTGAAGAAAGAAGGAATGAGAGATTGTACACAACATTTTCAGCAGAGAAATGTTTGAGGTCACCTTTGGTTTGTCTTTTTTTTTTTTTTCTGGAAGAAAGAGAAATTATTGACTCTTCATTGGAATTTCAAAGCAATAAGGGTGAGCTGCTGTGGTGGCCATCCACAGGAACCAAGTTTTCCTGCCTCTGGGATGGCCCTTTCTGCCCCCTGCATGCCACACATTCCTCCTGTCCACATGAGATGGGGTCTGGGAAGCCTCATTAGTTCCTCCTGACCCCCCTGGCTTTGTGCCACTTTCCCAATACTCCTGACCTTGGAAAAAAATCCCCTTTTCTCTCAGATCCCTCTGTTCAGCTTTCAGTTTAGGAGGACATGTCCTGACACAGGGCAATGGCAATAACTTCCTTGACTTCACTGGAATTTGAGGAGCTGACAGGGAGTTTCCTGCGCTGCTGATGGGAACAGATCACTCTCTTCTCATTCAGAATACTGACTAAACCCACCCCCAGTGACCACTGCGTGTGTTACCCTTCTTTTAGAGGGTGATGCCCTCTCTGGGGTTTTGTGAGCAGCCTTTGAGGTTGTTCAGGTGACAGAGTGCAGCCCATTGAGCAGAGGAGCACCAAGGGAAGATGATTTGTCCTTGGGAGGCTCCGTGGGCGGCTCCTGAGGAAAGGGGAGATGCATTGACTCGGACAGCTGCTTATAGAAAACAGATGTGCAAGTTAGGAAACACAAGTGATAAATCTGAGCCCATATGGCAACTCTCTCTCACAGGCATTTAGAGGCACAGCAGCCACTGAGGCCACTCAGTTCCTCTTCTGGAAGAAAAATTCATCATCTCCTGTTAAACACAAGGATGAGGTTGTTGGTGTGGTTGTCCTCCAAGCCCCACTTTTCTTGGAGACCTGCACCCTTCACATGCTCCCTGTGTGCTGGGTGGGGAAGGAAGAGCAGGGATGTAAATCCCTGGGGCAGGTTCATGTTGTTTCCTTGCCGAATGCCAGCACTGAAGGCACCAACAAGTGCTTAAAGTACATGAACCTATTCTGGTTTATGTTGCTGCCAGGTGCTTCCAGCACCAGTCACAGTTGGGTTGGATTTTAAGTCTGATTTCTTGAGTTTCCTTCTAGTTTCCTTCAAAAGAAGGAATTTCTTGCTGCCTCAGGGCCCTCCAGAGCTTCTCTGCAAGGCTGAGGGATTTCTGTCCCTCCCTGCCAAAGCAGGCAGGGACCTTCAGTGAGGGATGCCTCAGGAGGTTCTGTGTTCTGCTGGGTGGCATTTCAGTCTTTTCCCTTTCTTCTCCCCTTTCTTGAAGAGAAAGGCAGTTTCCAGCTGATGGAATCAGCTCTATCAGTCCAGCTCTGGTTCTGTTATTTTTCTCATACCCATCTGAAAACTGCTTTTCAAGCAAGCTGGGGCTTAGTGGGCTGGGGAAACTCCTCTTCCACAGCCCTCCAGCTCCTCTCATCTTGTGGCATCTCCTCCTCATCAGCTCCTCTGAAGTCCTCTGTATATGGGAATCTCTTGGGTTTTATTGGCTATTGTCTTAGGTTAACTCTTAAGAGTTCTTCCCCCACAATATCCTAAGGAGATTAAAAAGAAAGCCCAGATTTATGGGAAACTGAGATCTGATACATTTAGAACCTGAAGAAAGACTGCAGAAATGTATCATCAGGAGGCATTTTAAACTTTGGATCCCACTTTAACCCAATGCTTACCATTAAAGAGTGGGTTGTTTTGGGGTTTCCCCCCCCTGGGATTTGTTTTATAGAGATGGCTGTGGTGCAGTTTCCATGGTTTTTATCATTACCATGGTCTTGCTGCTGATCCCCTGTAAATTCCTGTTACAGCAGGGCTGAGCTCTTGTTTTATTTCCATCTCCTTTTTGATATATTGCTGCACCCTAAATTAATTTCTTACCGATCACATTTGCAGCCCTGTGAAGTGGATGGGTCTCTGGAGGGGGCTGCATTGTTAACACGGACAAATTTCATGCAATAGCTGTGCACAAACAGGCAGAGCCAGGGAAAAGAAGTAATTAAAGGAGCCTGGTGCTCTTTGCAGCCTGGCTGAAGCCCATGTCCTCTCCCAGGGCTTTCAGGGAGTCCTGGTTTAGAAGGAAAACCACAAAGCACTCACTGAGGCCACAGGTAGGAGGAGAGGTGGGGAATGAGGTCCCAGCAGAGCTCTGCCTTGCCAAGGTTCATGGTTTCCCTGCAGCATCCCTGCTCAGACTCTGACCTTCCTTGGGAGCTCACCCAGGGATCTCCTCCAGTCCCAGAGCAGCAGGTCCTGCTGTCCTGCAGGGGGGAAGGGCTTTAACCTGACAGACATGAGATATTTAGATGAGATATTGAGAAGGAATTCCTCCCTGTGAGGGTGGTGAGGCCCTTGCGCACATTGCCCAGAGAAGGGTGTGCCATCCCTGGAGGTGTCCAAGGCCAGCTTGGATGGGGCTTCCCAAGCCCCTTCCAGCCCAAACCATTCTATGACTCTCTGATATGTTTTTTCTTAACCCATTTCTATTGGTCTGCTGCAAGTCTAATCTGCATATTAAAATATGTTTTTTCTTAATTCATATTTATTGGTCTGCTGCAAGTTTAATCTGCATATTAAGATATGTTTTTTCTTAACCCATTTCTATTGGTCTGCTGCAAGTCTAATCTGCATATTAAGATTTTTTTTTAATCCATATCTGTTGGTCTGCTGCAAGCCTAATCTGCATATTAAAATATGTTTTTTCTCAATTCATATCTATTGGTCTGCTGCAAGGCTAATCTGCATATTAAGATATGGGGTTTTTTTAATCTATATTTATTGGTCTGCTGCAAATCCAATCTGCTGCCACTGCTGTGCTTGCCAACATTGCCTTGTCTCCTCCTCCTTCTCTGCCACCCCTCAGTGTTAATTTGGCATCCCACACCTTATCCCAAGTCATTTGGAGAGAAGCCACCTGCTTGTCTTGCTTGTACCCTGCTTTTGGGGGTGTGGAATGTTGATATCCTGCACGTGGTCCTGGGGTGCTCCAGCAAATCCCACCCGTGGCCCCCTGGGCTGCTCTGGGGGCTGCAGGGAAACACTCGTGTGTGGCACTGTGAATGAGGGCGCATTAAACTCAGAGGTGATGACAGCCCTGCCAAATTACCTGTTAAAATCATCTCAGTAATTAGAACAGGAGAGTCAGATGAGGATAACAGGCCAGCTAACAGCACAGGCAGGGCTGTAATTACTCAATGGAAGCCCTTTAGAAACTTGCAGGGCTGAGGACTTGCCTGTGATAAAGCCTGGGAGAACTGTTTAATAAACTTGGTGAAACCCTGTCAATTAACAGATTTTTAAAGACAATTTAGTGTTCACTTCAGCTAAAGGTAGTGCCATCCTCAAGAACTGCTTAACCCTGGGTTTTTCAGATACATTTCTGGCATTGCTGAGTTTTCTCAGGGTCTGAAGTAGGATTTTGTAGTGTAAGGAGAGACTCTTCTCTTGTGCTTTGTTGGAGTTAAGCAGGCTTAGTGCTGACTCTGAAGTATCCCAGGAACCAAGATGATCCAGGAGCTCAGATTGCCCCAGCATCTTTGGAAATCCCAGCTGCTGTGCCTCCTGCTGAGGAGAACTTCAGATGATTTGCAGATGGCATTAAATCAAAATTCCTGTGGTCATTCCTCTCGGGCTCAGTTTGGCAGTGGTTCATGTAAGGGCAGGGATAACTGGGATCCTCTGCATCCTGCCTGCCAGCAGTGCTCTCAGGGCTTCCTTGTCATTATTCCAGCCAAGGAGGAGAGCTGGGCACGTGCAGGGATTGGTGTCAGCTCTCTCCAGCCTTTGGAAGAGCCTTGGCTGGTGGTTGATGTCCTGGATGGTTCCACATAAATCTTGGCTCAGTGTCACTGTCATATTTTCTAAAAAGTCTTCTTTGCCCAGGATTTCTTCTGGGAAGCTGAGAAGCCTCGGAGAAAAAGGAAAACAATATTATCTCATTTGCTTCTCCTGTGTTTTGCTGCTTTGGAATGTGGTTTGGAGATTGTGTATCCGACGTGAATTGTTTTAACTTAATGACCAATCACAGCCAAAACTCTGAAGAGTCACAAGTTTTTTCATTATTATCTTGTTAAGCCTTCTGTAAGTATCCTTTCTCTATTCTTTAGTATTCTTTATTATAGATAGAATATAATACAATATAGTACAATACAATACAATAAATATAATATAATACAATATAATGTAATATAATATAATGTAATATAATATAATGTAATATAATATAATGTAATATAATACAATACAGTATAATATATAATAATAAATTAGCTTTTTAAGAACATGGAGTCAGATTCATCTTTCCTCCCCACAACAGGGGACCCCAGAAAATTCCACAGCTCAGTTTGGATCAAAGCCCTCAGCCACAGGGTTTGCTGGGCTCATCCTGGAAGCAATAGATCCAATACCTTCTGCCTGCTTTTTTTGCAGTGGGAACAGTAAGAAAATGTGGAAGTGGTGCCACTGGGGAGGCAGCATTTTCTGTGGTGGTTGCCGTTGCTGAGCACTGTTTGTATTGATTGGAGCAGAGGCAATTAAGAGCCTCCCACTGCTTTCACTGGAGGTTTTTCTACATAAGGAGGCTTGAAGCAGAGGGGAGGGCCATTACAGCATATAAACACTGCACAGGCTGGGGTCTAGAGGCATCTCACAGCCTTGTTGATGTCTAAAATATTCTGTACTGACTGGCCAGGGGGCCAGCATGAAGCAGGCCTCAGGATTGTTGGCTTTGTGTGGCTGGGGAAGGAGCCACCACCTCCTCAAGTGACAGGGTGGGGAAGTAGGGCTGGACCCTCCTCACACAGCTTCATCTTAGGGGTCTTCCTCCAGTGCAAATTTCTCACAAGTTCCTTATTCAAAAGTTACTCTCAAGTTCCTTATTCCTGGACTTGTTCTTAAATCAGCCCATGTCCCATGGAAGTCTTTTTTTTTTGGAGGGTGGGAAATTACTTCTGTCTGTGAGGAAGCTGAAGCTCTGAGAGGGTTGTTTGCACATTGCTTGTAAATTGTCCTCGTTGAGAATTTCATGGTGTTGCTTCTTTCTGCTCCATTCCATGCTCTGGGTTGGTGTTGGTGTTGGCCACGGGGACAGTTTCATTCCTTGCTAGGAAATCATTTCCTGTGTTCCCTAGCAAGAGTTCACAGATGTGAAATGCAAGATTTGGGATGGGCTGTAGGAAATTAATTTGATCACTTGGCAGGAGAGCAGGGTGATCCAGTTCTGATGTGCCTCTTTTAATCTGTGTAGCTTTGTCTGGGAAGAGGAGAGTGGCAGGGAAGGAACTTGGCTCTCAGTGCATTATTGTCCATCTCTCTTTAAACCTGATATTCTCCAGCGGCCCTTAGAGACCCCAAATCCTGTTTAGACAGAGCCTTGATGAACCTGGATGTTTCTGATTCAATAACATGGCTGGGAGAGGGCTGGTGTGAAAATGCAGCCTTCCTCTCACTCCTGCTGCAATTGTCCTTCCCTTTTATGCAGGATTACTTGCTGGATTTTAAAAATTTGTGTTTGTTTTAGTAGAAATGGGGATTTTTTTTGTCTGACTCCTCCTGTGATGCTGCAGGTGTTCCTAGAAATTCCTCGTGATGGGAGATGGGCTGCAGCCATGTCAGACCTGTGCAATCAGTGAGAGCTGCTGGTGATGGGGTGGGAATCAAAGAATCATTCAATAATTTGGGTTGGAAGGGACCTTCAAAGGTCATCTGTTCCAACCCCCAAGGGATGGAAAGGCTGGAGGAGGGTGTTAATGAGGCAAAAACCTTCCCTGAGAGGAAACACAGCTGGGTCAGGCAGGTAGGATGTGATTGTGCCCTCCTCCAGGGAAAGGAAGTTTTGAAATTAAGCTGGAATTGCAAAAATGCATCTACATATTTGCCACAAAGCAAACCACCCAAGCTGTCTCTCATTTTCACATTGAAATGATGCCTTTGGTCTCGGCTCTAATTCTGCTGGCTTGAAAACTTCTTTGCTGCTATAATTGAGAAAAGGTGGAGGAAAAGATGTTTCCTTTGCTTTGCCTTCTTGTGCATTCAACAACTTTGGGTACAGTTTTCTCCTGTGAGCTTAGTGGCCTTTTAGTGAGGGATGAAGAGATTTGGGTGATACCTGGCAGTGCTTAAAACTCATCTTGGGAACCAAGGGCAGCTTGGATGGGGCTTTGATCACCCTGGAAAGGTGTCCCTGCCATGGGAGAGGAAGGAACTGGATGATCTTTAAGGTTTCTCCCAATTCAAACCATGATTCTATGAAACTGAGGATGGCTGGGCACACGGAAGCATCCAAATTTACTATTTCTGCTTTGATCTGTGCCAGAAGAAACTCTGCCCAAGTCTGTAGTGCACCAAAAGAGAGGAAAATGCAGCTGCACCCAGTGCTGGGTGACCCAAAGGATGAAACCAGAGTGGGGCTGGGCTTGGTGGCCTCAGCCATGGCCAGCCCCAGCCAGAAAATACAAAGTAGTGGCACACTGAGCCTCTTGTTTGCTCTAAGCTGTTTATTTTGCTGCTGAAGGATTGTATGATCTATTTGTCTGAGTGGAAGCAGCCAGAAAATCTCCTGCTCTGAAATTCCCACCCACCTGTGCTGCACATATATATCTATTTTTGTGTGTATATATACATATATATAAAATTTACTAAGCATGTATTTACTAAATGCATGTGTATTTCTATTTTCTGAAATTCCCACCCACCTGTGCTGCACATATATATCTATTTTTGTGTGTATAGATATAATTTACTAAATTCATGTGTATTTCCTGATGGGGAGCAGGGGCTGTTTGTCTTTGATAGCACAGTGGGACACAAGCCCCAGGTCTAAGGCCAGGTCAGCACAAAGCAGGAATACAAAAAGCTCTCTGCAAGGCTGGCTCACATCCATTATAATATTACTAAATACCATAATCCTGTGAGCCTTTGCCTCATAATAGGATAATGAGTTATTAAAGCTAAGGAGGGTACTTTGGGGAGGGAGAGTTGGAGGGTTTGGGGTTTTTTTTTTCACCTCCTGCCAGGTCTGAGCCTTTTCTCTTGGTCCCTCTCCATTCATAAGAGAGTGGCTGCAGCAGTTTCAGAAGTGAGCAATTTTAAAGGCTATAAAAATGCCAGTTTCTGGACATTGTGTGCCTTTTCCAGACAAGATGAGCTGTTGTGCTCTGTTCCCTCAGCTCATTCCACAGCCCTGAGCTCCTCTCCCGGAAAATACCCAAGGCATTAGCTAAGGAACAGCCACACTCTGGTAGAGTTTGAGAGCACAGCATGGGAAAGGTGTTCCCAGGGCCACACCTGTGCTCTGCCCACTGCCAGCACACAGAACAAGGATGCTCTTGCAATAAAAAATGCTGGAAGCATCTTGCACCCACGCCCCTGTCTCAGGTCTGTGTGTGTTTCCAGGAAATCCTGGTGAGGAAATTGGGTTGTGCAAAGTGCCAGGACTGTGGAGGGGGAAGGAGCTGGTTCTTGCTTGCTTGGAAAATACAGCAAGGATGAAAAAAAAAAAAAAAAAAATCCAGAGGAATGTGCCAGCCATAATTTACAAGCTTGTTCACTTTGGTTTTGGGAGCACTTGGCAGCTCTGGGCTGTTTCCAGAGCAAAGGCAGACACAAAACCTTCCACCCCAGAGTGGAGAGAAACCTGGGTGCTTTTTCATTGTGAAATATCCTTTATTTTACCTTCCTTTTCTCTGATCAAAACAAACATCTTGCAAATTCAGGTCTGCTGCTGGTTTTTGCTTTGCCTGGGGTTTCAAAACCCTTTGGATGAGAACGTGGCTGCATCCCTTGCACATCTCCTCCAGCCCCATTCTGCACAGCTCTCCAAATACCATTGTCCAACAGCATGAGGATGTGTGTTATTAACCATCAGTGGCAAGCTGGAAGCTGATAAAGATCTTTATTCTTTTACAAGCACAATACTAACCACCTAGAGTTGTTTTCCTCTAGTTTAAGTGCTCTCTTTCTCCTTTGGATATCCAGGATATGCACATTTGTCCTCACAGAACCAGTATTTCTGCCAGCACTCTGAATATGAAAATTTCACCTTTGAGGAGTTTTCTTCTCCCCCTAAAACTCAATGAAAAAACCAAAGAAAGGGCAGAAGAGGAGATTTGGCTTGATTTGCTCCAATACTTGTTAATTAAAGTACTGAAGGGTCCCTTCTGTTTGCCATCAGGGAGGAGACAGAGTGTCAGGGCAGAGCTCTGGGGATGGGGTGTCACAGAAGGAACCTGTACCCATTGTCTTATCAGGAGGGTTATCAGATGTGCCAGCATCACACAAGGTGTGTACCACCTTCCCAGGTGTTTGTGTGCCCCTCTTGGACTGGGGGATATTCCCAGTGGAAAGTGATGGAAAAAATGATAAAATCATCACTCCAAGCCTGGCTGCAAAGTGGAAGGTGGGAGCTGGCAAAAAGCAAGCCATACCAAAAAAAAAAAAAATTTCCATACTAAAAAAAAAATAATATTGCCCATGTAAGTGTGAATACACATTTAGAGGAGTAATTTCCAGGTCAATCTGCCCAGAGGCATTGCTGGCACAGGAGAGCAGTGCTGTGTGGGGGTAGGAATGGCAGAGCTTGGAGCATGTGGGCAGGAATGTGGGAGGGAGAAAGAGAGATAAATCCAGGGCTTTGTCCATGGAAAGGGCATTCCTGGGCATCATGTCTGAAATGTTTGTGCTTTGACCTGCCTCTCCTGATAAGGGAAGCAAAAAGAAAAGAGATTTATCCAGATGTGCAGCAGCACATCTGGGGGCAGTGTGGAGGCCATCTCTGGTCCCCCCATGCATGAGGTCCATTTGTGGTCACAGGGACTCTGCTGTCCTTCTCCTCACCTTGCCTGGTGTGTCCTGGCATTTTGGGCAGGTACCTGCAGCTGCCTTGGGCATGGTGGAGCTGGAGGAAAGGTGGGAGAGCCCATGCCAAGGGAGAGATTGAGGAGGACAGGAGCTCTGCAGAAGGTGGCATAAGGATAAAGATACAATGCTCATGTCAGGACAGGGCAGCACTTCCCCATCATGCCAATTTTTCCTCTTTTTTTTTTTTTTGTTTGTTTTTTATTGAAATACCAGTATGTTCTGGTTTTTAACCCCACAGGTGATGTGTGAAGGTCTCCCTGCTGGGTTTGGCTGATTTAAATATTGACAGCCAGAGAAGTCTCTAGCAGGGGATGCACCTCAGCTGCTCGCAAGGCAGGGGGACACAGTAGATACCAAAGGGTGGCTGAAAAGGGGTGCAAAGGGCTGAAAAGGGGTGCAAAGGGTGGTTATCTCCCTGGTTTGGTGCAGCTGAGCTGTCCCTTCAGCTCTCCAGGCTCTGCTTCCCTTGGCACAGCACTTGTTGGGCATCACCTGCATCAGTCCCACCACCACTGTCCTGCATCCCTGCAAGTGTCACCACCCAGGTGACACCTCAGGGGCCCATTCCAGCTGAATACTGACACAAATACACCTTGAGTGCATTTTTCCCTCTGGATTTCAGAAGTGTGCTCCGTGCTGTGGTAGCTGGCAAATGAGCAGATCAGAGTTCCCCTGTGGTAATGTATCTCTATCAATTTATTTCTCATTAAAAATCTTATGTGCTGCAATAAAGCCAATAGTGAGATAACAGTGCAGCTTTATAACCTGGTAAATCAGGCCTCTGCTTCTGCACAAAACCATTTTAGGCTGTTGTAGAGGTTTAGAGGGAAACCAAATGAATGCAGGGTCCCCCATCCTGCAGCTGGGTGCAGAGGAAGGGGGTAAATCCCTGCCTTCAGTGATTCCTGCTAAAGACTTTGGTGAGGGGGGGAGAAGGATTGATCTCTGGATGATCTGCATTACAGACAGCTTTTTTTTTTATTCCCCACCTTTCCTCCTGTGCAGATAAAAAGCCAAAGAGGTTTGGGTTTGATTGAACCTATGGTGAAAATCTTTTTAATTAGCAGTGGATTAGAACAGGAGCTGTGTTCTAGCTGGAATGGCAGATGCCTGGTTTTTTTCTGGGCAGCCAGGCAGGATTCTAATTACCACTTGTGAAGGCAGGAGGGTGCAGGGGGTTTGTCCCCTATCCCATCCCATCCTATCCCAGCTCTGGATTCCCCCCTTACAGCATTTGCTCTGCTTGTGCTAAAGAGAATTTTCCTCTCACCTCCATTCTTATTTTGATCAAATCTCATTCATTCCCCACTAAAGTTCACTTGTGCCCTTTCCTTTTGGGAAGGGGCTTTGCTCTCTTTAACTCCTTGACAGGAAGATAGAGGCAGGTGGCGTCAGTCACTTCTCCTATGTGATGGGACAAGAGGAAATGGCCTCAAGTTGCACAAGGAGAAGTTTAGGTTGAGTATTAGGGAAAATTTCTTCACCAAAAGGGCTGACAGCTGCCCAGGGCAGTGGTGGAGTTCCTAACCCCTGGAAGATTTAAAAGACAGCAAATGTGGCACCTGGGGGCATGGTTTGGTGATGATCTGGTAGTGCTGGGTTGGTTACACTGGGTGCTCTTAGGGGGCTTTTCCAGCTTAAATGTTCCATTTTTGTGTCTCTCCATTGGGGTGGGGGCTGAGCAGGAGGGATGGGAATGCCATGGTGGATATCTGGTGCCAGCTGTCCCCTCTGTGTCCCCTCCCTGCCATGGACTGGGCTCTGTCACCTCTGGGGGCTCTTGACATGGTCTAAGTGCAAAGCAAGGGAGAAAAATCAATTCCCATCAGCTGAACAGTGCCCTTTGATTTATTGCCAGTGGAGGAAGAAATTCTTTATCTCCTCCTGGAAGGGATTGCTTTGGTGTTTGTTATTAGGGAGCGTGGCTGGAACATCCCCTTTCCTCCCAACCCTGGTATTTGGATAACCTTTACCAGCCTGAGGACAGCCTGGCCACAGCAATGCTGTCCCAGTGTGCAGTGAAAGGGGAAGGTGGGAACCTGCTCTGCTGGGCTGGGCAGGGCTTGGGCACTGATTGAAATGACCTGAAATTACAGCAGAGGAAATTACCTGTATGCCTTAGAGCTCACAGTCTGTTCTTGCACCTGGCTGGGGTTGTTTAGTGTGGGGGTTTGGCCTGAAAATTGAAAAGAGCATCCCTGTGCAGGGCTGGGGCCACCAAACCCTCCTGGGGGGCTCCTAAATCCTGCCAGGGCCACCAAACCCTCCTGGGGGGCTCCTAAATCCTGCCAGGGCCACCAAACCCTCCTGGGGGCCACCAAACCATCCTAGAGGGCTCCTAAATCCTGCCAGGGCCACCAAACCCTCCTGGGGGGCTCCTAAATCCTGCCAGGGCCACCAAACCCTGCCAGGGCCACCAAAGCCTCCTGGGGGCCACCAAACCATCCTAGGGGGCTCCTAAATCCTGCCAGGCCCACCAAACCCTCCTGGGGGCTACCAGAATCTCCTGGGGGCTACAAAACCATGCCAGGCCCTCCAAACCCTGCTGGGGACAACCCAACCCTGCTGGAAGTGACCAAACCCTGCCAGGGCCACCAAACCCTTCTGGGGGCCATCAAACCCTCCTTAGGGGCTCCTAAATCCTACCAGGGACAACTCAACCCTCCTGGAAGTGACCAAACCCTTCTGGGGGTCACCAAACCTTCCTGGGGGCTTCCAAACCCTCCTGGCCTTGGTGCTCCTCGCCTCCAACAGCAGTCACCTCTCCCATCTGTGTGAGTCCTTGTCCTGTTGCAGGGAATGGATGGAAACTCTCTGATCTACACCCCTGAAAGCCTCCCCCATCCTTCACCTTCCAGCTGAGCTCCAGAGCAGGAGATGGGCACCCCAGGAATCAGAATGGCTGCAGGGTGATGTTTCGTTATCTGTAATTGCTAAAGCAGGTCAGTGGCCAAATGAGCAAGGGCAGATGCACAGCTGGCCAGATGTGCTGGCAGGGAGTGGGAGCTGATACCATGACAGTGTGATCTGTGCTGATTTTGGGTTTCTGCCCAAAAAACCCTCTTGGCTTTCTTGAGGTTGATTCTGGTCCCAGTTCAAGATCAGCAGTGGTGGGAGAGGGGTGGCCATGGCTTGGTCTCAGTGGAAACACAAATTGAATTTCCTGGGCTGAAGTTGTTCCAATCAAACCCTCTCCTACAGGGTGACTGATCTGCAGGTGGTTTTGTACATGGGTGATCCCAGGACTGTGGGATTCAGGGAAGATGGAAAAAATTGAGACCATCTCAATCCCATTTAGTGCCCTTTTAGTTACTCTGATAACATTTATTTGTGCAGCTTCCTAAGGCATCAAGGTTTTACATCATCCACAATCCATCAGTTTAATTCCCTCTTTAAAGCACTGATCATAAGTCTTAAAATGGAAAAAAAGAAAAAAAGCCAGCAGCCTGATGGGCAGAAGGGAGCTTGTTTCCAGCCTCAGGCAATGCAGCCTCAGGCACCAAGTTCTCCTAGTTCTCCTAGTATTAACATACTAGGTTTTCCTTTGCTAGGACTAGCCTTGATTGTGAAACAGGTTGCTTGGGTTTTCTCTTTTTTTTTTCCTCCTTTCTTGTTGGAAGTGGTTTCACATTCATGGCCCTGAACTAATTTTCATATTTTTATACAAAAGTCACATCCTTTCTGAAAGTTTTAAGTAGCATTTTCAATTGCAAAATAGTCTCAAAGACTAATGATGCATTACTCTTTCCTAACCTATAGCTCTCTGAGAAAAAACTAATATAAAGTCTTCTATTATGGCCTCATACCATTTGACTACAGTGCATTTAGTTAAATCTCAGATTATATCTAATAATCTTTGCAGCTTCTTTCTTTAAATACAGTGTTTTAGTTTGGTTATTGGTAAATGACATAAAGACATGGCTTTAATTGAAAGTTCTCCTGGAGGGGAACCACTTGTGGTGGTTGTGCCACACCAACAATCCCAGCTTTTGGGGGAAAAAATCCCAATTTTTGGAGAAGAAGCTCGGTGCAAATGAACTCCAAGGGCTTTGTGAACAAAGAGAATTTTGTTGGGAGCCACCTGTGGGTTGGTTTTGCATAGCTGGAGGTGATATGCAACCTCTAACCCTGTCTGGGCTTAGATGAAGCTCCTGATTTCCAGAAACTGCTTTGAATTCCTTCCCTGGGGTCTTTCCTCGTTGTTTAGTGGGGAAGGTGGGAAGATGGGAGGGGAAGTTGGGTTTTGGAAGACCTGGCTGGCAGAGGATGCTGCCCAGAGCTGTGGAAGTGAGCAGAGCTGCCCGAGTGCTCCCCTGTCCCTGGGATCTGCTCTGGATTTGGTCAGCTCAAGGTGGGTTTGTGACAAAATCTCAATGTTTTATGAGCCAGGCATTTGAGATTTTTAATAGAGCTGCCAGTGAAGGTAAATGGGACACAGGGCTGGTGACCTGACCATCACTCTGGGCTGTGGTGGTGAATGAACCTCAGCAATAACACCAGGGTTAGATTGGGCTGGATTTCTGTTTTAGGGTGAAGGTAGCTCAGTTTGAACTACTGGAGCTGATTTAATCCAGATTTCTTTTGTGGGATTTCATGTGATTTTTGCTCTTGAGGACGCTGTATTGTGGTCTCTGTTGTTCCACTGATGTTTCCATTCCCTGTGCATGAAATGTGCTGAATCCTGCCATGATAACCATAGAGAAAACCCAAAAAAAGTAAAATTTAAAGGGGAAAACCCCAAAAAAGTAAAATTTAAAGGGGGAAAAGGCCCAAAAAAGTAAAATTTAAAGTCCAATGGACTTGTGCAGAGCTTGGCCAAGGACCAGAACATATCAAATGTGCTTCAGGGCAAGTTTTTTTCTGCAGGATTTTACAATGTAAGGCAATTACTGAGCTGAACAGCATTCCTTAAGAAGATTATAATTCTGCATCCAGTGTGGACCAAGGGCATCCCAGTTGGGTTCAGCAAGCAGCTCTCCAGTGGATTGGAATCCACCCAGGTCGTTAGTGGTGTTGCAGCATTAATTACTCTGAAAGCAAAAGGTTAATTTGAAGTTTTGTAGGGTGCAGAAGGTACTGAGGAGAGCGAGGCCTTTAATTTCATGCCACTGTGTAGATGAAATAGGAAAATTCCTGTATTTTTGCAGGAATGATTGGTGGAAATGGTTGGACGTGCTGGGTGCAAGGAGATGCAGGGTCTGTGAATCCTTCTGCTTTCTGGAAGATAAAATAAAAGCAAAACTTTGTATTTCTTGTATCGATTTTCCCAGTGTATCCTGGATTTCAAAAAAAAAGGCAGGAAGGATGGAGACTTGTCAAAATGAATTATTAACGAAGTCATACTTCACACTTCCTTCCAGTCTGAGGAAGCAAAGCATGTCCTTTGCTATGATATAGCCACTTTTTTATCTCCTTTTTGTTCCAAGGAAACATTTCCAAGCAGTAGGCATCCAGTTATTTTTCTGCAGTAACTCAGGAGCCTTCAGCTTTCTGCCAGAAATCTTCAGAGAGCAGTCAGAATCAATAGGTAATGTTTGTTTATTTTGATACAGCAAAGCAAGAAAGGAAGAAATAATCAGACAGGTGAGGGAAAACAGGAGCTTTAGCATATTTTGTTTATATAAAGTTGTTTGGCTTGTTTTGGAAAAAATAAAATGAAGGCACCCATCAGATTGGATTCAGATTTCCAGCACAGATTCCAAAGGCACACGATGCTCCTGAGCACAAAGGCTGCTTTCACATGCAGCTCAAAGGGAAGAGTTCTGCTTTTCTTGCCAGCACTCCCCAATGAATATTTGAATTATTACCATTCCCACCTGCCACTTCTGGACCTGCAAAGGTGGTGGGCACTGGGGAGAAAATACAAATGGGGTGGAAACCCTGGAGACCTGGGCCATGGTGTTTGTGAAGGGTGGTGACTACCTGTGCTAATGGTGTCTGAATTCACCCCTGCTTGCTTGGTGCAGGAGGAGCTGCTGTGGCTCCATCACAGACATTTTGGGGGCTCCTGTGGCTCGTCCTGCCTGCTCATCCACCCTCAAACCAGCACACCCCTCATGCTGCCTTTGCAGAAACACAGCTTGGGGAGAGGGGGAAGGCAGAGACCGCAATGCCGTGGAGCATCCATGTGGCTGTGGGGTAATTAAAGCTGGCTGAATTATCAAGAAATACAAATACCCCATAAATTCAGCTCTGTGTGTGTGTGTGAATTAATCACAGCCCAGGTTTCTGGCTGATTCCAGCCCAGGGATGATTCCCAAACCCTCCTCCATCCCTCCTGTGTTTGCTCCCTGGTCAGAGGGAGGGAGAAGCCAACAGCAGAGTGCCTTCCTCTGCCTCAGGATGTGAATAAGGCTATTGATCAAAATATCACAGCCTGGAGGAGGTGATGGGGAGCTGTGCATCCTCCCCTGAGCATCAGGCTGCTGTGCCTGGACCTGGTAAAATGGGAATGTGCCCCCCCAGGGGCTGCTTTGGTGCCACCTGTCCCTCCCATTCAGGGAGAAATCCCTTACACTTATTAAAACAGGAGTTTGCTCCCAGATTGGAGTGAAGTTTAAACACCTCATGATGCTTTTGGGAGAGCTGCCCTTTAAAAGCTGATTTATTTTTTATTCCCACTTCTCCAGCCCCTTGGTTTTCATACCAGCTTGCCTGAGGAACATTAACCTGCAGAGAGAGCAGAGAGGAGCACACAGGGTTCATTTTCACCTGGATACACCAGGCAGGCAGGAATTATCACCAATTAAAATGTATTTGACATGATAGAATCCAAACACATGCCTTGGCAAGTTCCTTCCCTGCATTATCACAGAGGTTCATGGAGCTAAAATGCCTTGAGAATGCAGGAAAGAACTGGGGAGGGTCTGCACCCCCAAGAGCACTGCTTGCAGCTTCAGAAAGGTAAAAATCACCCCAAATTTGGGGTGAGGGTGTGTTTGTCTGGGGGGATTGGCAGCACCCACAGCTGGAGCACTGGGCAGCTCCGGAGCTGTGGCTCCATCCCTGGTCTGGGGGGCTGCCACATCTCCCCTGTGATTGTCCCTTGGTTCAAAGGTTCCTCCTACACCAGGACAGGGCTGTGTGGGACAGGAGGAAGTGCTGGGGGTTTGTTGTACAACCATTTCCAAGAGGGTTTGTAGACAGGGATCTCTGCTTCATCCCGTGCTCACCCAGAGAGAGCGGGAGGGGGAAAAAGGAGAAACCTGGACTCCCAGGTCAGACAGGAAAGGTTGGAGGTGGAACAAGTTGGAGGTGCCCAAATGGGGGTTCCCTGCCCACATATTCCATGAATTGCAGTGATGGGGGCTCTGAGGTCGGGATGACCCCAAGGTATTCAAATCTCTTTTTTCCCAGCCCCGTGACCAAAGAAGATTCATTGGTTCTGCTTTTCAAGGTTGTTTATTTTCTCTTATCTATTCCATTCTTTCTCTGACCTGCTGAGATCTGTCCAGCAGGTCAGGTTGTGGTACAGTGCCCGCCCTTGGGGTGGTGTTATCTTTTTATACTAAAAACTACCTGTACTTTATTTACAATAATTTTCCAATACCTATCACCTATGTTAGACAGTCTAAACCAATCCAGAAGTGTCACCATCACAGCAGAAGATGGAGGACAAGAAGGAGAAGGACAGAACACACCCAGATTCCTCCATCTTGCCTCTTGAACCCCCAAAATTCTACATTTTCACCCTGTGACAAATTCACTATCATTCTACTCAAACCCTTGTGGCTTGTAACTCCTCAAACAAAGTTGGGAATTGTTTCCATGGGTTAAAATGGAAGGCACAGGTGTCTCTGACTCCATGCCAAGGTCTCTGAGCCCCCTGGCAGGGTCTGGAGTCCTCCAGGGCAGCCAGAGCAATTCCTGGGTTCTGACATTGCAGAGCTGGGTGGGCTGGTGGTGCTCAGCATCTCCCCAGCCCTGGGACTGGGATGTGTGCCTGGGCTGTTTGGGTGTTCAATGACACTAAAAACACCAGAATTTAGGAAGGTGGCAGCGTTCAAAGGGACTCTCAGTGGGATTTAGGCACCTAAACAGCTTTGGTGCTCTGAAAATCCTGCTTAATCTGAAATCTTAAAGAGCTGCTGAAGGTGCTCCCAGCTCTCCAGCACCTCCAGGCATGCAGCTTGCAGGGGTGAAATGGGGGTCATTCTCTGTGCCCCCCTAATTATCTGCAGGCTGCCAGCAGGGAATCAATCTGAGCTGCTCCATCCCTGCCAGCCTTTTCCAGAGTCACCCCATCCTCAGCTCAAACAGCATCCTGGGAGCGGATGCATTCTTAATTCTTAATTTAAAATAATGGGTTTTTTCTCCTTCTGCCACCCTTGGCACAGCTTTTTCCATTTATTCTCACTCCCCTACAGCATCTCCTTTTCTCTCTCTGCCTTTTGGCTGAAGTGGAACTGTTGGGAAAAAGAAAAATCCCAAACAAGCAGGAATTTGTGGGATAAGCTGCAAAATTGACCTGGACTGAATGCAGGGGAAGTGAGAGGGAGACAAAAACGATGCCAGAGATAGCTGTAATTAGGTTAATGTCTTCAACTGAACTTGGAAGCCAAGCAAAGACGGGGAAAGGTTGCTCTGGAAAGGGAAGGTGGAACCGGATGGCTGTGGAAATTGCCAGTGGGATTTGGGAGCTTCCCAGATGCAGGTTGGTGGTTTTAGTCTGTGGGGCTGCTGGGGAGGGGGAATCTCACAATAAGGGCTCAGGGAGCTGGTGTTGGCAGTGTGTGTTGTCCTGGCTGTGCTTTGTCCCTTGCTGGGGCTCCAGGCAGGCACTGGAGCTGCTTCCCCATAGGAATAACCCCTGGTGCAGGTTTGGAGTTTGGTGTGGGAGCATGTTCCAGCTGGAGGAGCAGAATACAGGCAGGAAATGGGGGAAAAAATTAAATTAAAAATCTATGGGGGGAGGGAAAAAAAAAGGCTTTTTAAGCTTCCTGAGGCTGGATGACAGGACTTTGTGAGTTTGTTGCTCCCCTTTCCCAGGATCTCTTCCCATGTGTGTTCAGAACTTTGCTTCTGCTGCACTGGGGGTGCAGGAAAGGCTCAGCTGTGAGAGCTGGGTCAGAGGAAAGAGAAAATAACTCAGACAAGCCCTTTCCTCTGTCTGTTTTTTCATGTGTTTGATGTGCAGATCACCAAGGGGAGAAAAAAAATACTTGTGGAACCACAAATGTCTGCTTTGGGCATTTTCAGGGGGTTTTGTTTAAATTATACCCTAGGCAAAGGAACTGGGGCGTGAGCTGAAAGCAGCTTGGTTTAAACCCAGGCTTACAGAGTCCAGGAGCTGAGCTGAGCTTGGCCAGAGCTGCAGAAGACCAAACCCCAGGGAGCTGCAGGGACCAGCACAGGTGGCAGCTTGAGCTGTGAGGGTTTTTCCTCTTCTCCATCCCAAATCCAGCAGGAGCTTTCTAACCCTGCTCTGGTGCAGCCAATTTTCCCCTTTTCCCCCCACCTTTTATCCCAGGCCAGGAGAGGGGCTGGGATGCCACCTCCTTGCCACTCTCAGACCCCTGTGGGAGGGATTTGATTCAGGTGGGCTTTGTGGAGGTCCTTTTGCAGGAACAAACCTCAATACCTGCAGCAGAACCCTGAGCACGGCCGCTTGTGGGTTTTATCTGGCAGTGGATAAAATATTCCTTTCCAATGCACTTGGCAAACAAATGAGGCAGGCAGAAATACAGATTGTGTTTGCTAATGGTAGCAGGCTGCCAAGGAATGTATCACCCACTGTTCACTGGGAGGGAAATTCCTCCTTTTCATGGGAGATGTCAGAGCTGCAGAGCCTGGGACTGAAACGCTGCTTTTCACTCTGTGCTTTGCTCCAGGATTTTTTTGGTAGGAGGGGAATTAATGCTGGGATGAGGGGGCAGAGCAGAGTGAGCAGAGCCCTGGCTGATGCTGATTCATGGTGAGATCCTCAGGGCTCCAGCAGATCTTTGGGCAGCAGAGATAAATGCCAGGGGTCTGTTGCACGGGGAGGAATCAGGGCTGAGCGTGCAGCTGTAGTGCCCTGGCTGCTTTTCTGCAGCTCCAGAGATGATTTTGGAGCTTAATCCAGTTAGATGGAGCATTCCCCAGCTCCTCACATCTTCCTGGGGCTTGTTTCTGGGATGTTGAATGTCTTGCAGTGGGGACCATGAAGTTCCTTTATTGTATTTGCATTGCAGAGGAAGGAATGATGCATCTGACTCCATGTTCTCAGAAGGCTAATTTATTATTTTATGATACTATATTATATTAAAGAACACTAAACTAAACTATACTGAAGAATACAGAAAGGATATCTACAGAAGGCTAAAAAGATAATAATAATAAACTCATTACTCTTTCCAGAGTCTCAACACAGCTGGACCATGATTGGCCAATAAGTCAAAACAATTCACTTGAAACCAATGAAACAATCACCTGTTGGATAAACAATGTCCAAACACATTCCACATGTGAGCACAACACAGGAGAAGCAAATGAAATAAGAATTTGTTTCCCTTTTTTTCTGAGGCTTCTCAGCTTCCCAATAGAAAAATCCTGGGCAAAGGGATTTTTCAGAAATTGTGAATGCCACATTCCCTGTCCTTGGGCAGGCTCAGCTCCCTGGCATTTCCATGGGAAGATGCAGCAGCTGGGGCAGTGTGTGTGTTTATTGGAGTGGGGATTTTAGGGTGAGGGATCCCTGAGGAAAGGGGTCTCACCAGCTCCTGGGACACACTGGCTGGGGCTGAGCATCCACTGGGATTTCCAGTTTTTTCCATGGATTTCCAGTCAGAAACAGTGTTTAGCTTTGAAGTTAACATTTGCAGCTTTGGGAAAAGATAAGAGGAGAGCTGGAGGATAGGGGAGATGAGGGAGAATATTCATGTGTGGAATTATCTCTTGCAAATATTATTTTTTTTTGGAGTGTGCTTCCTTTCCCCCCTCATTGTGGGTATTAATTTAAAACATGCCTTTGACTTCAAATTAAACAGTTCACATTAAAAAGGCCTCCATGTTAGACTACAATAAATTGTTTTTGGGAACCCCTTCAGAAGATGGAAAGTGCAGAGTCTGTGGTGCATTGCAGGATCCACAGGGGTTGGTGGCATGGTGCACATGAGCTGAGAGTATCCTGGGCAGGAAAATCCTGCACAAGTGAGTCCAAGGAGCAAGAAATAATTGTTTTGCACAAAACAAGGGGGGAACAATCCATTTTCAGCCTTTGAGCATCCCCTTGGTCAACTTTGGCAGCCTCCCTTGTCCCTCCCTCGCTGGGTATTGCAGATTATAAAGGGCTGTAATTATTAAAATGATGTGTTCAGGAGAATTTATCCTCTCGTTTGGTTTGTCCTAGTGACCCTTCAGCCACTGCTGTGGAAGGGTTTGTGGCAATTACCTGGCCTGGGAGCTGCCCTGTGCAGAGGGTTGGGGTTCAGGCTGGGAGCTGGGATGGTTCTCCATGGTTTTGGGAAGGCACAGCTGCTCCCTGAAATATTCTGGCAGTGCTTGCAGAGCCATCAGCCCATCTTCCCTTGTGGGGTGTGCTCCCTCCATCACCCCAATCCCACCCTGGCTGCTCCCTGTGCAGAAGGAAATGCTGCTGGCACTGGGGTCACTCTGTGCCCCATTCCTGCTCCATCAGGGCAGCACTGCTACTGCTCCCTGAAAAAACATCCTGGGTTAGCTAAAAATTGGGGTTTTTAATTGACATTTCCTCTGGGTTTACCTGTATCTTTCCTCAAATACCTGGTGTACTCAAAAGCCCAGCAGGAGGTAAAAGAAACTCAGTATCAGTTATGGATTTCTATGTTCTGCCTCACTCTGTGTTGTACCTTGTGCCACCAATTAAATCCAAACTCATTATTTTCCCCACATGGCTCTTTTGATCTACTTCTCTTCCCTTCCTCTGCTGTGATGGCAGAGACCATGAGAAGGGGCTGGAGCAAATGCCATTTGTCTGGTCCTTGGGTTCAGACAATTTGGATTAAAATATATCTTAAAATTAAAAACCCGGCCTTTAAAATATTTTTATCTTTCTAAGGATGTCCTTTTCCTCCCTGGAGTACATTTGGAGAGAGATTCCTGCATGTAAATCTCCTTGTGCTGCTGCTGCAGAGTGGTGAAGGCTCAGAAACCCCCTTGAAGGAATAAAGGGGACCTGGTGGCATTAACTGAGCCCAAATAATGACAGTTCCTAAGGAGGGTGGAGAGGAACCTGCTCCCAAACCTGCAATTCCCAGAGGAAAGCTGGCTTTGGGACAAACCTCATTGTCCTGCACCACAGCCCCATCTCCTCACAGCTTTGTGTGCTGCTGCCCTCTCACACCAGGCTCAGGGCAGTGAGCACCTCCAGGGAGCTTCATTGGTGACCCCAAATCTAAAAATAAAATGTTATAAAACTTAAAAAAAACCCCAAACTTTCCTCAATTACAAATCATTTCCCAGTGGTTCCCAAGTGAAACAAGGTGCAAAGCACCACAGATATCATCCAGTCCTGCCCTATTTCTGGCTGTGAAGGAAGAGCAGAGTTTCTTTTGGACACATTTTCTCTGGAGATGCTGCTTGGCATGCTGTCAGGATTTCTCTGGAGGGCAGCTGGTGCTCCCAGCCCTCCCCTCAGGGCTGCTTTCAGCCTGCCCAGCTTGATTGCATCCACCAAGGAAGGGAATTTATGACACCTTGCAGGTTTATGGGTGCATTTCACCATATAATAAGCCTGAGTCACAGCACACCCGATTTCCAGGTGTCTGTTCCCAAAACTCCCAGAATTCAGGTTCTCCTGGACATCTCTGCTGCTGTATTTTGGTTTTCTCTGCAGTGTTAGGGCCTGGAAAAACTGCCTTTGCTGAATTCCCCTGGAGCTCTGCTTTCCTTCCCTGGCCAGAACTGGATCAAACAATATCTCTGCCACGCTTTGGAGATAAGGCAGGAGCTGAGCAAACCTGCCACTATCTCTGCTTTAATTTTTCCTTGCAAATAGTGTGGAGCCAATGCCTCTCTACCCAGATCAGCTCCTCTTATCAGAGGGATAATAACTGGCTCACTAACCAACATAATTCCTCTATAACCCCCAGCAATCTTTTGGGAGGATTTTGCAAGTGGCTGAAGAACAGAAGGAAATCTCTGGCTGGAGGATTAATTGGTACAAAATCAAGGCAGTATTTGAACCGTGTGCTTAAAAAAAAAATAAATTTAAAAATCAAAGTACTCTTTGTGTGTAAATACAGTGACTGCATTTCCACTTGTTTCCTCTTAAGTGGTCCCTCAGTGGCTCCTGCAGATGCAGAGCCTGGCTGAAGAGTGCAGGAAATGAAGGTGCACAGGATCATGATCAAGTTTGGGGTTGCAGCTCTGCAAAGCTCCCAGGGCAGTGCTGCAGCTCTGAGGGAAATGTTTTGTGTTCACGTCCTGCCGGGGATGCTCTGGGGCTGTTGTGCAGCCTCAGCCCCTCCTCCCTGCCCTGTCTGCTCCAGGCTGTGCCACTGCTGCTGCTCAGCTCTGCCAGACTCACATCCATGCCTGGGCAGCTCCCACAGCCCAGGGGATCATTTTGTCTCCAAATCTCTGGTTTTTCCTCATTTTTCAGTTCAGTTTGCCAGCAGTTTCCTTTCTGTTTGCTGAGCTGGGCTGATGCTGCTGAGGAGCTCTGGGTTTCCATCTTGATCCTTCTCCCTTTTTTTTTTTCCCTCCTCTTCCAATAAAATCAAATCAAATCAATATCAGCCAGCAGCACCAAATCTCTGTGTGCTGCACAATCGGATTCTTGTCTCAGGAACCAGCTGGGATTATCAGCTCTCTTTGCACTTTGAATTTTAATAGCATTAACTCTGGCCTAGTCATGTTCTCCTAAAATCCCATTTCAAGTTGCCTTTGGAAGGCAGGAGCAGACACCACTCTGTGGTTTTTTTTCCTCCTCCCTCGCCTGCAGAAATCACAACCAGAATTAAGAGACAGATTTTGAAGGTTAAAACTTCCCAGATTGTTTCCCTCTCAGTTGTCATTTCGGGACTGTTTTGTTTTCTTTCTGATTGCATCAAATATTTGTACTCCTGTGGGGACTGTGGTGCGAGGGTGAATCTCCCTTAAGAAAATAAAGGGATTTTTTCCCATCATTTTTGTGGTGTTGCTGGGGGGAAGTTGGTGAAAAGAGCAGTTACCAAAACTATGTGGGGCTATGCTGTGCCTCTCCTAAAGGTTCTGAATTATTTAAGGCATTGCTGAGACTTTTATATTTAGAAATATTGAAATGGAGATGCCTTTTCACCCTGAATTTTAGATACTTTTTCTTCTAATCTCACAGGCAGCCCCTGAGAGAGGGGACTTGGCCAGCATCCTGTCCCAGCACAAAACAGCTGGATTATTTATTTTAAAATCCGTTTTACTAAGTTAAAAAGAGTTCTGAAGAATTTTGACTTTTGGAAATCTTTTGGGTGTGCTCAGCAGGGTGGGGGGATCTGGTGTGTGAATGATCAGTTACTTCTTTAATATATATTTTTTAGTGGGTGTCTGGTGTTTGCATCATCAGTTATTTCTTTAATTTTCCCAGTTATAAACCTAATCCTGGGGTCATTTGGGTGCCCCTTCTCCCATCCTAGTCCCACACACTGCTGCTTGCACCAAGTAGAAAGAATTGCATTTGCTTGTGGCTTTTTTTATCTCCTCCAAATCCCCCCCAATTGCTTTGGGTATTTATTTTTTTTTTTGTTATTATTGGCCTCATTTATTCAGTACAATGTTTTTTCTGGGAAAATGCCCAGTGCTGGGCACAGCTTGGGAGAGGTCCTGTGAGGGCAGGGTAGAAAAGGTGGATGAGTGCAGAACCTTTATGGGAATAAATAGCAGGAAATAACATCTTTTTTGTCTTCCTCAAGTACCACACTGAAAACCCATACTTGAATTATTACTCTTGATCATATTTAGCTTTGAGTTAATACAATTTCTTCTTGGCTACCTGTCTCTTAGGATCATGTATGGCTTATTTTCATTTTCTAGCTCTGGCTATTTGAAAATCATGGTTTGGGTTATGAAGTACATGTGGAAGGGATAAGGGCTCCTGCTGTCAGCTTTGCTTGCTGAGCCTTGTGCAGCACATGGGGGGGAAATTCAAGAGTCATTTCTCCAACAAGATGAGCTTTAAGGTCCCTTCCAACCCCAACCACTCTGTGATTTCATGGAAATGGGAATATTTGTTTCATCACAGTCAGGTGTGCTGTGATACTCAGTGCGTTAGTAACATTTTAGTGGAAAAAAAGTGGTTTTTAAAAAGGCAGGGGATGGAACAGGATGAGCTTTTAGGTCTCTCCCAGCCCAAACCATTCTGGGATGGTGAAAAACAGGGCATGCAAGGCTTGGGACCCCCTGTGACCTTAACCCAGCACTGGGTATTTCCTGGGGAGCTTGGGAAGGAATTTAGTGCAGCTTAAAAATCAAATTGATCATTCAGCCACCGATTTCCATCCACAGTGCAGCACCTGGGGTCACTGGGGTGGTGTTTTCCTGGAGCTGGATGTTCTCAGCTGCTCCCTGCTCACTCACCTGGTGCTCTGCTGCTGCAGGAATTGCTCTGCTCCACTTCTCTGGGCTCTCCAGACAGAGCAGAGAGTGGTTTTCCCCAGGAAGCAGGACTGGTTTGCTTCACCTGGATGGAAATAAAACACATGATTTATTTTTTCTCTGCTTAGCTGGGTTTCAGCGCATCCTCACATTTCCTCTGGGATGGTTTTTCCACCCTTACAAAAGTTGATCCACAGAATGTTGAGCTCATTCCACAGGGATCCAGCCCCACATGTCCCCACCCTGATGTTGCCTGAACTTGGGTTTGTGCTTCTGGCTTGGACATACAGCTTCTGTGCCTTCTGCTGCCCGCTTTGGTTTTATTTATTTAATTTAATTTAATTTAATTTAATTTAATTTAATTTTATTTTATTTTATTTTATTTTATTTTATTTTATATTTTTAAATATTTTTTTTAATTTTATTCTATTCTCCCAGCCCCAGGTTTGGTTTTATTTTTTTTTTTTTAATAAAATTTTTTTAAAATTTGTTCTATTCTCCCAGCCTCAGGTTTGGTTTTATTTTATTTTATTTTATTTTATTTTATTTTATTTTATTTTATTTTATATTTTTAAAATAAAATATTTTTTTAAAAATTTTATTCTCCCAGCCCCAGGTTTTGTTTTTGTTTTTTTTTTAATAAAATAATTTTTTAAATTTATTCTCCCAGCCCCAGGTTTTATTTTATTTTATTTTATTTTATTTTATTTTATTTTATTTTATAACTTTTTTAAATAATAAAATAATTTTTTTAAAATTTATTCTATTCTATTCTCCCAGCCCCAGGTTTGCCTGGTGCAGTGCCCTGATAACTCCATAAGAGCAGCTCCCTGCTGCCTCCAAGCACTGCAGCACAAGGCAAGATGAATAAAAGGCTGTCAGTTTTATTAACTTTGCTGCCTAGTGGTGTTTAATTCCAGGCAGGCACTCAGTGCAGCCCTCTCAGCTTTAAATGGCTTTTCCTGCCTTTGGGAATGTGTGGAAAACAGATGGGGCAGCATTACACCCCCCATTGCCACACTCCCATCCAGCTATACTGGGGGTATTTCAGAAAAATAAGATATTTTTGGTACTGGTTGGCATTTGCCTCCTCATTTTCAGACTGAAAAACCTCATTTCCAGTAGTAATTTGGGGTCAGTTTGGGGTGTTTTTTGCCCAGAGAGGGTTTGGAGCAACCTGGGATAGTGGAAAGTGTCTGTGCCCATGGCAGGGGTTGAAACAAGATGAGTTTTAAGGTCCCTACCAACCCAAACCACTCTGATTTTATAGGCATGGGTATATTTATTTCATCACAGTCAGGTGTGCTGTGAAATTTAGTGAAGTAGTAACACTTTGGTGTAACTTAGGAAAAAAAAGTGGTTTAAAACCTCCAGGTATTCAATTTTTGTCCTGAACCTCCTGGCAGGGTAGAACAAACTTTGCAGTGAAAATCTTTAATAAGCATAGATCAGAAGTTCATTAAGTGGTGCATAATTGGTAAGTAAAATATTTTCTCTCTTGATGCTTAGGCACTTGGAAAAACCTTCAAGTTTATTTCATTTATTTTTTAAAATATTAACAATAAGAGGGGCAAAATAAGGGTTTTGAAACAGGGCTCTGGGTCTTGAAGGTGAAGGGCAGTGGGGTGGGAGCAGGATGCTCTGGGGCATCTGGACCTTCCAACCCAAACCACTCTGTGATTTTATAGGATTTTATAGGATTTATTTTATTTGTTTCATCACAGTCAGGTGTGCTGTGATATTTAATGTGGTAGCAACATTTTGGTGGGAAAAAAAAATGGTTTAAAACCTCCAGGTGTGTCCTGAACCTCCTGGCAGGGTAGAACAAACTTTGCAGTGAAAATCTTTAATAAGCATAGATCAGAAGTTCATTAAGTGATACATAATAGGCAAGTAAAATATTATCTCTCCTGATGCTTAGACACTTGGAAAAACCTTCAAGTTTATTTCATTTATTTTTTAAAATATTAACAATAAGAGGGGAAAAATAAGGGTTTTGAAACAGGGCTCTGGGTGAAGGGCAGTGGGGTGGGAGCAGGATGCTCTGGGGCATCTGGAGAGCCCAGTGTGGGCTCAGCCTGTGGATTTCCACCTGTTAAATCAACATCAGCCCCTAAGCACCAGAACTGGGGGGGTTTTCCTGCTCTCAGCCCCTCACCTGCCATGGAATGGATGGGCAGGGAGGAAGCTGCTCGTGCCTGTGCTGCAGTGCAGTTATTTTTATCTATTATATATTGTTCCCAGTGGAATTACTCTGGCCCTAACCTGTAGATAAGGGCTGTTACTAAATGAATGTGAGCTCTACCTTGAAGGTTAAATTGCTGCCTTGCAGGTTGGTGAGGAAGGTGGGGAGATATTTACCCTCCTCCTCTGAAAAAAACCCCATGAGCTCCAGCTCTGACCTGGCAATTTTGTTGAGTACTACTTGGAAAAGGCAAGAATTGCACTGAAATGCTGTGTTTAGTCCTCTGAATTGGTGGGGCTTCCTGATTAAGATGCCAGCTCTCAGGTGGGATCCCCCAGCACTGGAAGAGGCTGCCAATTTCCCCATAAATTTGGGAAAGCTCCTCACAGGCATCCCCAGGATGTCACAGCTGGGGGATGGCGCATTTTTTGGATTCTCCTCAAAAATGAAGTGGCAGCTGCAGAAAGTTATTTTGGCCAAAAGCACCCAGTTCTCAGTGGCACCATCATGGTGGTGTGGACTGGATTAAGCCCAGCCCTGGTGTTGGCATCTTCTGGGTGTGAAATAAATGATTATTGGCAGCAATACAGCCAAGGAAAATGCTGCTGGTCCTGCCCCTCCCCAGGGTTTGGTGTGGAAGGATTAGGGTGGAAGAATCAGTAGGAAAACATACAGAAAATGGCAGAAATGGTGACTGCCCTGCCCAGAGGTTAATTTTTCAGCTGGCAACCAACCCAGCTATAGATTTAGTCCCGGCTTAGCCAACAAGGAGCAGGTTGGTGATTGGAAGGTTACCATGGGATACACTGGGTGGGCAGTATTAGGATTGACATCACTGGAGGCTTCTCCTCACATCCTGGAGTGATTTCTCTGCTGTTGTTTAAAGCTCAGCTCTCAGGGTGGGTCACTCAGGTGAGCCCAGCAGGGCCAGGTGAGCCTCCCTGGCTCCCCCCTGCCAGGGGATGCAGGAATGTTTGTGGCGCTGCAGCTGCAGCCCTGGAGCTGGGGTTTATCTGCAGGTCCCCCTGGTTAACAAACAAGGTTGCTGCAGGTTTTTAGCAGCTGTTAGCATGAACCATTAACTCTTCCTTTTAATTATTCAGGTTGCCTCTTTTAAATTTCTTTTTTAAGTGGAGCTAATAGGCTTTGCAGAGGAGGCTTCCAACCACAGCAGTTCCTCCCCAGAGGAGCCCTGTTTGTGCATCACCAGCTAATCTCTTTTCTTCATTATCCCTTATCTTTCTCTAGCTGATTAATTGCTTTCAATTGATTTATAAATATTCTGTTGATACACACAGTGACAGGAGGGAATGGGATATGTCCAGGCTCAGGGGTCATTGATCCATGCAGCCCCTTGGGCTTTCCTAACCTGCCTCACAAATCCCAGCCAGGCTTTATTCCCACTTTTTTTTTGTCTTTGCAATTCCTGCAAGCAACCAAAAATGGGGCTGTAGCATCACTTGGAGTCTGTGCACGTGCACAAGCCTTGTGCCAAGTGAGTGTCAGCTTTTGGGTGTAAAGAAATGGGGTTTGGGTGAGTTTTGGTTGTGTTGATGAATGCAGCAGGTCGTGTGGGTGTCAGAAAAACCTGGTTTCTATACTGAATTCCCTAATATACATTTATTTATTTATTTATTTATTTGTATTTATTTATTTATTTATTTATTATATGTAGGTGCAGTGGTTGATGAAGACAGAGCATTAGAAACTCTATGGAAGCTCCAGGGCAGCTTACACCTCCAGCCCCATTGGAATCACAGGAGGCATTGAGGCTGCAAAGCCATTTTTAGAAACAGCAGCACATTTATACACAGGGATAAATCATTGAGCTGTCCCAACAGACTTCCCATTTTCCCTGATATTTTGATATTTCTCTGCATGTAGCCTGTTCCCTCCAAGTGCCCCCATGATCCCTGCAGAGCTGGGCTGAGCTGGGAGGCTCTGGGGACACGGTGGCTCTTGCAGTGACATTCCTGGAAGTGCTGAGGAGGAGATAAGGCTTCAACAAGAAAATGTTTCCCAAAGTTTGAGATCCACCACGCAGCTCTGGGGTTTGCTGTTGCCTGATTTATGATTATTTTGCTGCTATTATTATTGTTGTTGTTGTTATTATTATTTTCCTTCTCTTTCCCTGTACTGGCACTGGCACAACCCCAATGTGTGGCAGTGTTAATTACACGTTGCTAATGAGCAATTGCAGCTCCTTTAGCAGCCCAGCCTGACACTTTATCGGGTATTTGCAGGAGTCATGTAATTTTTGTATCATCATATATGGTAATGTATTCACTGCAGCATGACATGGGATGAGGTTCAATGAATAATGTAAAACCCAGAATAACACTGAATCTATATGAGATGTGCTTTTCCCCCCAGCATTGTTTTAAAAAGGAAAATATTGATTCTGGTGGGGTTCAGCGGTTCAGAGCTCTCGGGGAACTCAGGTTTTGCTGATCCATGCCCACCCTGTCCCTGCAGGGCCACAAACCTGCAGCTGTCTGTGCCACCCCTCCCTCGTTAGTGCTGATGGAGCTGAGGAGGGCAGGGAGGAGTCACTGACATTTGCAGCTGGATCCAGATGTTGCAGAAGCACAGCAGGTTCTGGTGGGTTCAGGTGAAACCTCCCTCTCCATAATACATCAATTTTTTTTCTCCCAGTTACCGTCTCTGAATGCAAATTAGGATGGATAATTTCTATTTGTTTTCCTTTTTAACCAATTTCCCCCTATTCTGATCTGTGTCATTTATATTTGCGGGCCATTATCTTAGACTCATTACAGCCTTTTAGCATTTGAATGAAAATATTGTAAAGAGCCCAGAAGTTAGGCATAAAATGTCTGTGATGATAAATATAATCCTCATGATAAAATTAAAAAACACAATAGAAATAACTGTGATGAGCTCAGGAAGTTGTACCAAATGAGATTAGAACCAACATGATAATGTTTGCCCTTTCCCTGTTGCTTTTTAGCCTCTTTAAAACAGCTTTTGCAGTGCTGCTTTAAGGAAGGGAAAAATGCTGTGTATGGCCTGGATAGGGACCTAACAGAAGAATTCAGATTTTTCTCTCTATTGAGGCTTTCATTAATAACTGCAAAAACTCTTGGTGATGCACGTGTGATTTTCAGGAGCTTAAAATACTCCGACAGCACTGGAGGAGGAGGAGGTGCTAAATGGTGCCAAGTTCCTCAATGAAAATTACTCTCAGTGCCTCTGGTTTTGGAGCCAGATCGATGTTAATTAATCCTTGCCTCACACATTACGTTCTCCAACCTCAGCACTGTTGGATTTTAACTCAGGAGGAGCAGATGGAGGTTCCCAAAGTGCCTCTGAAACTCCCAGCCGAGCGCTCTCCTCCATGACAATGCCAATTTGTCATGAGTGAAGTGTTTGACAAAAATCTGTCATTTTTGAGAGAAGTTTTTCCTTGAAAGAAAAACCAGGGAGAAAAAAGAAATCAGCTCTGTTTTGAAACATGTCCTCACTCTGTTATCTTTATTTTGCAGAAGAGGGGGATGGAGAGGGGGGTTTCCATGGCCGTGGGAGGGAAGTTTTAGTAAGTTTTCCTGCAAGCAGGGGGCATTTTGAAGCAGGAGACCTTGTGTGAGGTCTCCAGAATTTTCTGTTCTGGTGGTTTTTGTGGACAGCTCTGTCCTCCAGGTCAGATGTGGCTCTGAAGGTGCAGGGAGGCATTGCTGGCCTTCTGCAGGGATTCTCCAGCAGGGCTGAGGTCACTGAGCAGTGGCTGCAGGTGCCGGTGCCTGCAGGGCAGTGACACACAGCACCAGGCAGATGCTCAGGCTGCATTTGATCAGCCACCAGCTCCTGTTCCATGCTGCAGGGAGGGAGAGCTGTTCCCTTTGGAGCAGCAGTGCTGGAGCTGAGTTGCTTTTTCACACAATCATAAGCTCATCAAGGTTGCAAAAGCCCTCCAAGATCATCCAGTCCAACCAAGGCCACCACAAAGCCATGTCCCCAGGTGCCACATCCACATGTCTGTTAAATCTCTGCAGGACTGGGGACTCCACCACTGTTCTGGACAGCCTGTGCCAGGGCTGGACAATTTTCTGACCCCAAACTTTGACTCTCTCTTGCCAGTCTCTGGTGGGCCCTGCCCTTGGGGGTAGTGCTTGGGATTTTTGGCAGAGCTGGGACAACTTCTGGTGTTGATCACCTGTAGCTTGCTTGCTCCAGAACCATAACCCTGGTGAGACCTCTAAGCCCAGGAAGCTGGAGATGGGACACATGGTGCAGGTTTGGATCAGTCTGCAGAGCAAAGCTTGGGTGGGAAGGGTCTCTCCTGCTCCTGAGGAAGGGTCTTGGCTAGGGAGGGCTGAAGGATGCTGGCTGATTTGGCAAGGAGGGCCAGACCCATGTGCACTGCCACCAGCACTCCCTTTCCCAGCAGCAGCCAGAATCCACAGGGAGTGACTCCAGGGACAGAAACACCTCCCTGGCCACATCTTCTGCCTGGCTAAGGGCAGGGACCACCACTGGCCACACAGCAATGGTTGATGCAGAGCAAGGGGAGGACACCAAGACCAACCCCACAGACAAAGGGTGACTGCTGCCTGTCACAGGGACACACTCAGACACAAACCCAGCAAGGCATGATCCATCCCTGACTTCAGCAGCACCATTTTTCCATTCTTCCAAAGGGATTATTAACCACAAAGGAAGGGGCTGGGGAATCCTTGCAGGTCCATAGCTGGGTCAAAGAGCAGCAGTGTCTCAGCACGGCCGGGTGCTGTGGGTGTGAATAACGCTGCCGGGCCACCATTAGTCAGCAGAGGCAGCTCCAGCCCAGCCCAGCGCTCCCGCTGCTCCCCGGGCTCCTCTGCCAGGGAGCGGCTCCCGGGGAGCTCTTGGGGAGCTTCGGCCTTGTGCAATGCCCGTGACGTGCAGAACCTCCTCCCTCTGCTTCGGGGCGCTGAACTCAGCACCTTCCCGAGCCGTGGCAGCTCACACGGCTGCCTTTGCTCTGGGATTACGAGCCCAGCAGGGTTAAAGCCGCAGGTGCCGCGGTGATCCCGGCTCGCGTGGGGCGGCTCCGGCCGTGGCAGCGCTCCCGCAGCCCCGGGAGCGGAGCGGGCACGGGCGGGCTCCGACTTGATCCCGGCCTCAGGAATTGTGCAAACAGGCGGCCATGGGAGGGAGGTGACGCAGAGCTTCCCTGGGCTTCCCGGAGCTGAGGTAGGTGATGGCAGGGGCAGGGACACCGCAGAGCCGTGCCCGGCCATGTGGCAGTGCCAGCCTGTTCGTGCACTGGGTTTGCTGCAATGAGAACCAGCGCTTGTTGCTCAACAAAACCGATTCCATTCCCCTTCTCCTTCTCCTTCTCCTTCTCCTTCTCCCCCTTCCCCTTCTCCTTCTCTTCCCCTGCCCCTTCCCCTTCTCCTCCTTCCCCTTCCCTTGCCCTTCCCGAGCCGCTGGCGAGGAAGCAGCAGGGCAAGGAAGGGGCAATGCCCAGCAGCGTACTGGGAGGGCAGGAGGGTCACAACCTGGTTTATTGGGAGGACGCGAGGGTGTCACGGGGTGGGTGACAACCTGGTTTGTTGACCTTTGTGTACAAGGTGGGCATGGGTGCATTCCTTCCTAGCCAGGACAGCTCACTCCTCCCGCGGTTGTATTGTCACCCACTTCCCCAAAACGTCAAAGCCGATGGACACGGGGTGTGCCTCAGTTTCCCCATGCCTGAGATAGTGTTGCTGTAGGGTGGGGGAGCTGTGGCTGGCAGAGGCTCGGTGCTGTTGTAAAGTGGAATGTGGTGGGGTTTTTGTGTTTTAGAAGCTTCGTGCAAGTGCTGCCTTCCTGGGCAGAGCAAGAGGTGTGTGTTTGCAGTGTGCTCCAGAGCATCTCCGAGCCAGCAGCTGGCCGGGCAGGGCTCATCTAGTGAGGTTAACAGTGTAAAGACAAGCAAAAATTCACAAACCCAAAGGGCTTTTGCCCATTTCTTCATCGCTTTAAAATTTATAAAGCAGGTCTGCTGTAGGGGGCTTGGAAACAGGCAGCCCAGGCAGCAGGGTGAGGGCAGGTAACAGTGCGCCGTGTACCATAGGGAAAAAAATATTTGTATTAGGTAAAATTGCCTCACTGAAGTAGTGGTCAAGCACTGGACCCGGCTCCTCAGGGGAGATGGTGGGGTTGTCATCCCTAGAAATGTTCAAAAAACAAGCAGATGAGACACTGTGCCACATGGTTTAGTGGCCATGGTGCTATTTGGTTAAAAGCTGGACTTGATCTTGGAAGTCTTTTCCAACCTTGATGAATCTATGGAAAAACTATACCCAGCGTGCTGGGTTTCAGAGAGTTCGGATGTTCTGCTGTATTTTTATGTGGCTTTTATCACAGAAAGGCAGGTGGTCTCTGCCTTCTCAATAGGTTTTGCTTTGTCTCTGCTCACGCCATCCCGCATAAAATAAGTAACAACTGCATTGCGAGAGAAAACGCTGCACGTGTTTGCCTGGCGAGGACGAGCTGGCCCGAGCCCCGGGGCTGCTGCCTCAGTTTCCCCCGTGCTGCCGGCGCTGAGTATCGCGAACAGCGCTGGCGACAGAGCCCCGGGCACCCGGCTCGCTCTGGCCGCTCGGTGGGTGGCAGCGGCGGGAGCGATGGATGATTCCAGCCGGGAATCATTTCCGCCGCCGGCCGGCCGCGGGTTCCTGCTCGGCCCCGGGGCTCCGGGAGACTTGTGGGGCCCCCGTCCCGCCGCAGCCGGGGCAGTGCGGGGCAGAGCCACTCCTCCGAGCCGTGTGACATCAAGCGACCGGCGAGGGGTCAAATTCCCGGCGCAGGTAGCGCTGGCCGCACTTCCGCGCGGCACCGGCGAGGAGCCGCCCACCGGGGACCCCCCCGCGGCCCCGGGCCCGCCGTGCCCCGCCATGAAGTCGGAGCATGAGGAGGAGAGCGCGGCGGGGCCGTGCCGCTGCCAGCAGGGCTCCGCTGCGCGCCCGGCCCATTGTCCGGCTGGCCGGGCACGCCGAGGGGCGGCCGCGGGCGGTGCTGCGGGCAGGGCGCTGTGCTGCCCTCACGCAGGTAAGGGGGTCCGCGGGGGCTCCCCGGGAGCGCTCGAAGCTTCCCCTCGCTGGCTTTGTGCTTGCAGCTCGCTTCCTCCTGGAAACGAAACAGCGCCGGGAGCCGCCGGGGCCGCGGGGAAGGTGGCGGTCGGTGGTGGCTGTGGCTGTGGTGGCCCTGCTGTCCCCACACAGGGCCGGCCAGGGGCTCCCCGGAGGGCCGGGAATGCGGCCCCCGGTGCCCCCGCAGCCCAGCCTGGCTCCCGGAGGGGTTGGAGGGTCCCGGGGGTCGCAGCCCACAGCCCGTGGCTTTTTGCCGTGGGTGCTGCCGGCAGCCTCCACACCCCCGGCCTGGCCCCCAAGGCGCTGTGCTCACCCTCCCGTCGGCCTGCACGGGGGTTTAAACGGGGTTTTATTTACTTACACCCCCTGTGAGGCACCCGCCAGCATGTGGGCACGGCACAGCAGAGACTGGGACGCTGCGTGGTGGAAATAAGGATTATTTTCGAGGTGGGGAATGCGAGGGCATGGGGGTAACTTGGCAAGCACATCCTGCCCCAGCTGGGTGATGGGGCATGGGTCAGTGTGTGTGGCTGGGGTCCTGTCCCAGAGCTGTGACTATGTGGGCACAAGCTGGTGTCTAACTCAGGAAATGGTCAGAAGTGGCATTTGCAAGGATTTGCTCTCACTGGGTGAAAGCTTTACTCCGAAATTCTTATGAATTATCTACAGCCAGGTGTGACTGCTCACTCATAGCATTGCAGCAGCAGCAGCACAGGGTGGAAATAAACGCTTATTTAAAAGTAAGAGATAGGTGTGCAAAGCCAGAATTCATTTTATTAATCCAAGAGGCTCTGCTGAGCTCCCTGGTACCCACCTGGGAGGGAGCCCTGGGTGTTGACAGCTCCTCTGAGGTCGGGGAGTGCCATGGTGCTACTGAGGGATGTGCCTGGGGTGCGCAGCAGGCTGGGCTGAAGTGGTGATTTACAAAAATCAGGCCTTCGTGCTTATCCCCTTGGGGAGATGATGCTGTGGGGTGGAGAGGAGGCTCATTGAGTCCAGCATGGTGCCCAGGTGCCAAAGGGAGAGGTTGGATGTATTGGCTTTGCCCCAGCAAGTCCTGGGCAGTGGCAGTAGCTGAGTTCTCTTACAAATGGTTTGGGTTGAGGGGACCTTAAAGCTCGTCTCATCCCACCCCCTGCCGTGGCAGGGACACCTTCCCCTGGCCCACATTGCTCCAAGCCCTGTCCAACCTGGCATCAAACACTTCTGGGGATGAGGCAGCCACAGCTTCTCTGGGCAACCTGTGCCAGGGCCTCCCCACCCTCACAGGGAAGAATTTCTTCCTAATATCCCATCTCACTGTGCCCTCTGTCAGTGGGAAGCCATTCCCCCTTGTCCTGTCACCTCAAGACCCTTGTCAGAAGTCCTTGTCCAGCTTTCTGCACCTTTGCAAGAAGGAGGTCCCAAGCTGAGAATCTACTTAAAAATCAGAGGGGATGAGATGGTCTTTAAAATACAAACTCAGCTCATCCCTGAGTCTTCAATCTTTGTTTTTTTTCTAGTAAGGTTCTTTATGACCCTTGCATTTCTCATCCTAGGACAGAGGTGTGTGTACATGTATATTTATCCTGCTGATGTTCTGGATAAAAGCACACCCTTGACTTGTGCCCAGCAAAGCAAAAACCATCTCACCATCAAACTCACCAAAGCAGCACAAAATGCAGCTTTCACCTGAGATACTGATTCACCCACACGAGCCTCACCGTTTGTTCTGCATCCATTTTTAATATGTCCCCTCCAAAGGCAGAAATGCGTGTACAGCAATCGTGTCAGCTGAGTTACATGGAAAAAAAAAAAGGCTTTTAAATGGATGTCTTTAAAGTGATGCCTGTTCCAAGGCCAGTAAAAGGCTTTGCTGCTGCATGGAGGGTTGGTCTGCTGCCCAGAGGAGTCCAAGATGGGATTTGCAGGAGCAGGAGTGGAAACTTCAGCCCCAAATGCTGTCTGGAGATGTTCACCACAATTTAAAAAAAGAAAAAAATCTCCTTGGTGTTGTTTGTTAACACCCATCAGTGGTTGAAGCATAAAGGATGCAGCATCCAGCAGTGTCATGGAAGTTTAATGTGATCAACTAAAATGTAATTAACAGCCAATTATTTCAGTGGGAATGGTAGTTTTCATCAGTTGGTCTGGGAAATGTTTAAATTGCATTCATTTCATCTCTGCCCACTTGCAGCAGGTTTGCATGGGGTTGGAATGAGTGATGGGGTTTGTTCATGCAAGGCAATATCTCCTTCTCCTCTGGGTAGTCAGGAATTACAGAAAGTACCCAATTCCCCTCCTCTCCCCCATAAAAAGGTTAAAAAGAGGAGGTAAAATTTAAAAGGGACAAAAATATTGGGGGAAAAGTGCTGTGGAAGCTTTTCACATTGAGGTTGTTGCATTTAGGAGGCGATTCCTAATGGCAGATTTAACTTTGCACCCTGATGTAGTTAGTGACACTTGCAAAAAAAAGCCTTTAAAAATATTCTTTTCTCCTGATTGCTTTTGCATCGTGCTGGGGGGTGTGTGGAGTCCCTGGTGAGGGACACTGAGCCCTGGTCCCTGCTAGAGAGGGCTGATGCTCACTGCAAACTCCTCTGCAGCTTCAAGCAGAGGCACAGCTCCATCCAGCTGATAGGAATCACATGGAAATCCTCCCTCAGCCATCTGGATGTGGAAGAAGCAGAGGCTGAAATGAGGTTCCTGAATAATTGACCCCATTTTCCCAGCTATTGGAACTTTTCTGTAATGATCTCTAAGAGCTGCCTGCACGTTTTGGGTCATTTATTTGGGTACTTAAACCTGGCACAGCAGCGAGGATTTTCTCCCCCCTGTTTTAAAATTAAGCTGAAATTTCCCTTTCAAGCTGAGTCTCTTAATGCAAATTATGTCAATAACAGGGGATTTCTCCTTAGGACCCTCGTGAGCAGGAGGTGCTGGAGGGTTGGGATGGAAGCTTGGAGAAGAGTGATGGAGAGCAGATGCTCCATGCTGGGGGGTAAAGTGCTTTGAGGGGGAAAATTGGTGAGATTTTGGTGGGCAGAATACCAGAGGAAGCATTGGGGTGATGGAAATCCTGTACACAAGTGTCATTACAGGTGTGTGCCCAGAGAATCTGTGGCTGCCCCATCCCTGAAGTGTCCAAGACCAGGTTGGACAGGGCTTGGAGCATCCTGGGATAGTGCAGTGTCCCTGCCCATGGAAGGGGTTAAACAAGATGAGCTTTAAGCTCCCTTCCACCCCAAACGAGTTTGTGACTCTGTGACATTTGCAGGAGCCCTGAGAGGGAGTTGGAAAGAGGGATTTTCCTATCAAACCCTCAAACCCTGGCTGCATGGATTGTGCTTTCCAATTTTATATATATTTATATATATATTTATATATATTTAAACCAAATTTGGCTTTGCCATATATATAATAATGTATATGTAGCAAATCTAGCTATATATTGCAAAGCATAATCCTTTTTTCTACATATATATATATATATATATATATGTCAAATTTTATGTCTAAAAAGCAAGAATTTTGAATGTATTTGGATGCCACCATCCTCATCTACTGGTTCATTTTTTTCCCAGGAATGGTCCTTTGATGAAGTAGCATGTAAGGAAAGATGAAAGTAAGTTGTCAGGGGGAAAAATTATTTATTTATTTATTTATTTAAACCAGATTTGGCTTTGCCATATATATAATAAGGCATATGTAGCAAATATAACTATATATTGCAAAGCATAATCCTTTTTTCTACATATAAATATATGTCTATCTCAAATTATATGTCTAAAAAAGCAAGAATTTTGGATGTATGGCTGATCAATAATTCAGGTTCTCCATAGGCTTTGGCTTGCAGCCAGCAGCGTGAGGAGCATGGTGCTGCATGTTTCTCTCCAGATTACATCTGTAGCTTCTCATAGATCTCAGATTTTAATCCTTCAGCAGTTTCTGCCTGGATCAGGAGCCGAGTACTAAGTGGGGATGAAGTTCCCTTGTTGCCTGTTTAGGAGGAGAGATGCTTTTCCCTTTTTATAGTGTTTCTAACGGTGAGCAGAGGGGACCAGCGCATTTTTGGAGAGCTGCACTGGGCAGTGCATTACAGCACCTTGGGCCATGCCCAAGCACCCCTCTGGAATTCTGCCTGTCCTTGGTCTTGTTTCCCCTCTCCCTTTCCCAGATCACTTCCTGCTGTGTGGGGATTTTCGTGGTTCCCACCAAAATGCTGCAATTTGCAGGAATCCATCGGGATCACTCAACCCCCGCGCAAGCTGCCCTGCCTCCATCCTCGTCTGCTGGTTCATTTTCTCCCCAGGAATAGCCCTTGATGAGTGGCATGTAAGGAAAGGTGAAAATAAGTTATCAGTGGGGGAAAAAAAAGCCAATTGTTGCAGCCAGGGGTATTTTGTGGGGCTGCAGGGAGCTTTCTGTGGCTGGGGAAGGCGCTTGCTGGGCTTTGCAAACAAAATACTCCACCATGTGTGAGCCCTTCACATCCTCTCAGGGTTCCCAGAGGCTGGAGGGATCACACTGTGTTCCTCCCATCCCTGGGGAAGATCCTGTTGGCCTTGGCCTCCTCCAGTTCTTGCTTTTTGCGCAGATTTCAATAAACCACTTTGGGCTACACCAAACCCCCCCAGCCTGGAGCTCGACTGTTCCTCATTAGTGACTTTATTGCTAAATAATTTACAGAATGGGGCCTTGCCAGTTTTCATTGGGGAAGCATTTCAAGTATGTGCAGCAGATTTTCTGCCTTCCTGGCGCAGCTGCCGGGGGGAGCTGCCTCTCCCTGTCCTGCCGCCGGCGTCACCTCCCAGGCTGGGAAGGAAATGGCCCTGAGGAAGAACAAGGAGGAAAATCCCTGTGTTCCACGTCCACTTGGTGTCCTCCAGGCTCACTGCTACTCAGGGGCACTGGGGAAAGGACACAGCCACGGTGGTTTGGAGAGGAAGTGTTTGGGTTTAATTTTTGTTTTGTTTTTCTGGTAACTGTGACGTGGGTGCTGATGGGGACATTTTTTTTCTCCCTGTGTCCATGATGCCAGCCCAAAAAGATGTGGATATCTCACCCCTGAAAGTGTTCAAGTCCAGGTTGGACTTAGAGCAACCTGGTCTACTGGAAAGTATCCCTGCCTATTGCAGGGGGTGGGACTGGAGGGTCTTTAAGGTGCCTTCCAATCCAAACCATTCTGGGATTCTATGAAATCAATAAGCCAGATTGGGATTTGAAAAAGCTTTTCTCCACCTGTTTTTAAAGGGTAGGGAAGGCAAAGTCAGACTCAGAGGGAGGATTGCAGTGGCACCTGCGCAGCCTGAAAGTGTTTTGCAGGATGAGGGTGATGGGTGCAATGTGGGAATAGCAGAAAAGCACTTTATTATACTAAATAGTGGGTGCAGCTGTAGGAAGTGAGGTGCTGGAGCTTTCCTCCAGTCCCTCATGTGGAGGGAATCCCAGCTGGGCTCTGCCAGGGTGCTCCTGCAGTGTAGCAGCTTGAAGGAGTGAGCAGTCACTGGGTGTAAATCTGCAAAATTCAGGATTTGAGGCTGTGGATGGAAGCGTCATCTTCCCTTTTCCAGTCTCACAGTGGTTTTGTTGAGTGTGCCCAGAGCATGTGGGTGGCTGGAGGCAGAGCTGAGATGTGTGGGAGCTCAGGAGGCTCTGTTGGATCCCAGCCCTGTCAGTGAGTAGTTTGGATAGGAAAGTCCTTCTTGTTTTCTTCTTGCTATTACTATTACATACTAGAATCTATTTTTATTTTTTTAATGCTAAAGCCATCACCCAGTGAAGGCTCCCCACCTCCCTCCTAGTGCCTTCCCATCACATCCATCGTCCTTCTCCAGTCCCAGGTGGTGCAGGTTGGGCTGTGCAGAGCAGTTTTGACAGCAGGGAGGGGCTGCCCTGTTACTGTCATATTTTCTGGAAAAATCTCCTTGCCCAGGATTCTTCTCCTGGGAAGCTGAGAAGCCTCAGAGAAAAAGGAAAACAATATTACCTTATTTGTTTCTCCTGTGTTTTGCTGCTTTGGAATGTGGTTTGGAGATTGTTTACCAACAAGTGATTGTTCATTGGTTTAATGTGAATTGTTTTGACCTATTGGCCAATTACAGCCCAGCTGTGTTGAGGCACTGGAGAGAGTCATGAGTTTTTCATTATTGTCTTTTAGCCTTCTGTCTGTATCCTTTCTGGATTCTTTACAGAATCACAGAATAATGAGGTTGGAAGAGACCTCTAAAATCATCAAGTCCAACCTGTGCCCTAACACCTCACCTAGACTATAGCACCAAGTGCCATGTCCAGTCTTTTTTTAAACACTTCTAGAGATGGTGATGCTACCACCTCCCTGGGAAGAGCATTCCAGTACTTTATTGTTCTTTTGGTGAAATTTTTTTCCTAGTATCCAACCTGTACCTTCTCTGATGTAGCTTGAGACTGTGTCCTCTAGTTCTGTCAGAGACCAATCCCACCTGTCTGCAGCCTCCCTTCAGGAGGGTGTAGAGAGCAATAAGGTCACCTCTGACCCTCCTCTTCCCCAGGCTAAACACCCCCAGCTCCCTCAGTGGTTCCTCACAGGGTTTGTGTTCCCAGCCCCTCTCCAGCCTTGTTGCCTCCTCTGGACGTGCTCAAGCATCTCAGCATCCTTCCCAAACCGAGGGGCCAGAGCTGGGCACAGCACTCGAGGTGTGGCCTCACCAGTGCTGAGTACAGGGGCAGAATGACCTCCCTGCTCCTGCTGGCCACACCATTCCTGACACAGGCCAGGAGCCATTGGCCTTCTTGGCCACCAAGGCACATTGCTGGCTCATATTCAACTGGCTGTCGACCAGCACCCAAGTATAGTTTAGTTTAGTTTAGTATTCTTTAATATAATATAGATCATAAAATAATAAATTCACCTTCTAAGAACATGGAGTCAGATTCATCATTTCCTCCTTTCGACGGGGGCTCAGAAAATCCCAGCAGCATTTCCCCAGGGTCTGGGTTTGCAGCAGGACCCGGGGCTGTGCCGGACCTGGCTCTCACTTCCTGACATTGTGTCCCTTCTTCCTCCAGCGCTGCTGCGGGAGGAGGTGGCCCAGCTGCAGGAGGAGGTCCACCTGCTCCGGCAAATGAAGGAAATGCTGACCAAGGACCTGGAGGAGACCCACGGCAGCAAATCCCCAGAGGTGCTCTCAGCCACCGAGCTGAAGGTGCAGCTGGCACAGAAGGAGCAGGAGCTGGCACGTGCCAAGGAGGCCCTGCAGGGTAAGTGTAGTGGTACCACCAGTCATTAGTTTTTCTGGGTCTGGATTGAAGGCACTTGAGACAGTAGTTCATGTTCACACTCAGGTGTTTATTATTTCTTATCAGTGAAACAGTCTCACTGCTGTGAGTTGGGCAGCTTTTCATTAGAAGGCACAAAATGGCCAACAGTCTCTTGGTACAAGGGCTTTTAAGACTAAACTATCCAATTAAGAGCTGACACCTGGATTATTTTCCCTTTTAACCCAATAACTGATCCCAAAGAGCTGCAATGCAGACTTCTCTGCCCAAGTATAAAATGCCACCCAAACCCATGAAGAAGAAACCCAGGACGACACCCTGTGCCCTCCATCTTGCTCCCATCCACAAAAATCCCAAAACCTCAATCTCTCACCAAGTGATAGACCTACACTACTCTCTAGAATCTGTTTCCCACTTTAGTGGATTCCAGTCTATGTTGAAGTCTGGGAAACTTTCTCCATGGATGAGGGTCAAAGTCAGTGCTCCCCTGGGGGTCAGGGCACCCCAGAGCAGACACAGAAATATTCCCTGTGCCCTGGGTTTCCACAGGTAAGGGCTGCACCTACCTCAGCTGCACCTCTCCCCAGCACCCTCAACTTTCAAAATGTTCATTAATGAGGGAAGGAAAAGGCAACATTTTCACTTGGACTCTGCAGAGTGCATTCATCAGCTGCTCCTGCTGGGGGTTTGGTGTCCCTGGGACCCCCCTGCTCTCCTGCCCCAGCAAGGGCTGGTGTGGAGCTGGGAAGGACTGGGTGCAGCAATGGGCTGGGAAATGGGATGTGAGGGCTGATTGCAGCACTGCAAAGGAATTCCTCCACAGCTGTAGGATAGAGCCAAGGCAGCAGCTGAAATGCAGCTGGTGATGGGGTTTGGGTTGGATTTGAGCCCCTCAGACCTGCAGGAGGAAAGCTGTGAGTTTCCTGGTGACTGCAGCTTTCCTTGTTCCACATGGCGTTACCTCCAGGTGACATTCAGGCTCTCCTCCTTCCTTCATGCCTGCCTTGGGGGGTTTTTGTGGCACCTCGGACTGTGCTCCCCCTTCCTTACCAGCCCAGCAAGCCCTGGGACTGGGGTGTGTGGAGCAAAATGCAACATTGCAGCTTTTCTGCTCTAAAACCAAGCTGCCAATAAATCCAGGCGGGATGGTTTGTTAGCTGGAGCCAGGGGATGATCCTGAGCAGGGAAGGCTCTCACTCGTCAAACCCTGGCAGCGCCGTGGCTCTAAATATCATCTGAAATCCCCAGCATACCGAGTATAACTTGCACTTGTCAGCTCATATTTGAGGATTATGAGGAGAAGCTGTCAAAAGTTTTCAGGCTCAGAGGCTGAGCAGCACATGGGGAGCTGTGGGGCCTCTGCATCTCCCCCTGTCCAGGATGCTGAGATGCTCCGAGGCGCAGGGAATTGGGCTGAGTCAGTATTTGGGGAAAGGACTTCAGGAAATTTTTGTATCACTCTCTGATGTACAAAAATATCCCTATAAATCAGCAGTAGACAAAATACCTCCAAAATCCTGCCTCCCCCCACACCACCAGTGCAGCCTCAGGCAGCAGGAAATGCTCTGGGTTTATAGAATTGTAATTGGAGGAGAAAAATCTTAATTAGGGAATATTTGCTCCATGTGGATGGGGGAAGTGCTGGTAAAGGCAAAATGCAGAAAAGCAGAACTATTATAAAACCAGCTACAAAAAAAATAGAGTAAGAAGTCATCTCAGAAGCTTCTGTGGAGGATAGTCCAGAGAAAAAGTGAGTTTGGCTTGAAAATTGTAAGTATTTAAGTAATATAATGTTGGGGTTTTATTGGGCTTTTATTTGCCAGTATTCAAGCCTCTGAGCTTGGTTTTCCAGGACTTCACTGCAGGTGTGGTGGCTAGGAAGAGAGAATCTCATTTGACACTTGGATGAGCACACAGCAAGAAGCTTTTTTCAATTGATGCTCCTTCCCTGTCCTGCAATATTGAGAAGCTTTTGTGGTTTTGGGAAAGTTATCTGGGCTGGAGGCTCTGGGCAGCAGAGCAGGCTTGGCAGCAGTGACTGAGATGGATAACTTGAAAACGAGCTCAGCAGCTGGAGGGGGGAAAAATCCTTTTTCCTTTCTGTGAAAAATTGTCCAGAGAGAAACGTAGCCAAAAGTGGAGGAAAAACGGCGCCTGGTGGCTGGATCTGCCAGGGGAGATGGAGCTGCTGCTGGACACAGTGGGGAAGTCATGGCTCTGAGTGTGGGATAAGGCTGTGCCAGGAGCACAGGGAACCTTGGCCACACTGTCCTGCAGCCAGAGCACCTCCCCAGAGCAGCTCCTCCTCCCAGCCTGCATCCCTGCATCCCCAGCCCCACATCATCCTCACCAAAAGCTGCCCCACACCAGCAGCAGAGGCTGCAGCATCCCTGTGCCTGCAGCAGCCCACAATCCATGGTGGGTCCTGTGGAATGTCATTAGCAGATAAATTATATGGAAATCTGTCATCATTGCTGGCTCTGAGCCTGGAAGTGCAGTGCAGCTGGTTCAGATGGATCTTGGCTTGCTGGGCCACGCTGCAGAGGGAAGCACAGAGGGTTTGTTGGTCAGGTTTGCTTTTGGGGGCTCCAGCAGTTTTTAAGAGCCTTTACTTTGAACAACCACACAGGGTTTGGTTTGTGATGGGCTCCATGGAGGGTGGGTTCATTGTCTCCTTTTGGAGATGCATTTCCAGCCCTTCTCAGCAGCATTTGGCACAGGGATAAAGCTGATAAGCCTGTGCTGCATCTTCCCTGTGCTGTGCTAACAAGTCCTTGCTGTGCAGGGTAGGGGCAAGGATCTGGCCCAGCACAGGGTGCTGTGCAAGAGCAACTCCACCAGTTCCTTTATTTCTGTCAGCATGTGCTTTGTGCATCTTTAATCCACTTTTTTCCTGGGCTAATTCCATCTCTTGCCCTTTTTTTATGCCATTAACATCCAATTAAAATTCTATCGTGCTACATCCTACCTCCCTCTCCACTTCTGCCACGGCTGGGACTCTGAATTGTGCTTCCAGCATTTGTGCAGTTATTATTTTCCCCATCCTGGCTGGAAAGGTGTGGATGTGGTCTGGATTTCTGGTGTGGAAATCCCTGATGGGAGAAGTTGCAGACAGCTTTATTACTGCTGGTCCTGCTGTGGGCAGGGACTGTGCCCAAGTGCCTGGGGGACTTGAGGAGCCTCTTGGCTGGGAGACATCCATGAGCATGTGGGCTAATGGCAGAAACCCCATTTCTGGGAAGCTTTATCCAATATGCTGGAGCTTGCCTGCGGGTTTATCACACCAAGAGCAAACCTGGTTTCTGTTTCCTTTTTGATGCCAGCCTGTAAACCTCAGGCTGGCTTTCCCTGCTGCTTGGAAAGGCATGAACCAGCTTCATGTCTGCTCCACAAATGAGTTGTAGCCTGGTTTTCTCCCTCTCTCACCTTCAGCTCAAAGCTGTGACTCCCCAGGAATAGTATTTGGGCTGGGGAAAGCCTCCTACAGATCCACAACACCCTCAACTTGCTGCAGTGAGGGGGTGAGTGATAAAGAAATGGGTGTCCCAGTGGATGGATGATCCAGAAGATGAAGGTTGCATCAGATGGATATCCCAGAAGGATGTGTGACCTGGCAGATAGATGGGTGTCCCACTGGATGGATGTCCTGATAGATGGATATCCTGACTTATGGATGTCCCAGCCGTGGACCCAGCCAAGGAAGCCATCTCCACTATAAGGACCTGGATCTCTACAGAAAACCTGTTGTTCTCCTTTGAAGACCCACCTGAAGTTTTCAGAGGTCATTGATCAGCTCGTTGACTGCTGGGTCAGGTTTGGAAAGCCCTTGGCTGTTACCAGATAACTCCCTCATGGAGAATTGCCTCACCTCACTTTTTCCTGAAATTTGACATTGGGCTCTAATTTCCTGCCTGCTCCATACCTCCACACCCCCAGCAGTGAGTGCTGGCTCTGCCTGACACCACAGAATGTTGATGTTTTCAACATCAAGATCTTCCTGCTGGTGACAGCTGCCCTGGGGACCTCACGTGGCTCTTTAATTGCAAAGCAAGGAGCAGCACTGCCATCCTGATTTTATGGGTTAGTCATGGTGACAGTATTGGATTTCATGGCTGCAAGGAAGAAACAGGAGAAATTAAGTAAATGTTAATGGGACAGGATGGGTTTGCACATTCCTGTTGCACGGGGCATCCCTGGGGTTCCAGCCGTGCTCCCCAAGGATGCCCTGCCCTGCATTAGAAAATGAGTGTGTGATTCAGTAAGTGAGAAAGTCAGCTCTGATTCTGTTCCTGGCATGAAAATTCACATTGTGTGGGGTGAGAGAAGGACTTGAAAGTGGATGGGAGTCATGGGAAGCTGCTCTTTGGAGTTCAAGGGTGTGCTGCATCTTCTGTCAGTGCTCTGGTGTGTGTTTGGGCGTTGCTGCCTCATCCCAGGATTGTTAAACTGGGCAGAGATGCTGCTTCTGTGGTTCAAGCAGTAGTTTTTCATCTAATATCACATTAATAAAGGTAGTGAAACTAATTATTACTCATATGTCCTCCACGGGAACCTTGGCTGGATAGTGGGACCTCCACCTCATAGGGCATGGGGTTGGACATCAGTGATCCTTGTGGGTCCCTTCCACATCAGGATGTTCTGTAATTGATATCCCCTTAATCTGACACTATTAAGCTCAGAGAGGGAAGGCAGTATTTAGAGCAGCCCCCATCCTGGGGGGAGATGCCTGGATTTAGGATACAAGAGCTAATTCCCAGCTGGAAGCTGTTGGATGGTGAGATCAGACTGGGGCCAGTGGTGGCATCACTGAGTGGTTCCAGCCCTGCTGCTGTCCCAGACAGAGCTGTGCCTCCCCAGTGGAGCAGTTGGATTTTGGCTCCTCATGTAGAGCTGGGAATAAAAGGTGCTGAGTGAGGGGGTGGATTTTTAATTGTTGTGGCTGCAGGAGGAGCCCAGCTCAGAGCTGGTCCCGTTACATCTGTGTCCATCATTCTTCTCCCAAAGGACCGAGAGAGGATCGAGTGGCAGGGGTGGAAGCTCAAATAACCACAGGGCAGGGTGAGCTGGTGCAGGTGGGGATGGTGGTGAGAGCTGGGGGGGTTCACCCAGCTCATCCCAACCCATCTCCCCCACCCCTTGGTGCCAAGGCTGGTGCTGAGCTGCCGAGTCTGAGGGGGGCTGCTGGGTCCCCCCTCTCCTCCTGCCACGTGCTTTGGAGGGGAGGAAAATTAATAATGCAAGTAAGAGAAGTACTTTCCACTCATGGGCTGGGTTTAGGATTTCTTGCTTCTTTTCTTGGGTTTATGAAGAGGTCAGAGGTTTGTCCAGAGCCTGCTGTGCCAATAGGCTGGGGGAGTTTATTTGGACACTTGTGGGGGTTTGGGATATAGAAACCTGGCCCTGGATCATCAGATTAAAGGAAAAAGCCATTTCACCTCCTCAGATGGACACGATAGCCAGGGAAAATCTGCTTTATCCCTTCTTGGCTGGCCATGGATTGCAAAGGCTCGTTTTCCCCGACTGAGTAATTAGCTGGGCTTGTTTGCTAAGGACAAATTAAGCTGCTGCAGCAAGTGGGGCTCAGTCCAGGAGCCGCTGGCAGCCTTCACAGCTCACTTCTGCCTCACTTTTTATTTTTCTCCTGCCTTTTTCAATTAATTTCCTATTAATTTGGCTTGGAATGAAGTTCTCAAATGACTGATAAATCTTCTTTAAGCTTAGGAGCTAATCGTTCTTGGAGGAAGGAGAGCAATAGAGGGGAGCAAAAAAAAGTCTGTTAATTTCAGCAAATCTCTCAAATATGAAATGCAGTGAATGGTAAATTGTCCTGTTGGGTTAATAGGAAAAAATCTGCTCTTTCAATACCCAAACCTCATAATCTTCTTGTAATACTGATACACTGGCATAAATATTGGTAAATATTAGTATATCAAAACATATTCAACTTTGGGATATAGTTACCCTTCTTCTAATAGTACTTCAGAGCATTTTCTTTTTTTTTATTGGCATATGATTAAGTGTTTTCTGTAAATCTTTAAGGGCCATGAACACTGCCACTAATTAAAGGAGTTTGTATGCTATAGGGGACTCACTATTTAATTAAGTTCATTAGGATTCTTTTTGTTGCCTCCAGCATCAGAGATTGGCAAATGTGACTTAAACTTTTATAAGAGCCTCTGAGTATCCTTGAGGAAATTAAATTTACAGATATAGAAACATATGTGTCTGTGGGGTCTGGACATCACCCCAGTATGGTTCAGTCAACTTATCATTAATTTTTATTTTTTAGCAAGTTTTTCATTTGTGAAAGAATTGGGCAGGGGAAGATGGTAGTTAAGTAGACACAGGCAGTGGGAAAGGGCTTTTTCAAAGACATGGGTGTGGTTGTGATTGTTTTTAGAGGGTTTCTGTAGGAATTTCCTAAGATGGGAATAAAGTAAGGGAAGTCCTGGTGTCGGAAGAGGCCGAGCTGTCCCAGGAGGAGTCATGTTCATTGAAGTGGGCAAGGAAGACTCCCAAGGGCTCCTTGTCACAGGACAATGTGAAGTTTTGCAGCATTTCCTACCTCATTTTCTGGTTTTCAGTGTTCTGATTTATCTCCAGTGCTTACTGGCAGAATTGTTGGTCCAAAGAGTTTCATCTCTTGGATTTTAACAGATAAAAATCTCTATAATCCAAAGCATCTCTCTCTTCCTCCACTATTTAGTCTGATTTTTCCCCCTACCTTTTTCTCCTCTCACCTGCAAACCCCCTCCTTTCCTTACAGTACATTCCAAGTACTGGATTTACTGTTCATCTTCCCAGTAAGAAATAGTAAAAAAAGTGGAGTAAAACCTGTGCACAGAAGTTCACACCTGAATAAACCTCTTCTGGAGACTGTGGTTGTCACAAGCTGGGGTGGGACATGGAGCTGCACAGGGCTGGATTGCAGGGGGGCTGCTCTGATTTTGGGGTCTATCCCAGCACGAGTGCAGGGCTGGGTGACCCCTGCTATCAGCTAATTCTGACTGGGGGCTTCATTGCACACAAATAATGGTGCTCTCCCTGCTTACACACAGGTGGAAATCCCTTTGGAGGGTTCCCAGCCAGAGGAGGGTGGGAGCAGAGCTCCCCTGTGCTGGGTGAAGCAAAGGCTCAAAGCCAAAGGTGCATGAAGGAAATTAATTCCCCTTTCAGAGTGCCACAGTCATGGTTTCTTTGTATTTTTTACATTGTCTTTATTATCCCCACGTGTTGAGAGAGGCCCAAAGGTTCCTGATGTGCAGTTTAAGCCCCAGATGTAGTGACTCATTTCAGGAGGTAGAAAACACAGCATGGGCTGAAACAGCTGCTGTGATTTCTGTAATCTGATGGAGAAAGGTTGGATGTGTGCATGGAGACAGGTCCCACTCATGATGCTGCAGCATCTTCTGGCAGCTTTTGTAGTATACACAGCCCCTGGTGGCTTTGGGGTTGTTCTTTTCTGGAGAGTTTTGGGGGCATTTAGGATTTTTTGAATAATACAAACAACTTACAAGACTCAGTGATTTAATACGATGAGTGCAGGGACGGTTGGAGGGGCAGAGGGTGTTTCATAGCATCCCTGAGTTAGCAGCACTTGCTCAGAGTGGAAAGTGCTCAGAGTGGAAAAGCAGGACTATATAATGAAATTTGTGATCTGATTCCTAAACTGGGCATTATTTTGGTGGGGTCAGTTGTATCTGGAGCAAGGAGCCAGAGGGGACTTCTGCAGCACTGCCAAGGACCAGGTTCAGTACTGGGTAAAGCACTGATGTACAGAAGTGACCAAAGCTCCTTGTCCTACATGAGATTTCTGTAATTCTCCCTGGATTTCCAGCCTCTCGTGGCTGTCCTGGGGTCAGTGGTCAGGGAGCATCCCTCCCTGGTGCAATGAAGAGGGGAAACATGAAGGTTTTGTGTTCCTCTCAGGGCTGTTGAATCACCCATCACATCCCACGTGCCTCTGTTCCATCCCCTCATCCCAGCACAGCATCCCTGAGCTGGAAGTGGACACTCAGGGAGCCGTGCCCTGGGCTCGTGGGAGCGCTCTGGAATCTGCCTCACTGCTGAAAATAAACTGGTTGTGGTTTATTTATCCTGGAAAGAGAGCAGCAGGTTTTCCTGCGCCAGGCCCCGAGGCTGAGGCTGCAGTTTTACTCCCAAACCTCCTTTTCCAAGGTCTGAGCTGCCCCTTGGAGGATGGGCAGTGGTGAGGAGCCACAGTGGTGACGTGATGGGCATTTTGAGGGATGCAGCGATGGGGGTGAATTTGGCATCTTCTCCCAGCCCAGCCCCCAGAATTGTGATTTTGGTGCTTTTTCCATGAAAAATAAAAGAGATGGAGCCAAGGGGCTGCCATGCTGGAGTGATCCTCTCTCCCACAGCCATGAAAGCTGACCGCAAGCGCTTGAAGGGGGAGAAGACAGACCTGGTGAGCCAGATGCAGCAGCTGTACGCCACGCTGGAGAGCCGAGAGGAGCAGCTCCGCGACTTCATCCGCAACTACGAGCAGCACAGGAAAGTGAGTGCAGAGCCCACACCGTGCTCTCGTGGCACAGAGGGCTGAGTGTGAGACCTGGTTTGTAATCTGGCAAAATCCCACTAAAGCCCCAGCTGGGCTCTTGGTGGGGTTGGGATGGATCACAGCAGTTTAAGGTTAAATGGAGGAAAGAGAGCAGAGCTGGGGGATTTGATGTAATTTTAACCAGGTGCACAGTGAGCATTTCTTTTTGGGGACCAGTTGCATTCTGGATCTCCCCAAAAAGGGTTGACATTCCTGCCACCACAGGGCTCTTGTGACACCTAAGATACTGCTTGTGGTTGGGTGGTCCCCAAGGAGGTTGTGACAGAGGGGTTTTTAGTTTAGATTTTCCCTTCCTGATGGCCGCCCCTGTCCCAGCAGGAGAGTGAGGACGCGGTGAAAGCCCTGGCCAAGGAGAAGGATCTGCTGGAGCGGGAGAAGTGGGAGCTGAGGCGGCAGGCCAAGGAGGCCACAGACCATGCCAGCGCCCTCCGCTCCCAGCTCGACCTGAAGGACAACCGCATGAAGGAGCTGGAGGCAGAGCTGGCCATGGTGAGCTGGATCATTTGTACAGATCTCAGTGCTTGCTGCAGTGGTTGCACTACTGCAAAAATGAGAGGAAAATATTCCATCTCTCTAAAGGAGCTTGATATCCTTGGCATGAGGATCCCTCAAAAATAACTTAATATCCCTGGCACAGTTGGGATCTTTGCTTGTCCAGGGGAAGGGTGGGTTTGCTGTGCAGTGTGTTGCTGCTTGTTCTGCTGCTCTAGGAGATGTTCACATGGTTTTCCCACTCCATCACCACCACCTCAATGTCCTTCCCCAGGCCAAGCAGTCCCTGGCTACGCTGACCAAGGACGTGCCCAAGCGCCATTCCTTGGCCATGCCTGGCGAGACGGTGCTGAACGGCAACCAGGAGTGGGTGATGCAGGCTGACCTCCCGCTGACCGCCGCCATCCGGCAGAGCCAGCAGACCCTCTACCACTCACACCCCCAGCACTCGGCGGACCGGCAAGGTGGGCACCCCTCAGATGGCAAATCCTCAGTGCCGAACCCCTTCTAGGGAGGAAAGATGGTCAAAACCATCCCTCCCTGTTGTAGTGTGTTTTTATACTTTGTAATAGGTTTGGTTTTGTATCCCTGTATTTTTCCCAAATGGTTTACCCCAGTTCGTTTCCCCCACCCCGACCTGTGTAATCCCTTTCCTTGGCTGAGATCATCCCCAAATCCCCACCCTGGCTCTCTGTCAATCACTCAGCATCCCATCCCCTCCATCTAGAACTTTCAGTCTGGGACATTGAGTGATTAGCCACAGGCCAGGAGTCAACCCCCCAAGTGTTTCTCCATATGCTGACCTAAATGTCCATTCCCCAGTATCCATCCCTTAGGGTCACTTACTGGTCAGTAAAATGTTATCTACTTTAGGTTTCCACCTCCCTTTAAATGTAACCTTGGCACCTCTCCCAGGGCTCTCAGGAAGAGGCCCCTGAGGTTGTAGGGGCTCCCCAGAGCTCCTAGAATAAACCTTGGATTAACCCGTGCTAAGAGTCAACCCCTTCATCTTCCACCGTTGTTCCAGCATCTCCTCTGCAGGAACTGCGATCAGCCTGGCTGCCTTCTGTACCCCCAGGGATCAGCCTGGCTGCCTTCCATACCCCTGGGGATCAGCTGGCTGCATTCCATACCCCTGGGGATCAGCCTGGCTGCCTTCCATATGCCCGGGGGCACAACAGAGTGCCCCCCACCCACTGTTCACCATCTTGGGGCTGGCAGGGGTTCCCTCAGTGGCACTTGGAGAGACCAGAACAGTTGGCACCCAACGTGAGGCTCAAACCCACGACCCTGGGATTAGGAGTCCTGTGCTCTTTTGGAAGTGCATCAGAGGTTTTGCTGGTGTTCATTCCCTGTTTCCCCCCTGCCTTGCAGCGGTCAGAGTGAGCCCCTGCCATTCCCGGCAGCCGTCCATCATTTCCGACGCCTCAGCGGCCGAAGGTGACCGGTCGTCCACGCCGAGTGACATCAACTCACCCCGGCATCGAACGCACTCGCTCTGCAACGTAAGGGCCAGTCTGGTGGGGCTTGATGCCCTGCCTTGGGGAGATGGGCTCTGGGCATTCTGTGGGGCCTCCACTTCCCAAAACAGCATTGGGTTTGTAGGGTGGGGCATGTTGGGGCTTGGCTGACCTGAAAAGCTGCATCCCTGGGGTTTATCCCAGCTGCCTCCCTGGGGTTTATCCCACAAACACTGCCTTTTGCCCTGGGGGTGGAGGATCTTGGGCTGTATCAGGGTTGGTGATTCAATGGATCCATCTCCTTGTGCCATAGGGGGACAGTCCTGGACCGGTACAGAAGAACTTGCACAATCCAATCGTACAGGTAGGGCACAAATCCTCTCAAATCCTGCTTGTGAGACCCCTTCCTGTACTAGAAAGTACTTGGGGGTGGTGGGTGAGAGGCACCAATTTGGGTTGAATAGAAGTCATCCCGTATTGTAAGTCTGGGATGTCTCCTATTCCTATAATTTGCCCCAAAGTCCAGGTAATGCCATAGGCATTCACTGAGCTCAGACTATCACAGTGTTGATTTTTTTAAGGTCCAGCCAAAGCATGTTATTCTTCTGTATTTGGCCCTAAAACACTGGGATATTTTTGCAATCCAGACAGATGCTCTGACTATTTATTCCCAGAGCTGGAATCCTGATCCAGTTGAATTAAAGAGGCCAAAATCACAGAACTGTGGAGAGGGGGCCCAATTCACTGCAAATTCCACCACACAGGTTTCAGGAATGTTATTGTATTTTGGCCCAAGATCTTAACATTACTTTGGACCTGGATGAAAATATTTTGTGGGATGTGGCTGCAAATATATTTTGGGACCTGGACCCAATTTTTTTGGGACTGGGACCACATGGTCCATCATCCTTGATGTGAGTGAAGGGGAAAAATGGTAAAGGAAAAAGCTGGATGCCTACACTTGTCTCTTCTCCTCCCTCCCACAGTCTCTAGAAGACCTGGAAGACCAAAAACGGAAAAAGAAGAAAGAGAAGATGGGCTTTGGCTCCATCTCCAGGGTGTTTGCCCGGGGGAAGCAGCGCAAGTCCCTCGATCCCGGGCTCTTCGACGGGACAGCCCCCGACTACTACATCGAGGAGGACGCGGACTGGTGACGGCGCCAGAGCCTCTCCCGGCCCTGCACATGTACATATCCCTATCCCACAGCCCGTCCCACCTGTGGACCTGTTACCTGTTGTCTTGGGAGCGATGCAGCTGTGTCGTAACTTCAGTTTTTCCCTTTTTTCCATGGTTTTTTTGGTTGGTTTTTTTCCATCCCGGTAACTCCTTTGTTGTCGCCTCAGTTTGTCCGTTTGGGTTGGGGCTTTTTTTCTTGTTTTGGGGGGGTCCTTTTGTTCTTTTTTGTTGTTCTTTTGACAAAACTTGAAACTTGAAGGACTGCTGTGTCTCTGTAAATACGAGAAATATTGTGCACTTTGTGCTTGTGATGTCTCTTGTCCGAAACCGCTGTTTTCCGGAGCCCAGCCTGCGGGATGTCCTCGCTTGGGGACGAAGGACCTGCCCAGCTGAGGGATCTTAGAGAGAAAACACACAAAAACAACAACAAGAAAATCTCCTTCGCTGTGATGTCTTCCTGGCCGAGCCCCGCGGAGGCGACCCGGGCTGGTTGTTACGCCTGCCGGTCTGGAAATAAGTGTTTTAACGTTCCTTTTTAGTTGTTTTAATTTATTTGCACAAACCCAGAGGAGCTATTCTAACTAAATTATTGCAGAAGTTTTGGGATTTTTATATTTTTCCATGTCGGTTGGGATGGGGCGGGGAGGAGGAAGGGGGTGTTTGTACTGTACTGTCCTGGGAAGTTGCTGTTGGGGGAGATTGGGGCTGTGGACCCCCCAGCCCAGGCTCCCTCAGCTGCCCCAGGAGCACTTAACGCCTTGGAAAACGCAAACCTAAACACGTGCCGGGAGATCAGATGGGGGCAAGCTGGTGGGAGCTTTGCCCGCTGTTTTTCCCTGCTTTTTGGGGGGTGCTCACCCTTTGCTTCAAGTAAAATTCAGGGGGATCCGGCACGAGCTGGGAGAAAGGTGATATCCCAGATATCCCATATCCCAAGGGATTGCTCAGATAGGGCCGGCCACCCCGCTCCAGTTTGGGGTGTTACTGCCGTCACAGGGGGCTGGGGAAATCGGTACGAGTCCCCACTAGGGAGGTTTTTCTGGCTCTGGGGTGATTTGGAAGCACAGGTGGAACTTGTTTTTCCAAATTCCTCAGAAATGCCCCCAAACCACCCCCCGGTGCGGCAGCCGCTTCCCCTCTCCACTAACACGTCAGCCGCGCTCTGCTTATGCCAAGATAAGTACCTTATGCTTTAATGCTTACAGTATAATTTTAAGCTCTTAAAAAAAATGTATTAAGATTTATTTAATGAACTATAATAGTGTATTATTTTTCTTAATTCTGATACATGCGCCCTGGTTGAAAAAAAAAAGGGTATTTTGTCTTAAATCACCGAACTAAACCGATGCCCTCGCGCTGTATATTCCATTCCAAGGGATGATGCAGAGAGGCCATGGAGGGGGGTGACAGAGGGACCAGCCCCCCCAGACTCTCCTGGGGTGGCAGACCAGGCTTTGCCCCATGGCATCTTTTCTCTGCAGAAAAGCATTTTTATATATTTTGTTGTTTTTTGGGTTCTGTTTTTTTTTTCTTTGTTCTCCTTGCATTTTTTATAATTTAAACTCTAAACCACCAGAACAGATGAGCGATCTCCTTGTTATCAAGTAGTTTCCTTTGCATTTCAGCTTTTTTGTAAATTAGGAAGTAATTCTAAAAATTACTAAGAGGATGATTTATTTAAAAGAGAACTTCGCTAAATAGCATATGAATTATGGGTAACATTAGATTTAACTTTTCCCCCTGTGAGCGGGGGAGAATCCTTGAAGGCATGGATGCAAATATAAAATTATAAAAGATCTAAATAAAGCTTATTTTAAAGTATGGATGAACTCCATGTGGTTTAATTGGAGAGCCTGGATGGGTTGTTGGCATCTCTGTCTTGGCACCAGGGTGCAGGACACCCTGAGTGCTGCATGAATTTCGGGGGCTCCAGGGTGATGGGAGGATTCAGGAGAAGTCTGGGCCAGCTTTTCCCAGGACCAGCTCCCAGCCAAATGCCTGCTCCTGGATGCTAGAATGCTGGCAGGAGGCTGGGACTGTTTGCATCTGTATGAAGTGGGGATTTCAAGGGTTTAAGGTAAGTAAAGACAGTAAGAAGATGTCCCATTTGGCTATGGAAAATATAATGAGAAGGACTGAGAACAGCAGAAAGGATGGAGAAATCAGAAAGTGTTGAACTCCAACTGGAAAAATCATTGTTATCAATGTAGAGGTTGATAAATTATTATTATTATTATTGTTACTATTATTCAGATGACATTGGTCACCTCTAGGCTGTGCCAGCACTTCCATGGGGCCTGATGCCATTTTGGGGTCAATGGCTGTTTGCAGGCTGGAGCAAAGGCAACCTGCAATGAGTTTCAAGCCCATAATCAGGGTACAGATCAAGAAATGTACCTTTTCTTGTTTTTTCTTTTTTTCTGACAGAAACAGCCTCCTGGGTTTGGGAGCAGCTGCTGAGCAGGTAAGAGCCACCATAGTCTGAAATGGGGAGAGCTGGAACAAAGGAAAATAGGAAAAACTCAGGAGAAGCCAGCTGGCTCTCCAACTCTACTCTGTCACCTACAGCTGGAATCCAGCGTTAGTGGGAACTAGAGGTGGCATTAAAGGGCAGCTGCTCCCTGTGTCTGTGATGCCCTGGGCTGAGGGGGGACTTCTTGGTGGCTTTGTCCCCCCAGCCTGCTCTTCCGTGGCAGTGGAGGCTGCAGGAGCCTCATCCCTGCTGCGCTGCTGCATCCCCCATCAGCCTCATCCCTGCTGCATCCCTCATCCCTGCTGCATCCCGCACCAGGCTGGTCCCTCCTGCATCCCCCATCAGCCTCATCCCTGCTGCATCCCTCATCCCTGCTGCATCCCACACCAGGCTGGTCCCTGCTGCATCCCCACCGTGCTGCGCTGCTGCCACCGTGTGAGCAGTCCCCGCGTTCCCGCACCCCGGCTCTGTTTGTTTTAGGTGTGACCGCCCTCCTCGGTGCACTTTGCACCGCCCGCGTTGTTGTGCAGCCTCTTGTGCTCACCAGAGCCTTTTCTCTGGCGAGGACTTTAGACTGAGAAAGGCAAATATTCCAACACCACGTGGGGGCAGGGGGTGTTGTGTGGAAGGTGGGGTACCCCACAGAGGGTGCTGTCCCCAGCACCTCCTGGTGTGAAACCCAGCTGTGCCAGTGCTGGCATCATCTCTGGGTGACATTACACATTTACCTGCTGTGTCACAGCCTTGCCCTGGTAACCTGTGGATCAGGAATGGGGTTGAGAGGTCACAGCAGGGAAACAGGGTTGAGTCTGGGACATTTCCTGCCTCTACACTGACTCACCCCATAGCTTTAGTTGGTGATCTCCCCAGGCTGGATTTTTGGTGATAAAGAGCTAAACTGATGTACCCCAAACAGCTGAATCAACATCAGGAGGTTGGTGAGGTTTGGCATGGGGTGGGTCACAGAGTGTGGGTGACGGTGATCTCCCCAAAAGCTGATGTCAAGGACTGCTGCTGAGGCTGCTGGTTTATTGCTCAGAACTGCTAAAAAATTGGGAATGTGCCTGTCATTAATTCACCTGTTTTCAGTGTTTTCCCTGGAGGAGTTTTCCCCTGGTGTTGCTGTTACACAGCCAGCACTGGAAGTGTGGTTGAGCCCTCACCTGCGCAGCCCAGGGGATGCAGCCATGCCTGATGGTGTCCCTCACTGCAGACCTCTTTTGGGACATCCTGCTCTGCCACCCTCCCTGCAGCTGTCCCCACATCAGCCCCTGTCTCACCTTCCCACTGCCCCAACCTGACACAGCCATGAGCATCAGCAGAGCACGAGTGGCTCCACTCCATCCAACCAGGACACTGGAGCTGCAACAAGGCCTCCTATCCAGGTAAGGTTTCCTTGGAGTTTTATCACTGCTGGTGATTGATCCTCCAGCATTTTCCTGGTTTTGGACAACAGCTCTCATTCACAACCTGCTCTAAATTTTGAACAGCTACATTAATCTCTGCTCAGCTTTTAAATAACCAGGTACACAACACCACTGTAGCCCTTCTTTTCCAGCTATGTCCTCCTCAATCCCTGGCTCTCCTATTCCCAAGTCCTGCCCAAGCCAGAGCTTCACCACTGGGATGCAGCAGCCCTGGAGCAGCTCCAGGAGGAAGCAGCAGGTTATTTACTATTATTACAGTGAACACAGTGCCTTTATTTACACAGTTTTCCAGCTGCAGACGTGCGAGTGCTCGAAGCAGCAGCCGCTGACCTGGCACGGTGGTTGGACCGGTTGGACCGGCACCGCCAGGTCCCGGCAGCCCCGGGGACACCGGATCCTCACCCCGCCAGGAGGGGCTGGCAGGTCACACCCTCCCACCGGGAACGTGTGGAAATGCCTCCCAAGCAGCTGCTTTTCCTCTTTTTCCCCACTTGCATGGCAGGTTCCCAGCCTGCAGCCCGGCAGGGACTCTAAATTGGGGTGCAGGAACTAAAGCATGAGGAAGAGAGAGAAAAGTATGGAGCAGTGTGTGTGGGCTGGGATGGGATCTGAGGAAACCCATCATGGAGCAGGCTGGGATGGGCTTTCATCCTGGGGGCAAAGCTGGGGCCCTGCCATGTTCCATTATACATCATATTTTTATGATGTATAGATATATTTATCTATATTTTTATATATCTATTTATATATATTTATTTATATCTAATCATATTATTATTTATTTATATCTATATCATATATATCTATTTATTTATACATCATATTTATATGATGAATAGATATAGATGTATATTATATTTCTGGCATTTATTAGCTGTTAACATTGTGACAGCTGTGACATCTCATATATGTCAGTAATACATTTAAATGGATTTACAACATGCCAAGTATATACTGTTTCATGTGGAATTTGCAATATGGCATCTTTCTAAAATATTATAATGCTATTTAAAATCATGTCATCTGAATTGGTCTGGCCACATGACTTCCACTGAAGAAGGAATATCCCATGCTCTACAGCCCTTCACACATTAGGATAAATACAGAGTTTAAACAAAGAAAACTGTGGGGATGTGAAGAAGCTTGGTAAAGGGAGGGAAAGGGCTAATGGAAAGGGCAAACATTTATCTGTGATGAAGTTGTTAACTCTATTATTCATCAAATCACAGAATAGTTTGAATCAGAAGAGACCTTAGAGAAAATTTCATCCCACCAGGGACACCTCCCACTATCCCAGTTTGCTCTAAACCTCATCCAGCCCAGCCTTGGACACTTCTAGGGATGAAGCAGCCACAGGTTCTCTGAGCACCCTGTGCCAGGGCTTCCCCACCCTCACAAGGAAAAATTTCTTCCTCATATCTAATCTAGATCTGCACTCTGCCAGTTTGATCCCATATCACCTTGTCCTATCATTCCATGGCTTTATAATATAATAATATTACAGTATGTGATTGTGCATTTTGGTGGCTCTACTGACCTGACTCCCGGGGATGGGCTTTACAAGATAATAATATTACAGTATAATATAAATGTGCAGTTTGGTGGCTCTACTGACCTGACTCCCAGGGATGGGCTTTATCCCTTTCAGGACAAGCCATCCAGCCATGGGTATCCAGGGGTCAGTTGGAGCAGTGCTTTTGCCTCACTGTTGGGAAGTTTTGGAGGAATTCAGGACTTCCACTGTTGACTTTAACATACATGTTGAGCACCTTTGAGCAGGAAAAAGCAGGGAAATTTGCCACTGAGCAATTTCTAAGGCAGGATAATGTGAGCTCCTGGCACCTCTGCACGTAGCAGGGCATCAGATGCTCCTCTGAAAGGCCCTTTTTGTTGCCTGCTGGTGGCTCTGGTGGGGCTCCAGTTTCCACCTTGGCATTCCTGTGCTCTGTACCCTGCATACCTGGCTGGATAATCACCCTGGAAAAGTCCCAGCCTGGGACTGGGCAGGGAGTTTTTGCAGGGGGAAGATTTGAGCTGCCAGAGATAAACCCCCACACTGGGATGGCTGCAGAGCTGGAAAGGGAAAGGAGCCCAAGGGATGGATGTGAATACATTATCCCACAGAGAATGCGTGTCAGGGAGAGGCAGGTGCTTTAGCAGCCATCCAAGGGGTGAAGGCAAGCCCCCCTTCCTTGCTCCTGCTCCAGTGCCACTGAAAAGCCCATTCCTGGCCAATATTCAGCTTTGTGGAGTGGGAACCCGATGAGCCAGGTTATGAATGTCCCCTCTGTGCTCACAGTCCCCAGGGCCTCTGCAGGGGGGTGACCTGGCTCGGGCAGGAGCTCTCCCTGCGCCGGATTGGTGACAGTCACTGTGTGAAGTCCATGTTCCCCCCCTTTCCTACAGAGAAAACAATTCCCTGTTATGTCTCCTGACCGCCAGAGCTGCTTGCGATCTCAGGTTTGTGTTTGACACAGGAAGGTGGAGAAGGAGAGGGGGAAATCCACCTCATGTGGGGCGAATTTGCCTGAGCCAGGGGCCAAGTGGAAAAATGCAAAACAATCCATCCAAAAAAATGCAGTTATGTTTAATAATTATTTCTTTTTATGGCACAGCTCTCGGAATTGCCCTTTGATTAGAGGGGGCAGGTATCACGGGCAGGTGAGTCAGTGGAAAATACCATCAGCTCCATGTGGGATTGTGCTGGTAGGGAGAGATGTAGGGAAGCAGCGGGGCTTTCCCAAGCATCCTGAACACCAGTGGCCCCAAGGCAGGGCTGTGGAGCTGAGTCACGCCAGGTGATGTGACAAGTTTCATTTGGTTCACGGTGGCTTTTGCCTCCACAAGGTCTCACAGGGCTTAAGGGACAGGAAAAACTGCAGTGGCTGGTCCAGCAGCATAGTGATGCAGTTTTTTTTGCTTGGATCAGGAAAAAACCCACCCTGAGTATCATCTCTAACAGGATTTGAGTCCTTGGTGGTGTTTATTATTACAGCTGGGTGTGAGAAGAGCCTGGAAAAACACATCCTCATTGCTGCTGGGATGGCAGCCAAGGAGAGGTGACACTGGACACGGCGTTAGTTGCACTGAGGTTTGCCAGAGCCCAGCTCTGCTCCCTGTGGCTCAGTCTGGAAACCATGGGAATGTCTGGCTATGAGGCCAAGGCGTGTGGCCAGGAGCCATGGGGAGGGCTGTGCCTGAAACTGCTCTTCCCAGCACACGAGTAGTTAACTGGGAATGTTTATAGAGGGCAGCAGTCTGATAAAAAGAGCTTTTCCTGTGAGTGCAAGCTTGGCTCTGCTCTGTTGAATGCAGTAATGAGCCTGAGTGGAGTTCATCAAAATGGGGCTTCTGCACACAAAGCTTGGGACTGATTGGGTGACAGCTCTGCTCAGTGCTACAAGAGTTTTACAAAGCAGGTCCATCGAAAGATGGATTTTAAACTGTAGAATAAGAACTAAAAGTTTCATTAGGTGTTGGGAATAGATTTTTCCATGGGAGGATGGTGAGGCCCTAGCTCACGTTACCCAGAGCAGCTGTGGCTGCCCCATCCCTAAAGTGTCCAAGGCCAGGTTGGATGAGGCGTGGAACAACCTGGGATAGTGGAAGGTGTCCCTGGACATGGCAGGGATGTGCTTTAAGATCCTTTCCAACCCAAACCATTCCGGGATCCTTTGAAAGCAACGATGCGGGGCTGTGATGCATCGAGCAGGGGCTGCAAGAGCTCCGAGGGGGTGACGCGATCGGCATCCCCAGTGTGACCCACGCCTGCTTCTGGGGGTCTCCCTATTGTTTTTGGAAGTCTCAGTTCCGCCCCTCCGCGGTTTCCCGGAACGGAGCCCGGTGCCCGGGGCGGGAGCGGCGGGGCCGGTCCCGGGAAGCGCCGCCCCGGAGGCCGGGCCGGGGAGGGCGGAGCGGCCCCGCCGGACCCACCGCAGCCGCTGCCGGAGGTACGTGGGGTCGGGGGAGCCGGGAGGGGACGGGACCCTCTGTTCTGGGACCCCTCGGAGCTCTGGGAACGGGAGCGGGAGCGGGCTGGGCTCAGTCCCGCCGGAAACCGGACCGGGAACGGGATCGCGAACGGGACCGGAGGGGAGTCGGAGCCGAGTCCGGCTCGGGCTGAGCTGGAATCACTTCCAGAGCTCGGGAAAACACCTGCAGAGAGGGGGGAGCACCCCTCAAAGCGGGAGCAAACACCCCTCAAAGCAGCAGCAAACACTCCTCAAAGCAGGAACACCCCTCAAAGCAGGAGCAAACACCCCTCAAAGCAGGAGCAAAGACCCCTCAAAGCAGCAGCAAACACCCCTCAAAGCAGGAACACCCCTCAAAGCAGCAGCAAACACTCCTCAAAGCAGGAACACCCCTCAAAGCAGGAACACCCCTCAAAGCGGGAGCAAACACCCCTCAAAGCAGCAGCAAACACCCCTCAAAGCAGGAGCAAAGACCCCTCAAAGCAGCAGCAAACACCCCTCAAAGCAGGAGCAAACAGTCCCAGAGCGGGGACGCGCGTGAGGGAGTGAGTAGGAGCGTGAGGGAGTGGGAGCGGCGGTGTGTGGGGAGCGGCGGGGCCTTGGGGACACCCCTTGGGGACACTTGGGCTTGGGGCGCCTCGTCAGCCCTGACAGGCACCGGGCTGGCCGTGCTGAGAGCGGGGGAAGAGTGGCTGTGGTTTGGGGAGCCATCAGCTGGCGCTCTGACGGAGGATCTGCAGCAAGGAGGGCGCCAGGGCATCCCCCCCGCCGAACCCGGGCCGCTGCCGTGCCCACAGGAGCGGCACACGGATCCCGAGCCCGCGGTGGCCGTGCCCGGGAAGGTGCAGGAGCGCTGTGCGAGCCAGGCTGTCGGGAGAGCAAACAAAGCCCAGGAGAAGGACATTCCCTCAGGCCGGGTGGGGGCCGGGCGGTCCGTGAGCCCAGCGCCGGGGCTCGGCCCTTCCTATGGTGCCATTGCCGCCCATGGAGGAACGGTCTGGAGCTTTGAGGGGCTCGGCAAACCCACGATGTCTCCCAAGCGTGTCCAGAGTGGTTGTACGCTGATTTTGGATTTTTGGTGGGGATGTGCGTCGCTGAGCACAGCATAGCTGGGGTTGTTGGGAAGTGTGGATGTGTGAGCAGAAACCAGCTGCTGCATGAGCTTGTCCCGTGTGAGATGGGTCACCCTTGGCTCTGTGTGGTGGACAGAGCGTGGTGAGCTGAAGCTGCACCTGGAGGTGTGGTCCTGGCTTTCCTGCTCCTTAAAGCCTCTCTGGAGCAGACCTAGGCCACTGCCAGATGGGATGCTGGCACAACACATCCCTCTACAACAAACCCAAGCATCCTGCAACTGTCCACAGCCCTGGATGTCCTGGCATGAGAGCCAGAAAGGGAAAACCTCCCAGGTGTCAGCGAAGAACATGTGGGTGTGGGGCTGGTGAGCCCAGCCCTGGACTCGGGTGACTCGGAAGTATGTGAAACACCTTTGATTTTCGCTGTGTAATTACATGGCTTGGAAAGCCCTTGGGAAGGGAAGTGGCTGGGGAAGGAGGAATGTTTGGCCACCGGTGCCCTGGAGAGAGCTGAGTGCCGGTGCCTGGCGCCGTGGCGGTGCTGTAGGAGATGCCAGAGGGCCGGGGCTGGGCAGGGCTGTCTGCCTGCCCTCCTGCCTGGAGCCGGGGAGGAGGGATCCCTCCAGCAGCCCAGCTATGTGTCTGCCTCCCCGTGCTGCTCCATGCTTTTCTCATTCCCAGTGTATTTCACGGGCAGAAACTCATGTCAGGGCTTTTGCTAAATATCCTGTGTGAGCAGTGCAGGTGGCTTGGAGCAATATAATCCCCAGCAAACCTCCATCCATGTCAAAATACCTGTGCCCACCTTGCGGAACACGGCTGCTCTGAGCCTGGCTGCTCCGTGTCGCTTGGCTGCTCCCTGTCCCCAGGCTGGCTCTGTGCCCTCCAGCATCACCACTCACTCCCTTCCTGCCCTGGGGGCTGTTTGGCTGGCCACAGTGGGTTTTCTTTGGTTGGAAAAGCATGAGAAGAGGTGATGCTGTGTTGGGGCAAAACACATTGCTGGAAATCCAGGCAGAGGATGAGGAAGGAGGTGCTGGTGAGGCTGATGGCAGCCAGTGAGAAGTGCCAGGTTAGTGGCTTGCAGGAAGGGGAGATGATCACCCAGGGGCTCCAGAGGTGCTTAAAGCACTCCAGAAGGGCTGGGAGGAAGCAGGAATGCTGGGTTCCCCTTTGGAGGACATCAGAAGGGCAGGTGGATAATGTCTCCCTGTGCTGGAAGGCTCTGGAGGAGGGTGTGTTTGTCTGGGTGTTACCTGGGGAGAGGTCCCAGAACAAAAACCAGGGGGAGGCTGTGGAGGAATGGCTTTATCTCAGCTGAAACAGCAGATTAGGATTAAAAAAAAAAAAAAATTCCAAACTCTGAGGTGCAAAGTGGTGTCCAAAGGAAAGCAGGAAGAGAAAGAATCGAAGTGCTGGGATTTTCCCTGGCAGGCGTGCTTTCCCAGGCCTAGGTGCACAAGGAATTCAGCTCCTGGAGAGAGGTGAGCATCACTGTTGCCTGGAAAATAGAACAGATCTTCCCAACAACATTAGAGTGGATGCAAAAGCAAAGCTTTACTTGAAAGCTTTCAGGTACACAATATGGCAAAAATCACACATGGTATAGTAATTGTACAATTTTTATAAGGTTACTTGATTAGTATACCTATCATATACTCTCCAATTAAAAGGTTAGTTGATTAGGTAGTGATTCCAGGGTCCTGCCACACTTGAAGCAGTCCAGAGGCTTTTTTTTTTGCTCTACTTTTGTTTTGTCTGGTCCAGATTCTGTTTGGAAAACAGGACATCCTTGTAGTTGATTCTCTTCTTGGAATAAGACTAAACAGTATTTTGGGAAAGTGTATCTAAGGTTAGCTTATTGTTCCTAAATGTAGAGAGGAAAGATAGGAAAAGTACTGGGAGTTACAGCCATGCATTAACAATCTACAAAGCTACAAATGGTAGAAATATGTGAAAAATATTAAATATATTTTATATTAAATATATGAAAAATATTAAAAGCTAAAATCCTTAGGCATCACCCCAAGCCCCCTGCCTGGTTTAGCAGAGCTGGGCCTGGGAGCATTAGTGTGGCAGTTGGTCCCAGTGCCAGTCACAGAGGCTGGAGCAGGAAAAGCCCCAGAACAGTGTTTACACAGCAACCAGGACACAGCCAGGGCTCACTGACCTGCCCAGAGCAGTGCCAGCGTGGCCTGGGTGGCCACGGCAGCATTGTCCCCAGGAACAAATGGCAATGTCCTCAAACACAAATGTAAAAGGACTCCCTGTCCATTGCCACTGCAGCAGGCACTGCTTGGGTGGATATAATGGAATTATGGGGAGAAGCAGTCTGGGAGGCAGTTTCTTGTATCTCAGTGACAAAGGCCAAGGTGGTGGCTGCTGCACAGTCCTGATTGCAGCTCTGCAGTTTGGCTACCGTGCCCTGTGTGATCTGGGCCACTTCAGAAACCCTTGGCGGCTGTGCCCACAATTCCCAGGGACGCAGCAGAGGCAGGTGCACATGGCTTGGGAATGGTCAGGCACAGCTTTGTGGAAATGGGGTGTTTTGTGGGTCACTGTTGTTCTGCTGTGGAGGCCACGGCCAGCAGGGTGGATTGCAGCAATCTGAGCCTGGGAATGGGCTTTGCCCTTGTTTTGCAGGAAGTGGCAGAGCTGGGGGCCCTGGGCTCCCTCTGGAGCAGGAGAGCCTTGGGCAAGGTTTGAGGAAAACATCACTGCTCCCCCAGTGCTGCCTACAAGGTACTGGGGAGGGGTTGTTAAAAATTAAATTTAAGAAAGAGGGTAAAATAACTCTTAAGTGTCTGTAGGGAATGCTGTGGGCAATGGAGATGTGGATGTGTTCTTTTGTGCTCTAGACAGGAAGTGTAAGCAAAATGTGGAAAAGCCCTGATAGTCTGTGTGGGGCTGTCCCTGCAGATTCCTATTCCCTCGTGAGATGCTCTAAAATGGGTTGGGATTTGTCCAAAAGATCAGAAATTGCCTAAATCAGCAGCAGTGCTTCTTTTTGTGACTCAGCTGGATTTCTCTGGCTATTCCCTGCATCCCCTGGGCTGCAGCTGGCCAGCAACATCCCTGTTCCTGGGCAGGGCTAACAGGGGCAGCAAGAAGGGACAAAAAGAGAGAAACCATGGCAGGGAGCTGGAAGTAGATGGTCTTTAAGATCCCTTCCAAACCCAAACATGCTGAGACTCTGTGAAAATAACCTCCCAAGTCCTGACCTGTTGCTTTTTAGAGCCCCACATGGAGTTTTGTGTTCCTGGTGGGTTGAACGCCTGTGTAACACACCAGGCTGTGGCCATTGCAGGAACAAGCTCCTGGAGATGTGCCTGGCCAGCAATTAGCAGGGAAGGAGGTTAATGAGCAGGTTCTCTGGGTGGAAGCATGAAGATGAAGGTAGAGCCTTGTAATCTAACAGAGAGGAGACTGGAATCTTCAGATGGTTGGGGAACGGGTTTATTTTCCCCAGAATTTTCCAGAACATTAGCTGTGTGACTGGTGATGGAGTCACAGGCTGGGTTTTGGAGGCAGCTCTGAGGGGCTGTGTCACTCCGGGGAGTGAGGAAGCCCTGGAGCTCATCCCATGTCTGGTGACTGCGTGGGGGTTCGACCTGTTCCCTGGACTGCAGCCTCACCTCCCGTGATCCTGTGACAAAGGTGCTGCTGCTGGAGCGTGAGCGGGAAGGTGATGTCATGGCAGGGAAAAATCCAAAGGTTGTGGAGGGCAGAGGAGCGTGGGCGCTGTGAGGGCAGCAGGGGGTGTCGGGCTTCCTCGTGAGTCACCAGCAGGGCCACAGCTCCTCCCGGGGCGCCGGGATGGGGAACACGATCCGGGCTGACCCTGTCGGGGGGTCTGGGTCCCATGGAGGGAAAACTGTTCCTGCTGCTGCTCCACCTGGCAGCCGTGCCAAAGCCTTCGGGGCATGTGGTGCTGAGAACGGGCTTATCCCGAACCTTCCCGTGCCCAATTAACACTTGAAGATGTTGCAAGAGCATCCCGGAAGGGCTCGGCAGCTGCAGGAGCAGGGCAGAGGTGCGGGAAGGCCGGAGGAGGTGTGCATGCCCCCGGGCTGGTGCTGGAGGAGTTTAATGGTTTGGAGATCCTGGTGTAAATCATTGCCAGGGCAGGGCACGAGCAGGGAATGGGATGGACAGGGTCTGGTTTGCAAGGAAAAGGGAAGGGGGCTCTAGGGGCTGAAAAACTCGGGCATTGCTCACCAGCCTGATGGGGGGACAAACTTTTTACAGGGCCTGCTGTGAAAGGACAAGGGAAGGTAATTTTAAAGTCAAAGAAGGATAGTTTGGACTGGATATTTAGGAAGAAATTCTTCCCTGTGAGGGTGGTGAGGCTCTGGCACAGGGTGCCCAGAGAAGCTGTGGCTGCCCCATCCATAGGAGTATTCAAGGCCAGGTTGGATGGAGCTTGGAGCAACCTGGGATAGTGGAAGCTGTCCCTGCCCATGGCAGAGAGGATGAGATGATCTTTAAGGTCCCTCCAACCCAAACCATTCTGTGGTGCTGGGATGAGGTTCCAGACAGTGCTGGAGCTGAGGCAGAGCCAGCAGCAGCTCCCTTCCCAGGATACTGACGTCAGGGCACTGTTGGAGCAGCGATAGGAACAGCTCTGGGAAGCCAGGAGAGCAGCTAATTCAATGGAGACATAGACTGGAATAGCAAGTCTCCTGCTTTAATCTGATTGCTGGGCTGATGGGTAGCACTGCAATGGATCTGTAAAAAACTTCCAGGCACAGGGGTGACGTAGGAGCTGAAATCCTGCCCAGTTCCAGGACTGAGGTGCCTGAGGGGAGGCACAGAGGCGGTGAGCAGGCACAGAGATTTAGATGCCATGGGTGGATGTGACCAGCCATGTGTGTTCTGTGCCCACCGTGGGTGCAGTGCGATTTTCCTGCCCCGAGGCCATCACAGCTGTTCTCAAGTGAAGTCTTGGCTGGCTGATGTGTTTGTGGCAAGGATGGGAGCTCAGCTGGATCATCAGGTGAGGGGAAAACTCCACAGGGCTCAAGCAGAGAGCAAAACCTTTGTGTGGGAGGGCAGAGGGCAGTGCTGGTACCACCAGTGGCAGGATTGGAAACGCTTGGGTGGGAGGATGGCTCTTGGGATGCAGGTGAAGACATTTTGGGTGCAGTGCTTTCCACATCCTCAACAGCTGCTCACTAGGATGGAATTAAAGCTGGGCTCAGTGGGTTCCTTCCCCCAGGAGCACAGAGAACAGGAACCTGTGCTGGAGCTGGCATGGCAGGGAATGATGGGCTTGTCCCTGCCTGCCTCTGGCAGCTCCCACTGGGCTGGGATCAGCAGCTCCTGGGTGTCCCAGAACCCCAGAAACCCACGGCAGACAAGACTTTACCCTGCCCAGAGCCATGTGGGGCCAGGGCTGTGTGCAGAGGGGCTGGGACACCCCTCTGGGAGTCTCCCCGGCCGTGCTGGGGCACAGGCAGGGAAGTTCCTCCTCTCTGCAGATTCCTCCTCTCCAGGCTCACGTGCGTGTCTTTTCCTGCTGCAGCCACTCTGATTTCTGGGAGTGCTGTTTTATTCTGGCCCTTGACCCTGCAAACTGGGCATGCACTCAAGCTAAACAAGCAAATGTGAAACTTCTGAGCTCAGGAGGGTTGAGCTGAAGGGTGTGAGGGGGTGTGTGGATATAGCACCACTGACAGCACAGGCCACAGCCACCTCCAGCCCAGCCTGGCATAAAGAAGCCAGGGAGGGAAGGAGAGATCCCTGACATGGCACATCCATAAACCTGCACGGCTCACTGGGCTGGAGATGGGGCAGTTCTGCTGTGAGGATGCAAGCTGCCCACCCATGGGTCACTGGACCAGAGGCCAGGGAGGCAAGCGGGCAGGAAATGTGGCTCTGTGTGTTTATTTTTGGAAATCGAGCGCATTTGGTCCTGGTGACTTGGAGAACAGTCAGAGGAGGAGTTCCCAGCCGTGGCCTGGCTGGTTGGGAGTGTTCTGCTCGACATCCCTGAGGGATGCAGCTGGGGCACTCAGCACCAGTGTGTGCTGCTCCAGGGAGGGTGAGAGCCAGCCTGGAGTGAGCCTGGGCCCTACCAAGGGCTCACCATCCCGGCAGCCCTTGCCAGCAGCAGCCAGGGGAAACCTCGGGGTTGAGCTGGCTGGGAGGGAGGCAGTTTTGGTTTCTGTTCTCTGGGCAGGAAGGCGTTCCAGGGCAGGCAGCCAGTGCCGTGAGGAGCCCTGCTCCCTCCAAAACAGGGGGAGAGGAGAAGCTGTTCAGCTAGAGGGGTGTTTCTGAGCACTTCCAGGTTGGTTTGCGTTGACAACAGCTCTTGAAATTGATTTTGATGGCCTTCTTTTGGTGCTGTGAAGCTGTCAGTTATTACGCTCCTAAGGACAGGCAACCTAAGCCCTTAGCAAATATCAGTGATTGGATTGCTTTCAAAGGTTGGTGGATATTACAGCTGAGAAAGTAGAGAAGGATGGGGATGAGGAAGGATCCAGGAAGGATCTACCCTGCTCTATCCTGACATGAACTCCTCAGCTTGAGGAGAGATGACTGAGATTTGTGAGATGGTCAGGTTCAGGGAGTGGTGCTTGGGGTGATGGGTGGTTTGTTAGGTGGGGGTTTATTGATACCAATGACAGGAGTTTAGGTGGGATGATTAAGGAGAAGGTGAGTCGTGAATAAGCATGATAAAAAATCAGGGGCTGGGGTTTAGGTGAGGCACACCATTAAGGAGGGGGAGAGCCCTCTTTCTTTAGCTTAAAAGGCTAATGCTGGTGTGACCGTGTTCACAGGGGTCCAAGGAAGAGGGAAGAGATGAGGATCTGACTCCATGTTTCAGAAGGCTTGATTTATTATTTTATTATGTATATTATATTAAAACTATACTAAGAAATAGAAGAAAGGATTTAATCAGAAGGCTGGCTAAGAATAGAAAAAGAAAGAATGAATAACAAAGGCTTGTGTCTGGGACAGAGTCTGAGCCAGCTGACTGTAATTGGCCATTAATTAGAAACAACCAACATGGGCCAATCACATATCCACCTTTTGCATTCCACAGCAGCAGATAATCATTGTTTACATTTTGTTCCTGAGGCCTCTCAGCTTCTCAGGAGGAAAAATCCTAAGGAAAGGATTTTTCATAAAAGATGTCTGTGACATGCTGGCTCATAGCTTCTTAATGATTAGGATGATGCTAGGGAGGATCAGCTTGAGATTCCAGTGTCAGGTGGATAAGCTGGTGTGAGGTGGCTGCAGAGCCTTTGCTGTGTGCCATGCACTCACCACTCTCGTGTGGAGGAGTTTTGGACCAAGGTGATGTGGGATGGGAGAGTGCCTTGTTGTGTTATTATGAGCATGTATAGGGTGTATGAGGCGGTGAGTAGGATTGGGGCTCCTGTTAGGATAATCGTGAAGGCGGATCAGTTGAAAAGTGCAATTACAATAGTTAGTTCTGCTATGAGGTTTGTTGGTGATGGAGTGGTGATGGAGTCACACCCTGGTTTTTTCCCCTGTGCCCCCAGAGCTCTCATGCCAGCAGGGCTGCAGCCCCCGTGCCCCGAGCCATGCGGTGACAGTGACGTGGGCACAGCCCCCCGCAGCCATGGCCCAGTCCCGGGCCAACGGCTCCCACTACGCCCTGACGGCCATCGGGCTGGGCATGCTGGTGCTGGGCATCATCATGGCCGTGTGGAACCTGGTGCCCGGCTTCGGCCCCCCCGACAAACCCGGCAGCAACAGCAGCAAACCCGACCGTGGCTCCGGCGGCATCCTCAAGAGCAAAACCTTCTCGGTGGCCTACGTGCTGGTGGGGGCCGGGCTGCTGCTGCTCCTGCTCTCCCTGTGCCTCAACGTCCGCGACAAGAAGAGGCAGAGCGAGGAGCTCTCCATTGCTCACGTGCAGCGCCAGGTGTCTGCGGAGCCCTCGCAGCAGGAGGACAGGTGAGGAGGGGTTTGGGGACAAAGGGAGAGGGATTGGGGGTGGGAATGAAGCCAAGGGATGTTGTTACTCAGGAGGATCTGGAGTGTCACTCTGATTTTCTAAGATTTTCTAAGCCTTCTGATGTTTACATTCTTGTAGTGAACTTTCTCACACACTTTCTGTAAATAACTCATTGTTTTGCATTCTTTTATAGAAGAAGAGAAAATTGATAGATTGTTGGTTTGTCCAGTGCCATTGGAGAGGTGGCACTGTCACCCTCCAACCGCTGTCACTCTTAGAAAACTATAAATGTTAGAGTCAGAAAATAAACTTCCCTTGTTTCTTCACCTTGAGAGCAGCAGTGTGCGCTTGTGTTCTTTCGTGTCCCATAGCGACATCGGAGGAAGGCAGCGTGTGCTGAAATAAGGAAGCACAGACCATAGTTAGGGGTTTTGGTGTGTCCTGGAGATGGGAAAGGAATGAGCCCAGCTGCATTTCTGCAGCTGTGAGCCCTGTTGGTGTGTGAGGTGGGGTCTAGGCAGAGCTGAGGCCAGGGCAGCGCTGGGAGAGGTGCCACTCCTGGCTGGGCTGGCACACAGGAGCGAGCTGAGGGAGTCTGAGCAGGATCCTGGGTGACACAGAGAGCAGGAGGCACAGAGAGCGGCCAGATGGCATATAATGGAGAAGGGCAAAAACTATTTCTGGTGGGGTGGGGTGGTTTTATTCTTCCCTCTCCATCCCCTTCCCAAATGAAGCTGTGCTACCCAGACGTAACTCATAACGCAGGAGAGGGGCTGGCTCTGCCTGGCTGGGTGCAGCCAAGGTGCCCAAGAGCCTTGGAGCCTGGCCTTGGAGTTTAGACCTGGTGAAAGTCTGCAGGGCTCAGCTGTTTGCTCAGGGAGTTTTGTGGGGCAGAGCAAAGGCTGCTGCCACAGCAGGCACAGGCTGGACAAACACAGGCACGGGGGAAGTGCTCCCTGTGCAGAGAGAGGCAGGGGAGCACTGAGACAGTGTGGGGTGCAGGGGGACAGGAGGGGACAATGGCTCTGCTGGCTCTGGTCAGGGTCTGACGAGAGATCATCAGAGAAAACTGATTTTTTATATTTAATTGGAGAAAACTGATTTTTTATGTTTAATTGGAAAGTTAAGTTCAGAATGCCAAAGAAATGGCAAATATTGTGTGCAGGTACCTGTGCCTAGATGGTGGCACAGAGTTGAATCTCTTTGCAGAAAAACCCAAGGTACCCAACCCATAAGACATCAACAAAGACAGAGGGCTGATGTCCTTTTCTAACATATTTTGACTGATTTTTGTGAGTGGAGGAGAGGAGAGAAACTGATGTTCTCTTGAGAGAAGAAATCACTGCTGGGCAACAGAGAAGGGTCTGTGGGCAGAGAAAGTGATGATCAACTATGGCCATAAGTCACAAGAAAATAAAATCTGTCTGAACTTGGCTGGGGTCACTATTTATTCTGTCAAGCAAAAGGAAACTGGAATATAATGGAGAAGGGCAAAAACTATTTCTGGTGGGGTGGGGTGGTTTTATTCTTCCCTCCCCATCCCTTTCCCAAATGTAGCTGTGCTACCCAGACTTAACTCTTTCCCCTCCAGCCAAGAAGAGGATGAAGACGTCTCCTCCCAATATTACGTGCCCAGCTACGAGGAGGTGATGAACACGGGCTACTCCGAGCCCAGAGACTCGGACAGGAGCAACAGGCTCAGCGTGTCCCTGCCCTCCTACGAGTCCCTGGCGGGGCTGGAGGAGGGCGGAGCGGCCCCGGGGGCGGCGGGCGCGGAGCCCGGCCCGGAGCGGCCGCCCAGCCGGCACAGCTCCCGCCTCAGCAAGCGCCTCAAGCCCCTCAAGGTGCGCAGGATCAAGTCAGAGAAGCTGCACCTGAAGGACATCAGGCTAAACCTGGCGCAGGGCAACAGCAGCGTCCCTATCACCATAGAGCCCCTCACCCCTCCGCCCAAGTATGAGGAGATCCAGGAGAAAATGCCAGTGGGCCAGCAAATGCCTTAAAAAAAAAAAAGAAGAGGAATCTGTGATGCTGCTTGGTTGAGGGTTTTTTTAAACCCACCGTGCCAAGAGGGGGTTGGTGTGTGGGGGCAGAAGCAGCCAGGGCTCCCTGGAAGCTGCCACGTGGAGGACGTGCTGTGGCACAAGGATGGGACTCGTTTTCCCTGGGACTGGGTTTTACAAAAGACTGTGGGGAAAGAAACCTGAACACCACAAGTTCTGCTGCTGTGAAGTAAATGAAGGCTGGACATGCCAAAAGTGTCACTTGTGGTGTTTGAAATGAGACCACCCAGTGCATCCTCTCATCTCCTCTCCCCCTCTCTTCCAGCAAGACTTTTCCAAGCCACCAAACTGATGTTGCAGAAGGATTTTCCAAGTGGGAAAGTGAAACGTTTCTTTTTTTGGGTGTCTTTTCTTTCTGAGGAAGGGGAAGCACATTGCCAGAGAGGCACCAGGGCTCTTCCTGGCTCCCAGCTGGGCTGGGCTGGTGCCCTGAGCCAGCCCTGACTCCTGCCAAGGTCTCTGCTGGCTGGTGGGAAGCAGCTGAAAGGGGCCTCCTGGATCTCTTGCCTCTGCTGCTTTCCCTGTTTTGTGCTCCATTCGAGGCAAGGGGGTGACTGGGGGGCTGGGAGCTGCGTGTGCCAGAGCCAGGGCTGAAACCACTGCTGAGCATCCTGTGCAGGCAGGCTGGTCTGAATAAATGTTTTGTATGTTGTGTTTGCTGTGTGTTTTGTACATTGTGTGTGTGTTTTGTCCATTTTGTGTGTGTTTTTTACATTGTGTACACTCTGTGTGTGTTGTGTACTCGTGCATGGTTGGCCCTTCCCAAGGTTTGTGATCCATCAGCAGATGCTGCTCCGTGGGCATCCCCATCTCCAGCAGGGAGCTGTGTTGTGCTGCCAGGATTGTTACTTGGAAAAAGAAGAGGAAAAACCCTAAACTGATCAAAGCAAACAGGAAAAACTCAGCCAGGCAGGCAGCAGCATGGCCAAGGTTTCCAAGGCTACTGCAGCCACACTGCCAGCTGGGACACGGCTGCTTTTGGGGTCATTTTGTGCAATTCTGGTGCTTGAGTTGGTTGAACCACTTGTGGCTCAGGTTGTGTTGGGTGGGAGGTTCCTGAAGGAGAAGTTGGTTTCTTGGTGCAAGCCTTGCAGGTGAGGGGGCCGGGCAAGGTGAGCCTTTCCAAAGTGCTCAGGGTGTTTCCAGCTGGAATCCTACACCAGGACCATCGGGAGCCACAGAGGGGCTGACATCGTCCTGCAGGTGGGGCCGAGGCAGCTGAGCAGCATAAAACGGGAGGGGGATGGAGGGAAGGGGATGTGCAAAGTGTGGAGGTGCCAGTTTGTGCTGGGATTGATGGTCAGAAAAGGGGCTTGGCAAAGCAGGAATAACCTGGAGCCACCTCCAGCAGCGTCCCCTGCCTGTCCCTCGCCTGCTCCCAGTCTGCAGGGGGAGCAGATCGCCATGCAGCCCTGGAATTCTCCATCTCAGACAGCAGCTTCATCCTTCAGGACTTCAGCTCCCCCCAGGGCACCTTTGTCAGCTGCTGCCAGGTCAGGGTGAGGCCAGGGCACATCCTGAGCCTCGGCACCGGGAGCGTCCTGCGAGCTGGATGGGGCTGCCCAGGTGGGCTGGGGGTGCCCGGGGAAGGTGGATGGGTTCTGCTGCCCAGGGAAAGGTGCCCAGCAGAGCTGGGTGGGTTCTGCTGCCCAGGGAAGGCTCCAGAAGCAGGAACTCGCTCCCAGCTCCTCTGGGCAATCCCCGGGAAAGGCGAGGCGGGGCAAACGTAAAGCTGGAGCTCCCTCTGCTGAAGAAACTCGGGCAGTTTGGTAGGGAAAAGGAAAAGCATGGGATAGAGATGCACTGGCTAAGGTAGATCGGGATTTCTTATATTCTAAAATCTTGTGTATGATACAGCAGATACGGGGGATTATTTTAAAATCAATTTTTATATAAAGCGCAGTTTTTTGTCAACAGGTATAACAATGACAAACTCTGCAGTTTCAGTATTTTACACACACGCACACCGTCGCTGTGAATTTTCAGGCATTTTGGGGCCGTACCCTCCCTTTTTGGGGAGCCCGTGCCCCCCCGCTCCCCCGCAGCATCGCGGTGACGTTGCGATGCCCCGATGACGTCATCCCGCTCGGACTCCAACTCCCGGCAGCCACCGCGCTACTTCTGCCCCTTACGTCATCTCTGCGCGCCGCGCGCAGGCCGTGCCGCCGCCATGGTGCAGCTCGGTGAGTGCGGCGGGCCCGGAGCGGCCCCGCTCGGCCCGGCCCGGCCCGGCCGTGACCGCCCCGCGCTCTCTCCGCAGGGAGCCGCCTCCTGAGGGGCCGCGGCGGCCACGTCGTCATCCGCTTCGCGCTGGGGGGCTGCACCAACCGGCCGTTCTTCCGCATCGTGGCGGCCAACAGCCGGCGCGCCCGCGACGGGAAGTACCTGGAGCAGCTCGGCTGCCTGGACCCGCTGCCCAACGCGCACGGCGAGAAGGTGGCGGGGCTCAACCTGGAGCGGCTGCGCTACTGGCTGGGCTGCGGCGCGCAGCTCTCCCGGCCTGCCGAGAAGCTGCTGGGTAGGCCTGGGGGGAGCAGGGATGGGGGGCGGGAGGGCCGCGCTCGGTGCCGCTCTCACCGCGTCTCACCGGGCAGGGCTGGCGGGGTTCCTGCCGCTCCACCCCATGACGGTGACCGGCGCCGAGAGGCTGCGCCGGCGGCGACAGCGCGAGCAGCAACCGGAGGCTGCCCCTGCGGACGGCTCGGCCGAGCCCGGCACCGGCACCGCGGCCTGACACGGCCCGGCCGGCAGAGTCCCGAGCGGCCCCGGACTGCTGCGGCCTGTGTGTGCTCCGGCCCTGGACTGCACCGGCCCGGGACTGCTGCGGCCTGTGTGTGCTCCGGCCCGGGATTGCTCTCACCCGGGGCTGCTCCGGCCCCGGACTGCACCGGCCCAGGATTGCTCCAGTCCGGTGCTGCTCCAGCCTGCCCGGGCCCGAGGTCTCTCCCGCCCTGTCAGTGCATCTGACCCCATTAAAACGTTACCTCTGCACTCTGCACCGTCCCTCTGCTGCTTTCTCCAGACTCCTCTCGGTCAGGGCTCACCGCTGCCACGTGCAGTGCACAGAAGAGGCTTTGCTGCTCTCCTGCAGCTACAGGAGCGTTCCAGGAGGGAATTCCCCAGGTGTGCCTTTGGCCAGCTCCTCTGGTTTTGACTCCTGGCTGTGATTTACTGTAACAGAGCAGTGCAGTGGCTCAGGGCAGGCCTGGCGCAGACAGATGCAAATAGAAATGCAGCTGGTTTTCTGTTTACTTTCTCCAGAGAGGTTCTGGGGCTGTTTGTTCATTTAAAAGCAAAAGAGAAAGATTTCAGTCTCATGTAACTCACTCCCCCAGTCCCTCTTTGCAAGTCCTGCTATTTAATCCCATATTTGACTCTGTTCCAAGAGACAAGAAACCCACCCAAGTCTCTCCTACCTTAGATGGACCCCTGAGCTTTTGGGGTTTCCTTTGTCCAACACTTAAATGATTCTACAAATGTCAGGCAAAAACAAGTTTCCAGTGTTGCATCTCACTAAAGCTGTTGTGTAACCTCTGAGGGAGGGAGAACACATTAAGAAATTACACATTTTATTTTTTTAATAAAGTGTATCTCCTATGGAGTGCAAGGTGTTTAATTACTCGTTTGTAGAAAATAAATTGTCTAGAGAACACTTAAGTATTTCCCAATATGCCTTATATACACTAGATACATACTATATTTATATATATAAATTTTATTCTATTTTATTCTTGAAAAGATTTATTTTTCCAACCAAAGAACAGCAGAAGTTCTGAAATCATGAGGTTTTTCTGAGTGACAGAACAGAGGCTGAGTGAACTGCAGACATGCTGAAATGGTTACAGGTAGCTTGATTAGAAACATGTGAAAACCACTTAGGTCTTTTCTCCATCCCTCTCCCCATTTTCCCTGCTTCTGTACAAGTGTAATAAATACATTTACAAACATCACAAATAATTACCATGAAGCAACCTTTAATGATATGGACTTAATCAAAATTAACCTGAAAAACAGCACAGTGTAAAATCATTTTCCTGCCTAAACTCATGCATCTTTTTTTTAATCAGTAACTTGCAAATTTAGACAGAATATTTGAAGCCTTTGGATTCCAGAAGGGGAACATCACGTTGCAGCTCACAGTTCACCAGGGACCATATACAGTCATTTCTGTAAAATACAAAATGTCTGACAAAGGAAAAGAATCAGCAAGTAAGCAATGCCTCTTTTTGAAGTTATTTCTAAGGATTTGGTGCAACTTTTAACTCTGCATGATGACAGGCTCTTTTTTTTTTCCCAGACACCACTAGTATTGCTCAAAGCCCCAAATTAACACACACTGATGTTGACTTAGAAGTCCTACATAAATACATATGCAAAATAAAGTCCATATCCCATAAAATAAAAAAAAAATTTAATATAGAGTCCATTGGGCAAGGCATACAGGCATAGCAATAGTTTTATAACTACATAAATGTAGTTGATATTATTTACAGAGGGAAATGGAGACAAACATTATAATCAAATACATTGGTTTGTGAATTTTTTGAAGATTTTCACTTACAACAAAATGATCTGCAGCTCCAGCAACCTGGAAAAGTAAAGTGCTCACAATCCATTTAGTGCAATAAAGGCTGGCTACAAAACTTAAAGGAGAAAAAAAAGCTTTAAGAACTAATACCACATTAGTGGGACCAAACAAAAAATAAAATAATTTTTGAGTTTAAAAGTTTGAGAAGGAAGAGAAATTAAGATTACAAAGCAGACTAACAAGAAAAGAATAATTCTCCAAAGTCAAGTGTTTAGATTGTCAGAAGTGCCAAATGCCATTGTTTCCATGTTATTTGTCCCAGCTTTGTCCTGAACATTCTTGGGGACAGCTGTCCCATAATGAAGGGAATGGCACAGATATTCCTGCAGATGTGACACCATGTAAACCCAAAGAAAGAAATGAAAGATGAATGTACTCATGAGTCTGACAGCTAACAGGCCTTTATCTCTGAGTGCTTGACTTCATTTCAGCAGTATTCCTCTGTTTAAGTCAATACTTGCTTCTAAAATATAAAAATTGGGAGCAGATGATAAAAATGAGGGGTTTGTACAAGTTATGTATTATTCTTTCAGCACTGGATTACAGTAAGCCACAGCAACTCAAGATTACAGTTATTATTTCACCCTGGCATCATAGATCAGAATCAACTTAGTGAACAGTGAGGTACAACCCATTTAAAAGGAGTGACTCTCCAGAGAAAACCCTTCTTCTGGATCTAGGGACCAAGTATAATCTCTGCAGGGATGCCATGCACAGCACATGTGAACACAAAATGCCCACCAGCCTTGGCAGAACTTGGCTGCTCCCCAAGAACAGAGGCAGACTGACAGGGGCTTTACAAATAGTTTTATTAATGACTTAAAATTAACTCCTGGCCTTAACTAGAATTTGTAAAAATTCTCACACACCACCTTCTAAAATCAGAATAATTAAGAAATCTCTCATGTAATGAAACCCAAAGCTCTTTTACTGGTTTCACTGAGATGTGGAAGATGCAGCTGTAATTGACAAGCACTGAGCCACTGATCCCCAGACTTCAGAATGTCCCAAGATAAAATTGTATAAACAAGAATGATGTGATGCAGGCCTCCATTCAAATGATTTTTCTTATGAGTAAAGTTCTTGAGAGTAACCTTCTGCCCAAGGGAGGTTGATGGGAAAAGACCTTTCTCCCCAGAACTGGGTTATGGACAACTGCTGAATTGCATTATGGACAAATCCTCCTGCTAAGTCATCACAAACTCCTGTAGTCTTAATTAAACTCTAATGAGGAAGGGAATATGCACAATATTGGTAAACATCACCAAGGAGCACAGCCAGGACCCCCAGAGTGGGGTGTGGGAGCCAGGCCACAGTGCTGGCAGCCCACAGAGGTGTCTTGGAGCAGTTCTGCTGGTGGGAGCTCTGTGCACCCAGAATTAGTTTTATTAATGACTTAACTCCTGGCCTTAACTGACACCTGACAGGACTTACACCACCCAAGCAAGACCAGCTGCTCTCAGCCTTCCCAGAGTTTTGGAAAGCGCCCTCCAGAGCCAGGCCTCCCACAGGCAGAGGCTGCAGGCTGGAGCTGCAGCTCCCTCAGGAATCACCTCCGACCTTGGTGACCAGGGCTGCTCTGCCTGGCCGGGAGGTGGCACCTTCTGTCCCCAGAGTGGCACTGTCACCATTCCCACGGTGGCAATCTCTGCAGCAGTGCCTGCAGCCCAGCAGCGACTGAGGGAGCTTGCAGATCTCCTGCCCCATGCAGGACAATGCAGCCAGCCCGGGAGAGCAGCACCAGAGGCACGGAGGGCACGGCCCCAGGGCACACCCAGCCCCCTGTGCCACCTCGGGGAGGGACACGAGCAGTGCCAGGCACCGCTGCCTCACCCCTCACCTTCCCTCCGGCAGGGGAAAGCCCAGCAAAGCCAGCACAGACCTTTCTTTGCGTGTGCCAAGCCCCTGCTGCCGTCCCAGGGGGGCACAGCCCGTCCTGTCGCGATAGGGAGGCCGAGGGTGAGGCCAGGAGGCAGCAGAGGCCGTGGCAGCTCCTCCCGTTTATTGGTTCCTCGCCCGGGGCAGGAGCGGGCGCTGCTCCTCCACGGGCGGCAGCTCCTCGGGGGGCAGCAGCTCGTAGGTGACACAGAGGGACGAGAAGAGGCAGCCCAGGAAGGACACGAGGCTGGAGAAGTACATGGCACTGCTGGCACTGCCCACGGCCGCCGTCAGCGGCCCCATGGCCAGCGCCACGAGGATCTGCGCCAGGAAGTACTGACAGCTCAGCAGGGAGATGTCAACGCCCATGCCACGGCGAGTGCCCTCCGCCTGCGAGCCGACAAACTGCGGGGACACAGGACACAGTCAGGAGAGACACAGGCACAGAGCCAGGGGACACAGGCACAGAGTCAGGGGGTGTCACAGAGTCAGGGGGACACAGAGTCAGGGGGACACAGGCACAAAGTCAGGGAGTGTCCCCAGCCACAGAGTCGGGGGACACAGGCACAGAGTCAGGGTGTCACAGAGTTAGGGGGTGTCCCAGGGGACACAGGCACAGAGCCAGGGGTGTCCCGGGGCTCCCGGCCCCTCCCAGCCCGGGGCTCACCTCTCGGCTCTGGTAGTAGTCGCAGAGCAGCGAGTAGGGCAGCGTGCAGAGCGTGGCGAACAGGATGCCGTAGGTGGCGCACAGGGACAGCAGCACGTAGACGTTCCTGGAGAGCGTGGCCAGGCCCGTGCCCAGCCCAAAGGCCAAATATGCCACAAAGTACAGGGTCCGTGTGCTGAAGCGCTCCTCCAGCTTCTCCAGCACAGCTGCAAGGAAATGGGACAGCTTTGGGGTGACCTGCAGCCCTCCTCACTGCCACCCTTGCTTAGGCAGCCACATCTCAGTGGAACCTCTGAGGAATTGGTGGCTTGCACGGGAGTGCCAAGGACCCTTCCAAACCTGGCTTCCATGATGCAGCATTGCTGCCCTGTCTGCACAGAGGGCATGACAGAGCTGAGGCCTGGCACTGCCCCTGTCCCAGAGGGCTCAATGGGAGCTGCTGGGGGTGGGCAGGCAGAGGCATGACACACTGACACACATGACAAAGGGCTGGGGTGGCACATGACACCTGAGTGCTCTGCCTGGGTGGTGCTGCACCAGAACTGTGCCTATGGTGACTGCATGGATCTCTGCATTCCATGTACTTTGAAAATGCCACTTGTGAAAGGAACCACATCCTAAAAGAGATGTGTCTTCACTGGGTTGCTGATCTCGCCTGCTGTCAGTGCAGGCCAAGCTAAGCAGCAGAGGTAATGGGGTGATAAAGAACTCTGCTACAGCACTTGTGCCATTGGTGGGCTGTGTGCAACACAAACACTGGCCCACTTGTTGCAGAATCACCACTTTTAAGAAATACATCTTTTCACAAAGCAATAGTTCAGACAGCTGTACCAAGTACCTGAATAGAAAGCAGCACTGAATGCATAGATGCACATTCCCCAGCAGCCCATGGTGACCCCAGTGTTGTACTTCTGATACTCATCTGAGTTGTGAGGTGCTTTTGGGTTCCCTTGGAACACCACTTCTCCCATGAAGTCAGTATAAAAGAGTAACATCCCCTCAAATGAAAGCCACCCTGAAAGAAGAGAAAAGTAACTTATTAGGATTTCAGAACATCTGTTTCCCCTTGTAAGCTTACAGGGATGTTATCAGGTGTATTACAATCCCACCCCAGGACAGGTTGTACAAGCTGAGTGTTACATAACATCCAGCCACATTTATCTGAGCCCGCTGCTCCCCGTGCATAATGCTGCAATGTTTGTTAAAGACATTCAGGCTTTTAAAGACCAAGATTTACCATTTGAATTCCTAAGTGGAAACCTCGAGGCTGACTAAAGGCCACAAAATACTGGTTTAGCAAGACAGAAAATAGATGACAGCAGTCTGAGTTGCCTTCAGGTTCTGACAGGACACAGCACTCAGTTTAACAGTGGCTCATCCCATAGTAATTTCAGGTTGCTGTTATCCTCCCACGTAGGAATGGAAGGAGTGCTCCTTATGTCATGGTTGCAGGCTCCAGAGTGCCTCTGACACAGTTAAAAATTCTGCTCACAAATTGGCACCAAGGCCATTGATGTAGACAATCCCCTAATTCCTTTCACAGCCAATGAGTATTAATTACCTGGTCCCTTCTGTCCAATTTAGTGTAAACTGGAATGACCACAAGCCCTTCCTAAACACCAATCACACACTGGTTAAGAGTGAAGGTAATACTATACTGGTTACAGGCACTGCTGCAATGCCATTTTCCACACCTCCTCTTGGCCTGCTCTGGGACCCCTGGACATGAGCAAAGGGCGGAAAGTAAATGCCAGTCTCAGGGTGGAAGCGTGGAAATACAACAAATCTCATCTTTCTGCTTGGTGTGAACATTCCCCTTAAGATGTGCTGATTTAGGTTCTTGTTCCCTTTCTAGGAACACAGGCTTTACTGCTTTGCTGGGATGTTTTGGGTTTTTTTCCCTTTCTAATTGTTCTAAGAAGGTACCTCATTAGTATCTATATGGAAGAAATCAATTGTCTCTATTAGCAGCCATTGCAGCAATAGATAAAATACTGAAAAAGGTTCACCCAAGGTAGAGTCCTCCCTTGGGGCATTCACATTCTCTGAAAAAATCCCTTCACCCAGGATTTTTCTTCTGGGAAGCTGAGAAGCCTCAGAGAAAAAGGAAAACAATTCTTATCTCATTTGCTTCTCCTGTGTTTTGCTTGTGTAGAATGTGTTTGGAGATTGTTTACCCACAGGTGATTGTTTCATTGGATTCTGCTGTGAGTTGTTTTCACTCTTTGGCCAATTGGAGCCAAGCTGTGTCAGGACTCTGGAAAGAGTCACAAGTTTTCATTATTGTCTTTTTAGCATTCAGTGAGTATCTTTTCTGCATTCTTCAGTATAGTATAGTATAGTATAGATAAAGAATATATATATATTATACATTCTTTAATATAATATAGTATTATAAAGTAAATATAATATAGTATTATAAAGTAAATATAATATAGTATTATAATGTAAATAGAATAGAATAGAATATATAGTATTATAAAGTAGTAAATTAGCCTTCTCAGAACATGGAGTCAGATGCATCATTCCTGCCTTCATCAGGGGATGCCTTGCAAATACAATAGTCCCTGGAGAAGGCAAGAGGGTGCTTTGGGAGTACCTAGGAAGTGGTTGATGCAGAGGTTTCGAAGAGCCTTGGGCATGTGGCAGATGGTTGAGCACAGCAGCTTCACAGACAGGGGCTGCTCCGAGGCCTCGCCCGGTTCGTTCAGCTCGCTCTCGTACTTCACCCCGTTCAGCAGGATGTTGGCGACCTGCACCATGAGAACTGCCAGGTCAACAGCACAGCAAGGGAAGCACAAACATCCTTCAAGCAGATGGATGCAATATTGCACACCTATCTGATCATCTGAAAGTTAAACTCTGCTGCTGGAGTATGTTGACTTGGAGATTAAGAAGTGTATTAGAGTGGAACAAGTGACAATGGCAGCGCTGCACTGTAGCTTTCAGTGTGCTTGAACCAGCTCCTTCCCTTCACTAGGGGACTTGGTAACCACATTCAGATGCACAGGCACAGCAGGAATGCATCAATTCCACTGCATTTATAGCAGCTGTACCCACTTTCAGGTGAATGTGGATCCTGAAGTTTTAGAGACACTGAGGAAGAAGAGGATGAGTTTAATTGAAACACATTATCACTGCTTGCTAACCTCAATGCTCAACCTCAGTGTGCCCAGTATGTAAAATCCTGGCCCTAACAAAGTCTGCTCTCACAAACTGGGTCAAAAGTACAGCAACAACAAACAAAACAAACAAAAAACCACCACCCCCAAAAATTAAAATAAAATAAAAAATCCCCAAACCAAACAAAAAAAAAAATAACAGAGGACTGTTTACCTCATCCCAGATCATAAAAAAATGGGCCAGCATGCAGAGGTCTCAGACATTCCAAGTTATCACCAACAGTGGGAGGTGAGGTCAGAGTCTTATCCCTCAGTAAGGGAAAGCTCACCTCCCTGATGGAGCCAGATGTAATGACTGCCATAAGGAGAAGCTCATGGGAGAATCCTATCCCTGGCCCTATTTTGCAGGTCTTTCTGTGGAAAGGGAAGATACAGGCTCAATAAAAATGTGACCTTTTCTATGTTCATGTGGTAGCTCCCTTGGTAGTGAAGCAGGACTAAAAATACTGACCTAACTCTCACAAGTGGCCCAGTTAAGAGTGGGACATTCCCATGTCTCCCATCTTAACTAAGGCAGCTGACAGACTGTCAGCCATAATTCACACTCTACCCACTACTTTACTGATATAGAGCCATAGCAGGTGTGCTGTTCCTATAATGACTTTTATGAGGAAGCTGTCACAAGAAGTCTTTAATAAATAATTTATGCACCACATATTTAAAACTATATGAAGAGATTAATAACACTCATGCTTACACGGTCATATCATTGATTTCCTGCTCTTACCTGCTGGCTGAAGGTTACATTTCTTCTTCTGTTATTCTCTGGGCAGTGTCCTGTTACAGCATCTGGAATGGCCAAGGTCTGAGGTCTTTTCAAGATCCCTGATGACCGTGGCTTTATTGCATCCAGTGAGCCCACTCTCAGCACATCACTGTCACACCCTGATGTTAAGCTGCCTTCCCCTTGCTCCAGAATTCCATTTGCTCCATGGTAACAGCCATCAGGCACCCGAGGAAAGCTGACACTGACAGGCTGCCTGGACAAACTAGCTGGAAGTGTCATGTAACTATTATGCCCGCCTGTAAAACAGTCTATAAGCACACTGTCAATATTTGATGTCCCAAAGGATGATGCAAACTCATTAAGTCCTGTCAAAGAATTGTCTCTGCTGATAAAACTCCCGTATTTTGGCGTGAGTGGGCTCATGGGGGAAACAGGACTCGTAAAACTTGAATGTAAGTGAGCTGAGTTATGAGAAGCAGAGTTTTCATTTACATTGTCCTCAAAGAAGAAAGGTGGAGAAGGAGGGAGAGGAAGACTTGGACTTTTCATCACCTTTTTCTTCCTGTTAGAGGACTTTAAGGGCCTCTCTGGAATGCTAACTAGAGTCAGCACAGTAGCAATAGTCAGTACAATTGAGGTGAAGACATAGATGACACGAAGTTGCCCTCCTACAGCTTTTCCAAAACTGGTTTTATCCCAGTGTATTCCTCCAACAACATAACCAAAGCCACCTCCAAGACCTGGTGGAAAAACAGAGCTAAGATTATCTTCCCTATCCAGTCCCACAAGTCAGCAGCAGCACAGCATCACTTGTATAATGAATCATGAGTAGAATCTGACATTTCTGGTTTACTATTTGATCCCTTTTCACTTCAAATGCAGTAATAAACACAGCTGTGCCAAAAGGACAGTCTGCATGTACCAACATGGCACAGAAAGAGGGAGAAAGTGCTGTGAAAGTGATGATACAAATAATTTAAAATTATAATTTTTCTTTGCCAAGAACAAAACACCTTACCTTTAGCTATTTCAGTCCGTAAACAGAAGTGTCCACCAGCCTTGTGACAAGGCTCTGCAATCATTCAGCTAAGACTGTTTTCCTGAAAGTGAAAATCCATTTTCCTCATATGAGGAATGCAGATCTAACTAAGACAGATCCAATCACTTCAGAAGTGTAGCAAGCTCATTACTCAGCACTGTGTTGACAGTGTGCAAAACTGCCACTGTGTTACTACCGATGAACAGGGACGTTTTGAGAGCACCTTTGTCTCCATTCACATGGTTAAAGTCTTTCAACACTCTCCTGTCTTACTCACAAACACATTCAATAGTGTGGAACAGTCTCCTAGAACAGGGCAGCACAGCAATTGAAGATGACAGCAGTGAGGGATCAACAGCACCCAGTATGCACTTTTGCCTCCAACAAAGCAGCTACAAGACACATATTCCACACCTGCAGGAAGACAAACCTCCTCCCTCAAGGGATAATTTTGTTTCCATAGGTCTTACAAAATATGTGAGGGACCTTCAGATAAACAGCCCAAGACTGTATCTTGTTTGAATTGAGGTAATTACAAAAGCCTTTTGCAATAACTAATTTTTGTTATGGTTAATTAGTGATACCTCTCAGTATTTGGTCCTTATGCTTATTCAGGAAAAGACCAGTGTTTACACCCTGCTTTCTCCCAGCAGGGCTTGTTTACTCAGAGCTCACATCTCCCAGGAAGCACCAAGAAGACATACCTGCTAACAAAGCGTGGATGTTGAGGCCCCTGTCCTGATCCACTGGGCTGCACACATCCATCATGTAGGCATGGCTGGGATTGTCTGCTGAATCTGCACTGAAATCCATGAGGACAACACCACAGACTGTAAGGATGATCCCCCATTTGTGGTTATTCTCAGTGTCAGACAAGGCACTCCCTATATCTTTGCCATTCAGCATAAGTGAGAGCCCAAGCAATGCTCCTGGGAACAAAACCAAAACAAAATCAGTCACTGTTTGTCAGCAAGCCTGCAGAGCTCCAGACTCCAAAAGCATCATTCTACCTGCACAGCCTTGCAGCAAGCACTATTGCTCTTGTTCATATCAATGCAGCCTGGAAAATTAGTGTGGCTTACAGGACACACATAATCCTTTTCCACTATTCAAGCTTAACAAATGTCTAGAGTTTACTTTGGCCAAAAACATCCACATTCTTGACCCTCAAAACATCCTGTCAGACTCTGAGAAGTTTTTGTGTGTGGATCTCCAGCTGCCAAAGCATCAGCTGTGTCACTCACCATCTTCTTCAGACCCACAACACCCAACACCTCAGGAGCATTTTGTTCAGCTGAGTGCCACAAGGGGTGTCACAGAAGAGAGATGCACAATGTTTTTAAGTGTTATGCCCATCATTTCTAAAAGACACACCTACTGCTAAAACCAGAATGAAAGGTCTTCTCCTCCCAAATCTTGATGTGCATCTGTCACTCCAGGCTCCCAGCAAAGGCTGTAGCAAAAACCCTAGAAAAAAAGGAATCACCAATGGACAGGATTCTTCTACAAGCCTGTTTCACAGAGGAGTTAAAACAGGCATGCCCTAAAAGGCAGTTAAGGCAGAATACCACAGGGCAGTGACATCCCCAGTCACCCAGGGACACACACAGCACAGTGCCTGGCATTGCCCAGGACAGGGACTCAGAATGTGCTGCTGCTCACTGCAGGGCACTTCACTCTGCATCAGCAACACAGAGTTTCACACCAGGTGAAGACTCAGAGTACAAGTTACACATTCTTAAACACTCCACTCCTTACAAGCTATCTCATTTATCCCATATTAGATGCGAGATCCCCTGCAGGATTAGCTGGAAAACAGCAGGAAGCAAATATGCAAGTAGGAAAGATGCCTGTATTAATCTGTGCCAGCCTGTTAGGAGGGGCCTGTCTCTTCTTCCACAGCACATGTTGTGAGTACAAGGACAGGCAGAACAAAATTTTCCAGTGGTATCCATAGTAATGGATTCACTCCCAGCCTTGCCTCTGTGCTAAGGCAAGTAATTCAATGCCTGCATGACCAGTGGTCAATGGTCTTTCATCATTGGAACAACTCATTTGTTTCAGAAAGTTAAACAGGAGAAGGCAATCCCACTCTGCTCTTTTTCACACACCCTTGAAAACTGCCTCTGTATGCTTTTTTTCATGGGGACATAAATGGATACACTGATCTTCTTATGCTTGTTTTCAAGTACAGGAACAGAGCAACCAAAGGTTACCCTCACACAACTTTTAAGAGGTTGAGAAGCTATTAAAAGAACAGATATTTTGAGCACGTTTGTCTTATTTCAGGCAGGACACGGCAAGAATTGTCCTCCTATTTGTTTGTCTGAAATTTTGGTTAGTACTTCTTAACCTTGAGAGAGAATCCTCATGAACAGCTGAGGTACTGCAAACAAAGAATTAAAAAAAAAACCATAGTGGAAAAACTAAGAGGGAAGAAATAGCACCACGAAAAGTTACCTAATATAGGGCTGATGAACCACACCATTCCATACAGCTGGTCTGGAAGCCCCATCTGGAGCAGCACAGGGGTAACATAGGCTGTTTCCATGGCATAGCTGAATTCAAGCCCAAAGAGAATGCACCCATTGAAAAGGAGTTCCAGGAAAGACCTTTGAGGCTGGAGATCCCCAAAGTCAACCAGGTCCATGGGACAGGGAGTGTTGGGTGGGGGTGGAGGTGAGGGCCGGATGTGTTTCCTCCTCTTTGGGTGTCTCTTGAAGTTGTTGGCCCGGTGGCTGATGTGCCGTGTGGGCAGCCCAGAGTAGCCTGGGGCTGATGATCTCCAGACCTCCTGAGAGGCCACACCTGACAGGAGCGCAGCATCGCTGACAGGGCTTGGTGCAGATGGTGGAATCATCGTGGCAAGGGGTCTGGAAGACAAATAGCTCAGAACAAAATGGCTGAGGTAACCAAAACTTTGCTGTCACAGACATATTTTATGAAAAATCCTTTCGTTAAGATCTTTTCAGCTTCTCCATGTTTTGCTACTTTAAAATGTGATTTAAAAAATTGTTTACCCAGCATGTAAAATTGTTTTTACTTGATAACCAATAACAACCACCTGTGTCGAAACTGTAAACAGTCACAAAATTTTATTATCATTCCTTTCTTTTCTTTACTAACTTTCTAATAAAATCCTTTCTTCTATTCTTTTAATATAGTTTTAATATATCATTTTAATATAACATATATCATAAAGTAATAAATCAACCTTCTAAAACATAAAGTCAAAATTCTCATCTCTTCCCTCATCCTAAAACCCCTACAAACACCACCACACTTTGCTTAATTTTTTTGACTGAAGTTCAAGTCATTTCTCAATATTTCACATATTAAGTATGGCCTTTGTGTTAGTTACAACCTCTTCTTTCCATCTCTTGATGGAAGGTGTTTGTGCTTTATGGGCACATCTCCTGCATCTTTGCAGAATGAAACTCCAGAGATGCTGTCTAGGTTACCTAAGTATTTGCCTACCATCACAGGGGATTAGGATTGAAATATTTAAAACAATTAACAGTCACACTTCCCAGAAGTTCCCATTGGGTCAGCAAAGGGTCTACATTTATGTAGAATTCACTTGAGTTAAACTCGCTCAAGCTAAAAAAACAAATCATCTCAGTCTATGTTTACAATAATGCAAAGCTGTGGCCTGGCAGCAAATTCCAGACCCCTGCTGCAACATGAAATCACTTTGGCAAGAAATTCTTTTGCTACTGATCCTAGGACTCCTGCTGCCTATGCAGAGGCCAAGGCTTAATGCAACACCTTTTTCTCAATGACCAAGTTTGGTTTTATTCCTATTTCCATTCCTGAATTCAGCAGAGATATCTCCATTGCAAGGAGGGGGTCTGATCCTTAGGAAGTGAATCATGAGAAGATTCATACCCCACAAGCCACCCTCAAAACTGCTACTCTTCTTTCAGTGCTTAATGGTTCCCAAGTGCTGAATAGGCTCCTTGGATCTCATCAGAGCCACTCCTGTAGCCAAAGCCTGCACAGTGTGGTGGGTAAAACAGCCAAATGGTTTCCAAAATAGCACATCAGAGAGATGCCAACGGATCTGCTGCATAAACGAACCACATGTGATTTCTTGATTCTTTTTGCCAGAAATGGAAACAGCTCATGAGTGAAGTCTGACCTTTTCCTTATGCCTCCTTGCCCAAAAGCTGCTGCTGCACAAGAACAGCTCCTCATCATCCCATCCCTCTTCACCAAACCCTCACAACTGCACACTAGTGAGTAAAACAAGTCTCTTACACTTTTGATTACACTTCCCCTGGGGAAAAAACTCCCAGCTCTTCTACTCTTTGGCTGGACAGCACTCCCCTAAATCTCATGTTTTCTGCTTCTTCATCTGGCACCTTTCATGCACTGCTCTTCCTTCCTGTAGCCCTTAGGCTACACAAAGCCACAATTTATTGTACATCCCCAACTATTACCAAAAGCAGAACCCCAGAAGCCCAGGTTTACCATCACACTAACCCAAGAAGTGTTAAGCATGGGGGATGATGCCTACACAGACCAATCCTCAGCTCCTTGCAGGGATCAGAGACACTGCACAATACAAAACTGACTGCCCAGCACCTCACAGGAGATTGCAGCTGGAGTAACCTGAGTGCATTTGGGGGCCAAAGAGGATAAGGAAGGATGAGAGTGAGAAGGCATCTATTGAAATATTGCTAACATTGTATCAAGGGTTTCCTTGACTGATTCTCCTCAGAAGAAGTGTATATCATGCAAGAGAGAAGAACAGGCAATTCATAATCCCAGCTGCACATCTTGACAACCCACATCTCACAGCACCAACAGCAAGCTGCATCTTGCTGGGAAAGCTCATTAGCCACAAAGTCCCATACAAGGACCAGCAGAAAGAGAAGTGTACAGAGACTTTGTGAAGATGTCTGCACCACTGTTCCCCTTGACACTGTTTCTCCAAATTACTGAGAACTTCTTATGACCCATGTCTCTCACAAGCAGAGTACTTACTTTGCAAAGTACCTTTATCAGCCTCCAGGAAAAAGCAATATCCTCACAATGAGAATTTGTTAAAAATGAGGAGATACCTGAAAGAAGACATAATGAAAACCCAATCAGATTCATGACAGTTGCTCTAACAACCCTTTCACAGAGCCGTGACAAAGAAGATGAGCTAGCAGCCCCCTTCACTACTATTATACCTTGCCATTGGCACAGAGGGTGTTATCTCCTTATCTCCATCTATTAGTTTTTATTTCATACTAGATCCTCCTTTATCTCTTTTACTGTGTATTGCAAAGTGACTGCATTCCAAGTCCTAAGTGGCAATGTTTTAGTGATATAAGGAAAGATCCCCCCACATGCATGGCTCAAAAATACACGTGGTGACCTGCAATTAATGGAAACGAAAGGCTATTATTGACAGCATGTCAATGGTCCAGCAGAAAATCATTGTAAAACTATGAACTGAGCCTATATCCTCAATCCCCCCATCTTCCTCAACTTACTGGCAGTTCACAGGAAGACATCTCAAACCTGCCCTCGGGTAAATCTGATGATTTGTTGTGATCTGGTGATCACAGCAGCGGCAAGGCAGGAAACCTCTCCCTCAGTGTGGCTGCTAGCCCTCAGTGTCAATAGTTATTTGGGATTTTTCACACTCCACATCTGTTATAGCAACACTTGCACATCACAGTGGAAGGCGATGCTGGCTATGCCGGCTGCTATCCACACAAACGCGAGTGCTCGGGCAATGTGGTCCGCCCTCACCGCTCCTCCTGCCACCGCTACGCCGAAAATAACTCTACTTCTCTGGCAAATCTGGTTCCGATTTTTCTGCGTCGGCTACCGAGGGTTCCCAAAACCCCACAGTCATCGGCGCGGCGGGGGAAGGCCGGCCCTGACCCTGGTGCTGACCCGGCCGCCGCCTGCCCATCCTTTGTGCCGGCCGGGCAGGAGCCGCGCCGGCAGCGCCGCGCCACCGCCACCGCCACCGCCCCGGCCCGGGCCGGCCCTCACGGCCCCTCACGGCCCCTCACGGCCCTCACGGCCCCGGGCCTCGCGTCCGCCCCCCGCGCCCCCGGCCCGGCCCGGCCGCCGCCTCACCTGCCCGCCCGGCCCGCACTGCGCCGCGCCGTGACGCCACCGGCCCCGCCCCGCGTTCTCCGCCGGCACCGGCAGCGGCCGCCCCCGCGGGAGCCCCGGGCCCGCGCGCTCCGCCCGCCCGCCCGGCACCGCCCGAGCGCCCCGGGCCCGCGCTGCTCCCGCCCGCCCGCACCGGCACCGCCCCCGCGGAGAACCCCGAGGCTGCGGCGGGGTCGGGAGGGCCCGGTGGGAGAAGGCGCCCCCCGTTCGCGGCAGCACCTACCGCTCCGTGCGGCAGCGCTCGGTGCCGCCGCTCCCGCCCCGCGCAGATGCGGCTGCCGGGCGCTCATTCCCAAATTGGCACCGGTGGGGCGGATCGTGATAGTAGGATTTTTAGCGGGTACAGAGATATTTTTTGATAGGCCTGTAGAGCAGATGCCGTAAAACATGATGCACTTCTCTATTTAAGTCTTCCCCTTCCTAGGCTAAAGAAATTAGGCAATTTTATTTTATAGTGCCATAATTTGGGTTTGTGTTTCAAATTTCCTCACGTTTGCAAACAAAGATGTAATGATGTAGTGCAGTTTGCGCTACTTTTAAAATAAAACTTAAATTTCAGAGCCTTAATCATTAAGCATTCTTAATTTTATCTTCAGAGTTTACCATAACACTGCAAGAATCCCTAGTATATATTAGTATTTAGGTCTTGTAGAATTTGTTGTAGCAAATAAATCAGTAGTCATAGTAGGAATAAAAGGTATTTGTCTGTATAAAAACAGCTCTAATTCATGCAATAGAGGGTGCAATCACATTTGGAAAAGATGCCAAAGAGCACTGTCTGAGGCAAATAGGGTTCAGCTAGGGGACAAGCTCATATAGAACCTGACAAGAAATTGTGAGAAATTGGGATAATCTTGCAGCACACAAGGACAGGCACAAGAGATCATTGCACATTCTTATTCCACAAATTTCTTGCCACCTGATCTGTGGTTTTCAAGTTTTTAACATCAGTTTGGCCATGATATTGGTCCAGTATTCTTCATTAGTGTTTATGTAATTAAACAGCAGTGTAAGAGACCTGTGTACAACACTTAGGGTTATTGATTCACAGCATGACATTCGCAGGGCAGAAAGGGGTTTGTACTTGTCTCAAAGAAAAGTGGGACTGAGTTCCTCACCTATCCTCAAATGTTCTTCCTCAAAAACCACAACCCAAACAGCATGTCTGCAGTCCCAGAAAAACTCTTCCCTTCGCTGCTTTCTAACACAGGGCTCTCTGCAAGCATCTCATTGCTAAGCTGACCCTAAGGTATGTGCCTGATTGTGCCAGAATAGGTGAAACTGAGCAAGAAATTTGTCATGCACTGGCATTGTTGCACTGTTGTTGTCAACAATTTGATATAGTTCACCTTTTCATCTCCTTCTCCCCTGTGAAAATACTCATGCAAGATAAACTAAACAGAGATGAGAGAGTCAATCCAATGTCATAGACGTCATATTTGAGTAATGGAATAATCTCAAAAATACACCTATTTGTCCCAAACAACATGTGTTCCATGCCAGACACCATGGCAGGCTTCTATTGAGGATGCTGCAGGTTCCCCATTTTGACATACACTCTATCCCCAGTCCTCCTGGCAGATTTGAAACTATTTTGGTGCTGAGATGTCCCTCACCTGTCTGTGCTCAGCTTTTTCTTTTGCCTCCCCAGACATGAAGCTTCTGGGTCTCCACCAACCCAGCCTTGCCACGTGCCACTCCTCAGTGCTGGTGACAAGGCTGTGGCCACAACAGGATGCTGTGTCTGCACCCAGGTCTCATCCACAATATCCACAATATTCACTACTCCACTTGCTGCCTATTGAGAGAACAAACTGGTTTTAGAAGCCACATTCATAACAAACAGATTAAAATCATTGCAGTTGCTCTGGGAGAAAGCAATCACATTCCCATTCAAAACCACAGGTTGACAGCATCCCTTTATTTACCTGCCTCCAGTGTCACAGCCACTGGAAAGAGCCTTCATGCTCTGAGCAGAAAAGGAGAAAAACAAAGAGAAAGAGGGGGAAAAAAAAGAAGATTAAGAAGATTTGAAACCCTAAGGATGAAGGACAGGAACAGAAGTAGGTGCAGCCAGGTGGCACAGCTGGTGAGAGAATGTGAGCAGGCAGGTCTGCTGCCAGAATGATCAGACAAGGGGGGGCAAGAGGCAGCAGTGCTGGGAGAAGCCATTGCCATCAGAGGTAGTTGTGGGATCACCAGCTACTTCTCATGCAGCTTCTGGTGCTCAGGGACAGCGACATGGGCTGGACATGGTGTCACACACCCACAGTTGTTGAAGACCCAGGCTTAGCCACCCCTGCAGTGACCACAACTGAGAATACAGCACAACCCCTGCTCCCTCCAGCCTCGGTCCAACCACCACCCATGTGCTAGAGCTCTGCAAACACTGGGAAGATGAAAACAGTATTTAAGAGTCCCATTCCTTGTCATGAGGATGGCTTTTTGTTCCACCTGGCCATGGAGAGTGGGTTATGTCATTAATGCTGGCAGGCAGTCATGGCCATTTTATACAATGATTTTTCATCTTAAATGTATTTGAGACATTAAACTCATGCTTATTCCATGGTCAATTAAATAAAATTGTCTGCTCTAAACTTACACAGATTAACTCTTATACCATTTAGCACAGTGTGTCCACTTGGGGACAGTGGGACAAATAACTCTAGACCTTCCCAGGGTAAGAACAAAGGAGAGAACAAAAGCAATTCCTGCTGTGCTTTCATTTATTAGCATCCTTTGGGCTTTAGACAAAACAGAAACCACAAATCTCCTCTCTTCTGTGAGTTTGCACATAAATTGCTGTTGAAATGTAAAGTTACTCATTTACTTTGTACTAGTTTAACCCATCAGCGTTCAAAAGAGCAGCTTTTGGTGGTGAATACCTACTGCTATGAATCTGCACTGTTCCTTCCTAACTTCTCTGGGTGCAAGATGGTTTGCATTCACTAAACACTTTTGTTAAGTCCTTCCACAAAGCAGCTTCTAACAGCATATTCATCTCTGCTCATTTACAGCTTGATGTTAGGCTCAGTGTTTCATTTGCCAGCAGGCCTCATTATTTGCTTTGCTCAGATCAGACCATTCCTCTGTTTCTTAGAAACCTCTCTTACAATCCCCATAATCCTTTCCTCTGAAGCAGACATTAGCTCCAGTCGAGTGAAATTCTGTGCAAGACACGAACAGAGAGTAAGTTGTTCTGTTGAAGAGCAGGGTTTCAGTTCTGTGGTGTTGGGTGTTTCTTTTTCTCCTTTTGCCTTAAAATTAATTTAAAACATCTTTCAGTTCAGTTCAGTGGATCTCTGATGTCATTCTGTGATCCATCTGGAACTAGCAGCTTCTTTTCCAAACATGACTTGATGTTTTGAGGGGGAGAGACACAAAGTCTTTAGCAGACTCACCATGGAAGTTGTTTGGTGCTTGGGGGCTGCTGCTTTAGAACACCCAAAGGCCACATGAATGCTGGAGCAAAGATTAATCTGTGCTCAATGACTCAAGGAAGAAGAGGCCTGATGAGTTACCAAGTTTTTGTGTCTGCAGAGGGACCTGTGCATACACTTGTGTTTTGATATTGGCCAAGCACCCACAAAAGTAATTCACTCTCTTCTGCTATGTTGAGAAGAGGAAAGGAAAAATAATTAATCAAGGACTTATGAGTTGAGATAAGAATAGAGAGAAAAATAATCTAAGGGCAAAACAGACTCAAATTTAAAGGTATACGGTGTCCTGTTGTTGGTTCCCACTGGTGTTACACAGATGAATACAAGTGTTCCTCATACAGGCTGGCATGTCCTCTGAATCCCAGCTATACCTGCTCCTTCCACAGTCCACTTTTCCAGATCATTTCCAGAGCCAATCCCAGCTTGCCTTCTTCCTTTCAACTCTCCCTGCACATCTTTTCCAGGCAGATGAGAGCTTTTGTTAAATCCAAATGAAACTCTGCTTTCCACAACATTTATGCTACCAGTTGAAGAACAAAATTTATATTTCTCTATATGCCCAGTCATGCCACAGAGGTCTATGGCCTATAGTATTGAACACAGTACAAATAGAGCGTAGGACAGAAAAAAACAAGCAAGTTCAAACAAGGTGAGATGCATCTCAATTATATGTTCTTAATGCTTATATGGTAAGATGAGCTTACCACGTAAATTACACCGCCCCAGCATCCCTCACCTGCCAACTGAGTAGGAGTAAAGCAGTTGGTGGGCAGCTAATACAATGTAAGAACATAAAGAAACTTTGTATGTGCCAGTCTGCACAACACCTCCATATCTGGCCCTCAGCACATTGTCATATGACTTTAATAGCCCAGATAAATCAGTTCCTGAACCGAACTCCTACGCTGCCTATATTAATGGATGCAGTTAAGCACTTAAAAAGACACTTGAATTTTTATTTTGAAAAAGGAAAAACACAACCAAAAATCCATACCTAAAGCACCACCAGAAATAAGAACCAGCACTTCACTGCAGAATGAAAAGCAATGCTAACAGCACTGACCTGTTGTCAATTCATTGAGAAAATAAATTCAACATAGTGAATTACTGTAGAGTATATGAACATCAGTATTTAATATTCAGGAAAATTTCATTAATGCCACACTTCACCTAAACCATTCAAGTGTTGTGCAGTGTCAGCTGAACAGTTTTTCTTCCAGTGGTTTGTACTTGATTTGACTCAGACATTTCCACAACAGCAGCACATACATTCACTCCTTTGCTGCCCAGAGTTTTCTGCAGACTGCTCAACAAACACTTCTATTTACTTCTGCAGAACAAACCAGTGCTGCCCTCAGATTAATATGAGGACGTTTATGCAGCTCCTGCCCTCATCAGCCACCCCTTCAATGGCTACTCTCTCACCGACAATGAAAACCCAACACCGTTCAGAGAATTAGTCACTAGAGGGCACTTAGAGAACCCAGAAGATTGAGAATGTGCTTGGGATCAGAAGGACGCGACAATTTAAAGAGTCCAAATGATGAAATTTGCATTTACTTCCTAAGCAAACTCCTGCGACCAATATTTTAAGATACAAAACCAGGAAAATAATTATATTTCAGATTATGACCTTCATCATATTTTGTCTTTCCATCAACTGAATTAAAGAAGGCTGGGGAAAAACTCTCCTCTGAGGCAACACACAGACTCGGCTACACTGGCCATGCACTTCTAGAGAAATGTTGAACAAAAGTGTTAATTGCTGGCATGTAAGATACAAATCATGTGAGATAGTGGCTGCTGAGTGCAGCTTCAGGGAAAGAGGTGCAGGAACACACAAACCAGTGTGGCAAACTCGCTGAAATACAGCATTTCATTTCCCTGCAGTGCCTCAAATTGACTATGCATTTCACAAGAGACAAGGATGTGATTATGCCCCAGAGGCCCTGCAGATTTTATTCTGTATGTGACAAACCACTGGAAGGTGACAAGTGCTATGTCAGGAAAGCAGGAGCAAGAATCCGGGATGGTGGAACTTGCAGTCACCCAGAGCGAGCAGAGTTTGTATATATTTGAGCCCTAAACTTAATTCTCATTTAAAGATATAGTATAAATAAAGACTACTCTCATCCCTGCTGTGTTACCTAATCAGCTCAACTCTGCCTCTTGTATTAATTGTAAGCTGTAGCTTTCAGTCCAGTACATCCTGTCTTTAGTAAGATTAAAATTTTCTTGCCTACCAAGAGTCCTTTTTCTGTATGCTTCTGATCTTCTGCTAGAGAGAAAAGCAAAATTCATAATCAGTGAGCTCTGCAAAACCTCAAATCATTGCTTTTGTGAAGGCCAAGTGCAGGGCAGCACAAGGAAGGGTTGGGCCACTGCTGTGCAGGGAGAAGTGGTGAAGTGAGCACAGGTCACAGCACCTGGCCATGGGTGAGGGTGGTGACCAGTGACCCTGACAGGTCTGTCACACACTGCCAAAGCATTCCTGCACTGTCTGTGTTCTCTAGCAGGGGCTTGGGCTGGCCCAGGGCCCAGATGCAGGTGGGGCACTCAGAACCCACAGAAAAAAGCAGAATGGCACTGAGTGGTACTTGGTGGACAGGAAGGCCGAAGGTGTGCCTGCCTCTTGCTAAGTATTCATTAAACTCTGATTTATAAATTGGCTCTGTACCTTGTCTAAATTGACTTTGGAAGCCTATGGGAAATACTGCCCCACTTCCCTGTGTTTGTTTGCCACAGGGGAAATGAGAAACCACTGGGTCCCTGAGGCTAATTACTTTCTTCAAAACCCAGCACTGCTGTGTTTCTGACTCAGCTGCAGCATTCAATTTTCTGCTGAGATTGTATCTCTATCGCATTACAGGATAAGTTGCAATAGCACCTGACGTTAATTGCAGTGCACAGACTGCTCCCTTCTCTCCTTTACACCAGTTATCAAGAAAAACAGGAAAGTCCACTTCTGCTGGTTTTAATTTAGCCTCTTCCACCCATACAGAGTGCCTGTCAGACAGGAGAGGCAGGGGCTGCCATCCTCTTTCTGCCTGAAAATACCTAACAACAAGGTAGAGAGCAGCTGGATGTCTGCAGGTAGATGTCTACATTCCATCCCAAACAATCAGATACTTCATGGAGACAGAGATGCTGGGATGCATGACAGCCACAGGGTGTAAACAGATACAGACCTGCACCATCATATTTCCTGGACTGCCCCAAAGCCAGGCAGCCTTCCTTGTGTCTTGCATGCACTGAAAGCAGAGAAAAGGACGGAGATGAAGTAACAGAAAAAGCACATCCCTAGGCTGGTCTCGAAGCTTGTCAGTCTCTTTCAGGGCCTATGCCTGCCTAAAACACCAAAGCAACCTTTAAACACACCAGAATCCAAACCACAGAAACAAGTAGGGGCATTCTGACTGGACAAGAGTATATGGCTCAGCAAATTGTCCTGTGGGAACTAAATCTGAGAACATTTGTTGGGTCATGAGTAAAATTTACCTTTTCCTGGGGCACAGTGAAAGAGATGAGGGGGTTTAACATCTTATCATTATTTTGTTTCCCTCCTAAATGTCCACCTCTGACAGTGGCATTCTAGCACTAACCATGTATCAATATAAATGTTTGTTTCTGACAAGTCATTTGCTAGCCTGTCATTTGCCAGCCTATCACTTCCTACCCCCCTTCTGCCAGCAGCAACCAGGATTTCTGTCATTTTCAAGTGTTAACCAGCATTGGCAGCTCCCACTTGCTTGGCATCATATGTACATAGAAGAATGATAAGGATGTAACATGTGCCACACTTTCAGTGCAGATTGAATGAACAGTTTGAGGAGAAAATTAATTGATTGGTCTACAATTGGTTGGAAAACAATGCCTCTGGGACTAGCACTGGGGGCTTTGGATATTTTGGAGTGAGATGCTTCAAGCCCAGCCTCCCACCAAAACAACAGGAGGGCAGCCATCAGGCAGTAGTGCTGTTTCCAGCAGTGGCTGCTGCTGCTCACAAATCTGCCTTTTCCTTCTACTGCTGTAAATAATCTATTCCCCTTGCCATGCAATTTGCTGAGTGTTTTCAGGTGAGTCTGAGTGCTGTAAGCATCTCCTCTCTTCTGATTTCTTACCCGTTAGTTAAAGGCCCTTTCCCTGTTTGGCAGCCCATTATTTTGTACTCTTTCCCATCAGCAGTAATAAAATTGCTCTGACTAGAGTCCAACTTCCAACATGATGTTTCCAACCTGGAGTTGCTCTGGGATTTGCCTTCATTCTCTTAGGACAAAGGAGGTTAAAAAAAATAGGAGAGGAACAGAACATTCTGTCAAATAAACATTTGCTAATGCTCTTGAGCAAGAGAAATAGAACAGGTAGCAAACAGATTAACTATCTGCTACAGCAAATAAACAGCAGCAAAGGTGACCTGGGCACTCTTTGGATGGTATTTCTGCATTAAGCCTGATACTCTGATATATTAATTGGTCTCTCCAACGAGAGCCATGACCTTTATATACAAAATTGGAGATCAGAGGCTGACAACCTTCCCATGCACAGGGGGCAAATTCCAACCTCCCACAGCTGGTTTTTTTTTTTCTTAATCAAAAATCCAAGTGCACCAGGAGACTTGCTTAAGTGATCAGGTTACATGGAGGCAATAAAATGGGAGAACTTATTGATCAAAGATAAAGTGAACATCCCAAGGTACTCAAATATAGGCTCATTTATGTTGCAAGTATCAAATAGATGTCTTCACTGAGAGTTCCAGAGATCAGATTTCACAATTGAAGGACAGAGATGAAAATTAGTATATTTATACAAGTAGACTTTTGTCACTATTTTGTCTCTGGGCAAGTTGGATAGGAGATAAACAGGTTTGATAAAAGTGTCTTGCTGCAGCTTTTGCACAGCTTCTCAAGCCACCCACTTGCCTAAAGAGAAACATTGCCACCAAATCTAGTCCATGAACCACAGTCAGGCCATACCTTTTACTTTCCATGGATCAAAATAAAGCCTAGAGAGCCAGTTCTCACATACAGGAGCATGTAGTGTTAACATAATATTGGTGCTGGGAACTTTGTGCACACATTTTCCTCAACAGAAGAGATGACCAGGGTTAGTCTCTCCCTCAGCTTTAAAGCATTCTGGACAACAGAGTCTAGATCTCTCCTCAGAATTAATTTCCCTTGAGAATTTCAAAAGGGCAGAAACATATAGACACTGTGGACAGGTGTGCTTTTTACCATTATCAATTTTGTAGCTAAAACAACAATCTGTGTACTGGTAGCTCTGGACAGGGAGCAGGATCTAGAATTCTGATGTGCTTTCATTACATGTGTCACTCCCAGAATTGCCAAGCTGGACAGCTGGAAAAGCCAAACATCCATCAATATTCTCAGAAAACAGATGCATTTTAGATTGCCTCTACTTGTCACACCAAATGGATCTTCACTAAGACAATCATTATCTCTGTTACTCTTCTCCAAAATGGAATTTGCTTCCATTTGCAATTCTGTATAAACCCATCAACACTCTCTAACTTTTCTCACCCCTTCATGGATACTTACAGGTGCAACAGACCCAACTGGAAAGAAAGGGTTTATTATGTGTTTATTATCTCAGCCACTGCTACAAACTCCTGATGGGAGACTACACAGAAAGGAGAATTTGGGAAGGGAGGTTCTATTAAATGGACTGTCCACCATCACAGTGTCTCCTCAAAGACCCCAACTGTCACCTGCTTCTGTGGTAGGTTGACAGAAGTCATGGATGTCATGTCCTCTAAAGCTTAAGTCAGAACAGCTGCTTCCCTCTGTGTTTTGCAGAGTGCACCTGGGTAGCAGCACACACATTACATAATAGTAAGTCATAAGTCAGAACCTGAGAGGAGCCAGATTGCTAAAGCCTTCTGTGTGGATGGGTTTTTTTTATTTCCATCACCTGATAATTTAATTGCTCAATTAACTCTGCCTGAATGCCTTGGCTGTGGAAGAGGAATGTTCCCTTGCAGGTCATGGTAACCCAGACAGGAGGCAAGTAAGCAATGTAAAGGTAAATGATTCCTCTACAGCAAACCAAATGCATCATCCAATTGTATTTTCTCTTCTGCTCTGCTCCTTCCTGTTTGTGTTTTAGGGACAGAACAGGCACCAGACAAATAAAAGACCACAAAACTCTGGTAAAGCCAGTATCATAGGCCTCACCAACATAGTTTAAATCCAAAACTTTCTTAGCAAAATCAAACCTAGCTTGGACATTTTGCATTTCTGAAACTCCATAATATGCCTAATTTAGGTAGCAGGGCGATCTCCTCCTTGAGGAGGACTTTGAAACATCTGCTGCATCACTGAACATTATTGTACTCTTGTTTTTCTTTTCCCAAGCAGCCAGTAGAAAAGATGCCACTAAAGTGGCACTTATTGACCATCCTGGGGCAGAGTAGGACTGATTGAGGGCCTGTGGATGTAATTCTTGTCCATCAGCAGACCATATCTGAGAGGGCTTTGGTTCCAAGGAACATGCCTGGAACCATTATTGCAGCAAACTACACATAATTTAATCATTCCTTCTTTTATAAATACAGCAGTCAAGCTCATAAACCTGTGTCTCTGCTGTTCATGTCAAAACCTGAATGCCCCTGTACAATCTATAGAATCATGTTAGATTATTTATTTATATTTATATTTCTCATTTATATGTTAGTGGGCAAAAATTTCTATTAAAAAATAATCTTAAATTGCTTAGGGATATTAGGAGAGTCTGTACTCCTGGAGATTTTTAAGATTGTCTGCCAGGATGCTTGAGAGCATGTTAATGTTATTAGATCCTGCCTTGGGCCAAGGAGATAACATAGAGGAACTCTGTGACCTTGCAAGATCTTTCCTAGCTATTCCTGGAGCCATTGAATGATACTGGCCTGGAAAAGCAGCAAACTAAAACCTGGTAAAAGAGACACTTCTGGTCTGTCTTCTCTGTAAGGGGAAAAAAAAAAAGCAAAGAGGTTGGAAAAGTTTACATTGAACAAAGCAATGTTCAATTAGAGAGAAGAGCTTACAATTGAAATCAGTGAGTACTAAAGGGAAAAACATCCTCTGCTACATGATCCCTTAAGGTCTTCTCATGAACATCATCATTAAATCCCTACCCCTATTATAATTTTAAACAGCTCCTTCAACCTCCATTTGTGAACTTCCCCCTGGTAGTGCTCCTTTCCATCCTCATGAGAGCTCACATTAAGTCATGCCACAATGAGCCTTTCCTAAATTCCTCCCTGAAGCCACCTCTCAAACATGTAGGGGTGAAACAGAATTTACTTGGCAGGTTACTGACCCCCTTCTGCTCGTATTTAGGATGCAGTGTCTCCTGAATTCTTGGTCATTAGAAATCATCAGCCTGTTGATTCTACAAGTACTCACCATGCTAGAAAATCCTGTTTCTGCCTCATGCCATGCAAAGCCTGACTGGATGTTACTTTGACCTGAAAAACAAGAAACTAAGTAGGTTTGTAGCCAAACCTCGAGCTGCTGAGTGTATCTGTGTCAGGAAAAGGTGCATCTTTAGCAATGACATTATATTTAAAATATGTCTTTTCTTAGACAGATCCTTTAAATTGGGGCAGTTCAAAAGAGGTGAATTTAATTAGAAAACATTTATCCCAAATGTCATAATGACAATGTTGGAAATTCAAGATTAATGAAAGCCAGAAAGAAGCTAAAAATAGCAGCAACTATAAGTAACCAGCTTGGGAAACAGACAACAGAATTAAGAGGAAGTGAGGAACTGGAAAAGAAACCCAAACCAAAACAACCCCCCACTTTCCAGCAGACAATCAGAAGTGTACATTAGTATAAAAACAAATGCACCCATCTATGAAAACATCTGTAATAATCAGATTGTCCATTATGACATTTGTAGGGTAAAATCTCCCAGCAGTAATATAGAAAAGGTAGGTATTTCTCAGAGTTATTTCTTTTTTGGAATGCAAGATATGATGCATATCATGTCATAGCTTAAAACAAACTCAGAGTGAGATTTAAAAAGTACCACTAAAAGTGGGATATTATTGAATCAGCACCCTGGAACCCTCCAAGACATCTGAAGATCTCATTGCCAATGCTCATTATCTGCAAGTCATTGAAAAATAAGGAAGCTTCATAGGTCTAAGAGAAAAACTAATCTTTAGAAGAACAAACAGGACAATCCAGGACTAAGACCTCTTTTAAGTATTTGGAGACAACAGCCAAGAAATAGCTAAAAATGGCTCTAAGTCTGCGCCATGAAAAATTTATTAAAAAACAGGAATAAGTTTAAGTGTCATTAAGAACTTGAGAGGATTTGCAAGGAGAGACAAAAAGACCAAAAAAAAATGTTACTTGTGGCCCCTGACTAGAACTGCTCTGCTGTAAACAAAATATTGTGGCATCAGTAGTGACAGAGCTTCAAGTAAAAGCAATTTTACTTTCAAAATGTTTGGATTAAGGAAATGCAATTGTAGCTTAATCTGTTTGGGATACCATCAGAAAATTGCCTTTAAGATGATAAATTTGCCTTTTTACTCCACCTAACTTACGGAAAAATCTGCAAAACATTTCAGTATGAAGATAGAACATTCTGGAAGAACTTGATAATTGTTACTTTACATATGAAAAGTGTTTCTATTCCATTCTTTGAGATTTTATCATGCAAATCATGCAGAAATGGGTGACTGAACATTCCAAAAGACTTAACTTTTACTCTGTTTGCTTAAGCAAATACTGTGATACCTGTCACCAGTTCAAATTTAATCTTATCCCAAGGCTAGAAAACAGGTCACAGTAAGTTATGTTTGCCTTTTTGTTGTGAAACTTCAATGCATTTCCATACCAAGGACACATGAAATAATTTCTAGGCCAGCTGATTTCACTGGTACCTCTTGACTGCTACAGGATTCTAAAATATTTGCCTTTTTTTGAAGAATGCAAGCACTGAAGGATAATTTGGTCCTTTAATTGTTACATAACCTAGGGACAATTTCTCTAAATGAGCCTGAAAGTAGTGCCAAGTTTTAATTTCACTATTACATGCAAACCTGAACCAGAAAGCCCAACAGTTCTAGTGTGTGAGATCTACAGGCACTGTGGTTTTATTTTGCATTGGAAGCTCATCAGCTTTCAAGCACATTTCCACCTTTATAAAGCAGTTGTGCAGACCCAAGACAAATGAATAGGCAGAAAGCCACGGGAAACCAGAGCACTACCAATTACCTGCAATTGAATACTGTTTCTCATAGAGACAATCACAGAAACAATTGGAAAAGACCTCTGAGATCAAGTCCAAGCTATGACCCAGCACCACCTTGGCACCCAGGCCACGGTACTGAGTGCCATGTCCAGTCTCTCCTAAACACCTCCAGGGATGGTGACTCCACCACCTCCCTGGGCAGCTCATTCCAACCCCTGACCCCCTTTCACTCAGGTTGTTCATCTGCTCCATATGTTTTTATTTCTACAAGTTCAGTAAACACAAATGAAAAGCCGATCATAAAACACACATTTTTCACACAGGGGCCCCTCTGGTGCTGCTTACCCCCTGGGAAAAATGCATATTTTATGATTGGCTTTTTGCAAATATTAAAATTAATATTATCTGTGTTGTGTTAGAAAGTAATGCTGTCTTAATTCTCCTAAGTAGAGTGTTTTATGTTATAACAAAATGTTAAAATAGAAACTATGCTATGTAAGATATTTTTTTAAAGAAAGGACGCACTGAGATAGCAGCCACAGGACACCTGAATCTTTCAGAAAAAGAGGATTTATTGCCCCATTATCAGGAGAAATTAACTTCTTCCCGCCTTGCTTAGGCAGGACGACGCCATCAGGATTCAGAGGAAGAAGTTGACACTGACCAGACAGAATCCTGTGTTTGAATGGAATTTATGCATCACGTATGAGATGTATGAATATGCAACACGTTATTGCTTTTAAGGGTTAATCCTCAATCCATTAACGTGGGTCCTTTTTCGGGCTTATTTTGCCCAGAAAAGGTACCTGGACTGTCCCTAACTCTTTGTTTTTATTGTCTCATATTGTCCTAATCCAAATTGTCCACATTTTTATTACTCTAATTGTATTACTATTTTTACAACCATTTTATTACTATTACGCTTTTAAAAATTTAAAAACAAGTGATTGGCGTTTTTCACACACGCCCCCATTGCTGACCCCCAGGCTGCTGAAGGCCGGCCCCGCTATGGGAGCTGTCTCCCTGTGAGGGTTCCTGCAGGCTGGCCCCGCTGTGGGAGCCATGTCTCTGTGAGGGCTCCCTGCTGAAGGCTGGCCCCGCTGTCAGAGCTGTGTCCCTGTGAGGGCTCTCTGTAGGCTGTTGAAGGCTGACCCCGCTGAGGGAGCCGTGTCTCCCTTCTGAGGGTTCCCTGCTGAAGGCAGGCCCCCCCTTTCGGAGCTGTGTCTCCGTGAGGGTTCCCTGCAGCCTGGCCCCGCTGCCGGAGCCATGTTTCCGTGAGGGTTCCCTGCAGCCTGGCCCCGCTGCCGGAGCCATGTCTCCGTGAGGGCTCCCCGCGGGCTGCAGCGGCCCCCGCTGCCCTGCCGGGCCCGGGTGACTCAGGCAGCGGCGGCGCTGCCGGCCCGGCCCTCCCGGTTCTGCGGCTTTGTGAGTCAGGCTCGCATCCCCCGCTCTGGGCGAGCACCCCGGGCCACCCCCGGAACCCTGCGACGTGCTGCTGCACAGAGCTCTCCTTGCTTTCAAAGCAATCTCCTGCCCGGAGCGCCCCGGGAAAAATCTCCCTTTCAGCATTAACAACCAAGAATTACTTAACAAAGCAGAGCGAGGAAGCGCTTTAACAATATCTCCTAACAATACCTTCTGCTCTGGATCCGGCAGAGCGGAGTGCATCTGCTGACTAACAGCGGGGATGGGGTGGGGAGGCAGCTGCCTTCGCTGCGAGGGAGGAGAGAGCTCCTCGGTGATGCTCTGGGCAGTGCAGGAAAAGCTGTCATCTTCAGCAGCAGCGCCTTGCCTGTCAGGGATCTAACACCCACCACTTCCACAGCTCCTTTCCCCCCTGGCGAAAATGCATGTTTAATATAATGCGCCTGGAACACTAAAGAGGAATTAAACTGCAGCCACAGCTCTCCATTTGATTAAAAGCGTTCAATACCAATGGAAAAAATTATAGTATTTGTGTAACCTTGAGAAGGAAGACCCCAAATATGTAAGTCCATTTGTAATAAAGTAAATTCACCTTCTGTGAAAAGTGAATGAAAATGGGCCTGATGTGCCCTTTCCCAGGATCCACACACTGTCCAGAGAGCAGAATGGTAAAACATCACCAGGATTCACACACGGCCACAGGCTCACTGGCACCTCAGCCCTTGGCTTGAAGAGGAAAGTAGATGTGCAGCCTCCCAGGAAAAGGCACGAATGTGGACAGGATGGGAGACAGCCACTCCAACACTGATTGAATTTCCTGAAGAAACTTTGGCAGAGTGAAGGGTTTCCTCTTGGGGAGAGAGGGCACAGGGCTATCTGTTTCTACTTCTTATAAACAGGTTTCTTTGATTCTTCAGGAAAATACAGCAAGTGAAATACTTACATTCTGAAGATTCATGGATGTCTCCAGGTTCTGGGGTCAAAGGCATGCAAAGACTAAGGAACAAAACCTCCCAACTCTATCAACAGCTGCAAAAAATATTAATTTTGTTTCAATTATCTTCTGTAAGGGCAGACATGACCAGCCAAGACTAATCCATCTTATCTACCTGCTTATGATCAAAATTTTTTTGTCAGCTGCTATTCAAGTGCCCCACAAGCCTTCAAACACCAAACACCCTTCACCTCATGCCTCAATTACATGCATCCTCACCACAAAACAGAGTGACTCAAAGCCTACCCACACAGATCGTGGCCTAGACAGCTGCTGATCAGGATGTGGAGGATTCAGCCACATCCTGAAAATGGAAGAGGCCACAAAGTAGGACAGACAGGATGGCACTGACAGGCGTGTGAGTCAGAACACAAGGGAGAAATGAAGATCTTGTTGACAGCATGATGAGCCTGGAGGCAAGAGGGAGCCTAATTTCTAGACACATACAGAATGGTGAATCAAGATAAAACCCTTCTGCAGCAGATGCTGTAACACTCTCTCAGGACATATTCCTGAGCACAGAGCCTCACTGGGATGTATTTATACCCCTGTCAGGACCTGTGTGAACAGCTCTTTAAGACGGGAGAGAAGGCTTCAGAGAATCTTTTGTGATTATTAGTTATGTTAGAACAGACTGGACCTTTGTCTCTCTGTTAACTTTTTGAGTCAACTCCATGGGTCACCAGCCAGAAAACCCAACATGAAATGCAGTCTGGTGTTTTGTTAATAATATACTCTGTGTTTGTTCATGTTCTTTAATCACATGGTTTTTGCTCCGTGGAACATCCTGTCTCTCTGGCCTAAGCCAGTTCAGAAGTAAAGATGCTTTGGACTGAATCCAGACACCACACACATTTTTGTCTTGCTCTGGAAACCCTATGTCAATTTAAAACCATTCAGCAGAATTGGTATTACTGTATTTGCCTAAAGAATAAAAGGAACATGTTTATAAGACACAGAAACAGATAGCCCTGTGCCCTCCCTCCTCCAAGAGGAAATCCTTCACTCTTCAAAACCAAAAGGCTAACATACCAATAAATTTGTTAAAATTAGCTGCTTATAACAAGTTATCTATTGCTACTGCTATGCTTCTAATATATCAGCAAATGTGGTAACTGCTTATTTTTCTGTATTTTCATACTAAGTTCACAGCATTAATATTTCATACTAAAGTGCTTGGTTTGTCTGGTTTTGTGCAGAAGGCTTTGGGGATTTGGGCACGTTGAATTAATCTAAAACTTGTATTGTGTTTCTGCTTTGGAGTATTAGTTAAACCACCAAATATGGCTCCAAATCACTGCCACTGTTGGGAGCAGAACATATTATATATAAATATAATATGTACCACTAAACTGCTGATACCTCAGTTCCCTGGAAAACTGACAGAGCCTCTGGGTTCTGCCCCTGCTGCCTCCTGAGCTATGCAAACTGGACAATATGTGCAATATTCACTGGAGAATAATCCCAGTGCAGCAAATCCTCCTTCAAGTCCCATCTGACTCATGCTTTCACAAGTTGGATAACAGGTTTTATTCAGCCACGTTGATTTCCACCATGTCACTCAGAGTTTACAGAACACCTCAGTGCTTCACCTTCTGCCCTATTTGCAATGTCCAATGGATAAACTACTGAAACTGTGTCAGCACACTCAGGGGAGCAGGATCCACAGAAGACACAATCAAACCAACCAGCACAACAACAACAACAACAAAAAAAGCCCCTCAAGATTTCCAGTTCCTAAAAATACAAATAAACTGTGTAACTCAAAAGCTATACTAATGTGGAGTTATATTTTTAATAAGAACCAGCAAATAAATGTATTGCTGAAATGCCATTTCAAACCAAGTGCAGATATTATTTGTAACAAAGAAATATTGTAACATAAAGGAACCAGTACTGACCATCAGGAGTTTGAAATAAATGGACATGGACATTTTAGTCTGAAGAGATATATTCTGAAACTAAGCAGATAAATTACCCAATAATTAGCAAATTCACTGGAAAACAACTTTTCCATTCTAAGAATATTTAGCCATGTTCCCCACAGAGTGATTGATTCCTGCCTTACAGGCAATATTCAAGTTAGTCTTCACTGTGGAACAGGTACAAGTGTGCCCTTATTATTAACTCTCATGTTGGATATTAGCCATAAAATGGCACAGCTACTTATTGTTAGAGATCCACTATTAAATGGGATTTGTGGGTTTAATAATAAAATAGATTAAATCTGCTCCTTCAATGAAGTATGAGCATATAATCCTAATAAGAGACTACTTGTCCTACACAAAAATAATCAAATAATAGATCACTGGGTTTCTGAGAAACAATTTTTGTTTTTCTGTCTGGGAGACAATATTTCTTACATATATTTTAAAAAGCTAATGCTAATTAACATATACTGCATATACAGTAAGAATGCTGGTCAAATGCTGGGGCAATAATGAGAAGGGATCTGCTGACTGCAGTGTCACTTTGTTGCCATCAATTTTATATGGAAATAACACAGGTATTTTATATATCCCAAAATTTTGCACTTGGCACGAACATGAATCAAAGTATATTATTTGGAGCCAAATGAATGTGAATGAATGTCATTCAAAGTGACACAACTGGATGTGACCCTGAGACAACTCTTGTTATTTCTATGTGTGTGTGTTTGCAAACAGAACTCATGAAGTACAAAAATTAGAAATAACTTGTGGTTAATCTTTTTTTTTTTTTGCTACAGAGAGAGAGGCATGTACTGAGAGTGGGCATGTCTCCTGACCACCTAATTTTGTCCTGTTGATGCTACATTTGTGTCATTTTGATTTTGTAGACTGACTTCTACCTGGTCTGTCCTTGCAGGAAAAGGATGCTCTTTGGACCAGGAGGAAATACTGAATACACACCATGCAGCTTTTATGCTGCCATTTTCATAGAACACAGAGTTTGCTGATCCATCAGAGAAAGCAGCTCTGGGAGTAGCTGAATTATTGGAACCCAAGTTTAAATGGATTTAGCAGCTCCTGCCTGATTTACAGTTCTCTGCTGTCCTCAGCTCATGGCAATAAAACTCTTCTCCACTTCCTGTCACAGCAGACTCCTGTGTAATTACACACCAGCTACCACACCTGCCCACAAACCAGCTGACTAAAAGTGTGGAGAGACAAACCTGACAAAGTTTGATTCAGAGCATTCTTGCACAACAGCTCCCTGTCTTCCAAAATGTATATGAAAATAAGAATATCTAAACTACATTTCTTCTTAATTTGCCAGAAATTTTCATAGATGGGATTGTACTCATCCTCACCAAATACTCAAACACCCATCTAAAAGGCAGTTTTGAGAAACAAGAAACAGAATTCTGACACTCAACTATCTTACTTTGTCATTAACCTTATTTTCCCAAGAAATGCTCATACCACAGGAATTAAATGGAATTATTACATCTTAATGGTTATTTATTAGGTAAATATTAGGACATACAGAGATGTTAAATAGATGATCGGATAACATAGGAATTTTTATTCAAAGGAATACTATTTGCTGAGGAAAAAAATTCACACAACCTGAGTTCTCATTTCTAGCAAAAATCTTCTGTTAACAAGAGAAAAAATGAAACTAACATCCCCTTCTTTTCTCCCTTGGTGTCTTATAACTTCCTTTCATGAAAATTCAGGTAGCATTGATACATATGTACAGCTTTGAAGAGGAAAGAAAGAGTATAAAGCCCATTCCCAAAACCGGGTTTCCCTCAAAGTAACAGTTATGGACTTGGAGTCTGTATCTGGTTTTGAGTCTAATTACATCCAGTGTGATAAATACTGTCCATCCTGAGCCTGTGTGACTGCAGCTGCTGTGAAAAGTTCACTACAATAAAAACCAACTGAAGAAATAAACAGCAATACTCTTGTCCATAAGGCATTTTTTTAGGCTTGCATAAACCTCTTGTAGGGTGTTTAAATTACTATTCTTTTTTACAACTGTGGGAGACAGAACAAAGAAATGGTTTTGTTCAGAGTTCCACAAAAAGCAGAGCAGAGCTCCTCAGGGCAGCAGAGAGCAGCTGTTTCTGCAGAGAGGCTGAATACACACATACATGGCTGAATTGCTGAAAACTGGGGAAAAGGCAGGAGTAAAAAATTAACCTGAATTTTCTGGGTTTGTACATACCTTCTGTCCTCTCCAGAAGAGGTGCAGGAGAGGACAGGCTCTCTGCCATTTCCTTCTCACCTCTACACATTTCTGTGACCCAAATCTTCCTCTCTGTAGGAGCTCTGCAAGGTTCTCATGCAGCTGAGACCTTTACCTGCCTCTTGTCTGCCTCAGTGTTTTGGGATTCCAAAAGCTTTCTTTGAAAAGCTACACACACATCAAACCTCTACAGAGCTGACTTTTTTAAGTAACAAAACTTGTTGGACAGGTGGATCTTGAAAAGGAAAACCATTAGAATTTCAATCTGGAGAAGACTAATGGGATACTTTGCTGTGATCTGACACCACAGACACCTAAAGTTTTACACAGTCACTTCTGGAGGCAAAGAGCAAGTGTGAGCTGGAAAAATCCTCAGGAAGAAACCCAGACAGTATTGATAAATTTCAAGTGACTGTACAATCACCTCACAGTAAGAAGAACTAGTGACAGATCATCCTCATTTTTCCAATACCTTGCCTTTAGAAATAGTGCTCCTTTCTTAAAGGAAAGACTTTTTGTTAATCTCTCTATATATTCTATCTTAGATGCTGACAGTTTACAAGTAGTTTTTTAATGCTATGGTATATATATATTAAAAAAAAAGTGCCTGGAGTCAGTCCTATAAACGTCCTTATTTAGGGAAACAAAACATTATTTAAAAACTAACAAAGAAACAAAAAAAAAAGCTTTAAAACTTCCATACTTGAGATAGAGCTAAACAAATCAATGCCTGTGTTTTGTTTCAAGTCTGAAAACTTCGGGTTGGATGAACTCCAGAAAGACAAAGTGAATTTAAACAGGCCAGAAGAATCATAAATTTTGCTTCTATAAAAAAAAGAAGAGTGTGCTTTGCTTGCCAACAGGACACCAAGAAACCTTCCCACGAGGGAAGGAGAGGAACAATAGCTTTTAAGCCTCTCATCTGCACAGTTCTCCTTTACATTTGGAGAAGTTAAATAATCTTTTGGGGATGAAAGTCTAAAGCAGAGAGATTATCTCCCTGAAAGAACCAGAGAAAGAGCAAAACCACTGAACATGAGTGGCAGTGCTGAGCACACAGGAGGGTCACACACAGACAATGCCACACTGCACTCAGGTGACCCCAAGCAAGAACAGTCAAGAGCTCCTTCCCCAAGGACAAAAAAGGATCAGGTTTTTTCACTATCTCCATGCGAGATGACTCTTCTTCTCTGTTATAGCCTCTAAGGCAGGCTCCAGCCTTGGGAGAAATCATCCCAAGGCACAGTTGAAGGCTGGTATGAACTGTTAAGCCTGGAAGAAGGGAACAGATTCACATACATGTCAGTTGGATGAACATTAAGCTCAGGTATATTTATAGCATTTTAGAACTCATGAGTTTATTCATCCTCAGCTGGGAATGTAGTGTCATGACAGTGCCATGAAATAAGGAAAGCAGTTTGGAAATGATTCCTTTTTGTGCAAGGAATACATCTCAGCAATTCCATCCTGGCATTGTTACATTGGTAAAGAAATCATATCCAACCACTCCCAACAACCCTCATAGCAGGACTTTGAAGACTTCAGTATTGCAAATTGATTTCCTATGCTACAAACAAAATACTTCTGAAAGTGCTCTGACCATGGGTGATCCCCAGCAGCCCTGCTGCGTCCAGAACACTTTCAGGGAGCAAGCCACACACTGCTTGTATTTCTGCTTAAACTTGGGTCTTGCCCAAAGAAAGGCCTGGCTTTCTTCCACTGCAGCTCTATTAGCATTGCCAGCAAAGAGAATTTATGCACAGTAAAGGGACTGGAGTTCCTTCTACAATAGGGCCAATTGTCTCAGGCTGCCACATTCAGTTAAATGTTTACTTTGTTGTTTCACAACTCAACAGGAAAGGAAAGGTCAGACAGGCCCTAGTGCAGAACAAAGATTTTGTCATTCATCTATTCACCTCAAGCCAAGATTCCAGTGGGAGACTTCTGCTTTCCAATTTTTTCCCCTCTTCCTCCAGGAGACAGACACCATGTAGTAAATTAACACTCCAGCAATTCTACCAGTCTGGTTTCATATTCTAAAAGAAACATTAGATGTCAAAGTATTCTGCAAAGGTCCTGAAAGAGGAATATTTCCAGGATTTGCTCACCAAGACTGGCTAACAGAGAAAGATTAATCTCTTGAGACTACCCATGAATACCATCCTTTTTGGCACAGTTGAAAATGAGATAGAGCCATAAGTGTGCAGTTTCCTGTGACACAATATTTCTCTTGCTTGGAGTAGTGAGACCCTATTCAAATTCAGTCTTCCAGAAGCTGCTTTTGTAAAATAAGAACAACTGTTTAACAGGAATGAGACTGTTATTCTTGACTTGCTATGAATGGAAAACCTAAAGTTTCACACTCAGTTGATGAAGCATGAATGCACATGGACAGACACTTGGACATCTACTCCATTAAAAATAGCCAAAATCTTCCTTAACCTGTGCATATTTCTTTCTCTGTTCAATTAACATAAGAAACAGAGATTAGACAATGAAAACCCATCAGAATAGTAATCAAACTATTATTGTGAAGCAAAATATGCATTACATAAGCATAATGTAATTCTCAACTAATGGCAAAGATGGTCTGAGCCTGTAAAGGAAATGTGGATTCTTTACTCCTGGCATGAATAAGTCTTGCTCTGATGAAACTTGTACTACATTGTTTGATGGTCTGAGTGGCCAGATGGTTGTTGGGACACTGCTTTGGATGGGATGAGTCACATCTCAGCAACACCTGTTTCTTTCCACTGGCTACCGAGGAAACCGAGATAACCAACTCCAAATCAAAGTCTGTATTTGAACAGGCAAGTCCTCCCTGCTTTGTTTCTTCCCAAGCTAAACATGCTGTTCATAGATTAAACAATACCCCAGGACCTGAAGAGACTGCTGTGCCTGCAGAGTCTGGGAGATTTCATCTTTCTGAAAGACCATAACCTCAAAGACACAATCTCACTCAATTTCCAGCATACACTGGGGAATCCCAACCTGGGAGTGCAGGGAGGGGTTTGGAGATGACAGTGGACAACAAAAATCACAACCACAGCTGACTGAGCAGGTGTGAATTATCCACACCTTCCACCTTGGAGCTGCTTACACAAATTAAGCAGTATTTGTTCCATAGCAGGTTAAAAGCATGTGAGCCCCCCTTTAATGTATCTGATTCCCAGACTCATTAAAGAAGTTAAAAAATCCCTCATTGACCTAAGGTGGCAGCAGGATCTGACTGGAGAAGCACAGATTTCTTTAAAATAGTCAGTCTATAAATAGTCAGCCACACTTGTCAGTAATGCACAGAAAATCCCTGGACATGACTCAAAACTCTTCCTCATAAAGGTGATGGGCACATTCCTGGGCCAGATATTCTGGCTGCAAGAACTGTCCTCACCACTGGATAAGAACTTCATCATTCCCAGCAACCCATACCAGTAGAGTCCTGACTTCTCTAGGAGAGAGGCAAAGATCAGGTTTGTACAGATCAGACCTGATCAGCCAGACCAGGCTCTTCACTCCAAAGTGGTCAGAAGTCTTCAAATAATCTTCAAGTTCATGTATGACTATGGATATATTTTGTCAAGTAAGCAGAATTTTCTCTCCCAAGTCAATACTATTACATACATAGGAAACTATATATGAAATACTATTACATGTAAAGGGAACTACTTTCTTAGCAAAGAAAGTAGTTTCCTATAAAAACTAACTTTTATCACACACTATCCTGGTCAAACAGCATTTTAAGCTATGTTTGAAGATTGAAACACCACCACTGTAAACTTGCAAATGGATAATATGATACAGTGCTTTAACAATATTACTGCGAGATTACTCCATTCTAATTCCACCAAATCACTTCATGCTACATTTTGAAACTGAGATGTGAAAGGGCTATTACAGTACTGCATTCATAAATTCATGTTATGCAAAAGAAGTACTGACCTCAGGTCACAGAAATAATGCAAGCAGAATTAGAATTTTGCTCATTAGATCAGGTACAAAGTGAAAGATATTTCTCTTCACAATTTCTCAGAAAAGACCATGACACAATAAAAAATTTGTCAGTGGGATTTCTTGTAAATTGGGTATTTGCCATATTACTCAAGAATTCCATGTATCTCAGTCTCTTGGCTAACACAGAGTTTAAACAGGAACACCCACAGTGGTTTTTAGAACATACCAGCATATTTTATTCTAAAAACCACAAGGACAAGCCCTCTGCTTTACAAATGTACATGTACTTGTGTGTTTCATCTGGCTGACTGTAAATGGAGCTTTTCAGAGCTGAATCATTGCAGTTTGATGACACCAAATAAAGGGTAGTGGCTCATGCTCTCATGCAAACAAGTGGGCAAAGCAGAACGTCAGAGACAGAAATGAGCTGTGCTCTGTTGGGACACTGCTCCTCATCTTTTGAACCTTCTCAGAAGGGAAATTTGAGAGCATAGAGGAGCAGCAGGACAGAACAAACGTCAAATATATTTTGCAAAGAGCCTGAAGAAACCTCGCCTCTGTAGAGCATGGAGATCTGTTCATCCCACAGTGCAGACCCCATTAAATGAAGAGGATGGTGGGGACACCACTCGAGCTTTCTGTAAGACTCAGCATGGCAATTCAGGCTGTGATCCAAAGCCTGGGTGTGAAACCTCAACTCTGGTGTGCTGAGACTGCTCTTGAGACATAAGAGAGTGTACAAGCCTTACAAGGTAAAATCATGGACAAAGTGTACTAAACAAGATGTGAACAACAATCCAGTGATTAAGGGAAGAAACACTGGCATGAAAAGGGAACACGAAGCCAAAAAAATCCAACAAGAAAGAGAGAGCAAAGAAATGTCATGTTTTGTGCCACTTCTGCTCTCTGTGAGATCCCAGTGCTCCTGCAGATGTTGATGAAAGTGCTCTTCTCCTTTGACTACCATTCACTAAATTCCTGTTAGAGTCAGGGAAAAGCACTGGCACAAAAATGAGTGCCATACAGCTTCCTTTACGGCCCTCCACATGATTCACAAACAATTATTTAAAAGTTATAAAATTGTTCATTTGTGGGGGTGAGTCAGAGAACTAGCAAGTGACTCGTTTTCCAGACCATCTGTGTGGACATCACAGACTTTTGTCAGGATTCCTACAAGACCAAAACTATTTCTGAGACTGATTGCTTTATGACACAAACTCTGTTGTCAGCTGATTAAAAAGATACTGTAAAGGAGGAGAGAGGTGAGGCTCAGGGTACTGAGGACAAACATACACAGTTTCACCAACCATATTTACTTTTACACATACATGGTGGACATATTTCCAACAGCCTATTGCCACACAACTGAATGCAAACAACAGTTAGCTGATGTTGTGACAGCAAATAAACCCCCACACTGTTATGATTACAAGCATAAATACTTAAAATTATTGATTACAAAGATTAGTATTATCCACCATTTGGTAATACCTAAGAATGAATACAGCAAAACATTTTAAAACACCTGTGTTGGTATATACCAACATATGCTGGTGTGTTCTAAAAACCAGTGTGAGTGCTGCTGTGTAAATCCTGTGTTAGCCAAGAGATCTGTAAAGGTCTTCCAGGCACCTTAGCTTGTTTTTTCTCTGGGTTGATTTTTCCCCTTCAGAAACTTAATTGAGTACTAATAAAGGCATATCAGTGTTAAAGCTCTTTCTGGATACCAAATACTGCTAATAAAGTAAACATCACCCAAACAGGATATAATTTCTATCCATATGCTGCAGTCATATACTGCAGTGCACACTCTAAGCAAGTGAAAAGTAAACTTCATTTTTCCTAGAGCTTTATTCCTGTTCAGTCTTTAATGCCTCTTCTTTTTACAAAGTGGCTCATCATAGCATGTAGGTGGAATCTGGAAATGAAAGGCTCTTCCACAATCATGGTTATGCTGAATGCTGAGAAGTTAATTTTATTATTCATGCATTCCCAGAAGAGGCCAGAAGGACATGGGCATATCTACAAAACACATTCTGTACTTGTTTTCATATGGGGATTATTTCCCATCAGCAGGAAGGCAAAGCTTTATTGATCTGTCAGAAATCATCAAGGGGCCATTCACCCCTGTTGTGACGAAATCACAGTAAAACTACTTTTCAATGAATTTTTCAGATTGCAAAAAGCTGGTTAGGAACCAGAGGTAGAATGTAGTGCTCCAAATTCTGAAGTTTGTGGAATCTAGGATCATACTACAACACTACTATACATAATGTGCTTTTACTTATCTTTAGTAACAGCAGCATGATGGCAGTAAACTGTGACCAGGTTAAGAAATCCTGGCGTTTAACAGCATAAGAGCCAACTCTGGTTACATTTTTGGCATGAACTACCAGAGAATGCCTGTTTTAAAAAGCAGCTGCTACAATTACAGCTATAATGAGAGATTAGGCATGCCTTTGAAATGTACCTTCATACTCTCAATAGGTGTGCTTGCAACTCAAGGCAAACAACAGAAAATAAGCAATGTGAGCTAAAGTACACATTGTGACATAGAGAATACCAACCATCTTGTCAATCAGCTTTCAGACATGAAACAGATTCTTGAAGAGCTGTCTCTTAGCATTTGTGGTTTGCAGCAACCAATAGCCCAAAGCACTGGGCTGCCAATGAATAAGCAGGAAAGAGAATTGCTGGAGCAGCTGTGACATGCTGAGTCCTGCACACCACAGTGCGGTGCTAGAGACCAGGACAGGCTGGGGCTGCACTCCCGGGGACTCTGCAGCCTGTCTGGAGCACAGCCTGCTCACCACACTGCCCTCACCTTTACCTGAGAGAGGCCCCTGCTGGCTCACTCTGCACTGCCCATCCCATGTCACCCTTGAGCCAAGAATGACACAAGAACAGACGAGAGACTGAATTGCAAGAGGAAAAAAAGAAGCTTCAATACAAAGGATTCTTCAGCTTATGTAGACTGATACGATACATTCAGCTTGATTGGTTAGTTAAATAAAAACGTCTTTCTCACACACCATCTTTGAGAAAAACAGAAAGACAAAGTGGAAAAACATCCCTGCAGATTGTTTATACTAACAACTTACAACTTACTAACTACTAACAACTCTTACAACTCCTTAAAAATTCTCACAAGCCACTGTGAGAAACCATTGCTGTTTCTCTCTCCCAGGCTGTCATCCACATCCATACATGATGAACTGCAGGGATATACAAGTGGTGCACAAGAACACAAATTCTCTCCACCCTGTGCTTTTCTTTCACAGCACTCAGGTTCAGCAGTATGGGCAGCTCTGCAAGCTGCCAGCTCGCAGCCACGCCACACCAGCTCTAGGAAAAGGTTGGCACAAGTGTCACAGGGCACTGCCTGTTTGATCTAACTACAGCCTTGGACTAAAGCTTGCAGGCTCTGTGAAAAAATCCAGTCACTTGTTTTTAAATTTTAAAAGTTTAATAGTAATAAAATGGTTATAAAAATAGTAATATAATTAGAGTAATAAAAATGTGGACAATTTGGATTAGGACAATATGAGACAATAAAAACAAAGAGTTAGGGACAGTCCAGGTACCTCTTTTTGGGCAAAATAAGCCTGAAAAAGGACCCACGTTAACAGAGGATTAACCCTTAAAAACAATAGCCTGTTGCATATTCACACACCTCATACATGATGCTTTTTCTCTGAAAGATTTAGGTGTCCTGTGGCTGCTACTCGGTGGGAGTACCTCATTCCTTTCTTAAAAAAATATCCCACATACAGAGTTTCTATTTTAACTACAAAAATTACATTTTAACTACAAAACTCTATTTAACACACTACTTAATTAATACAGCATAACTTTCTAACATAACACATATAATATTCATTTTAATATTTGCAAAAAGCCCGTCATAAAATACACATTTTTCACAGTTCTGTCCAACAATAATGTTTATCAGCTTGCTCTTTACAATGAAACTCCCTGCTCCCAAAAAGGAGCCAGGAGTTTCACTGAGGTAGCAAAACACAGAAATATAGAGGGTGATTCTCAACTACCTATGTAAAGTTCAAAGTAATTTCTTGCTAACCTTGCCTCTTTAAAAACTTTCTAAACGTAATTTGGCACTGTATTTTAAGTTGACCACAGGAAGCACAAAACGAGAAAGTCCAGGAGCAGCCTTGTCTTCCCCTCAGGCACTTCCTGCACTAGTGACAAAAGCATAATGCAAAATTGCTAAGAAAGTGCCTGGTGTTTAGGTTACACTTTGTCTTCCTTTTAGGCAGGAAATATTTGTTCATTGAAAATCACAGCCTTGTGAAACAACAATGCCCACCTCTGCATCACTGTGTCTGGTTAGACTCTGAGCTTTTGGGAACATGTCTCTGATAAAATAAGTTAAGGAGTAAACTCAGATAGAGAATGACCCAAACCAAATCTCTGGTTTTCCTCCCACTCTTCAAGCACACTGGGTGCTTAACAATGATATTTTTTTTAGGAAATAAAATTACCTATCCTCCACTCCACTAGCCTTGTAATCTCTTTGCTAAAGGAAGAAAAAGCTCAAAGGTCCCTTTAAGGAGAAAGCAGATAATTACAAGCAGACACAACAAACAATTGAGAAGGCCACAAATTGTTCCCTGATAGTCACACTTATGCAATGTGCCCGATCAAGTTAACAGTGAATTCCCTTTTCCTGCTCAGACAAGTAGGCAATAAAGGCAAGAATATGCAAAAGACAAAATATTCACAAAACCTTTTTCACAAGTATTAATCTCTTCTTTTCCTTCCCATGCTGTCTACAAGACAGTCTTGTTTTCAACTCTGTTTAAGCAGAATCTGTAATACTCAAAGTCTCAATGTACATTTGCTCCAGCTATGACTTGAGAAGTAAGAGTTTACTGATAAGTAAGAGTTTGGTGTGTGTTAACAATTCATTTTTCACCTCTCCTTCATTTCCATAGAGAGAAGAGGAGCATGCACACAGCAGGCAGACAGAGCATGCTTTGTTTTAGATACCTGACCTGGATGACTGGAGAAGCAGGATCTTGAAGTGTCTGCTCCGTAATCTGGACACAGCATCTGATCTGTGCTGCACATCCAGCAGGGATGCTTCTCTGCACTGCTCCCTATTCTCACTGAAATCTCCACTTCCTAAGTCATCAGCACACTTCTCTACTGTTCCCTCAGCTCCTGACAATCTTGAATGAGAGAAAACTAGGCAGCAAAGATTATGTCCTTAACTATGAGGGGTTTTGTATTTGTATTCATACAACTGACAAAGGAAGAGGAGAGGAATAAGAAAAATCAACACTTGACTTAGTGTTTACCATAGGTTTTAGTGAAAATTTCAGGATGTTCTCACAGCTCATTGGAAGAGCAGGACACAGGTTTTCACTTTAGGTGAACACAGAGTCTTTACAGTCTCCCATTTCATTATGGTTGTTACCACAAAGGCAGGATCAGTGTGCATGCTTCTAATGTTCAACACTGTCCACAGAGCCTTCAATACTCCTTCCTCCAAAAGTCCCAGCCATTTCACTGAGCTCTTGCAACTGGGAGGGCTTTCCTGTCACAAAAGGAAACACTGGCTATGTTCAAACCCTCCAGCAAAAAGTAACTGACTCTTCTGTGTTACTACAGAGGGTATTTTTTAGAAGACCTGGGTAAGTGTTGGGCAAACTGCAGCAGGAGAATCTTGCTTGTGCCAAGAGATTTCAGAGTGCAAAAGACAGATAAATGTATAGGAACCAGACTTGGGCTCCAGCTGTAACAGCATTTCTCTCCACACTGACAGACAGATGCTGTGCCTGATAAAAGCAAAAATCCTGCAGGGAAAGCAGCTTTCTAAATCACCTTCTGAGGCACAAATCAAGGAGTTCCGGGACTTTGAGTACTGCAGCTAATGGGCACACAACAAAAGGCATGAACAGGTCCTGGGGCAAGTACAGATAAGCCCTTTTAAATGCCCACGGTCTTTCTAACAGCATCCTGGTAACATCAATTCAAACCACATCAGTTCCTCTAATAATCCACATTAAATAGTTCTAATGCCTCATTCCTACTGCAGGAAGCTCTTTGCCTGACTTTTCACTAACAGGTGACCCACAGACATACCCCACATTGTCAGTCCTCTCTACACTGTCCTTTCATCAAGGCCTAACTCCACTGACATTATTCCTCCATGTGATAAACCCACCATGCTCAATCTGCAAACACTTCCAGATTGAAACTTTCTGCTGCAGATGCTGAGAGCATCCATAACCTCATGATCACACAACACCAAAAGTGACATGAGAACGTGTGCCCGCAGCAGTGTGTCAAGGACACCTGGATATTGTATTTGGCTGCCTCCAGATGGAGGAAGGAATGGTGAATCTGACTCCATGCTCTCAGAAGGCTAATTTATTATTTTATGATACTATATTTTATTAAAGAATGCTATACTAAACAATACTAAAGAATACAGAAAGGATACTTACAGAAGGCTAAAAAGATAATAATGAAAACTTGTGACTCTTTCCAGAGTCCTGGCACAGCTTGGCACTCATTGGCCATTGAGTCAAAACAACTCACACCAGAATCCAATGAAACAATCACCTGTGGGTAAACAATCTTTTAAAGTCTTACTGAAAATCTGTAAATCTTCAGTTTCATCATTCTGACTGTTTATATGGTAGGTAAATAAAATACACAAGAAGGTGAATATATCTATAATTTATTTGGAGGAATACAACAGGGTATCATTCTCCTACATTCTCAGGCATGCCCTCTGAGATGAGAATCCTATCTCTTAGCAAATATATATCCAGGTAATTGTCTCCCTGATGATGCAAGTGTTCCTTAATACTACAGGCAACATTCTGTTCCTGATGCTACTGATTGACAGACCCACAAAAAGCTAGGGGAAAACAAGACATTACAACTGCTGTTAACTCTCTTTGTTGGACAATGCTATGCTTATTTTGCTCTCAAAAAATTGAGATTTTTAGGCGCAAATGTGTCTCAGAATGTGTGTATTACACCTAAAGACTAATTCTTCTAGGTTGGTTTTTTCCATTTCCATACAGCCAACAGCATTCTGCTTTACAGGTAAGAAGTACTACTTCCTGTACACAAAGCCATGTAAAATGGTATTTCAGGAAATAATGGATTTTTTTTAACCTACAAAATAAATACCACACCCCGAACACACCCCCTGACTTGTTTTCTGTTTGAGACTCATAGACTGCCTGCAGGTACTGATGTCCTCATTATGCCTCTGGGAAAGGTGATAAATCTTATCAAGAAGTAATTAGGACAGAGAGCAAACTCTACTGTCAGCTGAGCCGAGGCAGATATATTCTGTTAGAGTTCCTTCTCCAACACTTCCCTCTCACCACTGCCTACTTACCAGCTAAACTGACCAAATGACTCAGTCATTGCAACAAAATGATGTAATGCATAAAAACTTTGAACTAGTAACCTCCAATATTCTTTGAATGCTCTGGAATAACCTCTGCATTAGTCAGGGAGCAGCAGGTACAGTTTGCTGCTGCCTTGGTGAGTCATGAACAAAAAAAACTTGGCATCTCCCACAGGTTTGTGTTACCCTCCTCCTCATGTTCTTCCATGACAAGCCAATGTTTCCCAAACTGGGCACGTAACAGGAGCACATCTGTGATGCTGCCTGCATCCCTGCTGATCCTGCCTCTGACTCACTCATGTGTGCCCCAATCAACCAGAGCTCCTGCTCTGTCTCCTCTGTGTTCACATACACCTAGCCAATAAAAAGGTGCATTCTGCCTGGGATATTTATCCAGCTAACCTTCACCTGAAGACAATCTGAGTGGCTAAGCAACCTTATGCTTCCTGTAGCTGTTTTGGGTCTGCAGAGTTCCAATTTCTCATGAAATCCATTGAATTACAAACAGCACTTTCCCAGTCATGTAATCTTTACTAGCTTAAACAGCCCTTCTGTAAAGAGGCAAACTTCAAAACCTACCACCTTGAAAGATTTCTGAAAGTTGCTCCTTCAGGCAGTAGCACTGTAGATTAGCACCAGACCTGCTCAAAATATCTGCATTTTTGTCCACACCAAATTGTCTCTTACAGATCCTTCCTTGCAGAAATTGCAAAAGAACCTTTTGAAAACTTTTCACCTATTTAATACAAGTACTAAATGTAGTCTAAAGACATCTGGCAGTGCCTAGGAAAGTGAGGCATAATTAGTATCAAGAAAGGCAAGGTAGGATGGCCCACTGTCTTTAACTGCAGACTGAAGTGGATTCAGTCAGCATTTAGTTGAATGTATCACTGGTAAAGACTGAAAAGATGAGGACAGTTTGGTTTGGCCTTTGTTGTTTGGGGTTTTTTTAAATAAAGACAGAACTGGTCCAAGAGCTGAGCATAAGAGAGTCAGCATCTTTCAAACAAAAAATGCCAGATGTTTTCCTCTTGCCAATGCAGCACTCTTGGAGCTGTTTTTTGTCTCAGTGACTGCTCAATGGACAGGTATAAAGATTTATTGCTCTTGAAACGTCAGTTTCATAAAACTTTATCTTCCTGACACAAAACACGGAAGCAAACGTTTGACATCCTTCCTGGTTTTCTGATGCTGTATAAGTCTGCATGGATCATCAAGACAAAAAAAAAAAGAAACTGCAGCAATCCCACAACAGTCCCAACAGGCAAGTTTATGTGAGGTAATACTGTGCAAAAAGCTCTTAAGTAGAAAGAACTCCCAAGAGCACTCTTTTCTTCTCTATACAAAAACCAAGAGATTTTAAAGTTCTAGTTACTAAAAAATGTAACTCAAAATTGCAAACAGCTTTCATAAAAGATGCCTGGCAGAAGACATCTTAGTATTTGCTGAACTCTAACATAAAAAAGTATTTACTTATTTTAAAGCTAAATACCTGGAAGCTGACAAGACCAGGATTTAGGGCAAGCTGTGCTGTTTTACTCACCAGCTCCAGTAAGCCCAGAGTGCTATCTCTCAACAACACAGGCCCAGATTTCTTAAATCTGAGGTGGAATTAAAAGGAATTAGCATGTTCAATTAAGAAAAAGAACCTGCTGTCATCTATGCAGTCGGGACTGTGTGTGTATTTGGACAGCAGAGCTGGTTCAATGCTTCTCTGGCTTCTACAATTTATACAGTTACATCATAGTGGTCAATGAGCTTAAATGAAAAAAGAACAAATATTAAAGAGTAAAAATGTCAGTTTCTTACAGTGCTGAATGAAGCAGCCTCACTAACTGCATGTGCCCTTTGTAAGCAGGCAGTGACATCTTGGCTGACACATCCATGGTTCCCAACATCCTCTGAGTCACAAGTGAAGCTCCAGCTCCTGCACATCCCCAGTATCCGGTTTGCAACAGGGCTGTGGGAGAGACTAACAAGGGAGAAAGGCAAAGAGCTGAGCAATGAATTTCCTCTGATCCATACACACTGGGCCATTTGCATCACCTCCTGCTCAGGTAGGAAAAATCCAAGCTCTCCATCACTGAGCATCTCCAATGTCTGCCTTGTATCAGCCAATTTCTCTTTCTCAACAGCAGCTTTGGGGACTTCCATTTCCTTACCCTTAAATATTCAGATATCCTGATAGTGTTTCAGCTTCATAAAAATCAGCTCAGCATCTTTGCACTGCTGGTCCTTTATGAGCATGACCTCATTTTAGAAAGCATTGGAGAAGGCAAATATTAGAACTACACCTTGCCATGCCAACTTTCAACAAAACAGATGCTCATTAACCCACGCTAACTGTTCCTTACAGAACTTCTCCATTCCCTTGGTCTCTTTGCTCAGCAAGCAGCAGAAATGGTTTGCTGCCAGAACCACTAGTGGCTCAGTAAGCATTCCAGCTTTCCCACTCAGCATTCCAAGCAGAGGAATCAGCCACAGAGGGTTTTTTTCCTTTCCTCTAAATAACACACTCATATGAAAGTTTGCACATGGCAAGCACTGCACATATTTTGGGAGGATAGGAAACATCTGGCAAGCAGAGGCTGGAGCGATGGAAATCGCTCTAATTGGTTCCACAGAAGACAAACTACAAAAGAGGCCACGAGGTGAGGACATTCCTGAAGTTAACACATTCATCACAGCAAGGAAAAGCTGCAAAGTAAACTCGAACTGCCTGCTGTGACAACTCCAGAAGCTTTTTGCTGAGCCCAATGCAAATAACTGCTCTAACTTCCTAACAATGAATTATAGCAGTAATTGCCCAAGAACAGAAAGAAGGAGTCTCTCCATTGCTAGTAGCAATATAGGAGTAGATATTCTGGACCAAAAAAAAAAATAGATCCATCTAATTCTGTGTCTTACCTAAGGGAGGTCAGGTCCCAACACCAACTTCCTTAAAAAAAGATAAATTAAAAAAAAAAAGCCCTACAGATAATAGCTTTCCTTAGAGAGAAAGAGAGCTAACCTGGTTATCAAATTTCTTTTGTGCAATTCCCCATCACTTTCAGCCCAAAAGGCCAACACCCACTGTACTCTCAGTGATCCCCATGGCTCCAATGCCTCTCTCTGATGTGAAAAATCACCACCAGAGCCTCTTAAAGATCCAGCTCCCACTTCATAACCTTGGCCAATATCTGAGCCTGTAGTTTTATAACTAGGAAAAATTCATCCTTCAGCAAGGAGAATAAAAAGATAACCACAGGAGGGGACTGCTGGTGAGACAGGATCAATCAAAAGTGGAGATTTCAATCCTAAAGAAATTCTCTCATGTGGGGTTTAGAGAACAGCCTCTCCCAACTGCAGGCAAGATACAAGTGGGATTTATGGCTCAGCAAGCTGCCTCCTATCCACAAGGACTTGCCTGCTCTGAAGGAAATTTCTCCAAGATTTAGATACACAGTACTGCAAGAGCCTAGCCAAATAAAAGCAAGAATTGCTAGGCATAGGTGGTCTTTCTGAGACTGGAGAAATCCTTTGGAAAGGATTATGGGCAAACTCCTACCAACACCAAGCACCTGTGGGCTGTCCCCTCTGACACAACTCCCAGGGTTTAGTGAGGGTCCTCAGAAGTCTGGCAGTGCCCTGGAACCCATCTGAGCCAAGTTTGCAGCTGCCTTGAAGAATCCACATGGCACAATCTTTCTCACTCAGTTAAACACAGATGAAGTACAACTGCATTTTTCCAGTTTCCATAGAAAAGCAGCACTGAAAGTGACACTTTGGCTCAGCTTTCCTCTCATTTCTGTTTTGTAGTCTAGTTTCTTCAGACACAGCAGCCAGATCTAACATACTTAAGAGGAGTAGCCTCTTCTGAATCCTATCCAACCTGAAATACTGGATTTGTTGGCCAGAGGCCCAGGTGAGGCTGTAACTGTGACACTACATGCAATACCTTCACTTAACCTTTTCCCTCCCAAATTGCCAGAATGTATTTGAGCTATTTTGACATCCTAGCAACAAAGATCACTTCATATACAGCTTTTTATTTCACTTTCCATTCGAGCATGCCTAATGCAGTGCTCTGCAGCCACTACCTCAGTGCAGTCCCTTCCAAGCTCTGAGTCAGAGGCTGTGTCTTGCAGGGCTCAGTCTCCCCAGAGGCCCCAGGGCCAGAGGCTGCTGTGCCAGGAGCCTCCAGGCTGTGCTGGGGAGGGGCTCAACAGCACCCTCACCTTTGGCCAGCTGCTCACTCTGTTCCACCCTTCCTGACTCAGCCTCAAAGAACGGCCAAGGGAACAACGTCCTTTTTGTACTATTTCTCCAAATAGGAGCCTGTAGGACTAGGCACAAAGAGATTTATGGAACAGATTTATTTTCAGAGAATCCTGCTACTTCATTCCAAGGTGTTTATAAACATTTCTTCAGCCATGCCACAACTAGCTGACTGAAAAAAAAAATCAACAAAAAAAGCTAAACTAAATAAAATAAATTTCCAGGACACATCAGCAGTTGTGAAAGCCATTGTCTTTAAACACAGCAGCTTTTGGGGAGTTTCTCTCCTTGGCTGCTTATTGGGGAAAACATTTTCTTCCATATTCAGGAAGAAATTTTAAGAAGGTTTCATTTGCCATAAAAAACTCTTACAGTAATACATGTAATTCCTTATGCTAGCATTTTTAGAAGGTGACTTTTCTGAAGTTAATCATTGTGTTGGTTTGAAATAGCATGAAAGCAAACAATGCACATGTATTCTGGGTAGGGTCACATCTGGAGAAAAACAGAATTTGGGCAAGCTGGACAAAGGTGCTTCTAAAGCTTTCTCTTTTCTTATGCTTAGTGCACACTGGATTGTATGACAATTTACAGTGGGAGAGACCTTAGGGGGTCTCTGTTCCAAAATCCTTCTCCAGGCAGGATCACCAGCCATTAGGTCAGACCAAGTTGCTCAGGGCTTTATTCAGTCTGATCTTGAAACCCTCCATGGACACAACCCCTCTGAGCTACCTGTTCCAATGCTTCTCTGTGACAAAGTCCCCCCTTACACATACCCACACAAATGTGTCTCTTCAAGCACAGAAATTCTTCTTCTGGCATTTTCCTCCCTTAGTTTCCTAGGTGTTGTATAAACATACACATCCCTGCTCTCATCTCACTCCTCCTTGCCCCCTTGTTCCTTTTGATCACCCTTGACTTCTCACTTTCACCACACCATCCTCCACATCTTCCTTTTGCTTAGAAATGGTGCTGGGATTTCTTGCTCTTGTCCTCTCATCAGTTTGCTCATTAAATCTCAGCAATAAGAATGCAGGTGCATGCGAAGAAAGATCCCATGCCACCTTTTCTACTTGAATTCCTCAGTGCAAGATGAAGGATGGCCAGAACTTTTCCACTCTGCAGGTAACTGCATCTACTGGAGTCTCTCCTTCCTCATTCCAAAGCATTTCCCATGGTGTCATAAAAAATCCCTCATGAGCAGACATGAAGAATAAAAACTGCCTTTCCTTGAGCTCCTGCCCTGGACACCACCAGACACAGCAGTGTCTGACACAGCCACAATTTCCACTGTGAGACAAAACTATCACAGCTCCTGTGCCATGTGCTAACTTCTACAGAACTTCAGGCAGATGTGATCCAGCTGTGTAAACCATCCCTGAAGGAATTCCAGGTGAATAGTAGCATGAGGAAAATCCTGACAGATTGCTTCCCCACCCAAGGGGAAAAGGATTTCAACAGCAACAAAAAAGATTACAGACTGGGATATCCCAGCCACCTTAAATCTGACTTGAGCAGTCAAGTCTTACTTTGGGTGACTCAGGGTTACTCAGCTATCAGGACAAATTATCAAATCAACCCTTTCACTCTGACACCAAGAAATAATGATGCTCGTGACACTTCTTCCTGTTCACTTGCTTGCCAAACAACCTTGTTGATATCTTATTTTATATAACTTTTAAGGCATAGAATATTCTTAGGCATCTCCATTTTTGTAGCAGAGGAAGGACTCCCTCTCTCTGAGTAGAGTGAAAAAAATCATGAACTAACCATAACCCCATTCCCTCCCTCCTTGCACCACTGGGGTGGTGGTAGAGCTGAGAAGGAGGGAGGAGTGGCAGGAAGGTGTTTTTAAGATTTTAGTTTACTTCTCATTATCCTGCTCTTCATTTTGTTAGTAATAAATCAATATCTCTAATTCAAGCCTGTTTTGCCTGGGACTGTACTTGGTGAGTGATGTCTCCCAGTCCTTATCTCAACTCATTAATCCTTCCTTATCTTTTCTCTCTGCTGTGCAGGTGTGGAGGGCAGTGGTAGAGGGGCTTTAGTGGGTGCCTGGCATCAGCCAGGACCAATCCCCCAAACAAATTAACTTGCTTTCCTCTCAAGTGATCACAAACAAGCAGTGGCTGTTGACATTTCTCAGAGAAATTTCTGCAGGAGCAAAATTTTGTAAGTACATCAAAACCATCAATGTACATAAACTCAGTAGAAATGTAATATTTTAAAGTCAATACATTGACTACCTGGGCAACTCTACAGTGCAGAGGAGGTAGCCCCTATGCCCTCTGCTTGCTTTAAGAAGCAGAGGAGCTTCAGTGCAGGTAATACAAACTAATCTATGGAAAACCAGTGTGAGCCAGGCCTATGCAATGCTGAATGAAGAACTGGGAGTTCAGTGAGTCAGCCCAACAGCCCTCCACAACCAGGGGTTCAAACTGCCAAAAACAGACAACAAAAAGTAGAAGAACACAGTGGCTCTGATCTCTGCACAAGGATAATGCAGAGAGAAAGGTAACTACAATGACCAAACGAACAGGAGCTCATGAGGAGCTGAGATTTCCATCAGGAGCAGAGAAAGGGTACAGGAGATTGGAGGGATTACAACACAGGTTAACAAACTCACAAAGGCAATAAACAAGTTGAATATGCAGCTCTCACCATGTGTAATTTGCCAAAGCCTATAACTGTAGGAGCAGGGGTTCCTGCAGAAACTAGCAGCAAACTGGGTTAGAGCAGATAAAACACTTTTTACACTATGAGCAAGAAACTCCCAGATCCTGCTACCAGCAGAAGCTGTGGAGGTGATTGCACTCAGCAGGTTCAAAATGGGACCAAAAGCATGGAAAAACAGATCTGTAAGCAGCAAATACAGGACCAGACAGGGACAGTCATGGCCCCTGGGAGTGCAGGAGGACTGGGGCACAAAAGCATCCAGGCTTGTAAGCTTTTCTCAAAGCAGCCTTTGCTATTGCTCCCACAGAGTTCAGTTACTGGCCTAGATGGACTGTGGGTCTGACCCATTAGGGCATTTCTCATGTTACATTTATTCCCCTACACAAATCTCTTGGCTTTTATTGGATCCAAAGCCAAGCAGAAGACTGAAATTCAGAACTTCAATTAGTGCACTGTTTTGGTATTCACACACACCCAGAAGATCCTGAATGGATGTTACTTTCATTACACATATTTCTGGATTATCTTTTTTTTCCATTGAAATGTGGGCTGTCTTTTGGGAGTCAGCCAGCTGCCTTCAGGAGACAATGCTGCTGAGCTGCTGTCAGCTGCTGCACTGGAACAAAATACCATCTGACAGACAAGAAAAACAATTCTTAACTTACTTACCATGAACGTGCCAGAGGTTAGCACCAGTGTTAGTTGTGTGTTGGACAAGAAAGTGCTCTCTTATACAGCAATCAGCTTGGGAGAAGCTAAAAAAAAACATAATTGCAGAGTACTGTGCAGCCACCCTCCTGCATGTGAGCATTTCTATATGGGAACCATAATTTCAAAGTTATAAAAAGAGTATTTAAGAGAAATCAACTCATCAGCAAAAAATCTGTCCTCTGAGTAAAGCTCAAAATTCTCCATTGATAGACAGACAGCATCTTTCCCTGCTAGAGAGTGGAAATAGTAAAGTAACTTGGAGAATAGACTTGTATTACTAGAAATCATTTAATAGCAAAAACTTTATGGAGGCTTGACTTTAAAATTATTGCTTCTCACAAGACCAGAAAACCTGGGAGATCACACCAGAATTAGAAAGTGCTTGCGTGACATGTCTGAGATTGAGCTGCATACCTTTCCTTCCTCAAAAGACTATTTTGATAGCAGACTTAGTGCAGCTTATTTACAGGTTTGCAGGTCACTTTTTAACTTGTCCAAGCATATGCCAGGCATGTGTGCAGCAGCCAGATAACTTATAATTTAAGCAATTTCTGAAAACAACATGCAGAAACAAACATTTAATACAGATGATTATCACTTATACTTTGATTTTGGCTTCATACTACTATCTTTGCATCACTGTATTTAATTACACTCCACATTTCCTTCATGAGTCATCGTTGCATAACAAACCTGATAGCCACTTTATGGGTGTGTTGCAGGTTTGCACAATTAACTGAGTCTATTGGACTGGAAATGACGATTTGTATTAACAGAAAAGATCATGTGGCTGCACAGTTTGTGGGTGTTGGTTTATTAGAATGGAAAGTGCCAATTAGAGAAGGAGAAAACAAAGACAAACTAATGATGTTTTAAAGAGAAGTACCTGTGACTTCCTGGAAATGCTCAAGTTTATCTGGGATAGCATTCCCAGGTGCTATATTACAAATAAAATTATGTTTCCTCTGTTCATAAGCACGTAGGAATCACACAGGAGGAAGCACAGGCAATGGAGGGAGAACAAACCACAGAAAAACCCAGGAACAGGACAAGAATTTCCATGCCAAGGCCACCACCACTGTCACCCCCACCTTGCAGCTCCTGCCCAGTAAAATCTGCTCAGTTTGGTCACACAAGAAGCTGCTCTGCCCTGAACCCATAAAGACATTCAGCAGATGCCAGGAGGAGGAGAAAAGGCTTCCATCAACAAATTCCAGCTCCCAAACCTGCAGTGAGCCCACAGAGGATGGAAGAGAGTGCAGGCTCAAGAGAACAGAAATTTCTTGACTTGTGGTTGCAGGCTTTGGCCATGCAGGTGCAGCCCCACCACCCAGACCCTGCAGCACTGCTCTCCCTGCACAGCTATTTCCAGCCATGCAACAGGAATATTTTTCTCCTCTCTATATTTTAAGCTCAACAGCAAATTCAGTTCAATCATACTTTATTCTTCATACCTACTTTCAACATCTCAATCTCATTACCACAAACCCTTCCTAAAAATATAAACACCACATGCCTCCAAACTGACTAAAGATTATATATTCAACTAAGGTATTCACACCATTTTGATTAACAATTAAAAGGCTATAAGACAGCACAAACACCATATAATTTAAGTAGTTAAAGATGTGCTAAAAACTCAAGTTATTTAGTTGCTCAAAATTCCCATAATTATTTTGCAATGTACTTAAACCCAAGAAATTTCATAAATTAATTATCCTTCATAAATTTCTTAAATTTTAACACAGAAGTGACCTCAGTATTTGAAAAAAATCCCACAATTGATATAGTTCAATGTGGTAATTAAAGGAGGAAAAAGTATTTTTAGGTGGAGTTTTTGGGAGAGGCTGAGGGTAGGAGTGGAGAAATATACAGAATCAGATTGGTCCCTTAATTTGTATTTTTATAACTGAGAGACAAGATTTTAAATACTTCTAAATAGAATTAAATAGCTGATAGCTATTTTAAATATCTAAGAGCCAAAATTCAGATATGTTGATTAACTTATTTCCCCAGCAAAATCATCAGGTTCTATAGAGATCACTTCTCAGAAAATTAGTGTTTCATTAATAGGCACAAATCCACTCAGGTGAGTAGGGCATTAGGCTCTGGAATTAAAGATGTCAGTGATAAATGGACATTAAAACACATGTCAGATTTTGACATGCAAAAAAAACCCCAGAAGCAAGTTCACCAGCACTGTCTCAATTTGTTGGGGGTGTCTGTGGTACAGGATGAGCAGTGCAAATACAAACACACATCTCAAAATACAAATGCTTGGCAGACAGTTGTGTCCCCTTCCACATGCCCCACATAGGCAGAATCTTAAATATGAGTAAAATTAACTTTATACTACTTGGGAATCAAGTTACCAAACTATTAATTTCTACAATGATACACTTAGAACTGTTTCCAAATACTGCTTCTATATATACAGCTTTTCCACTGAAATTACTGGTTCAGAATGAGAACCAGATGAGCTCTACTCCCACTGTCCTTCCTGCTCAGTCTGCTCTTACCTCCCTGACTCACCAAAGCCACTCACTATTCCACCCTCAAATCTTGCAAAATCTGTGCAATCTCCTTACCCTGCTTTCAGAGGTCTCAAAAATACCCATGTGATACACAAGACATCTCAAGCTTCCCTGGGTGATGTTTTTTTTAACATCCTGCTACAATTATAGGTCACTTTTGCCTACTCTTTCTTCTGTAGAGATCACAAGGATGGATATTGATGATATTTTTTAGGGAATCCATTCAGTGCAGCTACAGTTCAGGTGGAGTTCTGGGTGGCCCAGAGCACCAAAAAAAAGAGTTTGTGAACTGCTGACCCTTAGCACAACAAAGTGCCTGGGGACTGTGGCCCAGCCAGGGGAGGGACACAGAGACAGCAACACAACCCCTGGGCTTTTTCATGCTTAGACTGCAAGGATACAAAGGCCCCTTTGTTTGGGGTCCCTTCTCAGAGGCACCATCTCAAGCTGTTATTTTGTTATTTAGTTATTTTGCCAAGATTAAATGATTTCATGGATCAGGATGTCTGAGACTGTGATGGGAAACCTGGTGTGACTGTGGAAATGTGGGTGTGCAGCTGCACAGGGGCCTCAGTCCCTGCTCAGGTGTCACTGCCAGACAGGGACATTTCCTTAACATACTCTATAAATAAACTATTTTATCCAAAGAATGGACTATGGCATTTTATCTTTAATAGCTAAAAATGATAGAACAAGGCACAGAAAAACAAAGAGCTGACTCCTACCATTACTGCCAGTCCCAGTGAAGCTTACTGTCTAATTATGACTGTAAAAGACTGATGACTTCTAGGCTTGCCAGTACAAATACACAGCAGTTACAGAATCTAGCAATATTTAGGAATTTTTCAAGAGTTCCTGATTGGTCCTGAAAACAAGACTCTAGTTGTTTTGAAGGAGAGACACCTCTACCTGCAAAATACTGTGTGTGAATGCATCCAATAGTTGTCAGGCTTTGCCACAATGTCTATCTATGTACTGAGTCCAGTGAGATGACCATGACAAAAAAAAAAGCACATTGAAAAAGAAATAGTGTAGTAGACAAAGGTAACAGAATACAGCAGGTTCTTGTGAAGGCTGAAAAGGAACTTTAGTAGTGCTGCAGACCCTAACCCTGCATATAGATGGATTCCTGGAACTTCCCCCAAACTCTCATTATGCACAACACTACAGTTGTGTGAAATACCGTGCCTAAAGGGCATAAAAACACAACTGAGCCGTCAGCTGACAAGTCCTCTGGCTCTGCACAGAAGGAGATGGGATGCACCAGAGTAGCTAAACTGGGATTTGAGTCAGCTCCTCTGTTGATGTGCCCAGCGTACTGTGCCAGTGGAACATCTCTGGACACTGCCCTAAAAGCACACAGTGCCCTAAAAGCACACAATGCCCTAAAAGCACACAATCTTAGTGGATTAAGTGAGCTCCAGGTATTTCACCAGACTAAAGCTCAGCTTCCTGATGACCAGTTTACATGCACGGTTTACATGCCCGAGAGCAAGAATGAACTCAGTTTGGGAGGACTGTGTAACAATGTCTCTACAGCAAGAGGAAGGAGGTAACACTTCTTGTGAGTTGTTCAAGTATGGATGGTAAAAAACAGATGTGGCTGTGGCCATTTCTGGGAAACACAAGTGTGAACAACCAGCTATTTTTAATTTATCGAGTTCCATTCCAGTCTAAGCTGCTACAGACTGTGTCAATATTTGTGTCCTTTTTTGATCTCTTCCCTCACTCAGCTTATGCTTATGTGCTGAAAAAGTCTGAGCACATGATTACCCCATTCAGGCAACGTGCCTTTGAAATGGCTTTTTAATCTAGACTCTCCACTCCCTGACAGACTGAATTTTGCAGTATGTCTGTATTCGCTGTCTAGACACTTGAATATGCTAACCTCTAATTTAGCCCTCCTTTACTGACCCATGAGTTTCCTCCCTTCTGTGGGTCTTCTGGCTAAACTGGAAATGCAAGACACTCATTCTGCCCTACACCTGGCTGTTGCAACTGCATTCATACAAATCTGACCAGTGAAGTATGCACATGTTCCTCATTCACAGCAACAAGGAATCCTTACTCTGAAAAGGTTTTGTTGCACTCTCCTAAAGCTGCTCCCTTCTTCCTGGTCCCTAGACTCAAAGAACAGCACAGTTCTTTCCTGAAAGGATTCAGGATACAATCCAGAGATGAGGGCCTGAGCTGAATCTTGTAAGCAGAAATAAATCACTGTACACTCAGTTATGTAAACAGAAAATTATGGAAAAGTGTAACTGAAGTATAAAAGGGAATGAAAAATACAGATGCATTCCAACAGCAGCTGTGCTGCCCGAAATCCCAAGGTCCACCTAATCCAGTATTGCCCTAGCATGGGTTAAAAAAAGGAAACAAATGTTTAGGGCAGTGGGCAACCTCCCCTCCCAGTTCCCAGCAGTCTGATACAAGGCACTTTCCCTAGAGCCTTAATGGATTTTTCTTTCATCAGGCTTTCTGTGACTAGTTTTTGAAGCAAGTAAAACTTCTGGTATTTGCAGCATTGAGACAGAGATGTAATCAAGGTACACAGACAAGAACTCACAAAAGCCATGCTGTATTTCCACTTTTAGATAGTATGTTTGCATCACAAACCACTTCCACATGCCTGAAGCATAAAAGATTTGCTATCTGTGTCAGCTTCTGCAGATGGCTTAAGAGACAAATTAGCATTATCCAATTGCTTTAAAGTCTTGTATAGGGACAATTCAAACAAAGACTGAGTAATGGCCCCTGTTCAAAGCTGAATTTCAGCATCAGGTCTGTACAGTTGCACCGTAGTTTACACTTGTTATGTGAGAGTCTGCACTGCTGATCTGTGAATGCCTTAAACTCATTGTCTCTGCCCCTTCCCTTCATTCCTCTGTCCCACAGGAAGCACCACAGGACACCATCCAGCATGCTCTGTGCAGTAAGAATAGAAGTATAAAGGTTAACTGCTTATAACTTGGGAATATTCTTCCACTCATGTACCAGCACATCATTTACAGCCACTGCACCAATCTCTGACTTCTTGTCAGTTCAGTGAGGCTGCAGCAATTCTCATGTGTCCCATATGTATTGTTCTTCCCCCTGGAATAAACATGCTTGAGTTGCTTTCCCTCAGTTCAGGGTGGGACATGTTCAAAACTTAGGTAACTAAGAATTTTCTTATCTCCATCGTTTGCTTACATTTTCATGTCAGAGAGTACCACCAGAGTCCTTAACCTCAACGTTTGTATGTAGATCCACTCAGGCAGATTAGCACAGAACAGAACAGGAGGTAAGTACCTGAGTAAGATAAAATGCAGCTACATAAGGATTGCATGGTTTAACTCCTACTGTGCACATCCTGCTTCTGCTTGAGGCAAAGGGTGTGATTTTTAGGTAAGAGCCACATGATAACTCATTTCTTTTGGAAGTCAGCATCCAAGCCAAGGCCATTGTCTTGAATTTTAATCTGTTGAATAATGACAGAATTCAGGACTTCTCATGACGGAAAGACAGATTCATAAACCACCTTCTGCACTGCATTTTGCTAGGTTTGGTCGTCCCAGGCAACGTCTTACTAAAGTGTTCAGAAAGGCTACATTTGAAATAACTTGTGACACATGATCTTGGCTGTGCAGAAACACCTCTGGAGGTGCAACAGAAATGCATCCACAGCACCTCACTCACATAACTAGTCATGCAAAAACTAACACCACAGCATCCAACTTGCACTTTGTTTACCTCTCTTCAGGAAAGCTTTTCCTCTCTGATGACTGACCACAATTACCTTTTGTAGTCATTAACAAGGCCAAAAAGAAAAGTGTCTAAGCTACTCATTCCCTTTCAGGCAACCAGACAAGAGGCATGCTTACCAGAGAGCATGGAAAAAAAACCCCCAAGCTTCCTGCTCAAGAGCATCTACCACAAATAAGTATGATTAAGCAATAATACAGCAGCAGATACTGTAAAACAAAGATGCTGTTTATAGAAGGCTTAAAAAAATCACAACAATCTAAAGAAGAGCTTTATCTAACAGGAGCTTTATCTATATTAAAATACATATCTATTATTTTCCACTAAGTCTTTCAGTATTAAGTTTTCTTGTAATTTTCTAGCTTCTTAAAAAGATTTTGCCTTTTGCTTCTCCAGCTGCTGCTTTACACGTATGCCTTTCTCCTCTCAAAACAAACAGAAGGAAAAACTGAAAAATTTAAGTGTTGAAAACAGGAAATATGAAGGGGACTGAGATCATTGGAAGGGGACTGAGATCACTGGAAAGGTCCAGGCTGCAAAGCAAGCTACAAACAGGACAACTGATCAAAGGACATTGAGTGTTTCTGGGATTCTCTCTGCAAAGAGAATCCTTGAATGAAAGGTAGTATCATGAATGAAAGACCACGCTATTCTTTTTTTCCCCACAGAATTCAGACATTACATTTATTAAATACAGAAAAGTCTGCTATCCATCTCCAAACCTGCTCCAGGAGAGGTTTAAGGCCTCTCATAATACTGAGCTGCTGTTTTTAGCAGACTTGTTATTAGTATTGATGACCCATGGTGTTGAAGACTACTCAGGAGTTAGTCTTCAGGGCACTTAGCAAATTACAAAATGTGGCTTACACATGCCTACAGAACTATGAGGTGGTTGCAAAGAAGGGAGAGAAATGGGAATGTAACTGTTGCTGCAGAATTCAATTTCCTCTGTCCTCAAGTCAGCACAGAAACTACTGCAAGTGACATCATTACTAAATGTTTTTATTCAGTAGAACAATCAGAAATTTAAGGCATGGAGTTTTAATGCACAAAGGCCATAGGTAAACTTATTTAACAGTAAGAGACAAAAATTCCATACAATTACATGCACATGAACTAACTCCAAAATTAACTAACAGAATAAAACAAGGCCTGCTGATAGAAGTACAGAGCCACAGGGTAACACCTGTAGGGAATAACAGAAAGATCTTTCCCTGGATTAAAGATTCTCAGGTACAAACAAGTAAAGAAGCCAAACATCTATTATTCCTCATGTTCCACTACAGAGACACTACAAGAGTTTGTCCTACTCAAGTCATGTCAACATTCTGTGACAAACATTTCAAAGACAAGTTTGTCCTTTGTATCCATTCATTACAACATTTAGGGCTGTTTGCATATCAGTCAGTACATCAACACACCAGAATTTAAAAAATAAAAAGAGGGAAAAAAAAGGAAAATAAAAAGAAATTACTTTCTCCTCGTGCAACCAGGACAATTTAAACTTGAGATAACTCATGTTGCAGGGCCAGCTTATCCACAGAAGTAATTAGTCACGGTCTTCAAGTCCAGAACAATAGAAGTACAGCAAATACTTGGAAGCAGCCTCTGAGCACGTACAGTTCAGCACAAGCCATTGCCACCAGAACACAAACATCCTGCAGTCTCTGTTAAGTGTAGCCCAATTCATCAAAATCACAAACCCACACTCTCTGCCCTCCTTCCTTTCCATGGCTTCTACTTCCCCCTATATTCTTTTCACTTTCTCTCACCTGCATAACATGTCCAGTCAAATTTAGAGAACCTCTTCATCTTTTTTCACAGTGGAAATCTCTCCTAGGTTATAACCCTGCCCTTTTTCCTTACAGCTCCTGTATTTTTACAGCAGTACAACAGTTCTTATGACAAAAATACAGAAGTAGGAGATGTTATTGTCCCTAAGAACAAGGGGGGGGGGGTGGAATTTCACCAGAGGTCAAAAGAAACCCCAAAGAGAAAAGAAGTCAACTGCAGACATGCATCACATCATGCACTGAAATCAAAAATTCTTCTTAAAATTTCAGTAACTATTGCAGTTCATATTTTCTCAAGATGCCAAATAAATCATTACACATGAAGACGGATTTATTTCAACACAAATATGCCCATTTCAAGAAAAACTGACATTCACAAGACCAATTCCTACAACAGCGAACAGGTTTGGCGTTTTCTCTCCTTCCGGTAAGACTAAAGGACAGGGATTCCCCGTGACTGCAAAACACCCGGTCACCAACACGCGTGGGCAACGCCTGGCCCCACCTCGGACCCGTTTACGAGAGAAAATCATGAGGCACCGACGGGGGAAACACGGGGAGAGAGAGAAAAGCACGGGGGGAGGGGGGGAGAGGAGAGAGAAGTACCGGGGAGAGAGAGGGAGAGAAGCACGGGTTGTGGTGGCGGGGGGGGACGGGACAGAAGAGAATAGTACCGGGGGGAGAGAGAGAAAAGCACCGGGAGCCGCGGCCGCCGCCTCCCCCCGGCCCGGGCCCCGCGCCCCAGCCCCGCTCGCTCGGGAGCCGTGCCGGGAGAGCGAGCGCTCCCTGCCGCCGGCGGGGACAGCTCGGAGCCCGGGGAAGGCGGAGGGAGACTCCCCGCACAGACAGGCAGTGCGGTGCTGACAGCGGCGGGACAGGACCGCGACAACCAGGGGGGACAGAATGAGTGGCTGCCGCCGCAGGAAGGGGGAATGCGGGCACGGGAGAAGCGGGGAGCGGCCCTGAGAGATCAGGGCAAACAGAGGGACAGGGCAGGACGCCAGGCGCTGGAGAACTGAGCGGCACCGCCTCAGCATCCCCGGGCGGGCGCTGCCTCCCCGCCGCTGTGAGCGGCCGAGCACCAGCTCCTCGTTCTTCCCCCCCGCCTGGCGAACGCCGCTCTCACTGAGCCCGGAGGCGGCTGGTCCCGCAGGGCGCCCCGGGGCGGAAGGGGCTGCCAAGGCGGAGGCGGCACTGCCCAGAGGGCGCCCCGGGGGCCGTTCCCGCCGGCGGGCGCGGAGCAGCAGCGGCACCGCCTGCACCCGGGCCCCGCCGGGAAGCGCCGCGGCCCCCGCGCCCGGCGGAACCGGAAACCGCCTCACCACCCTCACGGGCGCGCGCGCCCCGCCCCTTTCAGGCCTCCCGTGACGATCGCCCCGCGCGGGGCGGGCCATCTGCGGCTCCGCCCCCTGCATAAGTGCGGCGGCCGGCGCGCGCCGCGGCAGTGACCGGCGCTGGGGCGGCGCATGCGTGTGGCGCCGGCGGCCGCGCGGAGCTGCGCGACACTGTCGGGGTGAGTGAGTGACGGCCCGCGGCGCCTCCCGCGCCCCCGCGGCCATGGCGGCCCCCGCGCCCGCCCGCCCGCCGCACCGGGGCTGCCCGCCCGCGCCTCGGGCCCGGACCGTCCCTGCCGCGCCGAGCCGCGCCGCTCGGGAGGGAAGCGGGGGCCAGTGGATCTGGCGGCACACGCGAGTGGGTCGGGCCGCGGCGGTGGCGTTGGCCGAGCCCGAGGCTCGGAGCGGCGGTGCGGCCCCGCCGGCGGGCGGGTGTGAGGGCCGGCGGCGCGGCGGGAGGAGCCGGGAGCGCGCTCTGCGCTGAAGGGGGTGGGGAGCAGGGCCGGAGCCGCTGCGGCTCCGCTCCCCCGGGGCTGCCGGGGGATCCCGGGGCGACACCCGCCCCGCTCGCTGCGGCGGGAGCCCCTCTGAGGGGGACGGGACCCGCCCGGGCTCAGCGCAGCCCGCAGCCACATTCTTGAAAATCAACGTGGCGTGCCACGCGTTTTCTGCCTGACCCGAAACAGTATCAGGGCTCTCTCCCTCCTTCCGAGCTGCTCCTGTGAGTAAACAAGAGACCGCACTGTGGGCTCAGGCTCTGCGCTTCGCACTCTAATTTAGGCTGGCTTAATTTAGAATAAACATTTCTTTGTGACTTAATACCTCATTACGCACTTATGCTCGATTTTCTAAAATAGCCAGTCTGTGGTGGTTAAATCCGGAGACATCGCTGTATCCTTCAGCATTGACAGCAGAGCGAGCTGGGGATTCCAGGGAGATTTCAGTGCTCTCCTGTCACTGACCAAGGGCCCTGTGCTGATTATTCTGAATAAGCAAAAAAAATGTACTGTGCTTGATCCAAAGATAACAGTTCCTCGTTACAGATTAGCTGGATGGGAAAGGCTCTGGGGGCAAGGTGTCTTTGGTCATTTTGGGAATATCTGAATCTTTGTTGTACTGGAATGGCAGGTGAATGATGCCTCTGCATCACAAATCCATTTGTGAATTGTTCTTACAATCTGTTGAACTACTCAATTTACTTTATGCACAAGCTTAGCTGTCTATCCTTAGTAATCTACCGATATGGGATAATTTTCTGAATTTTTTTTTTATAGAAACCTACCTGTTGAGTTGGTGGGCACATGTTCTTGGTGAAGCCCTATGTCTGCCATGCTCTGCAGTACAGGACTTATTTCAGAGAAAAACAGTTCCAGCTCTCTGTAGTAGAAAAGAGAATTAAAACTTATCACAGTGTGTCTAACACTATGGTTATGAGTCTGAGTCAGCTAGAAAGGAATTTTTATTTCCTGAATGTAAGCTGTCTATATTCACATTAAAATTTTCAGGAGGGTGAAGTACCATACCTTAAGCATGCATCTGAAATCTGACAAGCAGAGGCAAGGCAATTGCCTTGCTATTTAATTATTAGTTTTCTACTGGCAATTTAAAGGTTACTCCCATGTGCTGTGTAGGACTGTGAAATGGTAGCCCAAATTTTAACTGAACTTAAACTCCTTGATGAACTGTGGTTCTTTGAGTATATTCCAGTAGCTGACTGTTACAATCTAAATACAGAGTTTGTCTGCTGTTGAGTTGATTTGTCTGTTGTATACCCATAGGATTAGCTTTGTTTGCAAGCACCTGTGATTTGACTGTTTAGTGAACATAGTCTATAATTCTTTACCACGGAGTGGTCCATTTCTGGTTGGCAGAATGTGTAGAAAAATATCTCAAAGTTAAGAATGTAATTCATTTATACAATAACTGTAAAGAATATAATTCCTGTAAATGGAAATACATTCTGAGTCCTGTATCTGAGCATGCTTTGGCCTGTGACTCAGGAATACTGAACTGCGCTGTGGAGGTTTGGTGCATAGTAAATAGTAAAGAAGATCTAATTATTTATTAAGTGAGTAGATTTAAACTAACTTTCTCATGAGGCTGTTTCTGCTAAGTGTTGGTCATTCAGACTTCATCTAGTTGCAAAGACAGAAGTACTTGAGGAATAAGAACTAGAGAAACAGAATTTTTAATATTTTTTATAAGTATTTGGAGTTCCAGAATGTATATTAACAGCACTTAGGTTTTTAAAGTCCAATACTTGGAAGTCTGAAATACTTAAATATGAAAAGGGGTGGCTCTATCTCAGGTGCTTACATTAAATAGAAAGTCAGAGGAGAAAAAGGAAATTACATCACATTGTCAAATAAGGAACAGCTAGCTGGAGTAGATGACTTGTAGTGCAAAAATGTGCCCCTCCTCCTGTGAATTGCTTCTGAGATTTGTTAAAGATAATGTGGTGGCAAGGTGAGCAAAAATAGGTTGTGGATTTAAGGTAGACACGTTTCTTCCCCTCCCAGAAGGGGTAAACAGGTCTGATTTTTCCCTTTCCCTCTTTCCCATTTCTTACAAGAATTGTATTAGCTCCTTGTCAAGAGTGCTGCCTTTATAAAACCTGTCAAAAGTTTGTACAGGCATTCAGAAATCTGTACAGCAAATTGCTGTATTCCATACCCAGTAAATGAAACATTCTGGAGCATGCTTTGGTCTCCTGTGCATACCAGAAAGGTTTTCTTTGTTATGAACTTAATTTTCCTCAAATACTTGGTTGCACTGGGGCTGGGAGAACAGGGAACAGAGGAGTAAGATTCTGTGTGTGATCGGTGATAGGCAATAGGTTGAGCTAAATACATATGCAAATGCTTCTTAATTTCTAAACAGAGGGTTACTGTTGTTATAACACAGGTATTTATTAATATATATCTGTATGAAAACTGAATTTGGGGTATTTGCTGTGATTCAACTTACTACAAAAATCTGTCCACAGTTCTCACTATGTAGATATGCTAGTATTTATGGATACATTTGAGTATTTTTGGCTTACACATAGCCATCCTCTTGAAGTCTGAAGGTATTTTTGGCTTTGTAAAAAAACTTTAAAAATCCATCTCCTCCCCAATACTTGCTGTTATTGATATTTGTTAATACAAGCGGAGCTGGGTGATTACCAGCACCTCCTTTGCACTGTTACCATGCCTTACAGGGAAGGGTGTCAGCAGCTTCCTAATGCACCAGCAAATCTTCAATTGCCTTGGCTTGTAAATGCCCTGTAGAAATTACCAGCCATACTTTTAGTTTGTACTCTGTTTCCCTTGAATAACACAAACTGTGCTATCTTCAAAAGTGGTTCAGTCTTCCTAAATGCCATAAACTGCATAAGTAGGTCAGACAAGCAGAGAACTGAAAGCCCATTCTGTGCAAATGAGCAGCACACAAATGGGAGATCAGGAATGCTTCATTACTGTGCAGTGTCCACTTTCTTTACAAATAGAATTAGATGTTATTTATGGCTAAGTTTAGATCCTTAAACTTTTAAGGAGGCAGAATTGGGACAGCAGTTAACAGTGAAAACTGTTGATATTTACATCTTCATGGCTGAATTTTGTAATTTTTTTTAATACCAATTCCTAGAATATAATATATACTACTCAGCTTTAGTAAGAGCATGCTGTCTAAAATACCAACTTTGTATTCAATTGCTGTTCTCATGTCTCCCTCTTAAGATACTGTCATCAAACAAGCTTCTGCATGTTTTAAAATACAAGCACCATTTCTCTAGACTCCACAGAAAAAGTAACTAGGTGGTTTAGTGAAAGCACTGCCTCTCTTGATATCCTAGCTTAAGGCACAGAGGACAGTTTCATAACTCTTTGAAATGTCAAGGCAAATCACCTGTGAATTCCCAAGGAGCTCATTGATGAATGAAACAAGCTTTATGGCTATATAAATTGTGCTTTATTTTTAAAAAATAAAGACTAAAACAAGTGAAAATTACCTTTTCCTAGAGTATGTAAATATTTAAGTCTGTTTCAGATGTTGAGCTTAGCATTCCGGAGAGATTTCAGAGAGGTGATTGTGCAACTATCAGGTCTTGAGAGCTGAGATTTAGACAGCATTCAGAAAGCTGACACAGTAATTACTAGTAGTGGTTTAGGCGTGGGATTTGGTGGAGGTTGGGCTTAACAAGCCCTGCAAGGGTTGTGTGTTATCACAGCCAGCACGTTACCTGTGCTCTCAAACTCCAGCACTTATTCCCCCCCTCATATTTTATATCATAATCAATGTCTCATGGTCCTGTCAGATCTTGTACACACACTGAGGTGGAGTACAATCATTTGCTGACTAATCAGTGTTCTATATCAGCATTTTTTAAACTTGTGACTTGCATTTGACTTCAGAAATATTGAAATGGGTAGCAGGCATTAGTCTTAAGCTCTCTTAATTAATTTTCTTTCTTTTGTAGGTTTGTTGCTAATAGGATAGGATCTGTGAGGCACAAAAAAAATCACTGTTCAATACAGTGTGAGCTGAGGAGATAGGTGTTTTATTTGGAAATTATGTTGATAGGAAGTAATTGTAGAATTGGTGCTATATGTGTACTGTATGCTTAAGTTGCTTAAGTCATTTTGACAAATGGGTATCTCTATCCCTGAAGAGAGTGGTTCTGCTTGCACTTACAGGACTGTGTTATTGCTTCCCAGGGCTCTGGGTTTTTATTTAATTTTGCTATGAAATATCTGCAGTTCCTGTTAGTGGGAAGGGTCCAACTGAACTGTGTTATGCCAAAATTTCTAGGGTTAAGCTAACTTTATAAGGAGGTTGTCTGGAGAGAATGGTCTTTACTGGAATCAGGAGGGCTGAATGAAGCAGGACTGTGCTGCACTACGTAGAACACTGCTTCACTTCTATTAAAGTCTCCTGGCTAGAGTTATTCTGAAATGCCTGCCTAAAATATATTGGGTATCTGGCAGTGAGTAAAACAACCCCACTTCTGTTGATGCAGATGGTCAGGATTGAGAAAACCATCACACTCCTGAAGAGAATGGGATTAGGTCTCACACATCATAAACATACAGAAGTACAGAAGTTACTACAAAGTACAGAAGCTACTGTGTTCTTAAGATGATCAGTACTGGACCAATTCCAAATTGAAAGACTGCAGCAGAGTTTTCTTTCTCAAACAATTGTTTAGAAATTGCAAATACTGATGCTGGATTGCAAACTAATCCTCGGGCACCTGCTTTACTGTCCTTAGTCCTGCTTAGGAGTTTGCCCATCCCTCACACTGCAGACAATATAATGGATGTTTTCTGCTAAAGGACAAGGAAGGTTACACATCTGCATAGAATGCCTGGTTTTGGGCAGATTTACCATGAGCATAAGCTACTACCTGTGTCTGTACCACATTTTCTTGCAGTACCACACTGTGAAGGGATTTTCTTGCCTTGTTTGCTGAGCCCTGATATAGCCACCCCTCAGTTGTTGGTTGACTTTTCTTTAGATGGAATTCTTTTGGTGGAGGGATATGGACAAATTCACATTTATATTATATGTCCATAGTATTGATTCTCAAGAGAGATACAAATTAAAATGTTTTGTTTGGTTTGGTAGGTTTTTTGTATGTTTTTTTTAAACAGAATGTATTGTACCTGCTGAATGTAGGATATTTGTGTAGATGAAGCAGAGACCCAGAGAACATCTTTTTTATAGTCTTGGACTTAATTTTCTCCTGCCTTCAGAACGCTGACTAATTTTACATTTCCCCTTCCCCTCCCTGATGAATTTCCTAAACAAAGTCCTGTGAGTCAATTTGTTCTGTGGACTGATTACTTACTCAATATAAAGCAATTGCCAACATATTTTTTCTGCCATAAATGGACCAGATAAAGCATTCTTCACACATTCAAAATAGATTTGAATGCAGCACAGCAGTGTCAGCTGAGATTATTTCAAATCACTAGATTTCCAATTTGTTTGAAATGGCTAGAAGACTTGAGGCTGTTTAAAAGTATCTTAATGTTTAAGTTAATTAAAAATAGTGTTTTATGTAAAAGAAGTTTTAGAATTCTAATTCAATTAGTCAATAATTCTGTCTGTAAGAGCAAAGGTTGTGGAAGATAATACTTAACAGCAGTTACATGTTGGTTATACTGGAAGCTAAAATCTTTAGCAAAGCTACAACTGAAAGCAGCTACTGGAAGGTTACATTGTTCTAGAAAACTTTTTAAAAAAACCTTTTTTGCATGAGTAACTAGTAGTTTATGTTCAAGAACTGAAGTTGTGGGATACACAACTGCCATATATCAGTACCTTAACATATTTTTCCTTTTTTTCTATGTAGTGTAGTCCTTTAAGAGAACTTACCTGTTTTGTACTTTAATTTTTGCAGTCAGATTGAAAACAAGAAGCTTGGTCAAGTTTTCCAGTTGGCAAGTATTAGGATAGGAGGCCTTTCTACAGAGCTATTTAATTCCTTGAATACTGAAATTTCAGATGAGACATGGACCAACATCAGGTTTGCATTTCTGACATTTGTGTCCTCCCTCTTGAAGGGAATGAAAACTGCAGGAAACCTGCCAAGTCGTGAATATCAAGGGTTGTGAGACATCCTCAGAGAACACTGCACGATGTCAACTGCAGGAGTTGCTGCTCAGGAGATGAGAGTCCCCTTAAAAACCGGATTTCTGCACACCACTCAAGGCATGGGCAGCCTGAAAACCTGCTGGGGTACCCACAGTGGATTTGAAAAGTGAGTGAAGCTAAAATTTATCTTTAAGTCTATGAAATGAATGTTATGAATACTTGTGCCAGTACAGACTTATGGTTCATTTACAGTGAAGGCTTTTTTTTTCTTTTTAGTACTTTCTTCAATGTGGACCCTATAGCAGTGACATATAATTTAAACTCATCAACCGAGCAGCATTTGCCATCCCTCGGTAAGTCCCGGTGTGACCCAGCCGCGGTAGGAAGTGTCGGGGATTTGTCTCTGCAAACCCTGCGGGCCCCGCTCTGGGCTGGGCCTGCTCCCTGCTGGCAGCTCCGGGAACCGACAGCACTTGTAAATAACACCATCGGTTAAACGATCGTTTCCACGGCTTGTTCTTGTTTCTTTTCTCATCACACTGTAAGATTTCAGCATCTTGTGCAGCCTAACAGAGGTTGCTTTAGATAATAATGACTGGCTAATGCAAACTTGGATCGTTCTTGTGGTCTTTTTCTGGCTTTAGTTTTTTTGAATCTTCTGTTGTATTTGCTTGTCTTTCTAATACATTCATATGCACCCATATGTGTGATGCATGTTAATGTAGATAACTACCTGTACAATTATCCTTATAGCAACCACTCCACATGGTTTTGTGATTGCACTTACACATAAATCCATGTGTGTCTGGGTATGTGAAAAATATCTGTAGAGACTACACTTGGAAGCATCCAAGTGTTTTCCAGTGTCCTCCCATTCTCCTTGTACATAGGAGGATACTGAGTTGCCATTACACTTCTGATGGAAAAAATACTTGGTAAAAAAATTACTTGTTGTGGTCTTATGCTGGGATCTTTGTAGCTCTCTTGCTTATGCTTGGGGTCTCTTGAACTACCTCTTAACCGGACCACTATTCTAAAACATTAAGATAATCTGCTAGTATCTTAACTAATGCATAAATCCACAGCCAGATGTGATCTGCAATACCTGCATTTCACTACTAATGCATAAATCCACAGCCAGATGTGATCTGCAACATCTGCATTTCACTACTAATGCATAAATCCATGACCAGGTCTGCAATACCTGCATTTCACTACCTGGAGACATTAAGCAGACATTACTCACTGTTGCATTAGAAGGAATTAAATGTGCAGTAACAGGGTCATGTGCTGGAGTGTTACTTAGAAAAGTGTCTCTAAGAATTTCTTACTTTTTTAGGGCACTCTTCCAACCAGCCTTCCATGAATGACCACATTGCTGGAAGTTGCATCCAAGTCCCATCTCAGAAATCCAGTCCACCTCCTGTGAGTCCCAAAAATGAACAGCCAATTTCAAGGTACGACGACCACCTCGTTCCTGGCTTCAGTAAACTGTCATTGACCATGGGCTGTGTTTCTGAAGAAACACCTCCTCACATGCCAATAAAAAATGGACCAATTCCATTTCTGTCTGCATCTTCTAATGATCGCAGCTGCAGGCCACTACCCCCTCTGCCTATATCTGAAGACTTTACTCCAGATGAGGTTGACAAAGAGGTAGAATTCCTGACTAGCTCAGACACTGACTTTTTGTTAGAAGATTATGAACTTCCTCCTTTCAAATCCAGTGCTCCAAGCCGTCGGAGCTTTAGGGGCTGTGGACAAATCAATTATGCGTATTTCGATGCTCCAGCAGGACCAAAACCAGAAGATGCCAACCCTACACAAAGCCTAAATGTGTACATATCCAGTATTTATCCTCCCCCCCAGCAGCTGCATCGACGCCTGCGAAGGTCCCACTCTGGGCCAGCTGGATCTCTCAATAAACCCATAGTAAGACTAACTGGACACTTCAACAGGTCATCTCCAACTTCTGATGAAGATAAACCAGAGATTCCACCAAGGGTTCCCATACCCCCACGGGCTCTCAAGCCAGACTACAGGAGGTGGTCAGCAGAAGTTGCTTCCAGTGCATACAGTGATGAAGACAGGCCCCCCAAAGTGCCCCCTCGAGAGCCTTTGTCACGCAGCAATTCCCGCACCCCCAGCCCCAAAAGCCTCCCATCATACCTCAATGGGGTCATGCCCCCCACCCAGAGCTTTGCACCTGATCCTAAATATGTCAGCAGCAAAGCTCTACAAAGACAAAACAGTGAAGGATCTTCCAACAGGGTCCCTTGCATTCTTCCAATTATTGAAAATGGTAAGAAGGCCAGTTCAACGCACTACTATCTGCTACCAGAGAGACCTCCCTATTTGGACAAGTATGAGAAATTCTTCAGAGAAGCAGAGGAGAGGAGCTCTAACACTGAGGTTCAGTCCTGGTCTGGTGACTGCACAGCCACCTCAGCCCCAATAAAACTGGACTCAAAGCCCAGAATGGACATAGGTGGTCCCCTGAAAAGAAAACACCTGTCCTATGTGGTTTCCCCATAGTGCCTGGGAGCACAGGCTCAGCTCAGTTGCTTGGGATGGAGCTGAACTTTATCATGTTACAAAGTTCTTACAGATAATGAAGTAGGAGCAGTTTGTCCTCTGAGAACTGAAAAGTGGATGGTAAAGTCCTCTTATGCTGCATATATTCGATATGTTTCTTAAGACTTTTCTTGTCTTGGTATGTAAGCTGAAAACTTACTAAGATTCCACAGAAACATGGAGGGATAGTAGTCACAGTTGGCCAGTTGTATGCTACCTAGATGAACATGTTGGTAGTCAACGTTATTTTAAAAAAAAATTTAAAAATTGATCTTTGCTTAAGAGTCATTTATAAAGCAGACAACAGACCAAGTAATGCAGTACAGTTTTTGTAATAGCTATTTTCCAAATTTTCTTTTATACAGTAATTCTACTGAGAACAGACTGTCCTCTTTTACTAGGATATGTCTGATGAGAAGGTAAATGCAAGATATGATACCCACTTCAAGACTTGGCAGGCATATTGGAAGTGCATTTTGAAAGATTAATCTATCTTACAAATTAATTTGATGCTAATAGACTTTTAAAGTGAGTTAGATTTTGTGAATTCAGTTGCTAGACACACTTGGCTCAATTTTGCAGTTTTTCCTAGAAGAGACTTGGACCAGCTATTGCTAAGCCTCTGCTGCTGCTCTTTTCCTGCTGGATCCTAGAAATGTGTGAATGTGTCCTGAGCAGCCACAGGGCTGCTGTTAGGTAAGCAGTAACAACTATGTGCTCACCTAGAGTCTGAAATTATGACTGTATTAAATACAGAAACACAGCACAAGCTGGCCTTGTGTTCTGGGTTCTGTTCAGTATTTTAGGGGAGGAGGAGGAAGGTATGAGGAAAAAACGTGATTCCATTTATGAACAGTGTCAGTCCCATCTCTTGCTGCTTCAGATGCTGCTTCTTGCTGTTTTTCCTCACTGTGCCTCAGCCATTCACTGAAGTTCACTGAGGTGCCACCTTGGCAGTTTCTTGTGCTCGGTTTGGTTACATTTATCCTCTCACAGATAAGCACAAGAGAAAGGGTGCTCATTAACAGGAGTGCAGAAGATGAATGTGTTCCTCCTAACAGAAGTAAACAAGGTGTTTACAGTTTAAACTGCTGAATGAGATGTTTGAGCTATTTTAAGCTTACTTTTTATTTGTTTTAGTACAAACTAAATGAAGGTGAAATACATGCTATAGAAATGCACTGATATTTCTGCATCATGTACAGTATTGAATAAAAAATAATTCACTTTGTATTTTGAATATTGTCATGTCTTGAGTTTAATAAAGTTATAAAATACTTATTTATGATACATTTTGGTTTTTGTTTTATTGAATAGTGCATGCAATTGCATTTTAGTTCTGCAGTTACTGGAAAGTTCAAAGTTAGTAATGTTAAATGTGCAACAGATGTTGAATTCAGCTTGCATTTAATTCAAGTTCAGATTTCTGCAGAAGTGTTCAATAACTCACATTGCACATCATTAATTTTAATTCCACCCTACTAACTGGTAGCATGGTATCTATAGTTTTGTGCTGACAATAAAACAATTAAATCCTATAAGATTAAGTTATCTGGCTTAACATTATTAATGATTTTGAGTTTTTTCTAGAGTCACCTATAACACACTAGCCACCATTGTACAGAAAGGAAAGGTCAGAAGTGTTCTTGTCTTCAATTTCTCACCTGCTAAAAACCAGCATGATTAAGAGGGGAAAGAAATTGTAAATACTTATCACAAAGCAAGTGTATTTCACCAAAGTATGCAAGCCATGGATGAGGTTACTGAGGATAGAAAGCATCACACAACTTTGATCCTCTGGCTGTGTGTGCAGGCAAACTCTTGCCTTCGTCTGGCAGTGGGGATGTTTGTCAGTGGGCTTGTTTCAGAATAAAACAGAGTACCAGCCTTGGAACTGTACTGCATGTGAGAAATGTCAGATGCAGTGTTTCAGTAATGCCCAGTCCCCTGGCTCTTACACCTTGGAGGGTTGCTGAGATTTATTTAGGAAGGTGCTCCAACTCCTACTGCTGTGCCACTAAGAGCCCATGCAGATGATAGGCTTCAAAACATAAACAAGTTACCTAATCCTGTGCAAGGCTTTCAGCTCATATTCAGCTTACTGAAAGCTCTGCTTTCCCTCCACCCTCTGGGTTTTTACAAGATGAAAAGGTAAAATCTATGCTTAAAACTGCTTCTATTTAAGGGTAAGGCTGTAACTCTAGGACCCCAAAACAATGTAAACTCTCAGTTACACCATCAGTGCTGCAGCAAACAGACACTGCCAAGGTGCAGCTCTCCCTTTCAGACTGTTAGAGCTGGCACAGACTCAGTACTTGTCATTCCAGTAAAACTTCCTCTAAACCCAAGTAACTGCCCCACAAATCTCTCCTGGCTTTTGCATCTGGGTCCCGCTCCATTCCTGATACTCCACATTTTTACCTTAAACATATCTGGTATAAAATAGGGTATTTGTTACAGTACCTCCTGCCCTGCATTCCAGCACTTCTGTTAGCAGTAGAGGTGCCCTAAAAACAGCTAATGTAGCAGCAGAAGGTTTACTTGAGCTGCTTCTGTGTACAAGCTATTATCATATTTATAGTGCTGAAAAACTTAAAGCCATTCTAAAACTTACACTTTTGAGTGGTCTTACATAACCTTTTCTGAAATTCCTAAAACATTTAAGACTTAGCCTAACTTCCAAGTGTTTTTCTCCTAGGAAAATAAAAATTGCATACATCTTTGCTGAGGGTATTGGTACTGGCCACTTAGTCCTGAGTATTAAAAAACAAGTCACTGTAGTGATGTTGGCTTTCCTATTGTAAGCTGTGTCAGCTAAATTACAGCACAGTGTTAAGAAGTTAACATTTCAGAAGTTAAGCAAGGAACTCCTTGGCTGTGAGCAAGACATTCAAACAGGTTACAGAGCTCAAATGCCTCTTGAGTGCAAGGAAAGTAACTTACAGGCAAGTCTTACAGTGTAAAACATGACTGTTTTATCTTTAAAATTCTGTAGTAAAGAGATCTCACTGAGGACTTGGTCCACAATTCAGTGGTTCTTTTTGTGAAGGGGTCACTGACAAAAGCAGGTGGAAGCCTTGCACATATTCTTAGACACCAGATTCCTGTGCTTTGGGAATCAGTCTGCATGATCCAAAAACTATTTCATTTTCCAAGTGAGTAATTAAGGCTGTAGAGCTGTGGGGGAAGCTTTGCAAGTTCTGGCCAGAAGACATTTCTCTGCTCATCCCCTGGCACATGATAAGACTTGTCAGGACACAACATGCTTTTGCAACAGCCTGATCACATGTTTGAATATTTAGAGTTTGGACTCACTTGAGCAAGGCCTGACAGCTTGTCTCTTCGAGCTAGATTTGACTGGAATAATCACACTTCAAAGCAGTTACAACTTGATAAACTGAAGTTTGGAGGGTCCAGGAATTTGTGTTAAAGAGGGCAATGCTGCTCACAGCCCCCTGGCTGAAGGAGCAGGTTGCCCACACTGCTCCCCTGCCCTCAGCACTCTCCTCCACCCCTCAGGAGCCAGTCAGGGAGGACTCCTTGGTGTCAGGAGGCAACAGCTGTGCTGGGGCAAAGGGGCTGTACCACAATAAACTCCAGAGGGCTGGGTCCAGCACAGCCCTACAGTGAGCCCAGGATCATTGGGATGTGTCTGGCAGCAAAGCTGGTGAGAATGGGAGGAGGGTGCTGGGTGCCCTCTTCCCCAGGCTCAAAACCATTGATAGCACAAGGAAAAACACAATGAGTAAAAGGCATCTGTCATATTCACCCTGTTTGCAGAACACCCTTTACTTGGTGAGTTTGACTGGCAAATCAACCCAGAGGAGCTGAGTCTGGCTGGTACCTAAAGGAAAGGGTGTTTTCCTCACTTTTTCCTGAAAAGAAGAGGCAGTGTTAGTACCAGGTGACTTAAAAAACCCATTAGCTTAACTTCACCATATTAACTTGCTGTTAAACAGATAAAGTCAGTGAATAACACAGAGCTGTAGCTGATCATCAGCTGCTTTTGCATCACAAGAGATAAACCAGAAAGTAAACCTGATTCGGAAGTATGCTGATTGACAACATCATTAAAATCTGCAGTCATTTAGATGTACTGATTGTTGTTGCTGTCATTAAGAGTTTTCCATTCACTCCCAGACTACAGCAGGCACAATTACTACCATCCTGAAACTGCACAAGAGCACCCAACAACATCACATGTGCTCCTGCTGAAGTCTTGGTTTTGTTTTTAAACAGTCTGAGTGAAGGGTTAAGTTTGACATGAAAAAAGAAAGCACCCTCCTAGTCCAGGACAAAGACACCAATTTTGTAAGGGCAGTTACTACAGCAGAGTAGTTGCTGATGGTGTTCAAACCAAGTCTTGTCAAGAATTCAGGGTTAAGATGATGACCAGATCAGTCATGGTGGAATTCCCAGCCTTCAAACTCATGATTACAGACTGTGGCCCTTATAAACACTTTTAATATTACAAGCTGTATGTTAAATACATACTCACTGGATTATGTCAAGAAGGAAATTGGGGATGAAGGTAAACCCTCATTTTATCTGCTTGTAGGCACTCTGCAGTTAGGTAACCTATTGATTTTCTTTGGGTGTACTCAATGTTCCTAGGGTAAATTTTTGTTTGTAAAGTAGGCTAATCTTTCCATTTCCTGTCAGCTTGCTTTTCAGAACAGTTTGTATTCATTTAAAACTGAAAACATACAGCAAATGTTCTGTTTCACACAGCTTCCTGGCACTGAAAATCTAGCACACAACGTTTAATTACACTTATTAATATTCGTTAAATAGCACTGCAGAAATTTCTGGCTACTGAGCTTGTGATTAGCATTTGTAAACTGAAAGAGGTGTTACCCCCACCCATCCTGCATCGTAATTCAGGCCTTGCATAATCCCCACCCAAATGCCTATTTTCATCCACAGAGCTCATTATTTTGTCTGAGTCATACATGGAAGCCACACCCGTGATTGCTCATATACTGTTGCTATATTATTTATATATTGGTGTGCACCTTGATCCCAGTTGTGGTTAATTTTGGAAAAGGTGTTAGGTATTCCAGATTTTAAGTGGCATGCCACTGAAACATGGGAACCATGACTGCTATTCATTTCCTTGCAAAGTGATTCAGAGGAAGAGATGCTTCTTTCTGAAGATGAAAACTGTCATCCACACATTATTAACATCTGAAAGCCACAGAGTTAGAGAAGTGCAAATACACTGCCATGAAACACCAGAAGGAAAACCATGCCAGATCATCCCACCATACCCACCCTGAATCTGCTTAAAGATGCTAATTACTAATCATATTTAGCTGTCATAACATACTAAGAGGCCCCTCCATGCACCAAGTCTCTGGATCAAGCATGGGGTCATCAGGCCTGACACAGAATAGCTTCCCCTGCCCACCACCTACCCAGGTGACCAAGAGACATTTTTCTGTTACCTATAATATTTATTTTACTTTTGTTAATGTGTTTATTCTTTTCACAACCATTTCAAGGACAGGGTCAGCACTACTGAGTGCCCTATGGAAGGGAACACACAACCAACCCTATAAACTTTGCAGTGGTGAGGTGTCAGGCTCTCCAGGAATTTAGCAGCTTCAAGGAAGTTCACACAAAGGACCACATCAGCTCTGCCATGTTGAGTCCAGCTGCTCCATGGCAAGGTGCCACCAAGGGAGACAGCAGTGAAGAGCAAGTGGGACTCAGGTGACAATCCCTGCATTGTCACCTACTGGCTGTTAAGCAAGGTCCAAGGAAAGAACAATATTAAGTTGTACTTGGTGATTTCATCATGTTGATAAGTTATTCAAGAAAAGTTTTCCTGCACCTCAGTTGCACACCCCAGCACTCAGAGCTTTAGCAGCTGGAATTGGGACTGGGCTGCTGTGATGCACAATCTACACAGCACCAGCACAGCACCAGGCACATGGCAGTGCAGAGGCTTCCAACAACACAGGGCAGAGGTGAGATCACACACCCTGACACATTCTGTGGCTCATGGGATTCAATTGCTAGTGGGAGGGAGGGTTGCCTTTTCAGAGTAACTTCTCATCATGGTGAAAAAACCCAATGGATGAAAGTAACTGCTTTGTTAAAAGCCACAGGGACAGACAGCCCCACCTGAGACACCTTTAAAAATGGATGCCAGCAAGGTGAATGTCAGTAAGCTCCTGCCTGAGGCTGAGGGAGAACTGTCATGAGGCTCTGATGAAGAAGGGCTTGCCTGAAGGAAGGATGAACTGCTTAGTTCCTGAATTCAAGTCAAATGGTTTAATGCTATTGTTTGTTAAAGGCTGACAGGCTAAACATAAATATTGTTAAGGGTGAGGTGACCATGTGAGGACATTTTCTTCTACAGTCAATCAGTGCTGGATGCAGTACACAACTGGGAAAAGCCAAGGACTCCATCACTCCACAGGGAATATTTTCAGGGGAGGAGCAGCCCTATCGACTAAGACAGAGACAGCAGGCACAGCCAGCAGTCCAAGCTGAGCTGGAGGTGACACAGCACAATGCACAGGAGAGCTCCAGGAGAGCAGCTCAGTGACAGGAGAGCAGCACAATGCACAGGAGAGCAGCACAATGCACAGGAGAGCAGCACAGTGACAGGAGAGCAGCACAATGCACAGGAGAGCAGCACAATGCACAGGAGAGCTCCAGGAGAGCAGCACAGTGCACAGGAGAGCTCCAGACTGCTCAGCCTCTCAGCTGCTGCCACCTCACAGGCCATTGCAGGGTTCTCTGGACATGCTGCCTCTCGCAGGCCACACTTCTGCTGTCATCTGAGCTTAATTGGACCAGCTTGATCAAAAGCAGTCTCCACGATAAGACAGGATGCTATTGCATGCCCTGGAGCAGCAGGATGAGTAAGGCAGCTGTTTTACAAGCAGTTCAGTTCACAATTTAACACCTGAGCTTTATGTTGGGCCAGTCAGTCACCTGCAGGGAGCAGCCAATGCAACACAGCTGCAGAACTCTGATTTTCTCCAGCAGCACAACAGGATGCAAGCAGGCAGGCAGGCTGCAGTCCTGGAGGATTTCATGAGACAATATTCCCCCAAGAGGCTCTGTGCAAAGTGACCAAAACCCAAAGCTAGAGAGGCCAAAGCCTCCAACTTTTCTTCATCACCTATGGAAATGCCTGTGGACAGCAAGAGCAGGGCAGGGGAGGCTTCATCTGTTCTCCTCATTATGGGTGATTGGGACAGAACTATCACTGGGCACCAGCCAGGGAATGTCACCCTAAGTGCCCTTCCTTTATTTTTGAAATTATTATTAAAGTTGTTCATGCTCTGTAGTTTACCAAAGAGGAGGGAGGAAAAAAAATTTGCTGCAGGGGATTTATTTGAAAGTTGCCAGCAAAGCCTATGTCTCTGTGAGCCCATCCAGGAGCTTAGAGCTTCATTATTTCTAATTTCCAAGTACAAGCATTCATTTACTGTCTACATGATTGAAAGGAAGGTAAAGTACTCCTTTGCAAAACACCATGGAAGAACAACTGAGTAGTGTATCACATGTAGGCACAAGAAAAGTCAGCACAGATAAATGCATCATCTGTTGCTAGTTCTCTCTGAGACTGCAATTTCCCACCCGAGAGCAGATTTCTTATGAAAAATGCAAATGATAGTGATCAGACTCATCACCACCCAAGGCAGCAGCTTCCTTCCTCCCCATGTGCCAGTCACTGTCATGCCTGGCTGCTGACTTCAGTGTGACAGTGCTTTTTCCATGTCATATACAAAATAATACAGGAGAAGGTCTGGGTCTGAGACTAGAGCTGCAGGTATGTGGGAGTAGCAGTGTGTTTCTTAGGAGAACTCATTAAAACCTGTAAATATTTCAATGCACAGAAGTAGGCTGCTCCCAGAGTTGACACTACTTAGAGTAGAATGTGTGCAACTTTAAAAAGTGATTCTGAAATGATATAGAGACCATTCTGACAGCATAATTCATTGGAACAGCACAGAGAAACCAAACACCCAGCTTAGAGAAGAGCTGCAACTGTAGAACATCAATAAAATAGAAAGATGCCTCTTTGTAGTACAGAAATTCTGAAAATCCTAAATTCTAGCAACACAAGCCCTGAACAGTCTTTAAGAACCAAAGTGACTCCAGCTGAACTACAGTGCAGGAATGATCTTTGTTGCCAGGTTTAGAGCCAGCAGATGATGCTGTACTGCCCAGCACCAAACCCCACATTTTCCAGGAGTTAACACAGTAGGACTGGCTGTCAGGGAGCAGCAGAACTGCAGGCAAGTTCTGCCTGTGGCTTAGAGGTGCTGTAAAAATAAGTACACCATCAATATCCAGAAATCAGAAGGATTTGCACAGAAACGTCCCCAGTCCTCCTGGGAAACTTCCATCAGCTGAGGAAGACTTCAGTGTTATGAATGTTACACAAGTCTCACTAGACCCAACTCTGCTCTTTAGAATATGAGTGCTTGCATGAGATTCTCAGAAAACTTTTCTTCTTCCTCTCTCTACCATCAGTGGAATGGCCTTGAATTAAATTGTAGAAGTACAGAAGTATCTACATGACTTGCAGGGCCATAAACCCTGTGTAGGGAGGAATTATTTAAGGTTGTAAAAAGGGTATAATTAAAAGCTGTTGAATGAAGTAAAGCAAATGAACAAGCCCAAGTATAAAAGCTTCCTCTCAATCTGTGATGCCTTCTAGCACACAGAACAATCTTGCAGAGAGCAGAAAAGCTCCTAGAGCTCCTACAGAGACTGAGTGTGACACAGAGCACTGCACCACCCAGAGCAGCCTCAGTACACCTCAGCAACATGGCAGAGTTGTGTTACCTAAAACACAGGATCCTGGTTCTCCCAAGCCTGGACTCAGTTCTGGAGCCTATTATGTGTGTCAACACTGCTTCCCAAAACATGGCTACAAAAATACAAGCCAGAAATGCTGCCTGGTCCTGTTGTCATCTTATTGCAAGAGTTCCATACCTTCTTGGTGATTTCTCATGGGCATCTCCTTGCAGCACTGACTCCACAGCACAGCCAACAAACTCCAAGCCTCTCCTCACCCAGCTAACCCACTCTTCTGCAGCACTCTTCCTTACTGGGCACAGCTGTGGCCTATTAGGGGCAGGCCTGTTCCTAATCTTTGGTGATTAGTACAGCTGCAACACCTCAGTGTGAGACTGCCTTCTGCACCATCTTTATTTTCTTACATTCTATCCCTCCACATAGTCCCTAAATAATAATGTACTGTGGGTGCACTCAGGATGCAGAGACCTAGGCTCAATTCCCTCCCCTGTGGGCTGTGTGGCTGGGCCTGCTCTGCACACAGAGCTCTGCCAAGTGCCCACAGATGCTCCTGAACACAAGGGTGAGGTGTGCCCTGTGATGCCTTCCACAAGGACACGTGCTGAGTGAAGGAGCTGGGTCTGAGGCAGCACCAGTGCAGGGATTCCCACAGCCTGCTCCTTGCCCCTGCCCTTCCCTGGATGCTGCTCAAGAGGTGGCAGGAAGAGGCTGAAGGCCAGATAAATTGTGTCAGCAAGGACAGCCTGTCCTTTTTTGCTGTTTTTCCCAGAAAGCTTTTGATTTCCTGCCAAGGGATGATGCTGCAGGAACTGTAGAATATCCACTGAAGCTCAGAGCAGGGAGTGCTGTCAGAGTCAGGCTGTCAGCTGACAAACCAGGGCAGCAGGCAGGCACATCTGCTCTCATTTTACATATTTCCCTTTCTTTCCATACCACATGCAAGACCACATTCTAAACATGCTGAAAGATTATCTACAATTTTTGGGCAACAATTAATTCATTCAAATTAATTCACCCAGTGTTTTGTTGCTTATTTTTCAAGCTTCAAATGTTGCATCCCATGCCCTACTAAAATGCAGTCTCCACATAACAGGAACCAATCCTTTCTTCTGAAGGTAGAGAACATGAATGACAGTATGGATGCAGTGCTAGGGATTATTTCTGTAGTTGACACCTTCCTACTTTGTCACATACTCATCTTTCCAACCAAGTCACTGGTCACCCAGGCTGCTGGAAGACAGGTACTTTTTATCATTTTGGGATCACTGATTATGTTTGCATCGTGATGCATCTTTTTGTTGAAAAAATAAAACAAAATAATCAGATTAAGTAACCATTTTTTTTCTCTGACAGTCACTTTGGGCTTCATACCAAATGCTAAGCATACCCATAAATGGCCAGCAAGCTGCCCAAGGCTTGTAATTACTGGATGAAGCTTATTCCCTTGTGTGCCTTTACAGCTTTAAGTACAAGTGAGCAGGCTGGTTTGTATCCATTATGGTTCTGCTTGTCTCCACCCATTCCAAAAGTAAAACCTTTGTCTCTCTAGAAAAGCATCCTTTCTCTGTTGCTGTGAGGGACACATTCCTGAGACAGGATTTGCTCAGTGCTGTGCACCTCACCTTTCCCCTTTTGGAAAGAAACTTGCAGAGAACTGCAACAAAACCAGACTCTTCACTCTCCACATTTCTTCTGCCTCTTCTTCAGTTAGAAGCTTGTCAGTCTGAATGAAAATATTTCCCATCACTGCAAGTATTCACTGATGGCTCCAGCATCTATGCCCTCTTGTGTGCATTCCTGCTCCTAAGCCATATAATACTTCTCAATTCCCTAAGAGAACTCATTCTCAGTGAAGCATTCAAGCCCACAGAACAAGCAGAATCAGGAGAAAAAAATCCCACATTATTCTTGAGAGATGATCCGAGGCATAGAGCAGATGCCAACTGGCAGCCTCCTCATAATGAAAAACCAACCCCCAAAGCCTCCAGCTGCCAGGGAACAAAATGCTAAATGTTAGACAGAGAAAAGTGGATGCATTCCCTTCAGTTTAAGCTGGGCTCAGTGTTACCACAGGTTCTAAAACTAAAGCTTGCCAATAATAAAAAGGCAAAAAGTTCCAAGCGTACACAAAACAATGAGCAGAAAATACCTCAGCTCATGTTTCAGCAGCAGGTAAAAGAGGATTTCATGAAAAGAGATACTGAAATGTCAGAAAAAAAGCATTTTGCTAACTGGAAGGCAACTTTTTTTCCCTTGAATCAGCAAATCCCTTCGTAGCATTTACCCTAAGAGGAAATTAGCCTAATCTTAGCTCATACACTTACTTACCCTAACTGAAAGACCAAGTTAATGACACAGAAAGAGAACCCAAGTAAATTCATGTTTGCTGGACATCTGCAATGTAAAAGGTTGAGAACAGGGTCAGCTGTATGAAGGTAACTGTGATGCAAGCAGCACTACAATATTTTATTTACCAAGTCTTTTGCTGAACACAGTGGAAGAATCTGCAAGTTAAGCAGATACATCCATGGGCTCTAGGCTCATTTTTCTGAGTGTTTTTCCTATTACCATTTTAATGGGAGTGGGAAAGCCCAAATATACGCACTGAAAACCTCACTTCTGTAAGTTGAACTCCCTCAGCCTTGGAGAAAAAATTATAATCAAATTTATGGCCACTTTGCTAATGCTTTGTATTCAAATATTTCTGCAAGACTAAAAACAATACAAGCATGGAAATATTTTCCTTCTAATGTTACAAAGCAGTGCTGCCACCCAGGAATGCAGAGCTTTTCCTGTATTCTGAATTATGCCCATTTACAAGGCAAGTAATTATTCCAGATTCTAGGACAAAGACTCTTTCCATCATTTGGTTTACATTTGCATGGCAATACCAGTTAGATGTGCAGATTTACCACACAAACTTGTAAAATCTTACATAGATTACAACTTTTGCATATCTTGAGCATATTTCAAAGCCAGAGAAACATATGAAATATTTCCTAAACAAATTAAGAGACAGAGCATAGAGTTGAAGCAGTTCTTCCAGTAGTTATTAACAACACAGACATTTCTTAATTCAAAATTTGCAAAAGTATCCATGTATTTCATTACGAAAATGCAGTAATTGAGAATGAACTTGTTTCCCATTAAAATAAGCAATCATAAAGGCTCCTGTGCAGTAATTTTCTAGAGTTCAGACTGTGCACTTCAGATGTATGCAGAACCAGATCTCCAGATGCTGGGGTAACTTCAGAGTCCACTGAGGTGCCATCCTTAGGCATGACTGCTGACAGAGCCAGGTAACACCAGAATGATTTGGGGAATGGAAGGTAGCAAAGATGGAAATTGATGCCAAGTCCTTAATTCTCATGGGAATACAGCTCTAGTACTTCCTCCAGAGACCTGTCCTGCAACTCCTCCAAACTGACAAAGGCTCTCTTAAGCCAGGCTTGTAGCAACTTCCAATTTTTAGTAAGCAGAAACAAGCACTGCTACTGGTGGCATTCTACCAAATCCAAACTTCATGCTTTATACTAATTATTACCTGCCCAAATAGCTCAATGGAACTGCAATCATTTAATGCAGAAGACAAATTTCAAGGTATCATGTTCAGCTTGCAGGAACTCTGGGTTAAATTCAAACTTTTCATTTAGTTCCAACACTCTTGGAAAATTAATACTAATTCATTTGCCTTATTTGTACACAAGAAATTGAACATTTTTTAACTAATTCTAGGTTACAACTTAATAATCTATTAATCATGAAATCAGTAATGAAATCAGAGAATATCCTGAGTTGAAAGAGACTCATGAAGGTCATCAAAACCAATTCCTGACTCCACATAGGGCAGCCTAAAAGTTAAACCATAGAGCCAAGAGAAGTGTTGTGAGAAGTGCTGTGCAAACACTTCACGCATGCTAGCAGGCCTGGGGTCATGACACCTCCCTAGGGAGCTTGTTCCAGTGCTTGGCCACCTTCTCATTCCAGCTCAGACTTCAGAAGAACTGCGTGAGACTCTAAACAGATGTTGTTTTAAATAATACGTGGTGGTAAAAAGGTTTCATGGGTTTGGGTTGGGAGAGAACACAGAAAGGAACAATACACCAGTAGGGATGCTCTATTTTTATTTACTCAGCAAACATTTTTCCATGTGATTTTTAAATGCCATCCAAGAATGAACTAGGATTATTAGATGCTGGCTGCTTTTTTGTGATAGAGCTTTTTCCTAACAGGATGTTTTTCCAGAAATGAAGACCTTTGGTTTGTTAACGTGTCCCAGTTCAGGTACGCACAGTTACTAATTTCAACCACAATTAAAGTGTATTTACAACAGTGAACATTACAGTTATTCTACAAAAGATAAGACTCTAAATTTGTCCTAGTGCCTCTCCCACACCAGGATTTCAATCTTTCAGTATTAGAGGTGCCTTCACCTGTTCAGCCACTTCCTTGCCCAGCAGAGTTTCCACGATGGCCAAGCCAAACTCAAAGCTGGTGCCAGGCCCACGGCTGGTGAGGATGTTCCCGTCCTTCTCCACGCGGCTCTCCGAGTACGAGTAGTGTGCTTGGGGACACAACAGCAACAGGGTCAGGGTCCAGTGCCCTCCACAGTGCCACAGAGGCCACAAGGACCCCAGCACTGCCTCTGAGCACCTCATCCCTGCCTGCTATCCTCAGGGCCCACAGGGTGTGGGAACGCTCCTCTGATTCCAAAAGCTCCTCAAAAAGCTCTCACTGAGCCTGTCAGCTCCCATGAGGTTATTTCTGGAAGTCAGACTGCTTTTGTGGAGCTGTTCACAAATTTATTTTATTCCAAGTGCATGCAGAAGATATTGGGGGAACCAATCTGCTCCCCTCAGCCTCATTAATGCTCACAGAATGACCCTCAGCATTTCACCATCCCTTCCCTTAGGCTGGAGAAAGAAGTGTGGAGCCATCAGCTGCCACAGAACCAAAGCATCACTCACAGGAGAGCAGGAAAGGTGCTCCCAGAGTTTGCTGCTGAGACCACTGAGGCAAAGAACCAAAGGGGCAAGAGATGGCTCAGCCTCAAGGGGATAAGGCAATAAATGCTCCTAACATGACAGCAGCAGCAGAATTCCCCCAAGATGAGAGTGTTAGTGCAGGCCTCTAATTTCTGGTGGTACAGACTCAATGCAGAGAGAAAAGCAAGGAAAAAAAGCTCTTCTCCTTTTTTAAATTGTGGGTTCAGGTAAAAAAAAATTTAAAAAATCTGAGAAGGGTTTGGACAGAAACATACCCCCATTCATCATTTTGTCTTTGGCCAAAGGATGTGTTGTGACTTTGCTTCCATACCCAATCCCATGGGCCAGAAGGGCAGTAGGACCTGTAAGAACACAAAGTTGCACCAGTGAGGAATTGCCTTCTGCTGCACTGACAAGAACAGACATTCTGGGCATTAGGACCCCCAGGGGTCAAAACTCACTGGGGACAGACTACTTTTTATAAACACTGATGCCAGCCCTATCTCTGAAGCAAAAAGCTCTCACATTACAGTTCACACTGATGTCCCACCCATGACTGTGCTGCCTTTGAAGGAGTGAAGAACAACCCACTTCCAGACATTTTATTTAAAACTGTTTGATATTAAGAAACAAAAGGTCTGCATTTCAATCTGAACATTAATTACCTACAATTAGTTTACAACCTTGTTAAACCTTGAATTAAGACCTAACAGATAGGATTTCATTTGAGCAAGTCTCTACATGCTCCAGTTACGTGCCAAGTATTTTGGACAGATCATGGACTAACTATTCAATTTTTGGTTTCAAGAGTTTCTTTTTTCTTTTCATACTTCCTCCTTACCCTGAACTGAGTAAAGAATTTGTGTCAAGAAGTGCTAACTCATGAGACAGGAAATCCTTATGGGAACTCCAAAAGAAACTGAAGGCAGGATTTGTATGACATGAGTTTCATTTCTGTTCATTTGTTTAATTCTGGATTTAGTACAGGAAATAACCTCTTTTGTGTTCAGTTGGAATGAGCTCTAAGAATCATCCTGCTTACAAGCAAAGGCCTCTACTGGGCAGATGTGAATTAGGATTGTTCTGCAAGAGACACAGATAAAACAGCAGAAGAGCATCATTGCCAAGTGGAGGAATGTTCACAGCCCTGTGTGCCTAGCACCTAAATGAGGAAGAAAAGCAGAAAACCCCTCCAGCAATGTACCAAAATACAAAATTGAAAATCCCCTCGTGGAACACACTCTGACTGCCTTTTATGCATTCATCATCTCTCTCCTCACTCTCAGCTTCAGCTCCCTAGACCAGCCTTCAGTTGCAGTATTGGCAATTTCAGTATTGGCAATTTTTCACTTTGCTTTTTAAAACACAAATCTTACAAAGTTCATGATCTGGATATCAAGCTGTGCAGAATATGTAAGCAGACAACCCTCTCCTCAAACCAAGTCCATTTTTTGCTGCAGCTCAGGAAGGGTGAGACTGTAATTCTATATTTCTGGCCTTCTTTCTGAAGCTAAAGGGCAGGAGTGGTTATGTGAGATAAATTTACAGCAATGACATTCTGCCAGTGCTGTACACTTGCAGAAAGATCACCAGAATAAGCAAACACTTTAAAAAAAAAATCCTAGCACACTACATTTCACTTTTTATTTGAAAGACAGTAACACAACTGATTGGAAGGAACTAGGTAACAAACAGACCTTGCAGGATAAATGTTCACAATTATTTTAGAGATTTCTCTGCTATTAAATTTAGAAAAAAATCAGATGCTGAAAGATGAATATATATATATATATATATTCAGGCACAAATTCCTGGTACTAAATTACAGGAACACAGATTTCTAAGACAGGGAACTCTTCATGCTCCTTCAAAATATCCAACTATTTTAGAAAGCAAGATACTTTGTTAACCCACCTGCACATATTGCAGCAATCAGGCCTTTTCGGCTTTCCTGGTCCTTCAAAATGTCTTTCACAGCAGCAGACTGTATGAAGAAACATCACAAGTCATTGTTTGGAGTTGGTTATTTGAAGCAAGGTTGAAACAGTTTTCACTGAAATTTCATAAACATGTTTTGTACAGAAAACCAACTGGAATTTCTCCTCCCTGACCCAGGACAGAGGGCAATGAGAACATTAAAAAGGAGAAAAACTGAAACCAAAACATGCTTGACCCAGAAGGAGAGAGGAAGGAAATCAGAAAGAACTGCAAGGAAGTACTTGACCCACATGAAAGCTGGTTAACCCACGGCCATAAAAAGTTATTTGAAAATACAGAACCAACAGAAGATAGTATTCATAAGATCCCTCCAGACAGTCTCTATCATTCTTAAGAAGATTTATATGGGATATTTGTCTCATACTCCATGGCTTACAAACTCTGTGATAACACCTAAACCCTATTTGATAGATCAATTTGTTTGTCTGCCTGCCTTCCACAAGGAATTCACACCACCCCAGAGACAGAATTCTGCAAGGGAGCAGAGTCCCTTTCGTTTGGACAGTTTTGTGTCTCAGCAATAAATCTTCATTTGCATTGTCTCATCTTCATATGAATATGAACAGAGATCACAACACCTCTCCATTTTTACTCTGTTTTACTAGGTACTCATAGCCAAGAATTGACCCAGCTGTCCCACCTATATAATCATAAGAAGGCTTAAGACCATTAACAATGAGTTTACTGATTCATTCAGAAGAGAATTTTTAGATGCTGAACTGAATATGCAGGATTACCAAACAAGTGCTGACCACCCCACTACTCATGAGAATGCCCATGAATTTTTAAAATGCCAGAACTTTACCTCAGACAAGTTTTGAGCCCCAAGGTTCCCTCCAGGCAGGACCACAACATCATAAGGCCCCTAAACAAAGATAAAACTGTTCTGTTGAATAGAGCCTGATACACACATGACACTCTTTACATACATTATCCTGTTTAAAGACCACTGCAGATGATTCAAGTGGCAAGCAAAGAAATCTACCTTTTCTTTCACTGAACAACACTTCATAATCAGTTCCAATTATGACAAAAATACTATTTCCTCTTCCAGGAAAATCCTATTATCAATTAAGTCTCTCAGAGAACTGACTTTTAAGCCCAGTGCACTTAAAAGCTTCAGCAAGCAAGTGACAGCTCTTGTGTTGTAAAGACAAGTGGTTTTGCTCCAACCTTACTGTACAGGTCTAATTATGACATTATTTAGCTTCCCATCAGAACTTTTGAGTTGGCCCAAATCACAGTATTTTGTCGAGCCAACTAACAGGAAAAATAAAGCTCTGTGACTGTTCCTTTACAAAACCAAATACTTAGGCAGAATTAAGAAATCTGTCTGATTGCACAGCTCTGTAATTCACTGCTACACAGAGTTAACACAACATGCAACATATGTCCAAAGGTAATGCATAAGCTTTCCAAATTCACCTCAGAAAATTGGTGAATTTTGGGAAATTTGGTGAACTTTGCAGAAGTTACCTCAGAAAATGTGAGAGAGACTATGCTGGCCATTATATCAAAGAAGGGTGCTGACCAACCTCTTTTCTGGCATCTTCAAGACTGGCATCAGGACAAATGAAGACATCTCGACTGCACTGCACTGGTTCTTTTCCTGTCAGGCCTGCAACAGTCACCTTGATCTAATAGGAGAACAAATATATTATTACAAAACAAGGGCATTTTTCTTATATGTTAGTTCTTAAGTAATACAAGCAAAGCTGTACTGAGAGCTTGTTCCTCTTCTGACAGCCAAAATGGGGAGCACAGTGATGGAATGACAAAGGTGATGGGAGAAGGTAATTTTTATTTCAGTCATTTCTATATAAGTGAAGTTGGTGTGTTTATTTAAAGTATTATTTTCATTCCTAATGAGATAACAGTGTGCTACTACAACTGCAAGCTAAAGGAATCCCAACAGCCAGAACTGTAGTAAATAGCTTTTCTTGAGCTACTTCTGAAATGCAGTTAAGCAATGTCATGAGCTGTATTGTACTGAGGTTTTCAGACCCCTACAAAAGAGGCACTTCCAGTTACTACACAGGGAAGTAACTGATTTCTGACAGAGTAGGATTTACTTGAAATATTTGCTCTAGTTCACATCAGATTTCTATTTTGAAAGGTTACCAACAAATGTCAGCATGACACAATTATTTGCTAACCAGTAAGATGATGAGGGTAAATTTTTACTTCACAGACCACACACTGAATTCCTGGAAATGAACCTCAACTTGAAGCAATGATTTCCCCTTGACCAGATTATTCACTGTCTCATACTCACCCCAGCTCTCCTCATAACATCAGTGGGGATTACAGTTTCCATCTCCTCTGCCCCTTTAGCCAGAATCACCAATGCTCTCTTGGAGGCCATGTCTTGAAGGGCTGCTATGAGGGAGGTGGTTGTGAAGGAAGGGGCTGAGGGGGATAAAAAGATAATGTGGTTAGAAGGCAAATCCCCTCGTACAAATCCTTCCTTACGTTGAAACTGAACAGTAATTTGTACTTTTGTATGTTCTTTCATTTAAACCACCTCAAAATTCACTGCCTTAAATCAATATTCATAACCACCCTGTTTAACTAAGGAGCTTTTTAGAAAGAATTCATGATGATATTAAAATATTAAGGCACTTGGGCAAATGGGAGGCACAGCACATCAGCACCAAGAGAGGAAGCAGCTTGGCCTAATCAAGACCTTAATCATGACCTGTGTCTGCCAGAGACAGGGGTTCAGGGTGGGTGGCAGAGCTGTTTTCAATTTGCACACCCTCACTCTTTCCGAGATGATTGACTCCCACCCAGGCCAGCACTTACAAAAAGGGCTTGCACGAGCTTTGACCTCATGTCTGGTTTTTAGTTTCCACCCAGCATGGTGCATGAGGAGTTTCCTGTGACTTAACAGTGACTCGAGCAGTGCCCCTGCAAAATCTCACCAACAGATTTTCTGGGTTATTTTGCAACTTCGTGGGGGATGAAACACATGTGCACATGTGTGATGGGGGAGCAGACCACAGGACCTAGCAAATGGAACAAACCAGGCTTAAGATATTTAACTTCTAAATTCAAGTTGAGGTAAATGGCCAAATTTCCATTTGAAGGTTAAGTTAAAATAACTTTACATCATATAAAATATCCACTAACTCATCCAGGTCTGAGAGAAGGCTGTGAAAGCCTCTGTGATGTGAGGAGGCATTTCATGGGTTACTACTCTGTAAGACAGAGATTTCTGTCCTGTGCAGGGACCTTCCATCTAGAACTGCACATAGTACCTGGGAGCTCTTCACAAAATGTCATGCACATTTAGGTGCCTACATAAAATCATCCTCACCCTGCTTCAACTTCATCTGTTATCATGTTTTCTCCCTACTGGTAGCCTCCTTTAGAATTATTTCTAGGATGCAGTAATAGACAGCACAGCATCCCACAGCACACTGAACCAGCCCAAGCAGAATAATTCACTGTGTCAAATCCTACTCTTAGGGCAGCTTTATGTACCGTCAATGCAAAGCCCACTGATCAAGTACACCCAGATCACAGGTATTAGCAATAACTCCAGGACAACCTAGAGCTTCTTAATAGCTTGAGGTTACACATTGATTCTGCACAATTTTCATATGAATTTGACTAGCAAAAAAAGACCTGAATAGCCACCATGCAGAAATGCTGCACTTGCTTTTTATTGAAGAAAAATAGTCTAGATCACAGTTTGCATCCCTCTTTCATTAATTCTTTAGATGAAAACAGGCACCTGATCCTGCAACCTTTACTTTTTCTCCTAGTTTTACAAAATGCAGTCTCTTCATAGTGCCTTTAGATATTTATTGTACAATTCTTGAGCATTAGCACTGTTCTTCATGTGGGTGCATATGTAAATAGACTGTCCCACTACTATGGAAAGACAGTTTTTGAGAAGGTAGGACTAAATTACACAGACCTAACAGCAACTTCATTTAACAATCTACCTACACATAGTAAATGCCAGTCTCCCATTTGCTCCTCAGTGCAGCTGAGGCCTCCTCAATCTCTCAGCCAAACGCACAGCCCTGCGTGGGTACACGAGCCCTTCTGGAGATGGTGAATCACAAACTCTCACCAGGGTGGCTTTAAAAGAAATCACACCCTGCAGTGCCCGACCACAGAGCCGCTATCCACAGGCAGGGCAGGGCTGCAGGCGCAGCAGGGTGGAAAGGCCGCGCGTTCCCGTCAGTTCGTGTGGGACACGGCGCCATTCCCCGCGGCAGGGACGGCACGGGCCGTGACCGGGCTCGGGCCGAGGCCTCCTCGGGCACGGCGGGGCTTCGGGCCCTGCAACGCGGCCGCCTGGGCACCGCAACCCCGCCCGGCTACCGAACCCTCCGCCCACACCGACACCCCCGCCCGCCAGGGCTCTCCGGGCCGGGCCTGCGGCGGCCGCAGCGACGGCGGCCACAACTCACCTCAGCGGGGCCGCGGGCGGCTCTGGGGCGCTCCGCCCCGGCCCCGGCACCGCCCGCGCTCCGCCCCGGCCTCGCCCCGCCGCTCCCCCGCGCTGCCGGCACGCTCCGCTTTTCTCACGGTCTCTCGGAACGCAGAGAGCGCTCCGGTGCCCGCACCGTGACACGGGTCACCTCCTACGGCGGCGCGACCGCAAACCGAGCTCCTACTGCCGCTACTGCTCCTGCTGCCGCCCCTCGGGCAGCCCCGCACGGACCGAGCAGAACCGAGCCTTGCTCTTCTCCGCCCTCCGCCCGAAGCGTCTGCCCGACACTTGTTTCCCCAGGCTCACGGTGCACAGGGAATGCCTGTGGCTCAGGGATGATGCTGCCCTGGTCTTAAGGAGTTTCGGTGTTTTGAAGGACAGACAGAGCTGCTAGCGGGGACCTTTAGGACTGCAAAGCCCTGCTGTGTAAAAGCCTGTTCGCAGGTGCTGGCAGGCCCGGTCTGGCTCTTGGCTGCAGGGCTGAGAGCTCCGGCAGCTCAAGTCTCCGGAGGAGAGCCGGTGATCGGGAAGGACCGCTGAGGGCTCTGCTGGGATCGGTGCGGGCTTCAGCTCCCACTACAGGGCGCTTTGTGTGCTGCCCACAGCGCACTCCGCTCAGAACCTGGACAGGCTGGTCCTTGATCTGCCTGCCCTGTGTGGCACACACACACACACACACACACACACACACACGGACTATACGTTCGCTTCTCAGTTATAGCTCAGCACCCAGCGTTCACCATCTCTGCTCCTGCTCGCGCTCCAGGCCCGGCTGCGGGACAGAATCGCGCCCGAGGATTGGCTGCGGGGAGGTGCAGGGGGCGGGGCCAGGCCCGGGGATTGGCTGCGAGGGGCCGCAGGGGGCGGGGCCGCGCCGTTCCCGTGCCGGCCGGCGGGAGCTCCGCACCTCCGCGCGTGTCCCCGCGGAGCCCATGTGCTCTCAGCATCCCCGGCACGGCTGCGGCCTGCCGGCCCCGCCTCTCGCCTTTCGCCCCCCGGGGATTCCACGCCGCACTCACCGGGAAGCCCCAGTGGTGAAAAGGGCGACCGCTGACCGGCATCGCTGAGAGAGCTCTGCGGGCGCTGCCCGGCAGAACTGAGGGGTCGCGCCTCTGGGAGGGTCCGGAAAGTCCCGCCGGCCCGGGGATTCCCCGCCGCCCCCGGGATGACGCAGCCAGGCCTCCTGGGGGCGGTGGCTAAGGGCCGGTGCCGGGTGTCCCGGGCGCAGTCCCCGCTCCGACCCGCTCCGACCCATGGCTCCGGGCCGGGCGCTGTTGCCCGCAGCGCTGCTGGCGCTGGCGCTGAGCCCGGGACCCGCGGCCGCGCTGCCCTGCGGCGCTCACTGCCCGGCGGGTAAGGACCGGCCCGGCCCGCGGTGGCCGCCGTGTCCCGGCCCGTGTGACCGCCGTGTCCCGGCCCGCGGTGGCCGCCGTGTCCCGGCCCGTGTGACCGCCGTGTCCGGGCCCGTGTGACCGCCGTGTCCCGGCCCGCGGTGGCCGCCGTGTCCCGGCCCGTGTGACCGCTGTGTCTCGCCCCGCAGGTACGTTCGTAGACAGCGCCGACTGCGGACGGGGAGCGGGCGCGCCGTGCAAGCCCTGCCCGGCCGGCACCTTCTCCAGCGCGGCGGGAAGCGGCGGCTGCAGGATGTGTCGGCAGTGCGAAGGTACCGGCGGCGACGCCACCAGCCCTGCTGTGACCTCCCGTGGCAACGGCGTGACCGGGCTGGCACCTGCCCGGCGGGGGACGCGCCTCTGGCCAAATAACGCTGCGCACCTGCGGGGCTTCTCGCTCAAGCCGCCAGCCTGGTTCTTGTGAGAGCAAAGGTCCATGCTGTCAGCTAACACTGGTTTTCCCCTTGCAGCCCCGTTTCGGTATTTGAAAAAGTGCTCCTCAACAAGCGATGCTGAATGCACGTGCAAGGAGGGATTTCGCTGCAGCGGTGATCGCTGCACCTTCTGCACCCGAAGCTGTGGCGTGGGCCAGGAGAGCACCAGCAACGGTAGGGTCACCTTTCCCCAGCAGCTGAAAGCCCCTCTGCTTCCTGCACCAGGCAGAAGCAGATTGAGGAAGGACCTCGCGAGATAAAAGCTGCCACTGCTGCTAAACACTTTGCATGGTGTGTGGGGTGAGCTCAGGAGCAGACAAACCCACCACACTGAGCCCTAGCGCAGCTCAAATCCTGCACCAGTTAGTTCCCTTTGCATGGCAGCTCTTTGGCTGCCAGCATGAGGAAAACAGAACTCTGGAGCTAGGCATGGTTTGTGGCATCTTGTGCCAAATGAACTGTTTTTTTAACCAAGTACTACTGGTTTGTGGTTGACAGGGAAAGACTTGCCTTGCATACTCAGAACAGCTTACGAAGTGGTAATTCTGACATTGTACAAGCAGGCAAAAATAATGTTTCATATCTTGCATTTTAAATGTTATCTTGTACAATTTTACCTGACCTATTTGTCTGTTGAAGGTTGCCAGACTTGCCGCTATGGAACCTTTAATGATCAGCCCAATGGCTCCTGTAAAAACTGGACAATGTAAGTAAACTAAAAAAGAAGTTAAAACGCTACAGCTGGTACACTTGACTGGAATTTAAGAAATCTTTTTCTTTTCCCCATTTTGCTGTAAATGTCCTTCAGGTGCTCTGGAAACCAAATCCTGGTGCCTGGAACTCCAGCAAAAGATGTCATTTGCAAACATGCTTCAGTTAATTCCACTTTAGTCACTACTCTACCTACAACATCTCTTGACATTCCATTTTCTGTGCCTACCACTGTGCCAGGTGAGTCATTGTGTAATATTGCTTATGGAGGTAAAGAATTATGACCTACTTAAACATACTGTAGCACATTCACCTTCCATTCAAAGCAAAAGTCCTTTCTTCCATGCATTTCCAGTGTTGCAGACTGATCCAGAAGCAGAATGGGAGACAAAGCTTTCAGCTAATTCAAGGGCAGTAGAATTTTGTTCTGTTGAGACTCTTAGAGAATGTTATTTGTTTCCTAGGGAAGGATGTTCAGACAGACACAATCAGGATTTCTCTCGCTGTGGCTGGGCTGTCGTGCTTGGTGTTTCTGCTGCCTTTGTGCATCTGCTTCAGTGTCTGGCAGAAAAAGAAACTACATGCTGCCTTCAAGAAAAGTAAGATAAATATCAAGAAAAGTAAGATAAATATCAAGAAAAGTAAGATAAATATGCTCTTCAGTTTTTCTTTTTGAAACTAGACAGAAGTCAGGAATCCAGGTTAAGTGCCTTACAAAGGTAGTTGCAATAGCTTTGGTTTTTTTGGCCTTGTAAGGCAGAAGCAACTGAAAGGGAAACAGTTTTGGAATTTTTATTGCAGAAAGCAATAAAAATTTGCTGTGGGTGTTAGGTCAAGTGCATGCTTATCCTTATAAGTGGACTATTTGTGAGAGATGAAAAAACTCAGCTGCTCCAGTTAAAGGTCAGTTCAGTTTATGACTTCCAAGCATCATATTTGGCCTGTGTGGCTGTAACCCTTTGGAGTTCTCTCTGCTCCAGAGAGGACACAGGGCCTGCAGGGAGTGTCTTGGAGCTCTGGCTGCAGAAGGAGAGGGGACATCAGCCAGGGTGTGCTGCTACACAGGTGCAGGGTCAGCCCGGATCCAGCACTGCCCTCTGAGAGCTCATAAGTCCTGGGCAAGCATAAGAGTTCAGCACGAAGATGAAGCTGATTCCATTCAATGTCATTTAGAGTTGGTTTGTTTGGTTTTTTGGGGAGTTCTCTCTCCCTTTACCTGTTCTAAGGATAAGGTCTGAATCTTCTAGTGTAACTCTAAATAGAGAAGACCGTAGAAGTCCAAAAATCTATTTCCCTCATGCCGATCTTCCTTTCACTGCCATGACAAACAGAGCACCAGAGGGCCTGCTGAATTACGGAAAACAAAGTGTGACAAATTAGTTTTATCAGATATACGTGCTGTAGAGGAATAATTTCAGATTATAGAATAACTTGGAGGATTTTTTTTCGTCCTGACATCCTGCATTTGTGACTGAGGGATGGTGAAATAAGATGGCTGAATAAGTGAACAGAAAGGGGACATTTGTCCAGTTGTGGGCCCCTCACTTTAAGAAACATTGAGGTGCTCCTGGGAGTCCAGAGAAGGGTAACAAAGCTGGGGGAGAATCTAGAAGGTAAAGTCTTTGAGGAGTGGCTGAGGGAACTGAGGTTGTTTAGTCAAGAGAAAAGAAGGATTAGGGGAGACCTTGCCCTCTACACCTTCCTGAAATGTGGCTGTAGCCAGATGGGGATCAGCCTTTTCTCCCAGTGACAGGACAAGAGGACACAGCCTTAAGCTACACCAGGGCAGGTTCAGGTTGGAGATGAGGAGGAATTTCTTCCCAAAAAGGGTTGTTAAAGATTGGAATGGGCTGCCCAGGAGGTGGTGGAGTCACTGTCCCTGGAGATGTTCAAGGAACAACTGGACATGGCACTCAGAGCTCTGGTCTGGTTTACAGCATGGGTGGTCAAAGGTTGGACTAAATGGTCTCAGAGGTCTTTTCCAACCTAATTGATTCTGTGAATCTGTTCTTTTTCTTCAGTGCACACACCTGAACAGTCAGTTCAGGAAGATGATGCCTGCAGCTGCCGCTTCCCTGAGGAAGAGCAAGGTGAATATCAGAATCCTGGCAAATCCACAGAATTGAGAGATCTCCTGGTGAACTAGAAATTGAACTGTCCAAGTCAGCCACATTTGAATTTTCTTTTGGAGCACAGAACAAGAACCTCTTTATGTAAATAGAGCAGATGTCAGCACCTGAGGGTTAGGGCAGTAAATAACCCAGGCACTGGGGAAAAGGTATTTTTTTAATATTTCTTAAAAAAATAATAAAAACTCCTCCAAAACAGTTTGCTGATTTTCTTCCTCTACGAGTAAGGATATTTCTGAGAAGTGGTTCTTGATTTACATGTAGAAAGAAATACTGCATTTTAAAGCTCTAACAGAAAGGCAGAATAGTTTTCTGGTCCATCATTAATGTTGCCTGAGCCATAATTTACATGCATTCCAAAAGAATCTGAAGCTAGAAAGGAGATGACATTGTAGAGTCACTGGTGACACTCATGATCTCTTACTACCAGCCATCCTCTTGAGTCTGGAGCTCCTCCCAAAGTCTGGCTCCATCCCAGCAGTCCTGGGGTTTATTTGCAAGTACAGATGGAGCTCATTTGATCCCATCACCCCTAGAAACAGATCCCTCGCCACTGCCATGTCCTTACAGGCAGGGGAAAGGAAGACATGAAAATCTTGAGCTGCAAAGTGCTCCACAGCAGCATCTGCTGTTGTGTTGGCTTGAGGGAGGCAGTGGAAACACTGAGAGAAGCTGTGGTTGACTTGAACTTAGAAGTAGCTGTAACTTTGCAGCTGGACTGCACCACCTTCAGCCATACATCATTCAGCTTTGATCTTTTGGGTGACGTAGACTTTATGTACATTGCAGCTGTAAGTGTGAGATCGTTGTGGTACTATTTTTGGAACTGAGGTTGGAAAGATTTTAACATCAGACACTGTATCTGTCTCTCTGATCAAATACTGTTAACTTTGGTCTTGAGAAAAAAGAAGATACATGTTTGAGTCACAATGTTTGCAATACCGTTTTTAACCATTTACAAACCTCGCATATTTTATTACTTCAGTAAATGTTATTCAAAAAATAGAATGAAAACCCACCAGTATGTGGGTAAAAGGTGATTTTCCCCTCTCTGATTTCAATGCAAGAGAAAACTATTTTGCATTTGAACAACGACAAGCCATCTCTTCATTCAGCAGGTTACAATCGCAGATTCTTTTCACCAAGCCACACACACATTTTGATAAACTTATGTACAAGTAAATATAAACTAGTAAGTTTTATATAGTGAGAAAATAAGCGCCATAAAAAGCCTGAATTGTGAAGTTTTTATCCCTAGCTCAAGTCTTCTCTCTATTGGTACTTTCAACCATTACGTCAAAATTGCAAACTTGAAGGCACGAACAGGACACATGAAAAGCCACCAAACTATTTATAAAGCTATCTACTTATAAATCAAAGAGTGACCTTTGCATCATTGACTATATCTTAGAACAAGATAGAAAGAATATTTCTGCTTGTCATTAATTTCTAGCCCAAACATAAGGTAGAGAATTAATGTACACATGCTGTCACTCAAAACATCTGGTGTTTTCTCCTTGGGAAAAAAGAGGTAACAACTGGAATTCTACATGTTGCTAGTAAGTTCTGCATATATTTTGAAATGCTTCAAATAAAGTGCAAACCCCTTATTCTTGTCCACACCTGAAGCAGAAATAAATCTCTTTAGTGACCAGTGAGGACACATTTCCACCCAAACCGGAGTTCGGGACTGTTTCAGAGAATAGTCATTCACAAAAGAAAGTACATTCTGAATAAAATGTTGGAAACAACCTTCCTTTCAATCCAAGAAATATGTGGATAATCTTACCTGTGGCTTCTGTTATTTGAGAGTACTGAGGCCTGAATTAATGATAAACAGATTTTGTTGGCACACACATCTGTTGTCAAGTGTGTGCAGGTGATACACTTCCATTCCACAGCAATGCACTGTCCCCAGCCAGCTCTGGTGACCTCAGTCAGTTCCTCTGCTGCCTCCCCCTCCCATTTTCCCTGGGCTGACACTGAGGGGATGAAGGGACAGCTCTGAGCCAGCAGGGCCAGGTGGCACCAGGTCAGCACCCAGCAGGGACATTTTTTCCCCTCCAAGAGTGGAGAAGTGGCAGCACAAGCATCTGCAGAAAAACCGAGCTCACTGAAGTGGCTACACAACTCTGATTTGAACAATGGAGCTTCTGGGGGTTGTTTGTCTCTGGTTTTTGTTGTTTTCAGGCTGGGGGAGCTCTCCTCCCCACATTGCCTTTGTTTCCCAAATATTACATGGAGCAGGTCAGGACAAAGGCAGGATCAACAAGAAGCATCTGCTAGCATGCTTGTTTTGTTCTCTACAGTGAATACCCTTTTGAGGGTAAAACACCTTCTCTTTTGTATATTTTTGCTATTAATACAGCTGTTGTTGTTATTGTGTGTCTCATTCCACTGCTTTCTGGTGTTAGCAAATTGCTATTTCAAACCATAATCTCTCCTTTGCTGTCCCTCCTTCACTGGAAGGGGTAGAGGAAAGAGAGAGGCTAATTTGGAGTTTAGTTCCTTCCAAGCTCCAGGGAGAAAGAAGCCTTTCAGTACCTAAAGAGAAGTTATAAAGAAGAGGGAAAGGGACTTTGTACACTGACAGTGATGGGACAAGGGGGATTGGTTTTAAACTAGAAGAAATTTCAATTCGGTGTTAAGAAAGAAAGAAATTCTTTTAAAAAAGTAAAGAAAGAGCTTTTTTTTACTTAAAAGAGTGGTGAGGCCCTGGGAGAGGTTGTCCAGAGAATCTGTGGCTGCTCCATCCCTGGAATTGCTCAAGGTTAGACAGGACATGGAGCATCCTGATCTATTGATAAGACCCCTGCCCATGGCAGGGGAGTAGAACCAGATGATTTTTAAGGTCCCTTCCATCATATTTTAATTCTATGGTAACTCTTTGAGTTTTAAGTGTTCTCTTCTTTCTATGCATGTCTCTTTTTTTGACAGTCATTTAATTTATTATATAGCAAGCAAAATGGAACTGGGAATGCCCTGATGGCTCTCAAGCAGCCCAGGTGGCTGAGGATGAGGTAACAGCCACATGCAAGCTTTTTGAATTTCCATCTGTTTTTCTTGGAAGTCAGAAATTGTCCTCTTAGCCAGATCATGTACAGAGGCCCAGGTGATGTCAGCAGAGTTCTGAGGGCATGGAAGAAGGAGAAAAATCTCTTTAAAGATAAGTATAAGCAGAGGACCCTGCTGCTTTTTTATTGCTTCCAGAACCAGCACCATTTCCTGGCATAGTTAGTGACACCAGTAATTAAAATCATGTTCATCACCTCCCTTGGCTTTGTAATTTCTTGCAAGAGTTGTGTGGCTAAGGAAAGTAGAAGGTTCATAGCAAAAGGGTTTCTGTTTCTCACCTCCTGTACAAACAGGGGTTTCTGTGCCTAATAATTCTGGATGGCAGAGACTCTGAGACTGTAGGGGCTCCTCTAAAACATGTACAATTCAGATGATTTTCTTAAAGCAGAATATGATTTCTTGTTTTCAGTCTTTCTATCAGATCCTTCACAGGACAGAAGTACAGCCTTCCCTGACAGTTGTTCTGACACCAACACAGAGGATGCAAAAACCTTCGTGGGAGATGTTCCACTCCAGTGAGACAACACACAGGAAATACCAACAGGCAACTTGGACCACTCCACTTGACTTTTTGTCACCTGTTTGAAAGTCAAGGTAAGTTTCATTCTTACAACTACACAAAGTCTTATTTTATAACCAAGTTCACCTGGGCTCCTCTCTCAGCTGGGAACAAACCTTCCCTAGTACAGGAGGCTGCAAGAGGAGCTTCTCCACCCCACGGGTTCTGTGTCAGCTGAGCATAACAGCTGTGGGACACTGTCCCTACCCTCACTGTAGTAAGAAATTTTAATACAATCTACAACAAAAAAATGGAATTTCCCTGTAACATCAATTTGGCAGAAGTTTGCTGTGATATCACCTATTGGTTTCCTTTCACCCTCTGGATCCTGGGTGGCTGCCAGGTCAAGCATCAGACTCTACTGAACCAAAGGGGATTGTACTTTAACAAAAACCTGAACACATCCTGAAACCAGGGAAGATCTCCCCAACTAAAGAGTCCAATAAGAGTATCCAACTAGAGACTCACTACTCTTCAGAACTCTCTTATATCACAAACATGCCTTGGGAATTGGAAAGAGGATTCTGATCCCATTACAGCAAGAAACATTCAACTTGCCACATCAAAAGACAAAGATCTGACACCTGCTTCCTTCACCTTTGTTAATTCCTGCTCCTGTGGGTCACTCCCACTCCCAGGGATAGTTTTCTACCCCAGTCAAGATCAGTCAGTGATCACAAGGAAATCTGTTAACACTTGCAGCAGGAATTCTTTGCTAAACTTGAACACAGCTCTTAAACAGTGAAGATCCTACAGGTCTGACTGCCAAGAAAACACATTCATTTACAAAACAACCTTGGAAGGGCTGTTTTAAACCTCAAGTTGCCCAGTGAGACCCATGCCAACCCTCCCCCGTTAAATACACGTATTTGCCCTGAAATGTGAATCACGGAGCCTGCAGAGATTCCATTTAATTAATAAAAAACTCTGATAGCAAAGGATTAAAGGGATTATGCAGCCAGAAAACAAAGTAAAGAAATTAAAGTCTGCTTTTGTGTGCCATTCATTTACTGCCTACGCTGAGTGGACGACAGCTAAATGCCAATGATAATTAGCATTCCTCTTAATTAGTCAGTGGCTCCTGCCCACACACTGAACTACCTGAAATTTGTCCTCTG